>NC_138189.1:2915077-3656608 GCF_964194105.1 Spermophilus citellus
CCCCCTTCCCCTCCCTCTCCCCCTCCTCCCCATCCCTCCCCCTCCCGTCCCCTTCCCCCTCTTTCTCCCCTCTCTCCTCCCCTCCCTTCCTCCTCCCCCTCCCCTTCCTCCTCCCCTTTCCCTTCCGGATCCCCCTCCTCTTCCCCTCCCCCTCCCTCCTCCCTCCCCCTCCCCCCTCCCTCCCCCTCCCCCCTCCCTCTCCCCTTCCTCCTCCCTCTCCCCCCTCCTCCTGCCACATGCCCAGCTCCCCTATATGGGCCAGGACACTTCCAAAAAGGCTCCTGTGCTTCTCTGCTGCTGTGATCTGTGCCTGGTAGGTACACCCCATGGTGCTGCCACCACCTTGGAGGGAGCACTTGTCCCCAGCCGCCCATGTCCTCCTCCTTTCCAGTCAGAGAAAACTGACCCTTGCGTGGCTTCCCTTCCCAGGGCAGGTGATGGCCAGGGAGCTCCTGAGGAGGGCAGCCCAGGGGTCTTGCCCTGATTCCAGGCTCCCCAGGGCTGGACTTCCCGGCAGGCAGCTTCCTGCCCTCCTGTCCCTGGTCCCTGGTGGATCCCCACAGGCTGCACTGGGCTGGAGTCTGCCCCCTTCCTCAGACGTCCACATGTGCTCCCTGGAATCCTCTGGGCCAGGTCCATGCCTCTCTGTGTGCAGCGCCTTCCCTTGTGTGGGAACCACACTCTGAACCTGCCACCATGGACGGTCCACGGGCCCTCCAGCGCTGCAGGCACCTTTCCGGAAGCTTGGACACCTCTTTATGGAGCTCCTCTGGCTGGGAACCAGCTGAGACACACAGGCAGCAAGCATCTGTGAGTCCAGGGTGATGGGAGCTAAGAGGGAAATCAGGCAGAGAAGATAATAGGAGGAAGCCAGGGTGCAGGGCGAGGCCTCCAGCAAAATGTGCCACAGGTGCAAAGGCCCCGGGCAGGACAGAGCCTGGTGATGGTGGCCAGCAGAGCCACTCGTCCCAGAACCTGTGAATATCTTGGTGGCACAGCAAAAGGAAATTCATGTTGCAGGTGACTTCATGTGGCCAATCAGACCTCCCTGAAATGGGGAGAGCGTCCTGTGACCACAGAATCCTGAAAGGTGAAGGGAGAGGCAGAAGAGAATGCAGAGTGAGGGGAGTGGGGAGAAGGTGGAGGAAGGGCCACGACCCGAGGGACACAGGTGTCCTGTAGAAGCTGGAAAAGACATGGGCTAGCCCCGACTTCACTCGTGGGACCTCTGGGCTCCAGAGAGCAGATAAATGTGCAGCATAAGTTGAACGGTCACAGCAGCGGGGAGCCGGGGCTGTTCTGGGGAACAGAGGCAGGGCACCGTGGGCCTTCTGACTGGCCCTGGTCACCTGGGTCCTGGCTGGCTCAGTGGACCTGCCCTGCTGCCATGACAACCATCTCCAGGCCCTGATGGGCAGTGACACTGGTGAGTACTTGGCAGAGCAGGCCTAGAACAGAGGCAGGGCCTCCTAGGGACTTCACCCATCCAGGGATGTAGACATCCCTATGCTGCCCACCTGCAGGTTTGTAGCTCTCGCCCCCCAGCAGCTGGCCTGCAGCACCCAGTGGACCTCACACTTTCACCCGGCATCTGGGGGTCCCTCCCACTCACCACACATAGGGCAGCTCCAGCCGACCCACCTCTACGCCGTCAGAGCCTCCCAGTCACCTCGTTTGATGTCCTTCTCCTGTGTCCACAGGCATCAGTCAGAAGACCCTGCAGGCAGATCTCCAACCCAGCCCAGCCCACCTCACTCCCCCCGCCTCCCGCTCTGGCCTGGCCCCATCGCCTGCCCACCCAGGACCTCAGCAGACTCCACAGACAATGGGCCTGCCATGTGCTCCCTGCTGAGGCTCCTGGTGGCCTCCGTAGTGACATCTGACCCCTCTCTCTCTCTTCGTCCCCAGTGCACCTCCTCCCAGACCTGGCTGGACTGCCCTGGTCACCTCACTCCTGCTCAGATCCTCAAGGTCTCCCAGGACATTGGTACCCCTGTGACCCGTGCTCAGGAGCTCTCCTGCTGGGCTGGCGGACAGTCGAGGGTCCCCTGACCACCCTGCAAACTACAGCCCCCCCCCCCCAGGAGCCTCAGGCTGACCCCAGAGCTACCAAGCTGAATTTGAGAGCCAGGTCTCAAGACAGGGACTGTGCTTGCCTGGACACTGCAGAGGCCCCGGCCCTGGGGACAGTGGGAGCTTGCCCAGCCTTGTGGATGTCACTGGGAAGGAGGGACAAGGGCTGTGACCCTGGGGACCCCCCCCAAAGGGGCCACCAGTGCTGGGCCCTGCTGGGGCTGCACCCCCCGTGCTGGTCCTAGGCTCCAGGACGGGTGCCAAGGCGGGTTGGCCTCGTGTGCTGGCTGCACCCTCTTTAGGGGACCCTGTAGCATGCCCTGCTAAGGACAAGGCCAGTGGAGAGACCACTCCAGCTCCATGGCCTGCACGCTGGAAGCTCTGGCAAGGTGCCTGTCCTCTCTAGCTTGTCACCTGAGAGATGGGTCCTGTCCTCCTGCCTGAGGAGGGCCCTCTGATGCCGCCCTGGTCTTGGTTTGCAAGCCTGCTGTGTGGCCTCACTGCCGCCTGCCCGAGATGACCAGCTTCACCCCGCTGTCCTAGAGAGGCGTTGGGAGCGTGTCCGAGTCCACCGTGATGGCAGAAGCCTCACAGACCAGGTGGCTCCCCGCGCTGGCTTCTCACGTCCTGGAGGCAAAGCCCAGAACAGGGCGCCATTGGTTTCGGGGGAGCGGCCTCTTCCTGCCAGCAGAAGGCCATCCCTCACATGGCAGGGGTGTCCACGAGAAGTCCTGCTCCCTCTTACGGGCTCCGCTGTCACAGCCTGACCCTCTCGCAGTCCACCCAGCACCAGCCCTTGGGGTGGGAATGACAAAGGAACCCTTTGGGGACCCAAATCCTCAGCCCTGGCAGGCGGCTGTCCAGTGAAGAGCAAGTCCACAGCCTGTCTGGGTGCCAGCCACCATCCCCACCAGGCAGACACGCATGGGGTACAGTGAGGCAGCCTCCAAGTGGAGCAGGCCCTGGCCCCATGGGAAGTGCCCAGAGATGGGGACGGCACTGCTGTTAGCTCCTGGGCTGTCCTGGGTCCAAGGGGACAAGCAGGGCCCCCACTGTGTCCCCAGGCAGGTGGCTTTGCTGTCAGGGCCTGGGGTGCCAGACGGAGCACAGAGGTCAGTTCAGGTGGATTCAGACCACAGCGGATGATTTGCACTCCAGGATGCCCTGTGCACTGTCAGGACAGAGCCCAGTACAGGGCCTCGGCCCCCGACTCCCACCCTTAGCCAGAGCCCGCGGTGGTCAGCCCCACGTGGCAGAGGTCATAGGTTAGGCCCCACCCCACCCCAGGACCCTGGGAGCATGAAGGCCAGCTACCAGTCTCTGTGGGCAGTGTTCCCTCCTGCCCTGGTGAGAGTGGCCCGCCTTGTCCTGAGGACATGATGTTGGTGGCCACCAGGTGGCACCCTTATACCACACATGGGCTCTGCTGGCTTTCTGCTGGCCCTGCTGGGCTGTGCCCAGCTTATGGGCAGCTCTCTCGTGGGAATAGGCGCCCTGTCTAGGCCCTGGGTCACTGTGGGCAGCACATGCTTCAGAAGGCCCCAGCACGGCCTCCTGGGCTCCCCTGCAGGGACCTCGTCTGGGTAGGTGGACCCCCTGGGCAGGGTCTCCTGGCCCACGAAGTCGGGGTGGTACCCATGTTGCCAAGGAGCAGGAGGGACAGGCTCTGGCTCACCCCCCCCCCTCAAGTGTCTCCTGGTTTGTCGTCCAGGGGTCTCTGTCTCCCCCTCTTCTCTGCATGCATTGGTGCCTGCAGCCTGGGAGTGCTCGGTCCCTCCCTGTTCCAAGGAGCCCAGGAGGACACAGGGGACTGCTGAGTGGTCTGGGGGCCAAGTGCAGCCCTGGGCCTGGACCTGCACTCAGCAAACCCCCTCCAGATATCCACTGCTGGGCTAGGCCAGCCCCAAAGGCACTGGGTACAGAGGGTTGGGAGGCCCCCAACTGTCTCCAAGGGCCTCCTGGGGACAGCACTGCCCTTCCCTGAGGGCTCTGCACATCCCAGGTGATGCCAGGAGCCCTCTCTGTGCATCCTTTCAGCAAACAGAGCCCCGTGGAAGCCAAGCCTCCAGCCAAGGCCTGAGCCTGCGGGAGCAGATGGGTGAAAGAAGGGCGTCACCAGCAGTGCTCAGTGTGGGCACAGGCCTAAGTGTGGCCATGGTCCCCACAGCCTTGATCTGAGAAGCCCTGAGAAGAGGCTGCTTGATCCTGCGACAGAGGCAGGTCCCCCAGGCAGCACCAGGGCTCCGTTGGCCTCCACCGGCTGCAGGGATGAGCTGTCCCAGGCTCACGACACCACGGGGCACTGTGCCTGAGAGCCTGCCACAGGGTGTCCCAGGCGCCTCCAGGGGTCTCCCCTGGCCTTCTTTCTATACACGACCCTGGCACCCCAGCCCCAAAGGCTCCCTCGGAGACGCCCCCAAAGTCATTCTCATCCCTGCTCCCACGTACAAGGCCCTCCTGCCTCGCCTGCCCCGGAGGCCTCAGGAAGACTGAGGTGCACAGGGGGCCTGGACACCCCCTCGCCAGCCTGCCCGGCTGGAGCCACTGTGACCTTACGTACCCACACAACCCGCTGCATCAACCACCGTTTCCTTAACGGAGTGTCCGACCGGAGGCTTTGAGTAACGTCCCTCCCGCCAGGCGGCTGGCTGGCATGTCCTCATCTTCCCTGGGAAGCTGCACAGAGTTCCCCTGAGCAGGGCTGGGGGCAGGGAGGGCTGCACCCAGGGCCGGGGGCACAGGACAAGGCTTCAGAAAGCTTGGCTGGGAAGGCAGGGCACAGGCCAGCTTCCGCCACCAAGACCAGGTGCCCGCCCCCTGGCCAGGAGACCAACTCTGTGGGTAGACAGTGACAGGGTCAGGGTGCCCCTCTCTCCCGTAGGAGGACCTACAGCTCCCTGCCCTCACACCCCTGCATAGCTCTGGGTCCCTGAGACCTGCCGAGACCCCTCAAAGGCTGTGACTATGCAGGCCACCAGAGCAGGCCTTGGACCTGACCTGGCCTGGCCCTGGCCTGGCCTGAGCAGAAACACTGGGGCAGCCAGGAGAGAAGAAAGGTGGCACCAGGTGTCCTGAGCTGCTCTAAAGCGTCACCCTGCCTGGTCCTTTGAAGGTCTTGGGGTGCAGCCACTAGGTGTGTAGGGACCATTGTGCACAAGCCAGGGCTCCATACGCAGGTGCCTTGTGCACCCAGTCTGCCCGATGCCCCTTCCCATTCCTCCTGTTCCTACGATGCTCTTCCTGTCCTGCAGGTCCAAATCCCACTCGGCAGAGAGCCACGAAGCCCGGCTGCTGCCTCCATCAGCCTCGTGCTGTGTGGGCTTCCCCTGCCTCCCACTGGGCTCCTGCCCAGGTCTGCCTCCCTCACTGCTGTGAGGTCCCAGCCCACAGCCCCAGCCCCACACCTGCTCATCACAGGTGGGAGCGGTTGTGTGGGTCTCTTGCCAGAGCAAGGCCCTGAGGTTCTGGGAAGGGACCTGCCCCCAACCACACTGGCTTCTGCCCCACCCCCAGCACTTGGGCTCCCTCCTGTGGCCTTTCGTCCTTGTGTCCTGGAAGCCACCCGGGCCAAGGCCTGTAAGCACAGCACGCAAGGCCACAGTCCCGGCCGGGGTGTCTGGCTGCACCAGGTCTTGCTCCAAACTCTGCCCTTTGTATTTTCCTGCCAAATTCTACAGCCTGGTGAGACCCCACTGTCTCCTCTCACACCTGAGGAAATCGGGGCCCAGAGCCTCCCACGGGTGTCCAGGGCTGTCCACAAAAGCCCAGCTGGGATTTGACCACTGGTCCTGGGGACTGGCACTAGCCCTGGGGGCTGCCACTCCATCTTCCTGTTTCGTGGCTAGGTGAGAGCTCCAGCAAGACGGTCTCCCAGAGGCTCAGGTGCTGTCCCCGCAGTCCCCCGCCTAAAGTGCTGCTCTTTTTAAGGGGTGGGATGTGCCCTCAGTGCCTGCCCCTCTGGCCTCTTGGTTTTCTGAGATGGGCCCAGACGACAGAAACGGGTGCCCCTGCTGTTCTGGAGGCCGGAAGCCCAAGACCCCCGTGTGAGCAGGGCCAGCCTCCCGGGACACCGGCACTGACCTCCTCTCCTCGGGAGGTCAGTGCCCCCTGGTTTGAGGACCTGGTCAGGTGGGCTTAGACCACCCTGCTCCAGCGTGGCCTAACCTGAACTAGTGAGAGCCTCAATGACCTTATTTTCAAATAAGGTCACACTCGGGTCTGGGTCTAGGACTTGCCCTGAGACTCTGGGGGGCAATTCAGCCGCACAGACAGGCCCTCCACCCCGACCCCTGAGAGCACTTTCACCTGGTGGCAACCTCTGCCGGTGGCAGGGATGCAGCCTGGGGTGCACCCGATGTCAGGAGACCAGGGGTGGCAGGGACGGTGGGTGAGCACTGGGTGACGGAGCCGTGGGTGCTCCTGGGGAGCGGAGAGGCAGGTGCAGCAGAGCGGCTGTGGCTCTCTGCGTCCTGTCCTGCCCTCCTCCGCGCGGTGCAGTTCAGGAAACCACTTAAAAGTACCATTAAGCTGACAAGCTCAGAAACAGAAAGATGCTTCTTGTGGCATTCCTGCTCAGGCCGACCCACTTGGCTGGGAAAACGTGCCCAGGGTGCGCCTTGGACCGGGGTCTTCCCGCGGCAGTGTCAGGCCTAGGATTACTCCTGCCACCAGGTGGGACCCCCGTGCCACCTGAATGCATGACACTGACCCCAGGGTGGATGCCCAGGGCCCCAGGCCTCGGTTCTGGCCCCCTGGACAGCTCCCTCGGCAGGGCCGCGGCCCTGGGCCCTCTGGAAGGTGCGGGGTGTTTGATTTTCCAGCAAAGCCAGAGGGAGGGGACAGAGAAGAGGCCACAGCGCCCTGTCCCTGAGGGGAGAGGGAAGGCCGGGGGGAGGAGGGTTGGCACTCGCATGCCCCGGAGGGGTCCAACCTCAGGACCCTCCTGGGACCAGTGTGTGGACGTCCAGGTGAGGGCTGTGGCTGTGCAGGGAGACCCAGGAGGGAGTGCGCTGCCCCTGAGAGCGAGCAGTGGCCCCCTCAGCCGTCACCTGGGAGCCCCCTGCCAAGCGTGGTGGGCACCGAGTTGGAGGAGGGCCTTGGGAAGCAGGCCCCAGGCAGGAGCTGAGGCCAGGCCCCGGGATGGCCCTGAGGGCACAGCCGGCTCCTCCACCTCGCTCTCCCACCAGAAGGTTTCCGTGTTCTGAAAAGAGACCTGGGTTTCTGAGAATCGGGGAGCCTGGCCCCCCATCCGTTCGACCTTCCCTTCCCAGGCAGAGGGTCCTGGTGGGAATCCAGCACTGGCCCCAGTGGCCTGCGATGGGCAGGGGCTCAGGGAGGCGCTGTGCTGGCTGCAGGCCGGCAGAAGGAATTCCAGGAATGACAACTGCTTCAGCCCAGCCCCAGCGCTGCCTCCTGCTGGCCCCTTCCAGCTCCTCCCCTTGGTGTGGACATGGGGTCTGGGCTCCCTCCCCACCGCGGTGAGATCACGGGCTGCCTCCTTATGTCCTGTCAGCTCCCCAAAAGTAATGGGGAACAGATGCACTGCAGGACCCGAGTGGGGGGGGGCCAAAGAACGCGGCCGCCAGCTGCAGCTGCTCACAAGCGCTGGACTCTGGACAGGCTCCCAGGAACCAGCAGGTGAACTGCGTCCCTAAGTGAGACAGGACTGCCACTCGCCAGGCCCTCCAGTGGCCCAGGTGCGCCCCCCCCACCCCCATGACCCAGGCCTGCCCCCCCAGGAGGGAAAGCTCCACCCCCGCCCGGTGTGTAGGCCAGGAGCAGCTGCCCCCCAGCACTGCCCTGCGATGACACCCCCATTCTGCAGCAATGACCTCCAGGGCTCCCCCTGGCGAGGCCCATGGCACCACCAACTGCTGAGCACCTGGCGAGCACACAGCTGCGTGGCACAGAGACTGAGGAAAAGAGAAAAAAATGAGGGATCATGGGGGTGTGGGGAGGGGGAAGCTGACACTTTAATAGGGCAATCAAGGTAAAGGAACGTCTAGACAAGGACCTAAGGGGACGGGGATCTGAGCCAGGAGTCTTGGGCACAGGAAAGAGCCCGTGCAAAGGTCCCATGGCAGGAGATTCCTGATGCACCTGGGGGCCGGCTCAGCAGTTTGCTCCCTCCTCTGGGCCCTCACAAGTGGGTGCTGCAAAAGCACAACAGGGGTGTTCCCCACAGCCTGACCCCAGGCCAGAGTTGAGGGCAGCACGCTGGGCGGAAATCAAAGGATGCCTCCCATCTCCGCCAGCTCCTGGGGACTCCAGGGGTCTTCGGTCGAAGGCCATGTGGCTCCAGTCTGGTGTGCATGCGGCCTCCCTCCTGGCACGGCTTGGGGTCCCACTGGGTCATCCAGGACCACATCTCGTCCACAAGACTTCTTCCAAACCCGGTGACACTGGCCTGCCCCAGGGTTAGGGTGTGGGCCGCTGTGAGGGGCCACTTTCCAGGTGACAAGGGCGGCTGTCCCCCAGGGCGGGTCCCTGGTGTCTGCAGCAGGTCCTTAGCAACCCTGGGAGGGTGGGGTGTGAGCTGAGCCTGGTGTGCACTGCCCACCTGCAGGGGCAAGTTCTGACACTTGTCACCTAACCACTGTGCCCCTGCAGGGAGACCGCCCATTCTGTGTCCAGGAAGGACCATGACACCGACCATGTGGCTCCCGAGGGTCCTCTCCTTTCTCTGAGCTTCATTCCTCATGCCCAAGAGGGGGCAGGGTGCAGACAAGGACAGGCAGGACAGGATTCAGTGGGACCCTGGAGGTCAGGCCATGGGGTCACAGCCTAGGGACAGGCAGGCACAGATCCTGTCACCCTGGGACGGCCTGTCCACCAGTGAGAAGAGAACAGCACTGATTGATGGCAAAAGATGTCCACCCCAAGCCCCGGCCTCGGACCTCCCCGAGGGGCCTCCGCTCAGCCCACAACCCACCAGGCGGAGGTGGAGGCCCCTGTAAAGAGACCACAGGATGGGGCCCACTTGAGGACCAAGGTGAGTGTCTACTTACGAGTGGGAGGGACCCAGGCTCATGGCCTTCGGGCCTGACACCCGCGGTGCCCGGGAGAGAGCATGCGGTTCCCACCAGCGCCTGGCAGGCCACGGCCCGTGCCCTGCTGCCTGCTCCTGCCCGTCTGCCCGTGGCTGCCCCTCCTGCCTGTCGTCTGCCCGTGGCTGCCCCTCCTGCCCGTCTGCCCGCGGCTGCTCTTCGGGGGCTCGCGGGTTTCCACACAGGCCAGAAGGACACCTGCGCTTCCTTCGATGCGTCTGGTTCAAACGTGCTCCTGGTTGTTGTCGGTTTGGCTGCTTTTTTGTGTGATTTTGTGTGATTTTGCTCTTCCCCAGCCTCATGCCCACCACAGCCCCGCAGAAGGAAGTCCATGGCTTGGCCTGAGGCTCCCTGCACACTAACAGGGCCCCCCGGCTGCAAGCCAGCCCTCCCACTCCCCTTGCCCTGTCCCTGGCTGCCCTGCACGGCAGCCCCTCCCACGGTGGCCAGGTCCCCGTCCCTCCCCTGTCCACCATGTGCTGGCCACCTCATCCAGGTCCCTCCGCAGCGTTGGGAGATGAACTTGAAGTGACCACAAGGCCCCTGTGTCACCCGCTAGCCAGGAGCCTCCTGTCACCCCCACTCTGCCTTGGAGGCCACAGTCTGAGCCGTCCGCACCCCGGGGTTCCTTGCGTCTCCCGGGCACTTGAGCATTCACCACGGAGCCCTTGGCCTGTCATGGGTGAGTGCCCAGGTCTCAGGGGCACTGCAACCAGCAGACCTCCCGTCTCCCACTGTGGCCTGGCCTCTGCTCCCCAGCAGCCCCTGGCCCACCAAGCACTGGGGCCCGGGCAGCACTGGTGGCAGGAAGGGGAGCCCCCGTGGATGCAGGCACCTGCGCCAGCACCTCGTCCCACCTGGGACACCCTGGTCCCCTCCTTCCCCAACAACCTGGCCTGATCCTGACCACAGGTGCTGCCCAGAGGGCGGCTGTGCCCCTCCTGCTCCCACGGTGCCCCCCAGGCACATCAGACAGTCCTACTAACAGGACGCAGACCTCCTGCCTGGCAGCAGCAGGAAGTCACCACTGTCACCCGCATGTCCCACCCAGGGTATGGGGTCTGCCCAGGCCAGGAAAGGGCCCGAGCCTCCCCTCGCATCCCCTCACCTGGAGAGCAGCAGGAGAGCCAGGGCTGCCTCCTGGACGCGGGGGCCCAGCAAGTTGCATCTGAGCTGCTGGAGGGGTGTGGGCAAGGCCCCCAGGTCCTGGAAGAAATGGCAGCTGGGCCACCCCAGGCCGGTTACTCAACCTCTCTGTCCTCTGGTCTGACGTGACGTTACCAGCCTGTGGCTCCAGGGCAGGCGTCGCAGTGTGGGGTGGGCCACAGCTGGAGGCCACTTCTTGAGTCCTAAAGTCCCTGCTCAGATCATGGAAACCCGTGGGTCCCTCGGTCCCTTGCGTTCTGGTAGAAGGTGCAGCCTCCCGTCCAGCCCGAGCTGAGTGCCGTGTGCAGCTGCTGTGTCCTCGGCTGGCGGCACCTGCTGCGTGCCCTTTCTCACCCGTGATGGCTCAAGATGCTGCTGCAGCTCTGCCCTGGTACCTGGCCAAGGCTCAGGGGTTGGCCCGCCCTGTGGCCTCACTCACCCGACACTGGTCACCCCTGGACACAGAGGTGGGCAGGGCAGGGCTGGTCGTAGCCCCACCATCGTGGCCCAAGGGCTGGAGCGGCCACCCACCCAGGGAGACCCAGCAGCTGGAGATCTGGTACGGTCACCTGAGTCAGCTGGTGCAGGTGGAGACCTGTGCCAGGGGAGGCCCTGCCCAAGGCCCTGCCCAAGACCCTGCCCCTCCCTACCCCAGCTTACGCTGTCCCTGCTCTCTAGGTGTTGCCGAAACCTCGGTCCTTGTCCCCGATGCCAATCCAGTAATGAGGACACGGTTTTGAGAAAAAGGAAAAAGAAGGCTTATTGCTTTGTTAACAAAAGAGAGGGACGCCTGTCCCTAGGCGAGATCTGCCGTCTGCAGGACAGGGCGCTTCCTGGAGGTGATCCAGAGGGAGAAGGTGATCGGGGGAGAAGTTTAGGGAAAAGAAGATCAGGGGGACACAGTCAAAGCATCGAGTGAAGCCGGTTGCACAGGATCCTGCCCCTGAGCCTCTTCCTGTCCCTCTTCCCTCTCTATGAAGCACAATCCTTCACGGTTTTTAATTACGTCCATCTGTGACCAAGTCAGATCTGACCCACTGCCCTGAGTCCGCCCTTCTGTTTGGGACCTGGCCCTGGTCATCTCGCATGCCCAAGAGCCTGCAAGCAGGGTGTACCTGCTTGTGTTCCACAGCTCCAAGAGCCCCCGGTGCATCCCCGAGAGCCCGTGCCCAGGGAGCAAGGAGCTTTGCATCGGACCAAAGCCACGGTGTGGTGATACCTAAGAAAGAGCCTCAGCCACGTGCCTGGAGGCGAAGGCAAGTCACCTGGGGGGCAGATGGTGCCAGCAGTGGGGACAGTGGTGAGGCCGTGCTTGGCCTGCATCCTTGGACACATTTACCAGGCCCCCTCGGGTCAGGCAGTGCCGATCACAAGTGGGACCAGCCCTGTCCCCTTAAGGGTTCATGTCTAGGAGGGCAATGGACACTAACCAAATGTGGTTCCACTTGAAGCTGCATCAGGAGCAGAGGACATGCAGGGGGACCAGGGGGGTCAAGGGGGCAACATTCAAGCCACCCACACCAGCCAGGGGCATCAGGGCCAGTGTCCTGCTCCTCCTTGGGCTTTAACGCCAATGTGGACCGAGCACGAGGCTCCTCCTGGTGACGCAGGCTGTTCAAAGCCAACAGGGCTCGGGGAGGCAGGGGAAGGGAGACAGGAGGGATGGAGGGAGGGGAAAAGCAGGTGGATGGCACGTTGGGGAGGTGACTGTGACTGGGGACAAGGCTCAAGGCTGTGGTCACACAGCAGGCGCTGCTCCCGAGTGTAGACCTCCTACTCCGGCAGGTTCTTCCCAAGCCACTGTGGGCCGCTCTCTCCCACTTGGATCCCAGGAATGTGGGAACCATTAGCCCTCGGCCCCTCAGGTGGCCAGCACGAGACCGGCTGCCCGGGCGGCTCACCCCAGACGCCTTTCAGTGTCAGACAGAGAACAAACGCAGCCCACCGAGACACACTGCAGACCCTCCCGGGCTTCAGAGAGCACCAGCCTGGGCCTCGACCCCACCCGAAGATAGAGGTCTTCAAATGCAGGGGTGTCTGCAGGCGGCAAGGCACATGTGGGCGCAAGATGGCCCCTGTGAGGGGCTGCGGTGCCAGAGCCCCTCCCCACAAGAGCAGCTGGCCCTCCAGGGCCTCGGGAGGGGCCGGCAGGAGACCCAGAGGAAGAGGTGCCTGGCGGGGCCTCAGCCCTACAAGGAGGACCTGGCCCCAGACTGTGCCCAGCCTGGCTTCCTTGACCACTGTGGCCCCAGGTTTGGGGACAGTGACCCACCCTGTGGCAAACCCTGCACAGCTGTCTCAGAAAGGTGTGCCAGCCCCACAGGTCCCACAAGGTGGGTTCTGGGGGATGAGGGAAGCCAGTGGCTTTTCTAACTCTGAGGCCCCTCCACAAGGAGGATGGGACCATCACCGCAAGATGACCAGGACCCATGGCTTCAAGATGGGGTCCCAACTTGGGGGGCTGCTAACGAAACTCCACCTGTCCCCTCAGTGCACCCCTTGGTGGCTACCCTGTGGGCACATGGGCCCTGTGGTCAGCTGCCAAACTCGAAGCTCAGGCTCGAGAGGTCTTGGGCGGGCTGCTGTCCCTTTAAGCTTGGCTGCTTGTCCTTGTCTGCTATAAAGGGGGAGGTGGGGGGGGCGGGTTACAGGAGTTTGTGCGTGTGTGCCTGTGTGTGCGGGTGTGCATGTGCGTGTATGTGTGTGTGTGTGTGTGTGTGCGTGTGCAAGTCAGTGCATGTGAGTGTCCCTGGCTGCGCCCATCCGGGAGCCCTGGCACCTTCAGCCTTGACCTTGGCTCCTGATCACTGCTCTCCGTAAGAGGAACCAGGACTCTTCCCTGGAGAACCACCGGCCTCAGCTCTGGGACAGGGCAGACCATGGGAAACACGCTTGTACTCACAGAGAGGAAGAAGGGGGACTTTACAGTGCAGATGCCACCTGATCCCATAACCAGAGCCCGTGTCACCAGTGAAGGGACACAGCACAGCCGTGAGCCACACAGCCAGGTGCAGGGAGAGTCAACACGGGGTCCATCCTGATTTTCCTGCCAAAGAGGGGAAGCTCTCCCAAAGCTGGACGCCAGCTCCGAGCCCGTGATGAGCCTTCTGCTCGGGAACTGGAGCGTCTGGGTGGATTCCGGCACAGCTGGGCCGAGGGACAGCGTGAGGCCGCACAACTTGGACAGGAATTTGGCCGTGCATTTAAAAGCGTATCTACTGTAACATCGGGCCCCCTGCGGCGGTGCTTCTCAGAACAACCCCACGTGCCACTGCTGCTGGGGTGGGCGCTGCGCTCCGCTCGGCCACCAACGCCTCTTCAGTGCTTGAGCTCCCAGCCGGCAGACCAGGGACCTGGGTCTCTCTGAGTCCTCAGTCTCTTTAATTTGCCATCTCTGGGGCAGCCTCCACTCTGAGGGCCAGGGTTGAAGTCACGCCAGCCCACGCTGGCCCTGGCCGACCTGCCCAGTGGGCCCCCCGGGTGGGACCTGTCCCCAAGGACCTGCCCTGGCAGTCATGGAGCCACAGAGCAGCTAAATGAGAAGGTGTAGGTGGGTCTGCCACACCTGTGCCTGGCCATAGTGAACCCCGGGGCCCCCCGAGGTCCAGGCCTGACCCAGGCCCCTCCCTGGAGTTTGGACTGTTCCCCTCTCCTCCCTTGGCTCTCCAGCCCCAGAGGAGGCGACTTCTGTGGTGTCTCGGGGCCCCTTTGCCTTCCCCATCGTCCAGCCATGCCGGCCTTCAGGTGGAGCTCTCTGCTAACACGCTGGGCGGGGGGAGGCTCCCCTGAGTGGACCTGCCTGAGACACAGCAGTGAGGAGAGGGCCTCTGGGGGCCTGAGGTTAGGAAATGCCAGGTGGGCCTCACTGCAGGCGGCACCGCTCCCCAGGTGTGGGGTGGTCCCCACGTGGGGCATCCCGCTGCCTGCAGTGAGCAACAGGACTGACCCTGACCGACATGCCGCGAAACACCTGGGGACCCAGGCTGTGGAGGGGCCTTGAAGTGAGGGTTTAGGTCAGTGCCGAGGGCCACCCCTGAGTCCTTTGGGCACTTCCTGCTCCAGTGGTAAGGCCCCTGGAAGCTGCGGCCTGGAGAAGCAGTTCAGAGTGCTGTCACGGCACCCAGCAGGGAGGAACCCCTGTCCCTGGCACGGGGGGACCCTGCAGGGCCTGTCACTGGACAGGTGTGGGCTCAGCTTCACCACAGAATTTTGTTAGGCCCTTGGTCACCATGAAGCTCGGCCTGACCACTGTGGGGCTGAGGCTCAGCACCGGCCGGAGCTGTGTCCAGGAGAGATGCGGCCACGGGAAGGGACCCGGGCTGCGGCTGCCAGCCCAGGACTCCTCTGAAGTCAAGGGGGAAGGACCAGCTCTTATGTCTACTGGCCTCCCTGTGCCCTCTTCTCTGGAGGAAAGAGACAGGTGAGATTTTCCAGAGAAAATGCTTTCAGCAAAAGCAAACAGCTTCTCCACCCACCGGGATGTGCAGTGTGGCCACGCCAGCCCAGCCCCGGACCCCCTGGCTGGTCTCACTGAGACGGAACACCTGCTCTGGAGCCAGTGTGGCTTGGACCACTCGGGCATGGACAGCAGCCCAGAGGAGCTGGGCCCCATTCCAGCGAAGGCGGAAAATGCTCAGGACCTTTGAGAAAGGAAAGTCAACGGGGAGCAGGGCCCTGTGGGGGTCCGAGGGGAGCAGACCCGACCCTGGGTCCACAGTCACTCTGCCTCGGAGACTGTGCAGTGGGCTGAGCGGCTCCTCACTGTGCAGACAGGGCACAGGACCCAGCCCTGAGCACAGGGCTCGGGGGGGGGGGGGGGCAGAAAGCCTACAGTCTGGAGGTGCCTTCTCTCCGGGGTCCCACAATTCACAGCCCGGGGTGTGAAGAACGCATTTTAAAATATTTTTAAATGATGGTGCACAGAACTCAGAGGTCTCCTTCCGCTCCCCAGCAGAATCCAGGCAGCGAATGTGTTGGCCGACTGCGCCTTTCCGCAGGGAGCCGGTCCCTCCACCCAGAGGTACTTTCTCTTAGCACCATTATCACGTTTCCAGACGGCAGGAATTTATGGGTGTTTGCTGGAGAAAATATGCTGGCCCTGAACGTGGAGCCAAACCTGCTCTGACAACAATCTGGATGTTATTTTTCTGGGTCTCCTCCCACGTCAGATCAGCAGATGCAAACCAGAGAGCTCCTAAGGGTGCTGCAAGCTCCAGGGCTGGAGGGATGGGGTGGGGGTTCCATGGGTTAAACTGTCTTTGGCCCCCCGTGGCCTTGGCCTCCTTCCCCAGACGTCAACCTGCTGGCCTCAGAGTCCCCAGCCAACTTCCCAAGTGACCTTCTCCGGCAGCCTTGCCCGGCTCTCCACAGGATGGGCCCTCATCATCCCCACCTGCCTCCCTGCTCAGAGGTCTTCAGGGCACAGGGTCAGCCAGCATGGCCACCTGAGCCTGCTCTGGCAGGGGAGCAGGGCACTCCTGCCAACGGCCATGGTGGGACAGAGCAGGGTCACTTCACAGATGTGTGAGCTCTCTGGGATGCTGGAGAGGGTGGAGAGGGGTTGACACCCCCCTGCAAGAGATGGGAACACTGGGACAAAGGCTTGGAGGTGCGAGTCAGGTGGCCCAGCTACAGACCTGCAGGGACACAGGGGGCAGGAGTAGGGACAGGGAGAGGGAGGGGTTGGTGCCAGATTAAGGAACCTGCATATTTGTGGGGCAGCAAAGCACTGCACCTCTCTGGGGCTCAGCCAAGTTGGCTGCCCCGTGAGCGAGTGACACAGTGCCACTCAGGAAGCGTCCTAGCCCCTTGCCCACTGCCAGATTCTCAGAAAACAGCCCGAGAACTGGCCAACCACAGCCTCCCCATCAAGGGTCACAGAGGGGAGGAGAGGAGGAGGGAAGGGGAGAGGAAGGAGAGTGGAGAAGGGCGGAGGGTGCTCGGCTGCTTTTTGCAGAAAACATACATCCTCTGGGAAGTCACTGCCTGAGCCTCCAAAGCCCGGGCCACACTTTTAGGTGAACTATCCCCAAACATTCCCCGTGAAAGCTGGACTCCTGAGAGGGCCACCCCTGGAGGTCCCAGGGCACGTCCCTTTCCAAGTGGGACGGAGTGTTTCCGGCCTGGGCTGGGCTCCCAGCTCTGAGATGCTGCTCCCACACCGTTCCCATCCTTGGTCCCTCCAAGTGACTCACAGCTTTTGATGTGCTTTTCCTGAGATTGAAGCCGGTTGGTGTTGATGTGTTTTTCCCGGACTTCTTTCTATTTAAACCTGCTGACCTTCGGAGCCCACCCCTGCATAATGCAAGAGTTCTTGAAGAGAAATCAATCAAAGCTTGACGAAAATGGATTTGCATTCACATTTTCTGAGATAGGCGTTTCTTTAAAAGGCTCTGTGTTTAATCACTGTGCAAGTGTGTGTGTGTGTGTGTGTATGCGCACTCTTGTGGGTGCAGAGGCTGGGTGGCAGAGGATACTTGGTGTCTTGAATTCAAATTCCACCTCTTCCTGCTGCTGTGTGGCCACAGTGAGTTCCCCAACCTCTGGATCGGTTGCCTCTTCCCTGAACAGAGGTTGGCCTGCTGCTGCACCAGGACTTAGGAGAATTCAGTCACTGGGAAGCACAAACTTAATCCCAACAACATCTCTTCTGGGCAGCCCACCCTGCTCCACCTCTGAGTGCCGAGTTGGGGCAGGACGTATGTCCAGGACACTGCCTGGAGGTCCCTCAGGACACTCCATCCCTTGAATTCACCAGGCACATGTCCCTGGGGTGGGGGCCATGTGCACCGTCTTGTCCAGGGCCCAGGCTCCTGCCCACAACCAGCATCTCCTGCCCACTGACCCCTGAAGCCAGACTTGGGGTGAACTTGGGCCTGGATGATGGCCAGCATGGAGGCTGCTGGTGGCCAGGACAGGTGGAGTCTAGGACCTGGCCACCCATCAGCTCTGGCAAGAGCTATCAGAGGTGCCAGGGCATCTGCTGGAGCCTGAGCCTTTCAGTACCCACACACTTGCAGTGCCCAGTCAGTGGGAGGGCACCAGGCGTGGGGTGTGGGTTCTCAGGGAGGCCACCTGGGCACCCTTCCTAGGAGGGGCTCAGATCCCTCTGGGCCGGCCTCAGCTCGTGGCTCCACTGCCTGCCCTGACCGGGGTTGAGAAGGTCCTCGGCGATCACCCCTCACAGGCAGGGAGCTGGGCGCTGGTGCTCTGGCCACCACCCCTCCACCCCTCATGTTCCCAGGGCTGGCGTCATCCCTGCCTCCAGCACCATGGAGGGAAGGTGGGGAGAC
The DNA here is from genome assembly GCF_964194105.1 of Spermophilus citellus. Lineage (NCBI taxonomy): Eukaryota > Metazoa > Chordata > Mammalia > Rodentia > Sciuridae > Spermophilus > Spermophilus citellus. The sequence goes on from NC_138189.1 coordinate 2,932,635, forward strand.
CCTGCAGGGCAGGAGCAGCTCTGCCCTGGGGACTGCTGTCTAGTTCCCAGCCCTCACCCCACTGCACACCAGGAGGCCTGGAGGACAGCACTGCGGCTCCTGAAAACCACCCAGAGACAGCACTGCCAGGCTGGGCTCCGACCCCAGAGCACCACCATGGGGCCAGGCCCCTCCTGCTGACCCCAGTCTCCCCACCTGCAGCCCCTGAGAATGGGGAGCCCTGCTGGGTGGAGCCCTTCAGCTCCTCCAGGGGCCCCGGGGGAAGCCCTGGCTTTACCAAAGGGCTGCCTTGTACAGAGCCCCAGGACTGGGAATCCCAGAGAAGAGTGGCCTGAGCAGGGGCCCAAGTGGGACTCTGGCGGGTGAGTGGGGACCCCGCCATTTGCCCTGAAGTCACAGCACTTCTTAACTGTTCTTTTGAGCAAAGGACCCCATTTTCATTCTGCAGTGGGCCACACAGATCATGTCTAGGAAGGGCCAGGAGCTAGGCAGCCCAGGGAAGAGGGGCGGGTGGGAGGACAGGGGTGGGGGGCCAGTCTCCAGATGTCAAAGCCCACAGAGTCAAGGACACTGCTGAAGGTCGCTCATCCCCCAGGTTTAACCAGGCCCAAGTCTGGTTAAACTTCTGAGTCTCCCAAGCTGCGCAGGATGGGGAACAGGGAGGAGGGTCTCCTGCAGTCACCTGACCCCAGAGTCGCACCGACCCCTTGACAGCGCCTGCAGGGCTCAGGGTCACCGCCTGGCGAGAAGGTTAAGCAAGCAGTCGGCGCTGGAGGGGCGGGGCCTCGGGCTTTGGGGTGAGCCGGTGCCCCCGCCGGGCCTGGCGGGGGAGGGGAGATAATCCTCCCGAGCAGAAGCGCCGTCGGGAGGCTCGGAAGGGCTTCCTGGCTGCGAGGCCCAGCGATGAGGAGGACCTGAGAAGCGCGGGGAAGCAGGAGCGCAGGGCCTGGGCAGGCCGCGGTAAGACTGGCGTTGGCAGCAGACGCAGAGCAGAGCCCTGGAGGCCCAGGACCCCAGCCCCGGCATCCGCGCAGCCGCAGGGCAGCTGGCAGCTTGGCTTAGGGAACTCAAACGGGTGGGGAGGAGTAGCAGCCCTGGCCCACGGGCTGACCCAGCGCCCAGGGTCAAGGCCTCGCCGGTACCCTTTGGCTAAACAACAGGCACGGTGCCCTCCCCGGCCATGTCCCAGGGGAGTGCAGGCTCAGCGAGGTGGCGTGGAGGCCATGTGGCTGGGTAGATCTGCGCCCAAGGCTGGGTTCCCGACCCCAATGCGGAGGCAGCCTTCCCAGACTCGCCTCGGTCGCCTTTGTCACTTAGAGGTTCTGGGTTGTTATGGGCAGGAAGGCGTCGAGGGCCATTTTAAGGACGGTAGTCTGCCCCTGTCCCGAGGGACAGGCGGGAGCACAGGCCTGCACCCGAAGCCCTGGTTCGTCACTGAGCGGCTGAGGCTCTGATGCAGGGAACTCAGGGAGGTCTCTGGCAGGGGGTGGGGGGTGGGGGGCGGAGGACTGGAGGGGAGCCCAGGAAAGGCACCCAGGAAAGGGGACACTCATTCTAGGGACAGGAAGTTTCAGGTTCCCAGCCCCGTGACTGGTTCTTAAGAACCGGGGTCAGAAACTGGAGGGAAGCGGGGCCCACGGCAGCTGCGGGGACCTCGAGGCCGGTAGCCTCTGGACAAAACTGCGACAAGAAGGGAGCACGGGCGCTGGGGCCAGGGGACAGGCGGAGAGCCGCTGGGTTTGACTCCCCATGCGGTGCCCTTCTAAACTCCTGATCCCCATTAGAGCCCTGGACTCTGTGCCCAGTCTGCTGGCTCCCGCTGGCGCCTGCTCTTTCTGGTCTGGCACCAGCCGCAGGGTGGGATGGAGAGCGGGTTTCCTGCCGACAGGCCCTAATTCCTGAGCGGGTGGCCCCGACCCAAGCGCTGGGCGCTCAGACGCTTCCCGTCGCGGATCGTGCCCGCACCTCTCCCGCTGTGGGTGCCTGTGTCCTCGCAGGTGCGCCGGGTCAGCAGTCGCCCGGCGCCACTAGCTAGCGCTCTGCTACCGGGATCGGAGGGAGGCTTTTCCTGGAGCCCAGCGGCTCACCTATTCCAGGAAGGGGAGGGAGGGCGCGGGCCGGGGTGGGTAGGCGCGGCCCTAAGTGTCCTCTGCTGGGGAGAACAAACCCAAGCTCCAAGAAACCAACAAAACAAAATAAAACCCGGGAGGGAAGGCAGCGCTGTGAGCCGGGCGGGACCGACGGACGGGCAGAGGAAGAGGCGAGGGTTTTCCGCCGGGAAAGCTCTGCGCGTGCAGAGGTCGGCGCGTTCCTCCTCCGCGGTCGTCGAGATTCCACGGCGGGAGCGGGCAGGCCTGCTCCGTCTACCTCTGGGCGCTGCGCGCACTCGGGGCCTGGAGCTCTCCCCGCCCCCGCCCTCCGCGGGCTGGGGAGGGCTGGGTACGCAGTCCCGCTGGTGACGATGCGACGACTCCCCTGGAAGAGCTGCACCGTTGTCCTCCCTGGCCCTTCAGCACCGGGCCCGCCTTCCGTAGGCGACCCTTGCCGTGTACCCGAGCCTCTGGCACATCCTCAGAGCCTCAGTCTCCGCCCCGGTAAAAGGGTCTAAGAGCGCCACCTGAGCCGCAAGTGGCCCACAGTGTAGGTGCCCTTGGAGCCTGTCGAAGTCCCAGACCAAAACAAACACCCCAACTGGCAGCTTTGCGACAGGTCTTTTGTTCGCTCACCCCCCCCCCACCCAGGCCAGCGCTGCGGGGACAGCTACAATGGGAGGAAGCCGCCCACTGCGCCCAAATGGGGAGCTGGGAGAAGGACCCTGAGCTGAGAGAAGAGGGCAGGACAGAGCTCCAACTGGTGTTGAGGGTCCCCTCCTACCACCCTTCCTCCACCCACCTCACCATCTTTTCTCTTGCAAAGCAGGGCAGGGATTTCTTGGCTCCCCCAGTTCGGCCTTTGAGCCTTTCCCGACGCTTCCAGTTTTGGGCATACACCCGTCAAGGTCGGCTCTGCCTCACAAAGTGCATTTGCCAGCCTGGATACCTCCCTTCAGTCAGCCAACCTTTAGTGAGCATCTGCTAAGTGCTGTGGGCGTTTCAGGTCCCAGTGAGTCACCTGGGATGTTCAGATGTGGGGTGAGGCAGGCAATAAACACATCAGCGATCTGTGTTTGCAGAGGGATCTCAGAAGAGGCCATGCTTGAATTGGATCCAAGTGACACTGCGACTTGAAGAGAATGGGCATCAGTCAGTTCTGATGTGAGCGTAGACAGTGCCCAGAGGACATGGGGTTAGAAAGACAGCACTGCTGGGACGAGCAGACAGTGGGCACTGCCACCCCAGCAATGGGAAAAGAGCAGGTCCTTGGGTGCCAGGGGTCAGGAGATGAACCCAGACCTGGCCTGGCTCAGGGAGTGCAAGCCCTCCAGCAGAGTGGGGGTCCTCCTGAGGCTGCTCCCCCCACACTCCCCACCTGCTTGGAAGGTTTCTGAGATGCCAGCAAGTCTGAGCCTGCACCTGGGCATGTTCATGCCCTGCAGTTGACCACAGGCTCACTGAGGTTGGTGTGGACAGGGTAAGTTGGTCCTGAGTGGGAGGGATCATTATTGGGCCCATTCTTCAGATGAGGAGACTAAGGCATAGATCAGCAAAACAGGCTGAACACAGTGGAAGGAGGTGCATTGCACTGGGGGATGAGCAGCAAGAGCCAGCAACCATTTAAGCTTCCTAATCCAGGGGACAACTTGACGTGGGGAAACTGAGCCCCACCTGGGGGAAGGATTTACCCAGAGTTGCCCAAGTCAGGCTGAGCAAGTCCCTGCTGCCTGGACACAGCGAGGGGCATGAGGGGCACAGGATCTCCCAGCTCTGCAGGGTGCAGCCTTCTCCACTCTCCAGGGAGCACAGTAGGGCAGCCACATCCGGGAGAGTGGAGCCTGCGGAGAGCACCTGCAGGGTTCTGCCCCTGCTGGGACAGCTGTCAGATTTGCTCCCTGTTGGGGGTCACCACTGCAGGTAATTAGGTGCAGGTCAGCACGGTGTCCCAGCACTCCAGCCTCTTTAAATGAAGACAGTTTGAGTCTCCTAAGTAGAGACAGTCCTCCCACTCCCAGTTCCCCACCCTGTGGGCTGTTCCCTGTGGTTGTCCCTCTGGCCTTCCCTAATAAAATGAGGCCAGCATAGCACCTGGGGAGGGGTCTTGGTGGTCCTGCCTCTCCCATCTGTGCACTTGTAGAGACCTAGCAGGAAGGTGCAGCCTTGGTTAGAGTTGGCTAGAACTCGTCTTAGGGTACTCAGTGGGCAGTAGTTGCAGCTGGGGTGCCACCTCTTCCTGACACAGCATGGGGTTAGGATAGGATGGGGGTGGGAGTGGGGGTGGGGGACTGGCACCAGTCTTTGAGTTAGACCTGGACTCAGCGCGGTTTTGCTTTTCCGTGTAACATCTGCACACTCTTCTGCCTGGTGTGCAGCGAAAGCCCTCAGTCAACCAGACTGAGGGAAGCAGCAGTGGGTGCGGGGGGCCCCACCTACCAGACCCAACCCAACAGGATTTAAGGGCAGCGGAGCCCAAGGATGCTAGAGGCTCTGGGTCCTGCTGGGTGGGGGCTGCCACCTACCTTCCTGATCCCCTGTGCTCTGAATAGAGTCCTGGGCACCCTGGAGCAATGGGAAGTGTCCGCCTGAGAAGCGAGGGGTCCCGAGATACTGGGAAGGCAGAAGCAGGAAGATTCCTAGAAGCCTGAGGAATGCAGGTAGTCCCACCAGGGTGGGATGGAGTGTGGGCGCTGGGGAGAGGTGCTGCTAGCCTCAGGGAGTGGGACGCAGTCCCTGCTGGCTTGGAGTGTTGGTTCCTTCCTTCCTTTCCCCACCCTCTGCGGCAGCCTCTCCTGCACTGGAGAATGAAAACCCCGGCAAGGAAGGGCAGTACCCGAGCTCCACTCTGGAACCTGCCAGGACCCCTCCTCAAGGAGCAGCTCCCACGGCACAGCAGGAGAGGCCAGTTTGCAGCCTGGGAGGCCCCACCTGCTCTCTGGGCTGTGCCATGCGTAGGCTGTCAGTACCTGAGGCTCCGCTGCGTGGGGCAAAAGGACCTGTGCTGGGAATATGGGAGCTGACTGTCCCCACCCCTGACTCAGTCCCCTCTGTGTGCTGGCAACCGCGTCTGGCTTTGAGTATTCGGTGTCAGCCTGGCCAGGACATGGCGTAGGAAGGGGTCCTGGCATGAGGGCAGGGGGCAGGGGTGCTGGCTGTCCTGCAGTGCACCTGGCCTGGCGCTTTGGGTTCCTGGGACTGGTGGAGGCCAGGTGCCTCTCCTGTGTGGGGAGCATTCAGAGTCCCCAGCTGTCATCCCTCCCTCCCTCTGGGATTCTGAAGGAGCAGCCGGCCTCCCACACCTGGAGCCTCCAGTTGGGATGAGCAGCAGGAGTGGAGGTGCCCGGCAGGGGGTCAGACCCCAGTGTGCTGTGCTGGGGGTGTGGTGGATCCAAACCCCGGCTGGCACCCCACCTCTGCCAAGGACTGGCATGCCCTGGGCATCACCCTGGTCCCTGTTATTATGTTCTCTCTTTTTTTCATTGAGAAAACTAAGGGGTTAATAAGCCACAGGCTTCCAGAGCTTGGGTGTGACATTGGAAGACCAGGGACCCTGGAGCAGGATCCACCTGCAGCAGGTGGCTGTTGGTAGACCTGAAGCATCTGTCTGTTTTTAAGGACAGACCCACGTGCAGGCAGGAGGCAGGGCCATGTTGCTTTCAGAGACCCTCAGTTGGGGACACGATGGCTTGGGGCGGGCGTGGCAGTGGCCCTGCGTGGGATGACTGTGAAGCAGGAAGGGCTCTCCTGGCACACTCCTGAAGGACTGACCCTGGGGATTCCTGCCCCACTGGAGTGGAGCAGAGAAAGAGTCTTCCACAGGGCATCAGGCTGGGGGCAGTGCTGCAGGTCCCCAATCTGAGCGCCTTCCCCGTCTTGAAATCACACTCTCACAGCACCGCTGTCTCTGTGGACCCTGGAGGGGTTGTCCCAAGCAGGAGTTCTTCATCCCTGGCTGCCCATCGGGCGCTGGCCACCTTCCCTTCCCCCTCCCTGACCACAGTGTCTCCCTCTGGCAGTAGAGGGACGCTGTTGGGCTGAAGTTTGAGCAACCCCTGCACTCCTCTAGCTCAGCCTGGCCAACTGCCCTTGCAAGCAAGTAGCACCCCTACCCAGACGCAGACTCTGGGTTCCGGAGGCTGGTGTTCCTGGTGAATTGGGTTAGTCAGCTAACCTCTGCTGGTTTCTTGTTTCAAGAAAAGGATTAAATGGAAAACGGAGCTAATTTCTGGCTAACATGTCACCACAAGGTGATCAGGTTTGCCTCCTGCTGGCATTTGGTACTAATTGCTGGCCAAGAAATGGGGCAAGTCAAGCCTCCTGGCTGAGGGATTCTTGTGGCCCCTGGACTTGAGTGCCAGCCCCAGGCAGCAATGGTAGCATCCTCTGATAGGTCTACCTCGGCTCATGGAGATCGGGAGGCCTCTTCCGCACGGTGCAGCATCAGGAAGCATGAGCCCCCAGGAGACACCTGGTCAGGTCCCCTCCCCTCGTGCTTCTCCCTGGAGCCACCATTTCTTTGCAGTTGGATTATGAAGACCTCCCAGCCTGTCTTCTGGACTCCTGGGCTCTCCTGGGTCCAGGACAAGGCCTCCCCTGACTGAGTGACTAAATGAAGTGAATGTGCCTCTCCAGGCCTGAGCTGAGGATCGGGGTACACCAGGCCCCCGTGGGTGGGGATGGAAGCCCAGGTGGGGGCAGGCTCAGGTTCCCTGTCCCGGGATCCGGGGCTCCTGTACATGTATGGAATTCCCCAGGAGACAGTCTCATGAGCACCTGGGAAGGAGGAGGAGACATTTCTGAGCCTCACTTCAGTTCTGCCCCATGGAAGGCCCCAGAGACTCTGTTTTTCCATTCCTGTGTGTCCTGGAAGGGGTGGGGCTGGCGGTGCGGAGCAGTCTGAAGAGGGCGGGATCCAGTTATCAAGTCCGTTCCACTAACTTCCTGAAGGTGGCGCCCTTGGGTCAGACCGCTGCTTCAGCCCCCCTCTGGCTTTGGTTTTTAAAGACCTCTGAGTACATTTGTCTGAGCTGCCTGCTTCCACTGTGCCAAGGCAGCCAGAGGGTTCCAGAAAGCTGGAGCATCAGCAGACAGTTGGCCAGGACAGTTCAGGCCCAGCCGGTCAAGGTTCAAGAAGCTGTTTTGTGTTAGCATGTCCTCTCTTGGCTCCAACAAGGTAAGGCAGGGTGATTTGGATCCTGTTTGTGGACCCACTTACTCAATGGCTTTTGTTCTGTTATTTTGTGCTGGGAGTTGAACCTGGGGCCTCATGCATGCTAGGCAAGGACTCTGCTACTGAGCTATAGCCCCAGCCCTTCTTAAATTTTTATTCCAAAACAAGGTCTTAATAAGTTTCCCAAGCTGGCCTTGGACTTGCGATCATCCTGCCTCAGCCTCTTAAGTAACTGGGATTATAGGTGTGTGCCACCATGCCAGGCTCAAGAGTTATTTTATTCTATGGTACCAAGGATTGAACTCAGGGACATTCAACCACTGAGCTACTTCCCCAGCCCTATTTTGTATTTTATTTAGGGACAGGGTCTCACTGAGTTCCTTAGTGCCTCGAGTTGCTGGGGCTGGCTTTGAACTCTCAATCCTCCTGCCTCAGCCTCTCGAGCTGCTGGGATTATGAGTGTGTGCCACTGCGCCTGGCTCAAGAGTTATTTCAAAGCTGCATCAGTCTCCATCTCAGTCTCCAGGCTGGATGTCCCTCCAGCACTGCACTGAGAATCAGACCCCCTTGCAAACTGCTCACCTTCATTTCCAGAAGAGACAGCAGGTTGCCGCTCCTCGCCAACCCTGGCCTTGTCACCCACTTTGGAGTGCTCAGAGTAGGCCAAGCTGTGAAATGAAACCTGCTCATTCCACACGCATCCTAATACATGATCCCCACAGGTGCTGGCGCTGAGTGCAGTCAGAGACCAGCTGTTGGTCAGCGCAGGTCTCTGGGCTGGTGGCCTTAGAGTTATGCCTGTGTACAGGGCTCTATATGCAGAGAGGCCTCTGCCTGAGCTGTGCAGGCAGAACAGGGCCTTGAGAGCAAGACCGACCCCCTGCTCAGACACAGCATTCAGAAAGGAGTGCCTGCCCTCTCTAGTGTTGCAGGTTTTGGGTTTTCTGTGGAGTCAGGTGTGAGGGTGGTGGGTTGATGGTACCAGTGTGCTCAGCTATCCAGCTGCTAAGGGTCCCTCCTCTCCTCTCCCTGACAGGGCCTGCAGCTGAGCTCCAGGGAATCTCTGGGCAGCCTGAGAAGTGGGCAGAAGAAAGGACAATGTGTCCCCCTTCCCATGCCCTGAATCCCCCAATAGGACTGAGAGCAGGTCCCCAGGCTACAGTTCAGTCCTCCCCTCCCCTGAGCCTCCTGTGGGGCTTGTGGGACAAGTCCAGCTGTGCCAGGGCTCCCTGGCAGTGACTGTGAGGCAGTGCTTCCCCGAAGGGCAACGTGCAGGAGGGCTCTGCACGGGGCCATTATTCTGGACCCTCCTTTTGAACTAATTTGCCAGGAAAGCTAGCATTCTAGTTGTGGCTCAGAATCCTGCTTCCTACAGTCACTGGGGTGGTCTGCCCCGGCCCACAGAGAAAACGGCTGGTGGCTCCACCAGAGTGCAGGCCTGGGCCCCGACACTGCGGGAGGCCGGCCAGCACCTGGAGCTAAGCATGTCTGTTTGTCCAGGATACACCTTAGACTGGGTGGTTCTAAGTGGTAGAAATTTACTTCTCATAGTCTGGAGGCTGGGAGTCTGGTGCTGGCAGGTTCTGTGTCTGGTAAGGGCTGGTCTGCTTCCAAGATGGTGCCCTGTTGCTGCACCCTCACCTGGAAGAAGGGCCAGAGGGGCCAGAAATGCCCCCCAGAGCCCTGTTATAGGGCACTAATCCCGTCCCTGCCAGCTGAGCCCTGGGTCATCTAGAGGCCCCACCTCTTCTTACTGTTGCATTGGGGATGACTGTTTCAACGGGGGTTTTAGAGAGACAAACATTGTAACCATGGCAGTGGCCCCAGAGATATCAGGTCCTGGTCACTTTATACAGAAAAAGGTGCAGTGTGGTTGTCAAGGAGTTTGAGATATCCTGGTGGCCCTTAGTGCAACCCTGGTGTACTCCTAAGTGGAGCAGGGAGATCTGCTGGAACGGGGAAGGACGGCCACACGGAGGTGGAGGTGGAGTCAAGCTGGGAGGCAGGAGGGAGCATCCCTGGAGCCAGACTGGGGGCCGAGGCACACCTGTGCTCCATGGTGACAGCCTTGTGGGCCTGCAGTGGCTGAGGCAGACAGTGGGCTGTTGGGAGAAGCACAATGAAGCAAAAGAGAAGAGGAAGAGGAGGTCAAGGCAGGGGTGGGGAGGAGAAAGGGGGGGAGAAGCAGCAGCAGTAGGCTTGACCCTGGCAGGCTCCCGTAGCCCTCCGCCCCCCCCCCGCCCCCAGCAGCCCCACACAGCACAGGCTCTCTCCATAGAACACAGCAAACAGTGATGAGCTTCCTTGTTCATGCACAAAAATGGAAACATGTGGCGCATCCTTTCCCCACAAATTGACGCATCCACCGAGGGGTCTGGGGCTGAGCCGGAGAGCAGAGCTCCTGTGGCCCTGTGGGTGAGGCCGTGGGCACAGTGTGCCATGCTTGGGTCTGGGCAGGTCTGCGCAGGATCAGATGAGCGTGGGAAAGGGCAGCATGTGGAGATGCCCAGGTTGGCAGCGTGGGGCTCTGAGGGCACATGATAGCAGGGTTCTGATGGGCAGATGACAAGAGGCACATGACCCCCCTGGGGACTTGTGGGTAGGGTGGGCAGAGTCCCTCTGTGCGGAGGCCATGTGGATGTGGGGTGGTACGTCATGTGAGGGGAGTGAGGCTAGGTGGGTGTCATGGGCCTGAGCAGGTGTGGACAGTGTCTGGTGTGGAGTGGGTGGGAAGGGGTGGGTAGGTGCGTAGGTATTTGTGCACCCATGGGGCTGTGGTGCCAGTGTGGGTGGGTACATGGTGTAAGGCTGTGACAGGGCCTCTGTGTGTAGGAGTGCATGGACATGGGGGCGTGGGGGCACGTGGGTGCCCAGGCAGTGTCTGCTGAGAGGCCAGGGAGGGACCATCCCAGAATGTCAACGGGTCTCAGGTGGGGGCTCAAGTGGCAGGTTCCAGATGGCCAGCACTAACCTGGCTCTGAATCCACATGCACTGGTCTCCTCTCATGTTGAGTGGGTGCAATTTATATCTTATATATATGTGTAATATGTATTCAGATGCATTTCCAAGTGGTCAGCACGGCCAGGGCTTGGTTGGCAGGCACCCTCTGATGGCACCATGGTCCTGGCTGATCTGGGCACCCATGAATTCTTCTGTTGAATGTGGGAACTGAGGCTTGGTACGGTCAAATGGCAACTGCCAAGGGTGAGCTGGCTGCTGCCCAGGAAAGGCCTGATTGCCACCTCCAGGAGGTGAGAGGTCAGCTCATGGTGGCCTGGGGGAGGGGGTACACAAGCCAATATAGTCACTTGGTTGGTCCTACATCTGGGCGTCTGCTGGGGTTCTGACTTCTTGGGTGGCTCCTGGCCTGCCCACCCCTCAGCACTGGCCACCTGCCCAACCCTCCCTCCTGTGCACACTTGAGCCCAGGAGAACCCTTGGCCCCCCTACCCCACCACTCTATGAGCACAGAGAGATGGCCTCAGTGTGACCAGACTCCTTCAGTGATCTCCCAGGAATTGCTTTGGTGACTTTGAAATTTTCCATTTCATTTTTTTCTTGCACCTGGTACAAAACTCGAAGTCCACAAGCCCAGGCCCAGTAGACGGTGACAGATCTTCCCACCCTGGGCCCTGGCACCCAGTCAGCTCCTGGAGGGTCACCCACATCCACCACACTGTGCTAGTGTCTGGGGCTGCTGTGACACCGTGCTACTCCTGAGGAGGCTTCAGGACAGAAGCAAGCTTTGTCCTACTCTTCTGGAGGTCAAGAGCCCCAGATCAAAGAGTGGCCTGGCTGGGCGCCAGCAGGTCTCAGGGAAGGCCTGCTCCAGGGCGCTCTCCAGCCTGGGGCTTCCTTGGCCTGTGCCATATATCAGTTTTTTGTTGCTGTGACCCAAATGCCTGACCAAAATAACTTGGAGAAGGAAATGCTTATTTTAGATTCATGGTTTCAGAAGTAGAGGTTCGGTCCACGTTTAGCAGAGTCCACTGCTCTGGGCCCAAGATGAGGCAGAACATCATGGCTTAAAGGTCTGGCGGAGGAGAGCAGCTGGGCTCATGGCAGCCAGGAAGAGGGAGAAAGTGAAACAAGGACCAGCTGCAATCCCCAGGGCACGTCCCCAGTGACCTACTTCCTCTAGCCACACCCCACCTGTCTACAGTTGCCACCAGTAATGCATTCAAATTATTAATCCATCCAATGGATTAATCCACTGGTGAGGTTCCAGCATTCATGAGCCAACCTTCTCACCTTTGAACACTGCTATGTTGCCTACCACACAAGCTCTCTGGGGACAACCTCCCCAGGACTTCTCCCTCTCTATGTGTCTGTGTCTAGTTTTTCTATGGGACACCCTGCTCAGTGTGGTCTCACCTTTACTAGTTACATCAGCAAGAAACCCACCTCCAAATAAGGCCGCATTCAGAGGCACTGGGGTTAGGACTTGGAAATGTGCATTTGAGCAGGGGATTACACCCACAAGAGACATACACACCAGCAACCGTTAAGAGTTCATCTAGATGTGCACCTACATGCATGGATATGCCTGTTTACAAATGACCCCTTAACTCAGTCCTGGCCCTTGGTGCCTGTTTTCCCACAGATCCTCAGTCCTTGGGGCAGCCCCGTATCAAGGGCTCTGCATTCTGCATCCTGGGTCCAGGTTGTGACTACATGGAGATGGATCACTCCATATGTGTCCAGCCCCCTTCCTCCTTGTTTGCTTGCAGGGTGTTTCAGTTTTCAGAATTACCGACCCTGCCACAGCGGGTGCCCAGTGGTATCACCAGGTGCTCTGGATCCTTGAGGGGTTGTGTGAGCATTCACCAGAAGCCCCCGGTACAAGGCGGCCTGCAGCCAGGGCTGGAAGTAGCTGCTAATTCCATGGAAGGGGAGAGACCTACTCTTGCGTCTCTTGTTCCCACCCCCACCTGGCCCGGGCCAGCCCCTCCCAACCCACCCAAAGGGCAACTAAGCCTAGAGAATTCCCCAGACCTAACGACAGACACCTGTGCCCAGCAGGCTTCGGGGACCTGAGCAGGAGCCCCACCAACATGCCCTTCATGCACTGCAAGACCGAGGGGGCTGGGAGAGCTACCCAGGCTAGCGGGGCTCCTGGGCTGGCCAGCTTCAGTTTCTAGAATCTTCCTCTGGACCTCAGGAAAGGCTCCCTGCAGCATGGTCACCAGCCCTTGGTTCCAGTCTCTTTTCTCCAACCTCAGGTCACTTCCAATCAGGGTCACAGGCAGCCTGAGCTGGTCTGAAGGCCCCCGTGGTTCGGAGAACAAATCTGTGCTCCATGTGGAATCCGAACCCGCTCCCACCTCGAGGTGCTCTTCACATTAAAACCATACGCCCCGCACCCAGTCTTAAAGTGACCGAAACTGTGAAAATCTTCATGACACCGGATCAGGCCCCTGGGCTTGGAAGGCAGAGCCAGAGGTTCCAGGAGGAAGCCAAGAGCCAGGCTTTGTAGCACACTTTAAAACTGTCAAAAGAGCATCCGTTGGTTCAAGGAATGCTCTCCTCAGAACAGGAGTCTCTCCAGCTGGGACACCACAGCCACCGGCCCAGCAAGCCTTCCTATGTCCATCTCCAGAGAGGGAAGTCATGTTTGGAGTCTAACTCTGGCTGTTGACAGGGCTGGGACCCAAATTTACTCATTTCTACCTTTTTATGACAACATCTTGTCTCCAAGAAAAACTGCCAAGCCAGCGGGACAGCCAGGTTTCCAACAGAATTGCCCCCTGAGAAGGGTGTCCTCAAAGTCACATCTAGCAGCCTCTCCTGAGCCTGCCCGGGACTGTCAACTGTGTGGAGGAGAGGAAACCCAAACACTGGACAGTGGGCAGGCAGGTGCCCTAAGCAAGGGCAGCAACTTGCTGATGGAGGGAGGATCCAGGTAGGGAGTGTGGCTGTTCCCGGGCCCATTCTTTCAACTTTTTGTTACTTACTTACTTTCTGTGGTGTTAGGGGTTGAATCCAGGGGCGCTCCACCCCAGCCGCATCCCCACTCTTTTTTAAGATCCCTCCAGTACCCGGAGGGTACTTTTTAAGTTTTAAAGTTTTCAAAATAAACTGTTGGGAGAGACCGACCTGCAGACCGTCCCTGGTAAGGTCCACGTTTGCTGAGCAACGTTCACCGATCAGGTGAGCGCCTGTCCCAAGCAGGGACCTGGAAACAGCCACCGAGCCTGGGGCAGGGCAAGCACAGCGAGAGCCCAGCCTGTCGCCTCTCAGCGGAGCGCAGCGCTTTGGGGAGGGCGGGGGGGGGGGGCGGTGGCGCAGCCCGAGGTCCCTGCGTCCGCTCCCGAGGCGGCTTCGCGCGTCCTCGTTTGGGTAGGTGGGGAGGCCCCTCCTTCCCCGCGCTGGCAGGGAAGAGTCCGGGCCTGCGGGACCGGGTCGCGGGATGCGCACACGCAGCTGCGCCCGGAGGGCCTCGAGGACGCGCCACAGCCCCTGCAGCCCCGCCGCTCGGCTCGGACATCGAGGAGCTGGGGCGGGAGGGCCGGGCCGCCTGGTCCAGAGAGCTGCGGGGCCGGGCACGCGAGGACCAGGGCGCGTGGCTCTCGGTCCCTTCCCCACGCCCCGGTCCTGCCCCTCCTCCCCCAGTCACCGGCTCCCGGGTCCCTCCCCCATCTCCTCCCGGCCTTGCCCTCCCTTCTCCCCCCTCGCGTCCCTCCTCTTCCCCTCTTCTAGCCCAACCCCTTCTCCTCCCTCCCCCTCGCTCCTCTTCTCCCTCCCCCCCCTCCTCCTCCCCCCCCCTCCTCCTCCCCCCCTCCTCCCGACAACCTCCGGGCGGCCCAGTGAACTCCGGGAAGCCCACTTAACACATTATGAAAATGATCTCCTTTTTCCAGTTTTAAGGGAGACTTTCACAAGGAGGGAAGTGGTTAGACCCTCAAAAGGCAGCCAAAGTAATTTTCAAATATTTGGTCTTTTTCAAGGCAGATGCTTTTAATATATACCAAAGACCTGTCCACAGCATGGTGTCCCCTCAGTCTCCTTCCCACTGCACAGCTGAGGACACTGAGGTTTCCTGGGCCCAAGGGAGGACAGGAGCCCTGGTGGCCAGGCTCTGCCAAGGGCAGTTTGTGCTGGCTGTAACCTAAAGGAGAGGCTGTGGCGAGTCCACAAGAACCACCCACTGGCTGCTGCCAGGGCCTGGGCCAGGGTAGTGGGGGAGGCTGCCTGGGATGGCCGCAGGGCCATGGTTGTGCCTCGGCCTTCTCCCTGTGCAGCCAGCGCACCGGCCTGCTGTTTCCAGATCCGGCTGTGGCTCTGTGCTGGCTGGACGGCTAACTCTGGACCAGAGCTAAGCACCTCATTTTGGATGTCCTGGCTTCCTATCCACCCTGCAGATTCTGTGACTTTCAATGACTCTGCCGAAAACCCAGCTTTGATCTTGTCACTTCCCTAGCTCAACAAGCTTCAGTGGCTCCCCCTGCTCTGCAGATTCAGAACCTACTCTTTACCGTGGCTTGTGGTCCCACAGGAACCTGATCCTCAGCTTACCAACTCTTCAATTGCCCTCCGCCCTGCAGCTCCTTCACCCTGTCAGCGAGCAGAGAATCACTTCAAACACCCGGGATTCCTTTTTTCTGCATCACCGTGTCACACGTGTGACAGTCAGAAGAGCCGATGCTGGGGAACATGGGAGGAAATGGAAACAGGCACAGCTATTGTGAAGAAAAAATCTGAAGAACAATTCTGAAGTGCTCAGGGAGGTTGCCTCTGCCTAGACCGGCACCTAGGATCTCCACCCTCAGCATCACCTCCAGAAAGTCTCTCAGCCCATCAAGAAGATGGAAAGGTCTGCTCATTCCAGTGTGTCCGCAAGAGTGGTGCAGAAACAACCTGGGCTCCCCCAGAGGGAAGCAGCATGGACTCAGCAGGTATGTTTTCCTGAGGGAACACAAAGTATTTCTCATATGGTCGGACAAAGGTGACTTCAGCCTTCTTCCTACTGGAGCAGGGGGTCTCTGTCCCCTCCCCTTGGACGTGGGTGGAAGCTGTGACGGCTCTAATCAATAGAGTGTGGTGGAGTAACGATTGCACTCCCAGGCTAGATTCCGACCGCTCCCCTGTCTCTGTCCCCTCTTTTCCCGGGAACCCAGTCCCGTGGAGAGGCCCCTGTAGGGGTCTCTCACAGCAGTACCAGCCCCAGATAAACAAGCAGATGTGCTGTAGATGAGCCCCATGTGCTACCACACACTTCAAGATTCCCAACTGGGGCCCAGACTTCATGAACTGGAGATGAGCCATCGTGATCCAGAGGGGCTCCGAGCACTCTCACAAACGGCTGTTTTGCTGTTTGGGGGATTGTGTACGCAGCTGTACTAACGGAACAACAGCATGTGAATTCTGGATTAGTACATAGCAGTTACAAAAAGGAACAGAGGAGACAGTGCCTTATCCCACTACTCTGAGGCTGGAGCAAGGATCACAAGTTCAAGGCTAGCCTGGGCAACTTAGTGAAGCTCTGTCTTTAAATAAATAAATAAATAAACAAATAGAAAGGGTTGGGGATGCAGTTCAGTAGCAAAGCACTTGCCCAGCATTCCTGAGTCCCTGGGTTCCATCCCTAGCACCTGGGGGCAGGGTGTTCCTGCAAGGATCAACATAGATCTATCAACACAGATACATCGCACACATACACAGCAGGTTCGGCACCCTCAGATTCCACCAATCACAGATCAGAAAATATTCAAAAAATGGGCTTGATTCCCAACACTGCAAAATATATTCATATATATATATATATACACATATATATGAAAACCTGCACTGAACAGGTAGACTGTCTTCTTGTCATGATTCCCAAATAAAGTACAACAGCTTTTTACATTGTATCTGGTATCACAAGGCTTTAGCTATGACTTAAACTACACAGAGATTTGCATAGGTCTGATACAAATATAGCTCCACTGTATATCAGGGACTTGAGAATCCTCACAGTTTGGTATGGGAAGGGGGGTCCTGGAATCCCCACTAGGGGGTCAACTAGATCTTTTAATGAGAAGTAGAAGCATATAATGTTGTATTGTTTTTATAAATTAATATATAAAAGCAGGCACTTGGGACAGCAGGGAATGAGGTAAAGAGAAACAAGATTGGGATGAGGGATGAAAAAAAATCTAAATTGTAAAATTGTTCCGAAAAAAAGTTTATTAAAAAAAACAAGTTGTGGCCTCCTGTAGTTTGGGATTCGGATCTGTGTGCTTGGGATCATTTCCACGACCCATTACTCAGATTTATGGGGCATCTTGGCTAGGAGCCCCTGAGCTGGGCACTGGGTCACAATGGTGAGGAGGACCCTGCTGAAGGCAGAGCTCTCCAACAAAGAGGACTCTGGGCTCCCTGCAGGGTCTGCTGGAGAGCCTAAGGCGCTCCCAAGGGACAGCGCAGCAGAGATGCCAGGAAGGGCAGAAGAGGACTGAGAAGAGACAGACATGGCGGCCACTGTCCGTGAGGAAGGCTGGTTGTGGCCTGGGGGGAGTGGGGGGCACCTCTCACAGATGGACATACAGGAAGTGGCTGGGTTTTGGAGCTGGGGCAGTTCCCCAATTCAGGAATTCTGTCTAGTACCTACTGGGCAAGGGAACCTTGGGTCCTGGCCCTGGGAAAGCCAGAGGTCCCAGCTGAGAGAGGCAACTTCACAGAGTGTCTCTGGAAGCTGGTCCCGACGGTCGCTGAGCTGAGAACCACTGGACACCCCGACCTGCCACATCCAAACCCACGAAGCCCGGAAGGCAGCGATGCCGGTTCACCGCCTCTGCCCACAGTCCAACCTCGAACCCTCCGCTCACCTGGACGTAGGAGTGCCCACTCGGCCCCAGGAGCCCAGGACCAGCACCCGGCACCGGTTGGGCCAGCTCGCGCGTCCCTAACTGCCTCCCGCCCACTCTCCTGTTCCAGCGCTGTGTCCTAGGCTTCGCCTTAACCGTCTTAACGAGGGCTGCCAGAGTGGATAGTCTAGAGCTGGGGTGCGTCAGCTGCCGCCGGGTGTCCCCCCCGGAGGGGTCGGGTTGAACTTTCGCCACCAGTCACCAAGGGCCGACGCCAGTGGCCAGCAGCACTCTCCAGGCTCACCGCGCGCATCGCCTGGCATCGCAGCCCCGCACGACCGCCCTGCAGGCGCCGCTCTCACGCGCGCCCCGCAGAAGCGGTAGGAGGACAGTGGTGGGCGCCTGGCGCCTGGCAGCCTCCACTCCCACGCCTCGCAATGCCGGCGGCGCTGGATGCAGGTTTTCAGGTTCCTGATCTAGGGCCACAAGTCCCAGAGAAGAGGGACTTTGAATCCAGGCTCTGAGGAAGGCCCCTCAGAGGGGGCTTGAGGAGGACAGGCCCGCATCCTGAAGGTGCTCCAAGAAGGGGAAACCAGGGCTCAGTCCTTGCAGGTTTGAGGTTGGATGGAGAGGAAACGTGAGGAGGCGCCGCTGGAGGTGGACCTGGCAACCTGCATGTATGGGTGATTACCCAAATCGAGCCCTTCCTGCAGTCGTCGCCCTGTTACTCGGGGACCCTCTCTGGCTTCAGTCGCCCCGTTTGCCCAAACTCCCCGGAGTAGACGACATTTGCCCAGAGCTTGTGTTCTCCTCCTCCTCCAAACGAATTTGGGTGACCCTTTATTCCCTGGGCTCAACCCCTCTGGCTGGGGCACCTGCAGTCCTTCGTGTCTCTGACCCTGGACACCCCAGGGATCAGGACTTAGGAGACCTCAGCTCTTTGCTAAACACCCAATTTTGACTCAGGTTCTCAACTATGAAATGGGGGTAGAAACCCATCAATGTGGCTGTCTCAACCCACCCAGTCCCTGATTTGATTCTTTTTGCCCCACTTGGGGAAGAAGATAGGTTGAACATCTGCTGCAGAGAAGTCCACCTCTGGCCCTAGGTTGTGCAGCCACTGGGCACCAGAAGTCCTTTACCACTGCCTCCAGAAGGCGCGCCCAAGAGGTGCACCCAGGAGAACTGTGCTTTGTCTGCCGCCACTGCAGGCCCAGCCCTCAGGATCCCACTGTCTGGGCCTCTGGACCCGCCCAGCATCCTATCCTGCTGCTCTGCTGCCAGGCTGGACTCGGACATCCATGCAGGGCGAGCTCTAGGCCTGGAGCGTCAACTGGGGGAGTCTCTTCTCGCGTCAGTATTTCCCTCCGGAAAATGGGGTGATGCTCACTTCACGATGGTTTGGAAAATTAAGCGAGGGGGCACGTTCCTGTTTTGGATACAGGTTATGGGCAGTCACCAGCGGGTGGCTGGATGCATCTCTCGGCTGCAACTGAGCGCGCCCATGTTGTGATTGGTGACTTGGCAGTCACCTGCTAGCAGATGAAGTGTATCAGAAGGTTACCAGCTCTTCTGTCGCCTAGCTCCTGAAATGGAAGGGGGCTTCCCAACTCTTACAGGCAGAGAAACGGAGGTTCAAAAAGGGACTTGCAGCCAAGACCTCTGTGACTGGGCCGGAAGATCCCACCCCTTCCAAGGCCAAGGCCTGGGGAGTTGGCGGCGCCAGTGCCAGTGCAGTGGGGACCCGCTCCCCCGGGGAGGATCGCGGGAAGTGCCCTGTACGGTTGCATTTCCTTACACACTGAGACGGAGCCCGGAATGGAGAGTTCTAGCGTACTACAGTTCGCAAAGAAAGCGTATTTCATAAAATGTAAATATTAAAATTGATGCATTTTTGCAGCCCTGCTTTGGCAAAGCTCCCTTGTTTAAATGATTTGCAGGGTCTTAAAAAATAAATGAAAGATTGCAGCCCATCTTCTTGTGATTTCTTAGAAGACTTGGTGTCTTCACACTGCCCCGCACACGCTCACATACATACAGACGCACAAATGCACACATGACATACACGCGCGCGCGCACACCCGCGCACACACTTGGATACGCTGGGTCCACTGCTCTCCCGCGGCGGGGTAATTACGGATCTTGCCGGACGGTGATTGGTCAATCTGTCTTCATCGGGGCCTTGCATCCAATGGGCAGTGGTCCATCCGAGGCCCCGCCCTCGGGGGGGGGTGGCGCGGACCGCTGGAATGCGTCACACTGGGCCGGACAGGCGCGACCCCCACCCGTGCCCCGGGCCGCTCGCCTTAGCCAAGCCGCCGCCTGCGCTCAGGGTCGGAGCGGCGTCTACGCCAGTGGCCACGCTCGGGGCCGCCGCGGCGTCCTTGGGGCTGAGTTGGCCGCCCGCCCGGCGCGCGCCGCCCCGCCCCCGGCCCCTCCCCCCTCCCCGCCCCCGGTTAGGCTGGCCCCGGCGGCGACCAGAGCGGCGACGCGAAAGGCGAGCGAGGCGGCCTCCCCGGCGGCTGTCGGCGCGCACCCGCTCTCGCCCAGCCCAGCCCAACCCAGCCCAGCGCCGAGGCCGCCGCCTGCCCCGCGGGGCCCGACGCCAGCGCTCCGGGCAGCGGCTCCAGGCCTGGCCCGCGCGTGCGCCTGGGAGCCGCGTGCCACCATCCCCAGCGGGGACTGGCCGCGCCCCGGGCACCGGGGACCCCAAGGAGTCCAGCAGAACCCGACGGGCCCGTGGCCGTGATGCCGGACGAGCTGACGGAGCCCGGGCGCGCCACGCCAGCCCGCACCTCCTCCTTTCTCATTGAAAACCTACTGGCTGCCGAGGCCAAGGGCGCGGGACGCGCTGCCCAGGGCGACGGCAGCCGCGAGGAGGAGGAAGAGGACGACGACGACGCTGAGGATGAGGACGCCGAGCAGGCGCGGCGGCGACGGCTGCAGAGGCGGCGACAGCTGCGAGCGGGCGTCGGGCCTGGCGGGGAGGCGCGCGCCCGGGCGCTGCTCGGGCCGGGTGCGCTGGGCCTCGGTCCCCGGCCGCCCCCCGGGCCCGGGCCGCCCTTCACTCTCGGTTGCGGAGGTGCGACGCGCTGGTACCCACGGGCGCACGGCTACGGAGGCGGCCTCAGTCCCGACAGTGAGTGAGGGCGCCCAGAGGGGTGGACCAGGCGGTGGGGCATGGCTTCCCCTCCGCATTCGTTTGGAGACTTCGGGCTGGTTGCCGCCCTTTGTGCTCCCCCCTCCCTTATTTGTAGTAAAGTCTGGGTGGTGTGGAGTCCCACGGAGCCCCTTGCTGGGCTAGTTTGGAAGCTCTCTTCCTGAGCAGGGGTCAGAGATGGAGCTGCAGCCATGGCCTGGTCTAAGGAGGCAGGGAGCTGACCCTATCCGGAACTACAGACTGCTGGAGGAGAGAGAGAATGAAATCACACAGGGAAAGATAGGAGAAGGGAGAGAGGGGTGGGAGAAAAGAAAATGGAAGGAGGAAGAAGGAGGAATGTGGTAAGAGGAAAATGGGAGACCGCCAAAAAATCTATAGCATGGACACATGTGTGTGTATATTGTATATGTGTCCACCCGTGAGAGGAAAGTGAGCTGATGCAGGAAGGACAGAGGGAGGGACAGCAAAGTTGGATCCTCTGAAAAAATAACAGGGGCACTGAGCAGAAGGTGCCGTGTTGCCAGGGCCTCTCCCCCTCTTTCGCCCCACATTCCTCTTTTCCTCCACTCTGTGGGGTGGGCTGAATGGAGGGAGCTTCTTCCACAGTAGCAGTGTCTTCCAGAGTCCCGTTTCCTTAGTGCCAGTTTTAAATGGAGACGGGGGCAGGGCCTAGTCCTCTCCCAGGGCCCTCCTGGGTCCCAGAGCTGTGCCAGGCAAACGGGGGTGGGGGGAGCTGCTCTGAAGCCCCTAGTCCAACCCCCTTGCATCCTCTCTGCCTCCCCCACCAGCCTTTGTTTCCTGGTGAGACCTCAGAGACGGGGCAGGGGTTTCTCAGCACCAGAACTCACTGCCTGGGCATTCTGCCCCCTCTGCCAGGGTTGCTGCCACCCCTATGAACCTACCCTTTGGAGGGAGAGCCCTGGAAGAAGGATCAAGAAAGCCATTTTAATTCCCAGCCCCATTTTGCCAGCCCCTCTTCCAAACTCTTTTCCAGGCTCAGGGCTCTGGAATCCATTTGGTATCTGTGTGCATGCCTGTGTGTTCTAGGGGAGTAAGCAGCCCCTCTCCCTGTTTGAATAATCCCCTTCTTGGTTTGGGAGTGACCCCCTGGCAAAAAGACCCACATTTCAGAGCCCTAAATACCCAGACACCCCACCCTCTTATTGTAAATTTGAGCAGTGCTTCGGTAGTTTGCTTGAAATCTGGTGATTCAATTTAGTGCCCCTCTGGGGGCGATTGTGAAAAGGATCTTGCAGGGTAATATTTGTCCTCCCCCTGCCCTGGGCCCATCCTCACCTGCAGCCCAAGCAGCAGTCCCCACAGAGGCGGCTTCTTCTGATAGCTCCTTATTTCGTGCAATGCGGGTTAGGGTCCCAGTTTCACCCCAGAACAGGCAAGCCTGCTTGATGCCTGGGGAAATGTGTGTACCTCTGTTCATCTGGAGGGCTGGGTGTTGTGGGGAGGTAGGGATTGCCCAGATCTAGTGATCGGAACAACTGCAACCTGATTTCTCCGTGGGCACCAAGATGAAACATGTTGTGGGGGTTGGGAAGGGGCAGAAGCGAGATCCGCAGGGCTGGAAGAACACCATGCCAAGCCATCACACCAGCCCACTGAGGTCTGCACTGTTCAAACAGGCATGCCGAGAGCTCACACTGGGGCACACCCCTTGTCCATCTGAGTCCTTGGTTTCAAGGGCCAGCCAAACTCCACCTCAACCTCCGATCTGTCAACCAGGACCTGCCCTTTGGTGTGGAGGCTTCAGTGAGGGGCAGGCTGGTCCCTACAGTGTGCGGCGCTGCCCTCTTCAGAGCATGGACTCAGCAGTCCCCGTGGGCTTTGTACCATACCCCAAACCTGCAGGCTGAACCTCCAGCACAGGTGTTTGGTTCTGGGTGGGACTGCTGGTTTCCTGGTGCTCCCTTTGAGCGGGATTGTGGCTGGACAAGGCATGCTTCTGTGGGCATCTGGGTCAGGGGTCCAAAGTATTGGGGGGGGATGCCCATGTCACTTAGCTGCATTTTACTTTTGAGGATTGGCTGCCTTCTTCTGGCGGATGTTTCCATGCACACAGACAGGCAGACAGCGTTGTGCATCTGATCCTGAGTGCACTTCCAGGGTCCCTGCAGGCCTTTATTCCTGTGCTGGGAGGCTCTGCGGGGCCGGGCGGGTGTGCAAGGGTGGCTCTGTGCTTGTTTTCCTCTTTCTGGGAAGGACGTACTTCCTCTGGTCCCAGGGGTTCCTGTGGGTCTTTTGTGCCTTTCCCCAGGGCAGGCCGTGCAGCCAGGGGGAGTAGCCAGAGGGCTCGCCTGCCTTTTGTGCCTTTGCATTTTCTTTTCTCTCCCTTCCCTTCTTTCTCTGTCCTCTGGGCGTGGGTGTGCATTTCTGAGTGAGAATGTCACCACCGGTGTTGGCTTGCCACAGATCTTGGCTTTTCAGGTCCACCTCCTCCTCTTCTGCCTCCCTCCTTATTCCCACCCGAACCTCCAGTTCTGGATGCCAGGGCCCTAATGCGCCATGTTTTCCAGCTTGAGGGGTGGATGACCTCAAGGTGGAGGCCGCCCGGAACACAACATTATGCACCTCTCTCCCCTGCAGCCAGTGACCGGGACTCACCGGAGACGGGCGAGGAGATGGGGCGCGCGGAGGGCGCCTGGCCGCGGGGCCCTGGGCCGGGAGCGGTGCCGCGGGAGGCAGTGGAGCTGGCGGCGCAGGGCCCGGTGGCTGGCGGGGAGGAGGCCGCGGAGCTGGCAGAGGCTCCGGCCCCCTCGGCGGCCGCGGAGGCGCGCGGCGGCGTCGGGGGTCGCAAGAAGAAGACGCGCACGGTCTTCTCGCGCAGCCAGGTCTTCCAGCTGGAGTCCACCTTCGACCTGAAGCGCTACCTGAGCAGCGCGGAGCGCGCCGGCCTCGCCGCCTCGCTGCAGCTCACCGAGACCCAGGTCAAGATCTGGTTCCAGAACCGTCGCAACAAGTGGAAGCGGCAGCTGGCCGCCGAGCTGGAGGCCGCCAGCCTGTCCCCGCCCGGCGCGCAACGCCTGGTCCGCGTGCCGGTGCTCTACCACGAAAGCCCCTCGGCCTCGGCCGGCGCCGGGCCCCCGGCTGCGCTGCCCTTCCCTCTGGCTCCCCCGGCGCCCGCGCCGCCCCCGCCGCTGCTCGGCTTCTCCGGGGCCCTGGCCTACCCGCTGGCCGCCTTCCCCACCGCTGCCTCCGTACCCTTTCTGCGGGCGCAGATGCCGGGCCTGGTGTGAGCCTCTGTGAGCCCGCCGCTGGCCAGCATCCTCCCCAGGTTGCTGCAGACCCCTGTGGACCAGCAGTGAAGGTGGCGGTGGGTGCAGGGAGCGGTTCGATCGGGGCGGGTGGCCTCTTAGGGCCGCCTCTGTACCTCAGTGTCGGGGCCCCAGCTGCTGTTCAGAGCCCCTCCAGAATGTACCAGGGCCGCTCCCCAAACAGCTGCAAGGCTGGACCCCGCGGAGAGGGGCCATAGGAAGACAATAAGCCGCAGGCTGGGGCCAGGCCTGTCTCTGCAAAGCGGGGCTCCTGCCTTTAGGGCCCACAGCAGCAGCAACAGGAAACTTCCTGCAGGCTGTCCCAGGGGCTTCGAGGTGACTGTCCCCAGGCACACTGCTCCAACGCAAAATGTGCTTTCCTGGGACAAAGCAGGACCTAGAGGGCAGTCCCGGGCAGCAAGGACTCCCCTTGCAGGAACTGACCCTCCTTTCCTAGAAGACAGGCCGGCTGGGTCTTCTCTCCTGGGCTGCAGGCTCTGTTTTCCTGGTGAAGATTTTTTTTTTAATCAATTTACTTATTGCGTATGGAATAAAAAGGGACGTTTTCTGGATGGTTTCACTGCTTTGTGACCCCGCGCAGGGCCCTCCTCAGGTAGCAGGCTCTGTGGAGGCCCTCTCTCCCTACTTTCCCACACTGACCAGGGAACTGGGAGCCTGGGCCTGGTGAAGTGGGCAGGAGATGGTGGCAGTGGGGTTTGTTCCCTAATTCCCAGCTCTGCCTGGGGGGTGATAGCCTTGGTGGCCCAGGAAGGGGGAGCAGGGAAAGCAGTGTGGTTCCCAGGAGGCAGGGGAGGCAGGAAGGAGGCTTGCAGCCTCCGCTTTCCTCCTCCGGGCACTTGGGGTTCTGAGTCCTGTTGAATTTTTCTTTGGGCCCAAACAAAACATTCGCACTCCCTGAGGGTGAGGTGAGGGCGCCCACTCCTGCCTGCCGGGGTCTCCTTCTCTGCAGCCTCCAGCACAGGGGCTCAGGGCCCAGTTACGGGCTGTTAACAAAAACTGTTCTGATGGTTTGTGTTGCTGGGGTTGCCCATCTCCATCAACCCAAGGCAGCTTGCTTTGGGGTGAAGGTGGGGGCTCTGCCATGTATGGACAAGGGACCCTTCATTCTATGTGATTGAGCCCAAAGCAGCAAGTCTCTCAGGGCTTGAGAGGGTCACTTCTTTGCTGAACAGGGCCCCCTAGAAAACTGGTGTCCCTCTCTGCCTCACTTTGGAGCAGCCCCTCCATAGCTGAGGTGTGCAGCAACTGGGGGCCATACTCTGGGTCTGGGGTGCTGGAGGTGGCACCAGAAGGCCTAAGAGAAGGAGCCACAGGAATGGCACAGTCCATCTATGTGCATGTGTCCCTGCCCCAGCCTAGTCCAAAGAGTTGGCTCCCAGAGCTCGGAGGCCCAGGAGCCTTGGGAGCTGGTGCTGCGGGGACCCCGGCCTTGCACCCACCCCCCCCCACTTCTCAGTCCCTCCAGGCCTGGAGTCTGGGAACCCTCACAGTGTGGGAACTGCCCTGAACCGTGGGGAGCGCCTGCTTGCCTAGCATCAAACACTGGGGCCCTGGGTCCAATCTTCAGTGCCACAAAATGGGAAAAAGAAAACGAAACAAAAAACTGTTTTCACTGGGCTTTGGTGGGGCGGAAGATTTGTGGTACACTTCAGTGAAATGATTTTACTTTCAAAGGCCTTAATCCTGGTCCATGGCCATAGAGGGTAGAGGGATATCCACAGGCAAACGTCAGACCCATCTCTCCTCCCTCCCCCTTCCCCGCTGTGCCCTCTTTAGGCTTGGTGTCCCTGGCTTTGGACTCTCTTGTTCTTGTTCTGGTCGCATCCAGTCATGGGCACATCTCTGCCAGTCCTCCATGGACCTGCACAGCTTCTGGCAGCCATGCCCTGAGTCCTCAGTTCCCCAGCAGCAGGGCATGGCCAATGCATGTCTCTGCCCCTTACCCTCCAAGCACCGGGGCCAGCAACCTGCTGCGGATCCGTGCCGTTCTCCAGCCAAGGTCTCTGGGAATCTCAAACCACTGAGACGTCTCCTGTGCCTTTTAGAATGGGACATCTAAAGCCAGATGAAGGGATTTTGCTGCCTTGCAGCCATTTCATTCACTGTCTCTCGGGTGTGAGGTCCTGAGGTCCCACGGTGACCTCAGGGAGCTCCTGAGTATGGGGGGGGGGGGTCGTTGATGGCAGGTCCTGGGGCAGATCTCTTCTGTGACACCCCACACAGCCAGGCTTAAGGACTTAGGGGCAGCCACTTGAGGCAGGGGCCAAGGGGCGCAGGAAGGTGAGGGCTCTGCAGGCAGGCGGTAGCCGCTGGGAACTAAGGAGGAGGCGCAGGCAGGGCCTGCGTCGTCGCTCAACGCACTATGGACTCGCAGAGTTAGTAAGTCTGTCTGTAGAGCAGTTCCTGGGCTGGAGGAGCCAGAAGGCCCAAGGAAAGACTTCGACCCCGCACGGGAAAGGAGAGGGCCGGTGTCGCCGCGCTCGAGCGAAGCGCCGCGATGGAGCCAACGGATCCGAAGCTGGGCCAGCCACTAGATGTGCCTTGTCGTCATGCACGAGGCATCGCACCAGGGATGGCACAAACCAGAGACCTGACGGCTCAACACGAAGCCCACGAAGCCCTGGGGGGGCGCGGGACCAGCCTGGGGTGCGCCTGGCCCCTCGGAGCCCTGAGTTCCAGCGCCATCGATCGCGGGCGCACCTCGCCGCTATGGCTCCGCGGCTGGCAGAAGATGAATGGCTTCGATCCGTCTCCACCGCACGCCCCGCCCTCCCCAGTGGGTTCCACCCATCAGCCTCACCCTCTCTGTAAGTGAGGCTGAACTGCAGCCCCCCCCCCCATGCCCAGGGCTCTGGTGCAGAGCCTCTGAACCCATTTGGGGCAAACAGGATTTGCCCCACTCCTGCCCTGGCTTTTGCCAGAACCGGTCCTACTGGCAACCCCTGATCCTCTCCAGGCCCGTTTCCCCATCACATTTATGGTGCAGAATGAAGACTGCAGTTTGTAGCTCGGACTGCTGGGCCGGAGGTGATTGGAGAGGGAGACAAACGGTCCCTCACACCAGCACCATGCAGACTGCCCCTTCCAGCTCCAAGACCCCCACTGCTGATGGGATTGGTGGCAGGATCCACCCTCTGGGGGGGGGGCGGGGCTCTGTCCTTAGGTACACCGGAGCTGACAACAATGGCCTGAGAGAATGGGGGGAAATATGTTCCCCTCCCAGAGCAGGCACTCAGACATCTGCAGGTGGGTTATTTACCAGGAGAGCCAGGAAGGACGGTTAAGGCCGTGTGCACTTGGAAGCTGGGTTGTCTGAGCACCGCACGCTGTTCTCAGGCAGGGCATATATGGAGTTAGAGCTGGAAAAATTCCAAGCCCAGTTCAGCCTCCAGGAGGGGGGAGGGTGGCAGACTTAGGCCTGCCCAGTTCCCCAGGTGGTCATCACCCCTGCCCACTTCACCCCTGGCCTCCCCGGGCCCTGTACTGAGAGCACACGGCACCCAGGGCTCACTCCTTCCTGCCTCATTCACAGCCACAGAGAGCACCTGAGTGGCACCAGGGAACTGCCTGCCTTCTAACTGGTGACCCCACCTCCCTCCCCACAGTGGCCTTGGTGTGCACAGGCCCCCAGCTCTGTTGCTGGGAGGGCCTTGGTGGCCTTCCCGGTGCTCTTAAACCTGAGGCCCTCTCCTTCAGGTGGAGGTGCCCCGCAGGGCTGCTGGGGATGTCTGCCAGGGCCTTGGCTCAGAGCCCACTCAGAGAGCGCCTCGGCTGGGTCGAGGCCAAAGAGCTGGGCACTGGCCAGGTGAGCTCTGAGAGGGAAGAGAGTGGCCCGGGTTCCCTCGCTGTTTGTGCTGTGGGTGGCTCCCAAGTGTCCTTCTTGGCTTTCTAACTTCACCCAGCTTTCTCCGCCCCCCCCCCCCCCGCTTTTGGTGCTGGGGATTGAACCCAGGGGCACTTTACTACTGAACTACATCCCCAGCCTTTATATTTTTTATTTTGACACAGGGTCTCACTAAGCTAAATTGGCCTGGAACCTGTGATCTTCCTGCCTCAGTCTCCCACGTCACTGGGATTACAGGTGTTTGCTACCAAGCCCTGTGGCTTCCACCTCACAACTCCCGAAAGAAACAGGTTTGAGAAGCATGGATTCTGGGCAGGGATGCCGCCATGGAGACCAGTTGCCTGGCCAAAGCCTTGACCCTCTCTGGGCTCCCCTCCACTCCCTGAAACTTCTCCTATCCTGCCAAATCCTGCTGTCCCTTCCTGCCTGTTCCAGTCTTCTGGATGATTCCCCCTGCCACACCATCCCTTTGGTGGCCAGAGCAGACATCCACCAAGCTGTGTGCCTCCTGGAAACTGAGGTCCTCCCTGCTCAGTCTGAGCCAGGAGTACTGCTGGGTGCCTGGGTCCTACAGGTCCCTAGGTCAGTGTTGTGGTGAGACTGCAGAGCGGGCTACCCTGTGCTCACAGTGCTGAGCTCCCAACTCCAACTGGCAATGGGACCAAGGGGCAGAGGGAAGAGGGAGACCTGCAGGGTGGTTCAGCTTGCACCTCTTAAGCACAGCCTGGCAGCAGCTGCTGCCCCGCCTCTGCTGGCTTCTGCAGCCCTTGTGTTTGTTCATTTGTGTGTGTGTGTGTGTGTGTGTGTGAAGTATAAAAGTCACAGTGCTTGTTACTATCTGGATTGCAGTAAAGTCAAACAGAAAAGAGTTGTAATTCCACCATCAAAGTCCCAGCTTCTGAGTGTTAGACCAGGCTGTGGATGTATTGGGAGTTGTGATTTATAGCCAAATTGCTATTTTTAGGAGTTAAAAATGCATTTATGATTTATGTATTTACTGGTGAAATGAACTGATGTCTGCATTTGCTTTAAGACATGGCAACGAAAATAAATAGGAAAAATAAAAAGAATAGAATTTGGCCAGAGGCAAATCACTGCTGAATGGGGCTGGGCACAGGGGTTCATTATAGCACTCCCTCTACTTTTGTTTTATATTTGAAAACTTCCATAATAAAATGTTTTTTAAAACAACCCTGGAATCATAAGGGCCCTGTGCACCTGGCGTGTTCATCCCGCCAAAGGGGCTGTTCTACTCCAGATTTATTTTCACCCCACCAGGGTTTCATGGGGTTGTTGCACCCCGCTTTTTTTCTTAGCCAGAGTATGTACATCAAAACCCCTTAATTCAGTGTCTGTAAAACTATCTCAGTCTCAAACATTACTCTTTTTCCACTTGGCTTTGCTGGTCCCCACCCTTCCCCCACTGGTCCTGATGCTCCCCAGGGATTCCCCACCCCGCTGCGGGCAGGTACCATGCATCACCTTCGAGGGACAGGCTTCTGAGACCGCCTGTGATGGATAAGGGGTTTATAACCACGAAAGGTCGGCCAGCACTTCCTCTGCCTCCTACACCGCTAAAGTCCCTGAACAGCCAGAGTGGGATCCTGATGGAGGCGCATTTTGGGATACTGAGCCAAGCGGTGGCCTCTCTGGTTCCGGGTTTGTGGGTTTGGTTTCTTGGCATTTCCTCCATGCACCTTGCGAGAACTTGGGTTGGCAGCACCTGAGAGGAGAAGGAGAGGGGCTGAGCGGGGCTGGGTGAGGCTGGGTCGCCCAGGGCTGGCATGCGAAGTGCCTGAAGGGCAAATGGAGAAGGGTTTCCATCCAGGACAGACCACCTGGAAAAGCCCCAGGTCCTGGGGTGTCAGGGTCCAGGTGCGAGACTCCAGGAGAAGTCAGCCCCGGCGACAAGGTGCACTCTACAATGGCACGCTCCAGTCCAGAACTGCGGTCTCCCCAGGCCTCTCCAGCCAGGTAGAAGGGCGCCAGGCAAAGGCTGGTGTGCGCACGATCCTGGCGGTGCCCGGGTGTCCCGGGCTCTGTCTGACCGGCTCCGCGGCTGGCTCTGACTTTCGGCTTTAGTCGGCCTCCACTTCCCAGACTTTTTTTGTCTGAATTCTCTCCGATCTCTTCCCTCTTCTCGGTGGCAGGATTCCGGCCGCGTTACGTCTGTCCCCGCTGACCACGGTCCCTTTTGTCCCATTGATCCCTCTCTTGGACCTGATTCTTCCCGCTTCGGACGGTCCCAGAGGAGGTCAGAGCCTATATATTTCTTTACCAAGACGCTCCTTGGCTTAAGCCGCTGGAAGAGCGGGCTCCAGGCGGGGCCCGCTCTGTTCCCGGTCGGCCCAGACCCCACGTCGCCCGACTGGGCTGCGAGAATCGCGGCCGCAGCTTCTCCTACCGCCCGGCACCTGCCCTGCCGGGGTCCTCCAGTCGGGCGCATCCTCTCGGGGCCTGCTTGGCCAGCAGGTAGATGAAGGTGAGGACTCCCCGGGCTGCGGAGCTAGACCGAGCAGAAACTCCCGCTCGGCGCCGGCTCCAGCGGCGCCTGCTCCGCCGCGACTCCGACCCGCGGGCGCGGAGCGCCTCCCCACCCCCACCGCGCGGGCCGCGGGCGTCGGCGCGCCAGGCCCAGGACTCCCGGGACCTTCGAGGCTCGCGGCCCTCCGGGTGCCCCGCCCCACCGCACTGTCCTTCCGGCCCTGCCCCCACCCTCCCAGCCGGCGCCCCGGCCCCCTCCTGCCCCCAGCCCGGCTCACCTGGCGTCCCTCCGGCGTCTCCGAGTCTGGCTCAGCCTTCGGGCCCCGCCCCTCGCTTCTCACCTCGCCCCTTCCCGCTCCCCCTCTCCTACCCGGCCCTTCGCCCTTCGGGCTCTGGGCTGCTGCTGCGTCCGGATCCGCCCTACACCCCCCCCCCCCAAGCAGGGCGCGGAGCTGGAGTCTGGGCCGGAGCTGGGGCCGGGAGGGAGGCGTCTGCCCGGCCCGGAGGAGGCTGGAGGAGCCCAGCTGGTGGCAGGCAGGTGGAGGCGGAGGCAGCCTCTAGTCTTGACCTTTGGCGGGAGGGGGAGGGGTGGCGCAGTCTCGGTCCACCACCTCAAAGATGGGTGCGGCGTTAAGATCCCTGAATGTGCCTGGCCCGCACCGGCCCTCTGTATGTCTTCGGAAGTCACCCCGCCTCTGCAAGCCCGGCTTGCCCATCTGCGGAGACGGTAGGCCACAGTGGTGAAAGCGGCGCCATCTAACTAGAGCGTGGGCTCCAGGCTTGCTGTGGGGTGACAGCCTCTCAGGCTCCACCCAATACCCACCACCACCCCTGCACCAGCGAGGCACTCAGTCCGTCCCTTCAGCTTATACCCAAGACCTTGCTGCCTAGCAGGTCTGGTTTTCTTGGTACCCCTCAGAGAGCCCCATGGGCCCTGAGCAGCCTGCTGTCACTGGGGCACCAGGACAGCCACGCTGGACTGGATGCACCTGGGGGCCCCCAGGCACCACCTAGTCCCTGCAGGCCAGCTCAAGTGTGGCAAGTTTCTTCAGTACAGCAGGTCCGCCTGCCGAAGCCACCACTGGCACCTTCTTCTCTCCTTCCAGGACCCAAGCCCCCATCCTTCCTGCACATAAATCTACTGCTCTTGCCTGTGCTCCCTGCTTCTACCACTGGAGATTGCCTTCTCTCCCCACCACCCAGCTGGCCTCGGACACAGGCTTCACTGGGCAGTGAGCAGCCCTCACACCTAACAGAGATGCTCTCTTTGGCTGGGCATTGTCTCACTAAGTCCCCACAGTAACAGGGAGGGAATGGTGTCCCCTTTTATATGTGAGGATTCCATCCTAGTTGGTCTGCACTGTGGAAGGACAGGCTGAGTTGGGGTGTCTTTCTAAAGAGTGCAGAGCTCAGTCCCTGAGGCATCCCTTGGCTTGGGGAAGGGCAGGTGGGGTGGTGTTCTCTGCCCCGTAGTGCCCTCCTGGGAGTTTTCAAAGTCCCCCTACAGTGGAAGGCTCTCACCCAGGGCCTCACAGAGTTTGAACTGGAAGTCCCAATCCCCTAAGACTGGGTGGCCATGTTCCAGGAGAGCAGCTGCTGGGATGCGCAATCTGGGGAGTCGGTGCCAACCCAATGATGCTGATGTGCTGGTTAGGGGTGACTGAAATTGTCTATGTAGACAGACATCTTCAAAAGTTTTTGCCTGAGTCTCCTTGCATTCTAGGGATAGCCTGGCTAGAGGTGGGCATGGGGGATGCTGGCCTCTGAGCCTCTTGCCTCTCCAGTAAACCCCCAGTCCCCTGAAAGAGATCTGTGCCAGGCCCAGCCTTTACTTATGCACCCTTCTTACAGAAAAGCCCAATATGGCCCCAAGAAGGGAGAGATGGCTACTCAAAAGAGGAACCCTTGCCACCTTCCTCCTGTCCCCTTCTGCTTCTGGACTCTCCCAGACCCTGGTGCAGTGATGTTCTGAGCTAAGGACCCCAAGATTTTAACTCCTTGTTTGCTGAGGCTCAGTGTTCTGACTGGTGTGCAGAGTGTGCGTCCCAGGGGTGCCTTCTCGTGCTTGGTTGGGAGCGGGGCGCCGCAGCCCGGCCTGTGCCTGGAGGGCCCCCGCCGCAGCGGCTGCTCAGAGAGCTGCCAGGCAGGGGCCGGGCCTCTCCGCGCAGACCTCAGCCTCCCCCAGGCTCCTCCGGGCCACAGCCGAGGCCAGAGGCCAGTGAGGGTCTGGGCCCCGCTGCCAGGCCAGGAGCGCAGGCGGGCGGCGCGGCGGTGGCCTTCTGGGGCAAGTTCCCTGAAAGCCGCTCTCCTCTGCTTCTTCGCTGGGCGCGTCCCCGCACTCCCTCGGCTCACGTGGCCTCCCAATCTCGGGCGGGGACCCCCTTTCCTCCTTCCCTCCCTTCCTTCCCCGGAGCGGCTCTCGAGGCTCCAGCTCCGCGCGGAACCGCAGCGTCAGCACATCCGGGCCTCGCTCGCTCCGGTTTGAATTTGTTTCTGAAATCGCGAAAATCCATTTCCCCCCAACGGGCGGGAACCTGGCGGAGCGCGGCCCCGCCGGCCCGGGCGGCATCGATCCAGGCCGCACAGCCCATCGCATTAGCCCTGACGGTTTAGCTGACGGCTGGCTCATCTTCTTTTTCGTTAAAAGCCACCCCTCGGCCCTCGCCCTCCTCCGCCTCCTCCCTAGGGCGCCCCAAGCCCGGCGCTTTAGGGAGGCTTGGCCCCTGGAACTGGGCGTAGGCGCAGTAGAGGTGCGCTCTCCCCGGACCAGGCAGGGCTGGACCCTCGGCGACCTTGGGCGATCCCTGCCTCAAAACGGGCACAGCTTAGACACGATCCAAGTAGGGACTTCCGAAGACTCAGCCCGGGCAGCGCCGAGGACCGGTCGGCGGCGGGAAGCGGGCCTGGCGCTCAGCTGCCTTGCGGTCCTCGGGAGGCCGAGGCCAGGACGGGCTAAAGAGCGCGCGGGAGCCTGGGGGAAGGAGAGGCAGAGACAGCTTCCCACCCTCCCTACCGCTCCCACCCTTTCTCGGGGAGGAGGCGGTTGGCAAAGAGATCGCCGCCCGGGCCTGCGAGAGGGGTCAAGGCCCAGGTGGCCGTTCCTCCCAGGGCTACGCTCCACCCCGCCTCAAGGCTACTGCGGGACAGGGCGTGGGCGGCGTTCGGGATCCCAGGTAAATGCTGTTCGTTGGAGAAAATTGAGAAAATAGGGGCCAGGGCGGTGGAAGCACCCCAAGCACCCCGTATTCATTACCCGCACAGAGCCAGAGTTTTCGTGAAGTGTTGTCCGCATTATTCTTTTGTTTTTAAAAGGCGGTGTATTGGGATGGCACAAAATTCGAACGTAGATCCGGGCAAACTTACGAAGTCTCCTCCGTAACGAACGGGAGGGGAGTCCCCCTGCCAGCCAAGAAAGGCGCAAACCCAGGGAGCTCAAAGCAGGACCTGCGCAGCCGCCCTGCCGAGCCTTTTCCCGAACCAGGGCTGGGGGGTGTACAGTGTGCCTCGCCTGTGTGGCGCCCTGGATTCAATCCCCAGTGCCGGCGGCGGTGGGGGGCATTTCCACACGGATGCCTAGAAGATTGAAATTGAGAAACCGGGGCGGTGGGGCACAGCCCCGCATAGAGCTTAACCTTCGGGAGGCCCTGTTTTGAGACCCAGCACCAAAACGAAAAGATAAATAAATACACAGACCCAGTTCACCTTCTACCCTCTTCAGTTTTACCAAACTTTCTTATGCACATAATTCACAATGTCCTCTGCTACAACAGTAGAGAAATGACCATCAACAAGATTCCCAAGCACCCTCCGGGGACCGACCTCCCTGGTAACCCTGTGAGGCTACTGTGTGTGTTTTGTACAACCACACACACTAGGGAACAACATTTCTTAGCTCCGCCAGGTGGCCAGGTATCCTTCCATGGCGCCCACGCCCCTGGGGCGGGTGCCACTCCCACCACCCAGACAGCTGAGGGTCCCCTGCTGTGGCTTCACTTGGGTTCTCTGCAGTCACTGCAGGTTCTTGCCTCTTTCCCTTTGAGACTGGGAGCCCCTGGGGACAGGAATCAGGCTGTCGCCCCAGCAAGCCGCTAGTTGTTGAGTAAACTGGAGAAGAGCTCAGTTCCCACGCTGTCCCCATCCCATGGCGCCCACGGCCATCAGCTGGGGTCCAATTCAGAGCCGGGAGGAGCCCAGCAGTGCTGCTGAAGCCAGACTCTGGCAAGTTCCCTGCGTTGAAGCCGGTGAGGCCCCTGCAGAGGGGCCTGTTCTGGTTCCTCCTGGGGGTCCACTGCACAGGGACCCCTGAAGCCGCACAGCTGCCTCCTGCATGGCAGACACAGGGCCAAATCCAGTGCGTCTCAGGCGTTGGGATTAGCGGTGTTTATTGGCACCTTTTCCCATTTCTGGATGTATAGTCATCTCAGAATGTAAAATCCAACACGTGCTGTTCGCTGCTGTTATGGAAACAAAAACAGTTGGACTGTTGCTGGACCATGTTGGAATTATTATGCTTACTTTATGTTTCCTGCTTTTATTTTTTATTTTATTTTACTTATTTATTTAGGTGCTGGGGATTGAACCCAGAGATGCTTTACCACTGAGCTACTTCCCCACCCCTTTTTAAATTCTTTTATTTAGAGACAGAGACTTGCTGAGTTGCATAGGGCCTCACTAAGTTGCTGAGGCTGGCTTTGAATCATGATCCTCCTGCCTGAGCCTCCAAGCCTCTGGGACCACAGGTGTGACCACTGTGCCCAACTTATACTCCTCCTTTTTTTTTTTTTGGTGGTGGTACTGTGCTGGGGATTGAACCCAGGGCCTTGTGCATGTGAGGCAAGCTCTCTACCGACTGAGTTGTATCCCCAGCCCCTGTACTCCTGTTTTAAACATGTTCTCCATATCGTTCAGTATTGGTTAGGGTTCTCCAGAGAAAGAGAACCAATAGAATACAACAGACCTAGAGAGGGAGGGGCAGGGAGAGAGGGGCAGAGAGATGACAGAGCACATGAGTGATTTTATGAAACTGGCTCGTGTGGCTGTGTGGTGTGGCAAGGCCAAAACTGGTGGGCAGATGTGCAGGCTGGAGATTCAGGCAGCAGTGGGTGCAGGGGTGCTGGGTGTGGGTCCCACTGGGAGCAGGCCGGGGCCAGGAGGGTTTCTGGTTTTCGGTCTCCAGGGAGTCGACTGCTGGGGAGAGCCCCCACCTTTGCTCACCAGGCCTCTGACCAATTAGATGAGGCGGCTGAGCCAGCATTGCTCAAAGCCTCTGATTTCACTGTCCATCACAGCTAGAAACTTCCTTCCCAGTGACCTCTAGATGCTTGGACACCCGTCCCAGCCACAGTGACGCTGATCTTGAAGCTTCCTTGTGAATTCTGACATCTTCCCTCCCAAATAGAGCACACAGGGTGCCCGGGAGCTGGCATTTCCAGATGATACCCAGCATGTAGGCCCATCTGGGCTCCTCTGCGGGCCCTGAGCTCTCGGCCCTGCTTGGGACTCCCAGGTCCTGTTGGGCACCCACCCCTCCAGGGGCAGGGCCAGCCCTGGGGGCCCACACTCAGGGCTGGAGAAGCAAACTGCACTCCTGGGGCCAGGGAGGTTCCCCCTGTGTCTGCTGCCCAGAGGGAGAGCTCCGAGGGCCGGGAGCAGGAGTGTCCATTACACCCAGGGAAGGAAGCCAGGGAGAGGGCCCCCGGGTGGAGCTGGATCTCCCATCGTTCAAGCAGCAGCAGCAGCAGAGTGGACAGGAGGATGCAGTTACATTCTGGGGCTCTTGGGATGCAAGTGCAGAATCAAGAGGCTTTAAAAAAAGTTCCCAAGCCCTGGTTTTATCTGCCCTCAAGGGAGTGGAGCTGCTGTCCCCTGCTGCCTCATACCAGCTGAACCCTTTGACTCAGCCAGAGGCACTGCCCTTGCAACTCAGGCTGGTCACTGGATGGGATTCTGAGCAGCCGTGTAAGGAGGAGCTCTGGGTGCAACTTCCAGAACCTTCTTTAGCAGCAGGTGGAGTGTCCCTCCCGCCTTCCCTCCCCTTCCTGGTTGCCATGGAAAGGGTGTGGGGTGTAATGGCCAGATGAGGACACATTGCTGAGAGCAAGCAGAGCCTCCCACGGGAGGAACTGCATCCCCGAAGACCCAGGGCAGAGCCATCCAACCCCTTGGACTGTCACCAGCATGAATAATCACGTGAGGGACAAATCAGACCTGTCTTACATAAGCCACCGTGACTTGGCTTCTACTGAAGAAACAGTCAATGCCCTAATAGTACAGGAGGCCATTCTAAGCTGGGCCTGCACAGGGGCTGTGAGTGGCCTGTTTCCTCTGCAAACAGGTGGCCTGTCCTTCCCACTCCTCACCCAGCCGACACCCACTACACTCATCTAGTCACGTGCCCATTTAGTGCCAGGCCTAACCCAGGGGGGACTTCGGAACAGGGTGGTAGGGAGGCTCTGGGGCCAGGACCAAGGAGGCCCAGAGAGTGGGCCCAGGAGCTGGGACATGGGTGGGACTGTCCCTCTGTCACTTGCCTGCCACCTTCCCATTGGGCCCATGGGGCAGGAGGCAAGGGCAGGACCTCACCTGAGACCCCAGTGAGGGTGGGGAGGGGCTGCTGTCCACCGTGCCCAGGCCGTGCCCAGGCCCTGCACCACCTCCAGGAGAGGCTGCTATGGCTGTGGCCCTGGAAGGCCCTGCCTGGTTCTGTCCCCTGCAGCCCTGAGGGCAGGCGGAAGGGGGCGGGCCAGGGTGGCCAGAGCGGCTGGGGGATGCCCTGGGAATCAGGGCTCCACAGGCACAGGTTGCATCTGCTTGTGAATGCCCCGGGCAGCAGCGGCCAAGGCCTAGGTCCTCCTGGGCTCCAAAGCAGGGTGTCCTGCCTCTGCAGGCTCTGCCAGCTGCCTGCTGCGGACACGGCCACTGCCTCCTCCATCTCCTCGCCAGCTTCCTGCTGTGCCTGTCTGTGCCCACATGTCCCCTTTTCTGAGGCCTCGGGCCCCATGGCATGGCCCCTGGGCCTCCCTCTCCTTAAGCACCTCTGTGAAGATGCCATTTCCAGATTGGGCCACATTCAGGGTGCAGGTGGGACTTCAGCCTGTGCATTTGGGGACGGTCAGTTCATGACAGCTGCCTGGCTGTGCCTTGGAGCGGGATGCCGAGGCTCTGGGGAACGGGAGCCTGGTCACCGCCGCAGAGGAGGAGGGGACCCTCTCGTGTGCCCTCACCCACAAACCCTGCTGCTCTTTGATCAGGAAGGGGCATGTCCCCTGCTGAGGGCAAGTCGGAGGGCTCCCTGCACTGGGG
This sequence comes from Spermophilus citellus, assembly GCF_964194105.1. Classification (NCBI taxonomy): domain Eukaryota; kingdom Metazoa; phylum Chordata; class Mammalia; order Rodentia; family Sciuridae; genus Spermophilus; species Spermophilus citellus. Next base: position 2,969,761 of record NC_138189.1, read on the forward strand.
CAGCTGCCCTGCCCTGCCCCTCAGGTAGGGGACACTCGTCTTTCCAGTTGGAAGGTGCTCACCAGAACATGGGGCTGTGGCTGTGTGCCAGATGGCCGAGGGGCCAGGCTCTGGGCCCCGTCTCAGACAGCAGGCTTTGCTCTGCCCCAATGTCAGAGAAAACCCCTACAGTGTCTATCCGTCCTCCTTACCATCAGTGGCCCCGTAATCAATGGGGGAGTCTCCATGCACCTCCAAGTCCCAGTATGGGCCCAGCGTCATTTACTATATGCTGTGTGACCTCAGCCAGGCCTTTTCTGGGCCCAGGCTTCCTATGTGTAAATCAAAGGCATTGAACTAGGTTCTTTCAAGTAAATCACCCACATGCATTAAAAAAAAAAAAAAAAAACATACAAGCAAGCCGGGTGCAAGGCCACACCTGTAATCCCCAGGCTTGGGAGACTGAGGCAGGAAGGTCACAAGTTCAGGGCTATTCCAGGAAACTCAGTGAGACCCGTCTCTAAATAACATATAAAATAGGGCTAGGGATGCGCTCACTGGTTGAGTGCCCCTGAATTCAATCCCTGGTAGAAAAAAAAATAAGTGTACAAATGTTTCAGTTTATTATAATGTAGCTTTTAAGACAATGTGGTCTGATAGAAAATATAATGTAGCTACACATGTGATTTTAAAAGGAAAGGAGCAGATAATTAAATAATGATTTAATCCAGTGGGCTCAAGGCCCTCATCTTTCTCACATGTGCTCAGCAAACACTGAGGCCGCTGGTGTGCTCCCTCCCCAGCCTCTGGGAGGCTGTGATCTCACTCGCAGAAGGTCTCCCCTCGGTTTGGACAAACATCTGACCTGGTTTGTGGGATCATGAAACTCAAACTGGAAGCAGGTCTTCCTCGGAGCGGTTTCGCGTGCTCAACAGCTGCCCGACGGAGGGAGGGGTGGACTTCACACTCAAAACCAGGTTCCTCGTTGGCCATAGCCCCGCTCGCTGGGCACCCTCGCCCTGCCCTTTGCAGGAGGGTGTCCTCTGACTGGCACCTGGCCGACCCCCAGCACGTTCTGGAGTCAGGGATCTAGTGTTAGAAACTCTTGGGAAGCGCTGATCCAGGGAAGCTCCATGGCTTCCTTCTGTTTTTAAACTGTGGGACTTCTCAGAGCCTTGAAGTGACCACACCCATGGGCCAGGGAATCTCTCTTTTGTGAGCATGGTGACATCCTTGGTCTGGCACTCTGGAGAGGAACTAAGTCATTCACCCATGTCCCTGTGCCACCTTTGCAGACACGCCGCCGTGGCAGGTGCCCTGCCCTCTGTGGGCACCTGGCAGTGGCCGCTGATGAAAACTCAGGCTCAGGGAAGCACTTTCGCCCTCGGAGGCGAGTGCAGGGAGGGCACCTGTTTCCAGCCAGAGGGTGGCGGGTGCTGGTCGGAGGAGAACATGCCCTGAGCCCCAGTGGGAAGGGAGGTCCCGGCCGGGGCAGCTCTGCAGGTGGGGCGCCAACCGGGGGTGTGTGGGCCACAGACCAGGAGGCTGCACAGCCCTTGGCATGCATGGGGTCCCCCAAGAGCTTTGGGGACTCCTTCCTTGGAATCCTACTGGAGCTCGTGAACGTGGACTCCCAGCTGGCACTGCTGCTGGGTCCCCTGGGCCCTCCTCGTTTCCCCACTGTGGAAAAATCCTTCGACTAATCCACTAACATGTACTCCAGGGATTCTTTAACAACAGTTCTGTGGAGGTTTGATCTACAAGGAATAATAAAATTCACCCTTTTAAAGTGTACCATTTGGCCAGGCGTGGTGACCTCACCTGCAATTCTAGCAGCTCGGGAGGCTGAGGCAGGAGGATCGCAAGTGCAAGACCAGCCTCAGCAATGGTGCAAGGCCCAACTCAGTGAGACTCCATCTCAAAATAAAAAATAAAAGGTCTGGGGACGTGCGTGGCTGGGGACGTGCATGGGGTTTTGGTTTTTGGTGATGCTGAAGACCACAACCAAGCCTCCTGCATGCTGGGCCACTGACCAGACCGACAGGCTTCCCTCAGTGGTTCCAACTTGGAGTGAAAGTGACCTCAGCTGTAGACTCCTCATAAGGTTGGTGGCCATTGCCACCTTCCACAGTCTCCTCCCGCCAGAAAAACTGTCATCAGCCATGTCCCCCACTCCCGCCCCCAGGGGCAGCCTTGAGTCTGTGTCTGTGCCTCTGGATGATGTTTCTGGGCCTCCTGCAACACGGGTCTTCATGCCTGGCCTCTGCCACTGGCGTGTCCGAGGCAGCCCTTGTAGTGGGCAGCAGTGCTCTCTCTGTGGCTGAATGACTGCTGTGCAGAGCTGTCACCTTGCCGTCCTAGGTGGTGGGCATCGGGGCCATTTCCATTTGTCTGCTCTGGTGAGTGGCGCTGCCGAGGATGCCTCCAGGTCTCCGGGGACGGGGTCTGCCTGGCTGGCCGCCCAGCAGCTCCTTTTTCCGGGACTGTGCAGGCAGCAGCACCTTAGGCTCCTGTGAGTCCCTCTGTCCAGAGCTCCACCAGCGTTTGTCGTTGCCTGTCTGTTTAGAGCCATCTGGTGGAGGTGAAGGGACAGCTAGCTGTGGCTTTGACTTGCACTTCCCTGATGATCGCTGGCTGATATTGAGTGTCTTCCCATGGATCCATTTATCTGCCTTTGTACAAACCACTGAGCGAGACGTCAGCTTGAGTCCCTCGAGTATGTTTGCATTGGGTTATTTGTGCATTTATTATTAAGTTATCAGAATTCTTTAGAGATTCCAGAGACAAGGCTCACATCAGATACGTGTTGCAAATATATCTCCTGTTCTTTGTGTTATCTATTTTCTTGATGGTGTTCCTTGAAGCAAAAAGCTTCCAATTTTGATGGGAATTTTGGAGGAGAGTCTTAAATCTTAGATAATCAATATCATTGATAACTACTACATGCACAGTTGTGCTAAGTATTGACTAGTTTAAGCCCCGTGCCAACCATGAAGTCAGGACTACCACTGCCCCTGGCTGTCATCATCACTTTCAGCACCATCACCAATGTCACCACATCATCACCACTATTATCACTATCAGCATCACCACCATCACCACCATCACCACCACCATCACCACCATCACCACCATCACTACCATCACCACCATCATCACCACCATCATCACCATCACTACCATCACCACCATCACCATCACCACCATCACCACCACCATCACCACCATCACCATCACCATCACCATCACCACCATCACCACCATCACCATCACCATCATCATCATCACCACCATCACCACCATCACCACCATCACCATCACCATCACCATCATCATCACCATCACCACCACCATCACCACCATCACCACCACCATCACCACCATCACCACCACCATCACCACCATCATCACCATCATCACCACCACCATCACCACCATCATCACCACCACCAACTATCACCATCATCACCACCATCATCACACCATCACCATCACCACCATCACCACCATCACTACCATCATCACCACCATCACCATCACCACCATCACCACCATCACCATCACCATCACCACCATCACCATCACCATCACCACCATCACCACCATCACCACCACCATCACCACCATTACCATCACCACCATCACCACCACCACCACCACCATCACCACCATCACCACCATCATCACCATCGTCACCATCACCACCATCACCACCATCACCACCATCACCACCATCACTACCATCATCACCACCATCACCATCACTACCATCACCACCATCACCATCACTACCATCACCATCACCACCATCACCACCATCACCATCACCACCATCACCATCACCACCATCACCATCACCACCATCACCATCACCACCATCACCACCATCACCATCACCATCATCATCATCACCACCATCACCACCATCACCACCATCACCATCACCATCACCATCATCATCACCATCACCACCACCATCACCACCATCACCACCACCATCACCACCATCACCACCACCATCACCACCATCATCACCATCATCACCACCACCATCACCACCATCATCACCACCACCAACTATCACCATCATCACCACCATCATCACACCATCACCATCACCACCATCACCACCATCACTACCATCATCACCACCATCACCATCACCACCATCACCACCATCACCATCACCATCACCACCATCACCATCACCATCACCACCATCACCACCATCACCACCACCATCACCACCATTACCATCACCACCATCACCACCACCACCACCACCATCACCACCATCACCACCATCATCACCATCGTCACCATCACCACCATCACCACCATCACCACCATCACCACCATCACTACCATCATCACCACCATCACCATCACTACCATCACCACCATCACCATCACTACCATCACCATCACCACCATCACCACCATCACCATCACCACCATCACCATCACCACCATCACCATCACCACCATCACCACCATCACCATCACCATCATCACCATCACCACCATCACCATCACCACCATCACCACCATCACCATCACCATCACCACCACCACCACCACCATCACCACCATCACCACCATCATCACCACCATCACCACAATCGTCACCATCGTCACCATCGTCACCATCACCACCACCACCACCACCATCACCACCATCACTACCATCATCACCACCATCACCATCACTACCATCACCACCATCACCATCACTACCATCACCACCATCACCATCACCATCATCACCATCACCACCATCACCACCACCACCATCACCACCATCACCATCACCATCACCATCACCACCACCACCATCACCACCATCACCACCATCATCACCATCACCACAATCGTCACCATTGTCACCATCGTCACCATCGTCACCATCACCACCATCACCACCACCATCACCACCATCACCACCATCACCACCATCACCACCATCACCATCACCATCATCATCACCATCACCACCACCATCACCACCACCATCACCACCATCATCACCATCATCACCACCACCATCACCACCATCATCACCACCACCATCACCACCACCAACTATCACCATCATCACCACCATCATCACACCATCACCATCACCACCATCACCACCATCACTACCATCATCACCACCATCACCATCACCACCATCACCATCACCATCACCACCATCACCACCATCACCACCACCATCACCACCATTACCATCACCACCATCACCACCACCACCACCACCATCACCACCATCACCACCATCATCACCATCACCACCATCACCACCATCACCACCATCACCACCATCACTACCATCATCACCACCATCACCATCACTACCATCACCACCATCACCATCACTACCATCACCATCACCACCATCACCACCATCACCATCACCATCATCACCATCACCACCATCACCATCACCACCATCACCACCATCACCATCACCATCACCACCACCACCACCACCATCACCACCATCACCACCATCATCACCACCATCACCACAATCGTCACCATTGTCACCATCGTCACCATCACCACCACCACCACCACCATCACCACCATCACCACCATCATCACCACCATCACCATCACTACCATCACCACCATCACCATCACCACCATCACCATCACTACCATCACCACCATCACCATCACCATCATCACCATCACCACCATCACCACCACCACCATCACCACCATCACCACCACCACCATCACCACCATCACCATCACCATCACCACCACCACCACCACCATCACCACCATCACCACCATCATCACCACCATCACCACAATCGTCACCATCGTCACCATCGTCACCATCACCACCACCACCACCATCACCACCATCACCACCATCACCACCACCATCATCACCATCATCACCATCGTCACCATCGTCACCATCACCACCATCACCACCACCATCACCACCATCACCACCATCACCACCATCATCACCACCATCATCACCATCATCACCACCATCATCACCATCATCTCCACCATCGTCACCATCACCATCACCACTGTCAGCACCAGCACTATTTGCATGGCCACCATCACCCTGTCATAGTTCTTAGTCATCATGGTCATCGCGATACTCAGCCTTCCTCTTCTGCCTCCTCCTTCTCCTCATGGTTCTGCTCATGTGGTGTGGGAAGGTCCCCAGTCCCTCCCCTGGGTCCACCTAGAGCTTTGAGCCTGGTCACTCCCTCTATCAACCTGACTGCTTGACCCTCGCCCTCAGCAAGAGCTGCCCGTCTACCTCACAGATCACCAGCAGAGGCCGGAGCTGCACAGAGAACCTGTGGAGAACGCCCCGGAGAGGGAGTGCAGCAGCCCGGGACGAGGGTTAGGGGCAGTGGTGGGCCTATCCCTTAGTTCCATGGGGTCAGGGTGGAGGCCTGGGTCCTGACTGCCTGGTGGCCAGCAGAGGAGCTCAGTGGATCAGCAAGTGCTGCTGGCCACCGGGAGGTGGCCTTGCTCAGGGATGCCGTCCCTCCCTGGCACAGCCACCCCCACAGCCCTGCACTCCCTTCGCCCCTCCCACTCCCCAGAACCCTTGCCCCGGCTCAGGGGGCAGTCAGGAGTCTGAGGCCCTCAGCCAGGCGTGGAGCGCTTCCTTCTGCATCCCCTGCTCCAGGTGGCTGAGTGTGGGGGTCCGACCCTCAGCTCAGGCTGGTGGACGGCTCCCTGTGGCCCAGCTCTGACGGCTCCTGTGAGGCCCACCGCTGCTCCCCTGGAGGTGGAAGCTGCGGGGTGAGGGCTGGGGGGTGCAGCCCCTGCCCTGCTGTGGGCCAGGACCCCTGAGGGGCTGGGGAGGGGGCTGGAGGGGAGGGCTGGCAGCCTGGGGAGGAGAGGCAGGCGTGCTGGGCCTTGGTGACAGTAGGAGGAGCCCCCAGCTGCTGAGGTGTCCTCTGAGTCCCCTCCTGGAGGTTCGGCTGGCCCTCTTCAGGAAGCTCATGGCTCGCCTCCTGGCTCCTCCCTCCTCCCCAGGCTGCAGGCCTGGGCCCCTCGCCCGCGGTGCCCAGGGCAGGTGGACTCCTGCACGGGTCCCAGGCACAGGGTGGCTGCCAGCATAGACCTGGCTGTGACCCGAGCAGGGGGCTGTCCCGCCTCATCCAGGCCCCGTCTCCCCACCAGGGGTCTTCTGGTCACACAGCGTGTTTTTGAAAGAAAGATTATGGGCTGCCCCTTCAGAGCGGTTTCTGGCTCATAGGATCACGGGGAAGGAAGCACGGCTTCCTGTTACCTGCCAGGTCTGCTCTCACCTGGCCCCACGGGTGGCACTGTGCTGTTGACCCTTCTGTGCACTGAGCCCTCTAGGCTCAGACCTCTGTGGGTCTGGACATGTCCACCATCAGTGTGCAGAGGAGAGCCACTGCCCTGAACGTCCCTGTGTGCGGCTATCCAGCCCTCCCGGGTCCAGCCCAGGCCCTTCGGGCCCCTGGACTGGGTGGTGCACGGCCTCTCCCCACAGGCCCCTTTGCAGGCCTCACCCCCACTGTGAGTTCTGCTCACTTATTCATCTTGCAGAGCAGCCATCTTCCACGTCTTCCACATTAGTAAGCAGTGCGTCCCGGCTCTCGCGCACACGGCACCCTCGCTGTGAGTCAGAGACCGTGTGAGCTCGCGGGGCGGTGGGCCTCCATCTCGTCCCCTCCGGGGTCCTGTGGGTCTGTCTCTGATCCATCATGAGTCACTGCTGGTGAAGGGGCAGGTCTGTGTCCAGAGCCGTCTTTCTGCAGCGGGTGCCAGCACAGGGCTGGGGGCAGCAGACTCCCTGTGTCCCTTTGCCCTGAAGCCCCTGCTGTGGAGCCCCCTGCCCTGGCCACTGGTGGTCCCAGATCTCAGGTCCACTCCTTGGCCAGGTGCCTTCTGGGACCCTGGCTCCCGGGTCCTGAGTCCTGGGACAGGGGCCCATGTTCTGGTGGCTATGCCTGGTGCCCAGGTTGATTGAGCCTCTGGCTGTTGCTTGGGGCACCATGGAAGGCCTTCTGGACATGGGTGGCCAGTGTTTCTGCCTTTTAGGGAGCAAAACAGAAACCTTGGGCTGTGCTGAGGTCAGGCAGGACCAGGTGGGCTCTGTCGACTGGCCAGAGCAGGAGTGTGTCCCCGAGGGTGTGGTGGAGTGATTGGGGTGGCTCCCTGGAGGAGGGAGGTGGACTCGGCCTGCAGCTGGCTGGCAGAGGAGGGGGCTGGGCATCCTGGGCCAGGGCACTGCGCCCTCTGCCGCCCAGCCCCGTCTCCCTGCCTACATCCTCCCCATGTCCGCCCCTCGCCCTCTGACTCCACGTGTTCCCGTGGGTCCGCCCTGCCAGAGCCCCTCACGGCCCTGTGGTGTCACCTGTCCCTCTCCTGGGGGACCACCAGGACTTACCCTGCCCCTGGCCCCTGTTGGGAGAGGAAGGGGGTCTGCAGGCCGGGCTCCCCCAGAACCAGAGGCGGAGAGGAATGGGTGCAAGACGTGGATTTTGGGGCGCAGGGCCCACCAGCAGGGGAGTGGGAGGGCAGAGGGAGTTGGTGGGCCAGGGCGAAGCCCCTGCTCCTCCCAGCATGGCTCCTGAGGCCAGGGACCAGCACACCCGCCACCCGCCACTGGCTGGGCCACCCGGAGGGTGCTCACCCTCCTGCCTCCCTGCAGGCGAGAGCCGTAGACACAGACGGGGACTCTGCGGGGACTGCAGGGCTGAGGTCACGGCCGGGGCAGCGCCTGGCAGTACCTGGGTAAGAGGGGCGTGGACAGCTGTGGGACCACCAGGTGGGTGGCAACGGGAGCCCTCCCTGATGACTAGGTGGTGCCACACAGGAAGGCCTTCTGGAGGCGTCCCTCGTGGCCACTCTCCCTCCATGTTCCAGGCTGGGCCCTGACTGCTGATCAAGGGGACAGAGGGCCGTCTTGGGGCTGGCATGGACTCTGTTGTAGGTCACTGGAGCTGATGGAGTCCCAGTGCCCACACGCCTACTCTCGTGTGCACAGGAACTAGCCAGGGTCCTGCCAAAATGCAGATTCTGACTCGCTCACCTGGTTGCGGCCTGAGATTCTGCATTTGTAATGAGTGCAGAGAGATTGCCACGCCTCCGGTCCTGGGACCTCACTTTGACAAAGCCAGGCGTGCGCTCCACACGACCATGTGCACATCATAAAGTGGTACCCAGAGCCTGCTACCAGCAGCTTCCATAAAAACAACGGCTTCTCTTTTTGACTCTATAACTAACTGGCTGTGTGCCTTTGAAAAAGGAGTGCCCCTCTCTGGTCTGCAGTTTCTTCATATGAAAACCAGAGACTAAGCCATAAAGATGCTGTGATTCACCTCCAGCTGCTGCTCACGGAGCGCCTCCCTCATGGCAGGAAGCAGCCCTTTAGGACCTGAACTACCCCTGGCCCATTTTGCAAATGAGAAATGCAGGGCTCGGGAGGTGTCTTGGGGAGCCACCACTGTGTGGCCCGCGGCAGAGGTCAGCCTCGAACCCCGTCTGCCTGCCACAGAGCTTTCCCACACCAGACCCCTCCTGTTTTCTGTGGGAATAAAACTTTCTCACAACTCGGGGTGGACAGGGAGAGGCCGGAGCGCGTAGGTCCAGAGAGCAGCCGTCTTGGGCAGAGGCGTCCTGCACCCTGCCCGTCCCTCCCAGTGCAGGCGGGTGGATGGGAAAGGCTGCAGGGCAGGGGGAGGTGAGCCCCAACAATACAATCAGCACTCGCATAATTAGCTCCTAAATTGCCCCTCTGTGCAGGCGCTCCCCTGGCCGGGCTGCCTGGCTGCTTGCTCATTCTTACGATACAAATCTGAACAATTTTTGACAAGATTTTTGAGTTTTGTCAGATGTGAATTGTTAAGATTTAATTGAAAAAATGAACAGAAGGCAGCCGCTATTTCAAAGGGAGTGACCCAGAACCAATTAGAATTTAGTAACAATTGACCATTCACCACTGAACCCATGTCCAGAATGAGATTAAAGCCGCTCTAATCCCCGCGCTCCTGAACGTAGAATACCATTAGTGGCCACTTTCCTAACGTTCTCCAATCGATCTTCCAGGTTGTAAAGGTGAAGTTCAGCTCGGGGCCTGTGCCCAGGGTGCTGCTGGCCGTCCGGGGCTGGGAGGATGCGGGGCGCAGGGGACCATCCTGAGAAAACAGGTCAGGCCCAGCAGCAGTCCTGGTCAAATTGTGTTGACAGCCCGACAGGACACGGAGCAGGACCACAAAAAGGGCCTTTCATCTGCGGACAGACGGCGCATAATTGGTCATTCCCCCCCCTCGGCCTCTCCTTCCCAGCTGGGGAGAATTCCTAGACTCAGCCAGGGTTTCCCGGCACCGCCTTAATCCTTCACGGCAGATGCCCCCGGGAGGTGTCAGCTGAGAAAACCCAGGGTGCCCGGCGGGGTAGGGGTGTAGTAGGTGCTTACTGAAGCCAGTGGGCGAGCCAGGGACGGAGCTGCGGCTCGGCCTCGGGCCCTTTCCCATCCCCTCCAGCCTTCTCTGCGAGACCCAGCTGCCCCCACAGTGGGCGCTGAGGCCACCCCAATAGACACCAGGGCCCGAGGCTTTCGGTCCACACCCAGTGCCAGGTCCACTCCTGCTGTCCTGGCCATCTTGGGTCTTCTCCAAGTGCCCCTCTGCAGTCCCGGCCACCCTCCCTCCCTGCTCCTGGTGGTCACTGCTGTCTGCTTAGCACGCACCAGGTGCCAGGTGATTTTTGGCCCCGAGGCACAGCCCTCGAGTATCCCTAGAAGGACCTGAGGTGCGGGATGGCCGCATGGCCTGCCCAGGATCCACACCTGGCCTACCTGCAGCCCTGTGTGTGGTGGGGGCCTGGGGTTTGGGGATCTGGTGGCCCACACTCCAACTTGACCTGAGCTTCTAGAAGCGGAGCCTGGCCGGGCCTCTCTGTCGCTCCAGAGGGACCAGCACCCAGCGCTGGGCACATTGCCCGGGGCTTTGAGGGAGCCAGGCAGGTGGTGGACGCCAGAGCCTGGGATTTCTGACCACTGCACTGTCATTTAGGGCCTGAGGAGTGTGTGACCCTCTGTCCTTTACCACCCCGGACCCCAGCTCTGCTTTGTAAGGTTCTTTTCATCTCAGACCATGAGTAAGACCCCGAGGTGTTTCCTAAAGCGTCGAGCAACAAACAGGTCCTTGTAGAGGCTGGAGGGGGTCCCCACAGGTCCCCACGGGTCCCCAGGGGTCTTCAAATCTCAGCAGGCTGGGCCCTGGTGGGTCTGAAGAGGCAGCTGAGACAAGGGTGGGTGCTGACTTGGGAGGACACTCCAGGGACACAGAAGGAGCTGACCAGGAGGCAGGGAGGGAGTGAGGCTTGTGAGTAGCACATCATCAGCCCCGGGCAGCCGCAGCTTGTCCCTGGAGCCAGGGGGGACTGTGCAGGCAGGAGACCCAGGCAACCAGGGGTGTGGGAGCTGGGCTGTGTGCTGGTCGAGGGCCGCTCCTGGATGCAGGGACCTGAGTCCCTGGCCCTTCTGCTGCCCGCCCTGCACCTGGCCAGAGAAAGTCCCTAGGCAGAGTGACACCCGTCCTGCCTGCTGGCAGTGCGGTGTCAAAGCAGCTGTGGCGGTGGGGACTGGGAATGTCCTGTGGCTGGGTGTGGCAGCGCATCCTGTTTGCTCTTCTGTGTAGGGAGTTGGCCTGTCACCACGGTCTGTCACTGGGCTGGGTGCCAAGTCACTTGAGTCTGGGGGCTGGGTTTCCTCACCTGCCCGAGGGGAGAAGTGCTCGTCTTAGGTTCATCATGAGGCCCTGGGGTCCAGCACCAGCTGCAAGGTGGAGGCAGACCCTCCTGCTGTCCCCACTGGGCTGCAGTTCACTGACACTTGAGTTCCTTGAAGTTGTTCAGAAATTGAGAGTGAATAGATGGTGCCCGGCTTGGTTGGGGGCACTCAGTGGGGCCTCTGCAGGAGTTGGGCTGGAAGAGGGGTCATCAGAACCTGGGAGCACTGTCTCAGGAAGAGGGGACACGTGAGCCCTGAGCAGCATGGGGACAGCAAGGAGAAGTAGCTGTCTCACTTGCATTCCAGGAGGGACAGAGTGGAGGTAGTGAGCTCCCCGTCCTGGAAGTGTGCAAGCCACGGGTGTCACACAGGTTTCCCGCCGTGTGGCCATGGGCTGGTGGACGGGGCAGATGAGGCCTTTTGAGATCTCTCCCACCCCAGAGAGCCTGGAATTCCCTTTGTGAGGCCCAAGTGGAGGAAATGTGCTCCTCATTTGATGCTTTGTGTGGAGGACCCTCGAGGCTCCCCGCTAGAGTCCGGCAGCTTGGGCCTGGTCTGAATTAGCGCCGTGGGGGGGCGCTGGCTCCAGGCTGCCTGATGTCGGTGGCTGAGCCCTGGTGGAGAGCCGCGTGGCCGCCGCAGACTGGCCTGAGAAGGGAGCCTCTTGGGGGCCTGGGCTCCTGAACAGTGTAGCCGAGCGGATGCCCATGCTGTGGGGCCCAGGCACGAGTCCCGCAGGGGGAGTCCCCTGGAGGAGGAGCACAGCAAGCCCAGGGGGCCATGGGCACCTTGAGGGGAGCTCCTGGGCGCCATGCTGGGCACCCTGCCCGTCTTGCCTCCACCTTTATTCAATCCCAAACCTCCCTGAGCCACCTGCCCTGTCAGGGTGACACCCCAGCCTCACCCACTTGACCTGGGGAGGTAGGTTGGTGACCCCCTGGATGCCAGACGCTCAAACAGGCCACTTCTCCAAGGGAGCATCAGGGCCACACCCTGGCTGTGTGGCTTTGGCAGGTCACTTGACCTCTCTGAGCTTGGTTGCCCACCCCCAGAGGGGGTTCTTGCTGCTGCTCTGGCTCCAAAGCTTAGGCCACACAGGCGGAGGGTCTCGTTATATTGCCCATTGTCATTACCAACTCCGTCACCTGCACTGCACTCAGAAGGAAGCCCGAGGGGAATGTCAACAGAGATGAGACCCTCGCACCCACCCTGCGTGCTCACCCGAGGTGGGTGTCATGGGTGCGGGGTGCTGGGGCTGGCAGGAAGACAGCAGCGTGGCTTGGAGTCGCTGGCAGGGTCAACGTCCCTTCTCAACTCGCCACCACCTGCAGGCACCTCTGGGGACTCAGTAACAACGTGACACCCTTGATGGTGGCTGGGCTTCCTCAGAAAGCCTCACAGCTGGCCGCCTCTGTTCCCTGCTGGGCCGCCTCTGTTCCCTGCACTGTCTGCCGCGGGGAGCTCACACTTGGTCCTGCCTATTGCTCATTTTACTGTGGGGCCTGGAACCAAACCTGGGCCTGGAGCATGCCTCGTGCCCAGTGCTGGCCAAGGAAGTGGACACGTAGAGGTGACTGCACTGCCCTGGAGGGGCCCAAGAAGGCGGGGCTGGGAGGAGCAGGATGCCCCCACCCCCCTCTCCCATGCTCACCTTCTTTTCCTCAGATGGAGGTGCCCGGCACATTCACCTCGGGAGCTCATGTCCCAGCTGGGGACTGCAGAGGAGTCAGGTGGCCTCTCCCACCCAAGTGACATCGCAGGCCCTGGGCAGTTGGAGAACCTGATTCAGACCACAGAGGCCTGCTCTGGGACCTGGCGAGTCTGAGCCCCTGGGCCTCAGTTTAGCTGCCTGTCAAGTGGGCACAAGGGCTTCCCCCAGGGGGCTTCCGGTGAGCAGTGGTTCTCGTGACCAGCGAGATCAGCCACTGGGCTGGGGAGACCAGGGCCCAGGCAAGGAGCTGGGAACGGGTCTCCAGCTTCTGCCCGTCCCTGCCTGGCCCTGGGCGCCCACAGACTGGGACAGGTCTTTAAGGGGAGCCTCCTGGTGGCTCCGACCCCACCCCCAACAGCCTTCGGGACTAGCTCTCAGCCTCTGTGGGGCCGGCTGAGGGCCTCAAAGAAGCAGGGCTTGAAACTGAATCCTCCGCTGGTTGGGGGTCAGGGATCAGACCCCCACCTTTTCTCCACCGTCAAAGCCCCCCTAGGATCCTCTTGAAGCGGAGTTCCACATGATACGGCTGAACATTTGGAACTTTTTAAACGGAAATTGTAGAAAAATGAAAAGCATTTTCGTCGGAACACAATACCTTCCTGGCAGGGAGCCCCGGGAGATTCTGCCGCAGCCTCCAGACGGGAGAAAAGATGGTGGTCATTGTCAATCTGGATTAATGCGGGCATTCTTCCGCTCAGGCTGGTGTCAGGCTGAGCAGGCTAATCGGGCGGGACCGTCCTCGACTTCGGGCTCTGGTTTCACACGTCTGTGCTCGTATTTCCTTAATCGTGAGCTCAGTTAATGGAGCCGCTGAGGCAGGGTAAGGAGCAGGCCACGTCCCACGCGGGGTGCCAGGGACCTGTGGCTGCAGCCTCAGGCTGGCCGTTGGGACTTAGTGGACAGGCTCACACGCGGCCCTGGAAGCCTTCTGCTGGTGACAGGCAGTGGGCCTCAGGGTCACTCTTGTTGTGTACAAGGCCGTCCTGGCCTCCAAAACCATGGCAGAGGTGCCCAGCACCCCTCAGCCCTGCAAGGGGGACCATGGAGCCACATCACAGCCGAGCAGCAGAGACAGGACAAGGGTCTCTGTCCTGGTCTAGGGCCCTGGGCCTCACCTGCAAAGCCAGCAGCCTGGTGCCAGCACTGTCCACCTGGCTGAGCTGACCACAGGAGCGAGGCCCACAGGAGGCCAGTGGCCCAGGGACCTGGGTTGTGGGTGGAGCCGATGGGTGCTTCCCCACAAGGACCCCCCCACTCCAGCCTGGGGGGGCGTCCTTGGAGGGGACGGTCACTGCCCTCGGCCTTCTGCCCCCAGCAGGGGCTGCTTCCCTGGTTGAAGCCAATGCTGCTGGTGGTGATGGTGGCCTGGCGTCCGTGGAGGGCTTTGGGACAAGCCAGGCTCTGGGTGACCTCTACCTTCAGCTGCCTCTGGGCTGCTCTCCAGGAAGAGCCTGGGTCCCCCCCTTGGAGCAGAGTTGGGCTGGAGGGGCATCTTGCCTGGGAGCCAGGGTACAGGGACTGTTGGTGGCCAACCAGAGGGACGCACTGTGACTCACGGGGCACCAGGACGGGAAAGTGACGGCCCAGTGCCTCCAGGGGGGCCACTTCAGCCTCTCGAGGACCGAATCCAAGTTTGCAGATACACAGGGGCTAGAGCCAGGCGTGGAACAGGCTGGCCAAGCTGCCCCAGCTCAGGGACCCTGGAGGCCAGCCTGGCCACGGCCCGTGGGCAGGGGTATGGTCATCTGGAGAGGCCTCAATTCCCCTGGCTCAGAGGATGGTCCAGCGGGAATGAAGGCTAGAGCTGGCAGCTTTCTGCCTGGGGTGGGGAAGGGCTGAAGTCTGGGGCAGGTGACAGGGAGGAGTCCTCAGGGATCCTGGGGGACAGGGGTGGTAGGCCACAGGTGTGGTCGGGGCAGACGGGAAAGGTGGTCTGGGGGACTTGGTGGCCCTAGGAGGAGCTGAGCCTGGAGCACCAGGGATATCCATGTTCTTGGGGGTGGGGTCCAGGGAGGCTGAACAGCACCCTGCTCTGGGTCTGCCCCCACGGGGCACATTGGCCCCTAAAGCCCTTTAGACATCTGCAGCTCAGACCCCGCACCCAGGGTCCCCTGTGCCGCCTGCAGGCCTCGGCATCCCTGCCCCAGCCAGGGAGGGCTCTGCCTGGTGCAGAACCACATCTGGGCCAGACGTGCCCGGCCCAGCAGCTCCCTGCAGAGAGTGATTAATGGACACTAGTCCTCAGAGCTCTCGGAGACAAACTGCGACTTGGTTTGACTCCGGGAAGCTCGCCCCTGCAGCAGTGGGGACAGGAGGCGGGGCTCCCCATGGGCGCTCCGGCCCCGGCTGCCCAGCGTGGGCTCTGGGCCAGCACCCAGAGTCTTCTTCCGAATGGCCTGGGTGCGGCCTGGCGCCGACTCCCATGGCGATGGCTGTCCTGGGACACACAAAATCCTGGGAAGTGTCCCTGGTCACCCTGGTGGCCCCTTCACCCAGCTGCATCCGTTCTGGGTTCCATCACTTTGGAAAGACTGAGGCAGAGGCCTGAAGTGAGCTCCACAGGGGGACTTCCCGGGAGGGCCTCCATCCTGAGCAGGTGTGGACTCGGGCTCCTCAGGGGACAGGTAGCCGTGGGCCCGGCCTCCAAGCTCTCTGTGAACACCTGGGCCTTTTCACTTCCTCGTCCCGGCCACCTCCCTTCTTTCTGTCACCCTCAGTTGTGCTCGCATGAGGCCCCTCCGGCACTTCCCTCATTGTGAGACCTGGAGACCCGGGGCAGGGCAGCCCACTCCCCTCCCTGTCTGGAGCTGCTGCTTTCTGCCTGGTGACAGTAGCTCCCAACCACGAGGGGGGTCTGTTCCCAGCCTCACTCTGGCCTTTGTCACAGGGAAAGGTACATTCACACCTGCACTGCCTGCCCCTTATCCACAGAGCAGGGCGGTCGCTCTGGTGGACCCACCCGTGTGGACACAGCATTGTCCCCAGTTGACGTCAGGGTTCACGCTTGGTGTGGTGCACTCCTGGCATGGACCCTGTGGAACGACAGGGACCCCATTGCCATGTGTCCAGAGTGTGTCCCCTGGGCTCCCCTTCTCCCCTCCCACAGGCCCCTGTCTCTCTCCGTCCTTGCCAGGCACTCAGGTTGGGCCACACTGCGTGGCCTTCCCAGCTGGCCTCTCTCAGTGATGCCGCTCGCGGTGCCTTGGGGTCTCCCGTGGCCCTGGGTCTGAATGTGCCACAGCGGGGCTGTCCCTTCTCCTGGAGCACCTGGATCTCCGGGTTTTTGACAAGCTCGGGGGAGCCACCGTTAGTAGTCCATGCGGGGACCTTGAGTGGCCTTTGGTTCCCCTCTCCAGGTGAACACAGGGCCCTTGCTGGGCCTGATGGTCAAACGCACTGAGGTTGTAGGCTCTTCCCACCTGCCAGCTGCGCTCCCCCACCCGCCGTGGGGGACGTCTGTCACTCTGCGCCCTGGCCAGCGCCTGACAACACAGTGTGTGGATTCCAGCTGTTCTAAAGGCACACAGCGGGGTCTCGCTGTCACTCGGTCCCCTTTTTGGGGACCCCCTTTTCCTCGGCCCCTCCCCCCGTGCGTCTGCCCAGCCCTCTGGTCCCTGGCGCTGGGCTGCTTGATGTCTGGCTGCAGAGTCCCGGGTGCGTGGTATGGCGTGGACGGCTAACGGCCTTCACCAGCCGCGTCTGCCCGGCGGCTTCCCTGTTCGCGGGTCGTCTCCATGCTTTGGACGGTGGTCACAGGGCAGAAGCTTCGTGTTTTAATGAGCTGCAGCTCATCAGGCCTTTCTTTCACAGACGGTGGCCTTGCGTTGTGTCTGAAGATCGTGCCCACCCCAAGGTGCCCACGCCAAGGGCATCCAGGTTTCCCGCTGTTGTCCTCTAGGAGTTTCATGATTTTGCCGTTGTCCATCCTGACATGATTTTTGTGGGGGCGTGAGGTCTGCGTCAGGGTCCCTCTACTTTGCCCAGGATGTCCCGTGGTCATCAGAGGCCTCTCTCTGCTGCCTTGCCGTGGGCCTCCTCCGTTGCCACGGATACGTTGGTGTCTACAGGCTCTGTTCTGGCTGTGCGTCACCACTGTCGTGGCTCCAGGGTGAGCCTGGAGGTCGGGGGTGTCCAGCCTCCGGCAGGTCCCCAACAGTGTTGCGCTGGCCCTTCTGCGTCTCTCGCTCTCTGTATGAACCTTAGAATCCGTTTGTTGATGCTCTACTGATCCAGTTTTTCCTTGGGTCATTTTTGAAATTGAACTCTTGGGGTTTCCCACCTCATGTTTTGCACATGTTTTGTTAAAGTCAGCCCCTGGATGCTGTGTGCTCATTAAATGGCTTTGGTTTTAGATGGCAGATACGCGGGAGGACGATGTGTCCAGCAACTTTTCTTTAATTGCTTTTTATGCCAGGATTTTTTCCGATTCTTTTGAATTTTCTTTCATACACAATTATGTCTTTTTGGACAAAGACAGACTCTGTCGAATCCGTATGCCTTTTATTTCCTTTTCTGGTCTCATTGCTTTAGCAAGACTCCCAATTTGGAGTTGATTAGCTGTGGTACGAGGGGATGGTCTTGTCCTATCCTTGATCTTAGAGGAAGAGCTCTGAATTCTCACCTCTACGTATGACATTAACTTCAGGTTACTGCAGACATTCTTTACTGAGTTGAACAAGTTCCCCTCTGTTCCTATTTACTGAGAATTTTTAAAAAATTATGTGTGGGTTTTGAATTCTGTTTAACTTTTTTTTTCTGCATCTATTAATCTGACGTTATGATCTTCCTCTTTAGACTGCTGGTGTGGGGGCGGACGTGGATTGGTTGTTGAATATTGAACCATCCTTGTACTCCTGGAATACAGCTCTCTAGGTCCTTGTCACAGGTATTAAGTTCTACTTGAGCACATTTTGTTGAGGACGTTTGAAGCTGTGTTCACAAGAGACATTTCCCTGTAATGTTCTTTTATTGTAATGTCTTTGTCTGATTTTGGCCTCAGAGAATGAATTAAGAGAATGTTCCCTCGGCATCTATATTCTGAAAGAAGTTGTAGAGCATTGTCATGATTTCTTCCTTTAGTTTGGGTAGGATCAGTCAGTAAACCCATTTGGACTTTCTGTTTTGAAGGTTGTTAATTATTGACTCAGTTTCTTTGGTAAGTATGGTGCTGCTCAGGTTGTCTGCCGATCCTTGTGTGAATCGGGTCAGATTCCGTCTTTCAAGGAATTGGTTAATTTCATAACTTCAGGTTATCAAGTTAGTATAGAGTCGTCCACAGCATTTCTTAATTGTCCTTTTAAGATCTGTAGTGATGCCCTCTTTCGTTTCTGATATTGGCCACCGATGTCCCCTCTCTGTCTGGGCTTGGATGGAGGCTTAGGAATCTTAGTCATCTTTTCAAAGAACAAGCTTTGGGTTTCATTGATTTTCTCTGTTGATTCCCTGCTTTCGATTTCAGTGGTGCCTCCTCTAATTCTCACGGTTCCTTTTCTTCTGCTTACACTCATCTGCTCTTCCCCCCAGTTTCCCAAGGTGGAAGTCTAAATTCCTTCTCTGTCGTGCTTCCACGGCTGTGGGTCTCCCTCTGAGCACTCCTCTGCTGCAGCCAACACGTTTTGAGAAGCTTTGTTTTGTTCTCATCTTCTTTAAAATATCCTTGAATTTCTCTTGATTTCGTCTTTGACAGGAGGCATGTTTACTTTGAGGTACTTGGGTCTATCTCAGTTTTCCTCGGACTGTTGATCTCTGGTTTAATTCCACTGTGTTCTGAGGACAGTCACTGCATGGTTTCTACTCCTTTAACTTTGCCAAATTGTACTGGATGGCCCAGAATGTGACCTATGTTGGCAAATGTCCCTTTGAGCTTGACCAGAGGCCTGCTCCGCTGTGAACCTCTGGATAAAGCAGTCTGTGGATGGCCATCACGTGATGGGGAGTGTGACTGTATCCTGTCGGTCTCCCTCACTGATCAGAGGAGTGTTAAAGTCTTGTCTGGGACAGGAGAACCGTCGGTCGCTCTGGGGGTTCCGTGGGTTCAGGCCTCTCTGGTTTGGTGCTCTGTGGCTAGATACATTAGAAATTGCGATGTGTGCTTGAAGAATGGGCCCCTTTACCAGTACATATGTCCCTCTTTATACCTGAAAACTTCCCTGTCTCGGAAATGTGTCCTAATTACTAGAATCTAGAAGTAGACCTTTATGTTTTTTCTGAAATTATTTCTGGGTTTTCATAACCTTTTATACCAGCCTTTCAAGTACCATGGGGGTAATGTGTTAGAGTCTTTTACCAAACCCAGCAACTCCTCAGTCTTAGGAAGAATCTGCATCGTTATGACCCTGAGTCTTTCTGTCTGTGTCAACACCTGACACAGTTCTAAAGAACTGCAGGTTGGGTGTTTATGCCCAGGAATCTTTCTGTCTCTATTTCGTTAGGAGGTTCAACAGACCCCTGGATCGCTTCGTCTCCACAGAACCTGCCGGTCTGCGCTGTCGCGGGTCGGATGCGAGGGTCCCCCAGAGCGCCTGTATTCACACAGAAGTGTTCAGAGGTCGAGGATTGGGCTGGGAGAGCTGCCACCCAGCCGCCCATGTGAGCTGCAGTGCTGACTGGGCGGTCACCGTGGGTGCAGCTTCCCTCTCCCTGCCTCCTGTGGCCGTGAGGGAGCAGTGTCCCCCAGCAGACCCTTCTACCAGGACGGTCTGCCTCCCCGGGGCCCAGGCAAGGAGACTGACCCACTATGGCCTAACGTTTGAAGCCGTGAGCCAAAATAAAATGTTCCTCCTTAAGTTGTCCCTGTCGGGTCTTTAGTTACGGCAATAAAACCCCACTGCACACACTCCTCTACCCAGGTTCACGGGTCACCTTGGATATGTCTTCGTGAACTGCCATTGTATTCTCCAACGTTTGACTCTTGAATTTTCTTTCTTGTCGTACTGCATTGTCTGAATCCGTCAGGACGAGGCTGAACGAGAGGTGAGCTGGGCATCTGTGTCTCCATCCCGACTTTAGCAGGAATACTTTGAAACTGTGGGTGAGTAAGTTCTTCGAGTAGCCTGACGCACAGCTGCGTTTTGGACAGACACGCCCATCAGGTGTGGCACAGCCAGCAGATGGACTCTCCCCCGCCCCCATTAGTTTTCCCTTTAAGTGTCAGAACCACTGTGTATTTTCCAAGCGTACTTCCCACCCCTGTGAGCTACGCGTCTGCCTTCCCTGCAGCCCAGGGTGACCACGCTACTCAGGTGTCTTAACAGGCACCTGCATTCTCTCTCCCTCTCAGTGGCCGTGTTGGGGGTGGGCCATGCTGGCCCCATGGAGGAGGAGGACATCCAAGGGCGTGTGGGACTCCATGACACGGGGTGTCTGTGTCCCTGGTGAGCTCAGGGGGCAGGGTCACCTTGTCCCCTCTGCTCTAGCTACCCTGTCTTGGGTTCTGTTCAGCAGTGTCGCCAGGACCTCATCTAAAAGGATCCCAAGTAGGAGATCTCATCCTTTTCCTAGTTGGTGAGGAATTTTAAAAATCAAAAGCTGAATTTTATTGAAATATCTTTATCTATCAGGATGACGAAGCCAGGTATCTCCTCCTCTCCTCGTTCAATGTGCCGGCCGTTGTTTAGGACGAGAATTCTCCTGAGCCTGTGGACTGAACTCTCAGGGTCACAGCTATGTCACTGCCCAGGTGTGTTGCTTTGCCAGTCTGCGGAGTTGGAGCCCCGGGGTGGAGTTTCTTGTCACGAGTCGTCTTAGTTGTAGACACGGGTTCTACTTGTCTCAGAAAGGAGCTGGGTTTTCCCTGGTCCCGGAAGCCGAGCGTGTGACTGGGCTTGCCTGTTCCTTGAGGGGGTGCGGGTTGTGCCCAGCGCTCCCTGGGTGTGGTGGCTCTGCTGCCTGGTGGGAAGGTGTGTCTCTCTGATCGGTCTGTGGTCAGCTGTGGGCTTGTCTGCATCTCCTATTTCATGGTGAGTCAAATTCAGGGATCATTTCTCCTTCACAATGTGTCCGTCACACTCCTACCTGGAATGTACTAATGCCAAGTGGACACAGTGCCCTTCACGGACTCTCAAGTCTCTCCTGTCTGTCGGGCCCCTCGTCACTCTTAACGCTGTGTCGCGGTGGTTTTCTCACTTGGTCTTAAGGGGAATTTTTTCTTTTACTTTCTCAGAGGATGACATTTTGCTTTTGCTGATCATTTTTATTTTCCCAAAGACTTTGATTGGTGTATTGTAGTCACACACGGCAGCAGGGTTCACTGGCGTACGTGTGCATGCACACGGCATCACCTGGGAATTCCATCTTTTTCTCTGTTTTTCTGCTCAACACACATCTGCTCCCGTCTGTGTCCTCCCGAGGGGTTGTTGCCCGTGTTGTTGTCACTAACGGCGTGGTGAACGACGTATGTGTGCGTGTCCTCGTTTCGTACCAGTGCGTCTTTTAGGAGCACCCTGCGAGCACCTTTCAGGAAGCTGCTCTCGACGCCCTCCTCCTGGTCCCCAGAGCCCCCCGTGGACCAGCACCTCTGTTGCATAGGGGTCTCCTCTCCCAAACCTGCCTGTGCCTGGCTCTGGCCACCTCTTTATGCTGACATGGTGGTCACAGACATGGTCCATGTGAAATCACTCCTTGAAGTCCGGGGGGCTTTGCTCCTGGTGGTAGGGCTGGGGTGCGCAGGCAGGGTCTCTGCTGGAGGGAGGGTCAAAGTGCCGGAGACCCACCCCGGAAGCCGCCCTGGCCAGCTCTGGGCAGCAGGGCACTTTTACACCCTGACTCAGGGTCCAGTGGCCCTGGAGGGGAGGCAGGGCAGAGGTTATGGCCCCACTTCGGAGCAGAGAGGACTGGGGCTCAGGGGGGGAAGGAGAGCGTGGGAAGCCAGCCTCCGCCCCCTGCAGCCTCCTGGGGAGAGGGAGCTGTGGAGGGATGTCACTGCTGCCTGGGGCGGGGCACCCTGGTGACGGCCAAGAGGAACCGAGAGGAGCCATGTGGAAGGACAGGAGGACCGTGACGCTGTGTGGCTGGCACGGGGGCTCTGCTGCCCTGGAAGCTTCAGCACAGACGGGTGGTCACAGCGACCTATCACCGGCCAGCATTCCCCCCACACAAACTGTAGTCTGTTTGGCCAAGTGGCCCAGGTGACGTCCGTCCTTCCGTGGGGCTGGGCCCTGCCTGCAGAGACTTCTCAGCCTCACTCTGCCCAGCCCAGGGCCTCTGTTCCTTCCTGCAATCCTCAGGTGAGCAGCCCCTCTGCCTCCATGCCAGCCCCCACCTCCCACGCAACCTCCACCTCCCACCCCAGCCCCCACCACCTACGCCAGCCCCCACCACCCACACCAGCCCCCACCTCCCACACCAGCCCCCACCTCCCCCAGCCATTCCCCACCTCCCACGCCAGCCCCCACCTCCCACGCCAGCCCCCACCTCCCACCCCAGCCCCCACCTCCCACCCCAGCCCCCACCTCCCCCAGCCATTCCCCACCTCCCACGCCAGCCCCCACCGCCCACGCCAGCCCCCACCTCCCACGCCAGCCCCCACCTCCCACCCCAGCCCCCACCTCCCACGCCAGCCCCCACCTCCCACGCCAGCCATGCTCTTTCCTGTGTGGACTCCCTTCTCCTTCCGAAGTTCCTGGCCCATGCCACAGGTCCTTTAGGGGTAGACTTGGTGCCATCTCATCCAGCAGTCCTCCTTGCTCTCCAGGCTGGGATGGACGCCACCTACCCTTCTTCAGCAACGGGGTTCCCCCAACATGGCTCTGATGGCAGGTGCCACTGCAGTCTCACTGGTCCGTGGGGACGGCACCTGCCAGTTCGTGGTCTTGGCTCTAGTCACTGCATTCACTGACCCATGAACAGCTGTCCCTGAGTGCCGGGTGAGTGCTTTGGACGGGGAGGATGTGGCATGTCCCCTTCCGCTCTATCTTGTGGTGGTCCCCGGACGCCGAGCCCCTGCCTGCTGACCAAGGTCAATACCCTTTCCAACGGCCTTCATTAGCAAGTGGCATCTTGCTGAGTCAGCCGGGACCTCCGCACGGCTCTGTTCAGGGTCACTAGGTCCCTGGAGAATGTGGCCGAGGGCAGTGGGCTGACAACAGGGGCCATTGTCCTCGCCTGCTGCGGATGGAGTCGGCCCAGGCCCATCTGGACAGGGCAAGGGTCATGACCGCAGTGCCCCAGAGAGGTCCTGCGAGCTGCGGTGTGGCCATGCTGGAAGGTGCGGACACAGATGGGCTGCAGAGTGAGGGGCCTCCGGGGACCCAGAAGAGGCGCTTCATCTCCACCCCGCCTCTGGCCCCCACGAGGACTCTGGTACAGCATCCCTGGTGCAGGGTCCAGCCACAGGTCCAGCGGTGGGCCTGGCCCCTTCCACAGTGTCCCCTCCACTCTGGACACCTGAGGTTCTAACCCAAGTTGGTGGCCTGTGGGCTGACCTTCTGGAGAGGTGGACCCTGGGGGCTTGCACCCCCCTACTGTCCTGCCTGGCTCCCACCCAGCTCCTAAGGCCCAGCCGTGCACTCCCACCAGGCCCATAAGCCAGGGTTAGAAGACCCAGGGGCCACTGCGTCCTGTCAGGCACCAGCTGGGGGCTGGCTGCTCTCCCTGGAGTCGGGAGCCCCCGGGGCCGGCTCTGCCCAGAGCTGCCTCCCTTCCACGGGCTGTCCCCTGCAAGACAGCCTGGGGACAGGAGCTCAGTGCTGCACCCAGGTGTCCAGACCTGGGCTCACACACATGCACATGTGAGGCCTGCGGCCCCCGCCTGCTCGCACAAGGGCACGCCCCCAGAGCCCCCAGGTGAGCCGTCCCAGGCCACGGGGGGCCAGAGTCCCAGCTCAGACACCTGACAAGTGGAGACCCGTCTGGGGCCTGCCGCTCCGGAAAAGCTGCTAATTAAGATGCCTCTTGTCTCAGCGCCTCAGACCCTGGTCCTGTCACGGATCAGGTTACAGTGAGTGAGTGACAGGTCGAAGGTGCTGTCTCGGGGATGGGGACGTGGGGAGGCAGGAGAGGACTGACACGTTGCCTGGCCCGGGGCTGCCTTGTGCCCTGGAGAACCTCTGCAGCCAGAGCAGCACTGGGGGCCGGCCAGGCCTGCGGTGCAGCGCACAGTGGGCCTCTTGGACACCAGGGTGGCGGGAAGCCCGTGGCCTCACCCCACAGCATTAATCACGCACATCTCTGCCATAGGCCCCCGGAGTCCACACTGCCGTGACCCTGGTCCCCGTTAGCCGTCAACGCACCTACTGTGCACAGGGTCCTGCGCTGGGCACTGGGTGCAGCATGCAGGTGGACCTGGCCCTGCACACTCCCCCATGTGCCCGGGTGGACAGAGTGCTGGAGGCCGGAGGCAAGTTACGGTAGGAACTGCCCCCAGGGAGACTCCATCCCCTGCCAGCAGCCCCCAGCAGAGCCAGGCAGCGGGGTCAGGGGGACACCCGAGGACCCACCAGGAAACTCACGTCCATCAGTGGACCACGGAGCGGAGGCTGGGGAGCCCCAGCCTCGAGCAACAGGGCTTTAGCAGAGCCCGGAGCGGATGGGGAGCAGGGCCACCCAGGAAGACCCAGGGGGACTGAGGCTCGGTCCTGGGACCAGCACCAGGGCTTCCTGCTGTGAGCCAGTGGGCGGGGCAGGAAGGACTGGGGGAGGTTGCCCGCAGGGACCTGGGGACACGCCAGTTTGGAGAAGGGACTGTAGGTCCAGGAGGAGGTAGCACTGAGCAGGTGGCTGTGCAGGAGGTGGTGGCCCTGTGCTGGACCTCGGGCTGGCTCTTGAGGGGCCTGCCCCCTCCCCGCATCCTCTCCTTTCAATACTCTGCAGGGAGAGAGCGTCCTTGCTCCTGGCCACTCATCCCGTCCTGGGTCCTGGGACAGGAGGTGGCCGGGCTCCACTGAGCTGTGCACCTTGGATCTGGGGGTGGTTGTTACCCGGGCGAAGCTGACTGATTCATCCTGCCTAAGGGCTTTGGATGCCCTGGACAGTGTAGGTAGTGAGCCTGGTCCAGAGCCAGAGTCCACAGGGAAGCACCTGACAGCTCATGCATCAAGGGCCAAGGGGACACTCAGCCAGAAGCAGGCCCCAGACCCTGCCCCCGTCCCTCCACTTCACTCCTCTTTGTTTCATGTATTTTTTCACCACTACTCTCAACAAAGGATTTGAGTCACCTATAACATGAGGCACATTGACCAACATAACAACATCCAAACAGAATCTATTCTTCCAAAACACAATGGAGTGTGCACAGTCTAATTGAAAGAGCCAGCCTGCTTGAGCTTCCTGGCAGCCAAGGAGAAAACAAACCATGATCAAGTTTACAGTCTTCCTTCAGGGACTGGAGGAAGCGTGTTTTCCATCGTTTTTCTTTAGTGGAAGTCTCACCACGCACCCGGTTAACACTGGAATTCCCCCGGAAGACACCGGCAGGGGCCCGCCGTGATGAATGAAGCTACCAGCCAGGTTTTCCCGCAGCATGATTGGTGCCTTGTTTTCCACCGGTTGCCGGTTCGAGGTTCTGCCTCAGAGCCAGCTGTTGATGACATCTCCAGGCTCAAGTGGAAACAAGCCCTGGGATTATCTCTCCATTTGGGGTCAAAAGGCATGAATTTCAGCAGCAAAATGGCCCACGCTGCAATCTTGGTTTTCTGCCTGAGCTGGTGATCTCTGGGGCCGGCCCGGGGCCTCTCGCCACATTGCCCGTGAGCTCTGGTAAATCTTCTGACAGGAGTCATTGTCTGTGGCAGGCCCTAAACGACTTCTCTAAACGGGGTCATTCATCTGGCCATAATGGGAGGCGGGCGGCCAGGCCCTGCTGATGGGACGATTTCACACTGATGACCTGTCTGGTCCCTGCGTTTCACGCTGAATGCCACCAGCCGCCCCTACAACAGGGGAGGGCTGCCGGGGCGGGCGGGGTCCCGGGAGGGAGGCTGGTGCAGAGGACGGGGGAGGGGCTTCCCTCTTGGCACAGGCGTGACTTCAGGCCCCCGGCTTTGCCTTCCGTCTTGGGGTTCCCATCTGTGAAATGGGAAGAGCGCGGATTCTGGGGGCTCTGACCACCGGCCAGGCACTTCCCTCCAGGGCTGAGGACCAGACAGGCCCCAGCGCCGGCCATGGTGTGCCCAGTGCCCCCGTCCTCGGCAAGTGTCGCAGAGTGGGGTGGCCCAGCAGGCGCTGGGTGCTGAGGAGCCTGCTGGGCGGCACCTGTGCTGGGGGGCACTAGGAACACGGAGGCAGGCCACTGGCTGGCCACAGCCTTAGGACCGCGTGGCCCCCTGCGGCCCTTGACACGGGGCACGGTGACCAGAAACACCCCTCGGCCCTCCCAGGCAGGTGGCTCGGGGTTTGGACCCAGACAGCGTCGGCTCGTTTCAGCTCCTGTGCGGCTCCTAGAGGGGCTTTGTCCAGAGCTGCCGAGCTCCGTGCGGGCCTCTGTGTGGGCTGAAGGGAGGTGTGCCCAGCCGGCCCTGCTCGGTGGCGCAGTCCCCTGGACAGTATGGAGAAGAGGCCCTTCGGCTCCAGGCAGGCCAGGCGTCCACGTCTGGAGGTGGCTTCCGGCTGGCGGAGTCCACAGGGAGGCTGGGGGTCTCCTTGGCCCCTCTCCCTTCCCTCCAGGCCACAGGCTCTGCGTGGGGACTCCACCGATGGCCTCCTCTGATGCTGACCACCTCCCAGAGGACCCCAGCACCACGCTCTCGTGCCTCCAGGGGAAAGCAAACTCCTGTGTGAATTTGGGGGGCAGCCACCACCCCACGGGGACACCTGCCGACAGTGCTGCTGGTCCTGGTCACTGCAGGGCAACACCCAGTGGGTTAAACACACACCGTGAGCCTGACGCCACCATCTCTGCCCAGGGCTGTTTCCTTGTTCCTGGGAGGGTTAGTGTGATATGTCCCTTGCCCGGGACACCAGGTGCCAGGTACTTGGGAAAGCATGATCTTGGGTGCTGCTGCAAGGGTGTGGATCTGTACACTGCACAAGACGATGGCCCGCCCAGACACTGGTGGGCCACACCCAAGCAGGTGAAAGCCCACATAGAGCAGAAGGCTGGGCCTGCCCCACAGGAGGGAGCCCTGCCACCACTGCCCACAGCTGGGACACGGGCCCTTCCTGGCACCACGGCAGCTTCTGGCCTTCAGCTACCCCTGGGACATGATCCTCACGGGTTTGGGATTTTCCAGCCTCCCCAGCCCTCTAAGCCCATGTCTCCCAGCATGTTGGTACATGGCCACTCGGCTGGGTCACCACACGCTGCTCTGGCCTCTGTGTGCTTCTGCCCCTGCACTCTGTGCCCACCAAGGGAAGACCCCGCAGTCCTCCAGCCTCACAGGGCTCCGCATGTTGCCCTGCGGAGCCAGCAGAGGCTTCTCCTGGGATGCTGGTGTCCACGTGAGGCTGGCATGGCGCCGCCGAGCAGGTGCGCGGAGCAGACCCAGCTCTCAGGAGGGGGCCAGGGAGGTGCTAAAGGAAAAATGAGGAAGTTCCATGAGATATGGTGAAAGGTGATCCTCGCCCCAGGATTGAAACCCGGGTGGCGCCTTCCGGGGCTGACGGCTGCAGGGCACAGTCCCCCAGAGCCTCCGCCCTGGGTGGGGTAGCCTCGGAGTGACTCAGTTGGCCGAGCCCCTTAGGACACCCACGCCAGGCCTCGTGTGCTGCCCAGCCTGGTATGTTTGGGGGCTGCCAGGGGCGACTCCGTTTTGACCCTGACGCCCCTCCGCGGAGGAGACCGACGGCACTTGAGCATCGCGAAGTGTGTGTCTGGGCTCCCAGAGGGGCAGCCCCGGAGGCCCCGCCTGTGCCTGGGGACGCCTGGCTGTGGGGGAGCCCAGGGGGCCGGCCTCTGGGGCGCGAGAACGGGCAGGTAGCTCTGGAGAACGTGAGAGGGACCCGGCCTGAGTGGGTGCTGGTGAGTGTGTGTCCGCCTGTGTCCGTGCTGGGTGTGTGTGACCGTGCCTATGTGTGTCTGTGTCTGGGTGTGTGTCTGTGTCTGCCTGTGACCGTGTCTGGGTGTGTGTGTCTGTGTCTGGGTGTGTCCGTGTCTGGGTGTGTGTGTCTGTGTCTGTGTGCACGTTTGTGTGTGTGTGTATGCGTGTCTGTGTCTGCGTGTGTCTGGGTCTGTGTGTGTGTGTGTGGGGGGGCTGGGTGTGCCTGAGTACCCGTGTTTGAGTGTGTGGGAAACAATTGGAAGCACTTAGGAATTCTGAAACAAGGTCCCTATCATCCTAACAGTCGGGTCACCTGCCCCAGGCTCGGGCAGACCCCTCACTGTCCCCTGTGTGATATGTCCCTTGCCCGGGACACCAGGCAAGGTTTGGTGTCGACACATGGGAGGGGGCTGGGACCTTGTGGCCCGACGCCAGGTCAGCAGACCCCGGCCTCCAGCAGGAGAGGCCCTCTGGGTGGCCCTGTGGAGCCCGACCGTGGCGCCCCAGCAGGCCAGTCAGCCTGCGTCATGGGAGCCGCCAACTGGCCCTTACAACACCAACAACACGGTGGCCTTTTAATTCTGCAACTGGAGAGGGGCGCCGGGGCCTCAGGTGACTCATCGACCCATCGACTGAGGATGTCACTGACCCCAGGGTGAGGGCTCTTGGTGAGGCGGCCTGTCTGCAGAGGCCCTGGGCAGCATTCTGAGCAGGGAGGGAGGCACAGCCTCCGAGTGAAGGCTGGAAGTGCAGGCATCTGTGCGCGGCTCTTTAGGGCGAGGGGCGCCGACGGCCCCCCAGCCTGTCAAAGTCTCCAGGGAGCATGACGCTGCCGAGCTCAGGTGACCAGCCCTGAGACTCACAGCCGCCCCAGACGGCCCGCGCCCCAGGTGGGGGGGACTGGGCTCTGATTTGCACTGGGCAAGCTGCGAATGACCCCGAGTGGTGAGGCCCTAGCATGTGGCATCTGTGCTGACGGGCTCCTTTCCCTCCCTACCCAGCCCCGTGGTAGCGCTGCCAGGAGCCGCTGCAGAGAGCTGACCCTCGGCCCCACACTCACCCTGGCTCTCCTGATGCCTGGAGACGGCCTTAGGACCATGGAGACCCGTGAATCTGCCAAACTGCCACTGCTGCTCCCGGTTTTTGGGGACCCCAAGGCTCTGGAGCCCCGTGTCCTCATCTGTGAAACGGGCCCTCATCCAGCAAGGCTGGACTTGCCCCCTTCTGTGCTCCAGCCTCCTGTCCCCTGGGCCTGCCCACCCTCCCTACTCTCCTGACGGCCACCAGCTGCCCACTGCGACCCCTGCCCCTCGCTGCACAGCCCTGGGGGCCGAGCCTCCTCCTGTCCACCAGGATGGTGGTTCAGTGTGTTTCCTGTAACACCTGCCATCGTCACCATGTGGACGTGTGAGATTCGGTGGCTTCAGGTCCCCGACGATGCTTACCCTCCCGGCGTCTGGGTCTGGAACTCCCCGTCCCCGGTCACTCGCCTCCGTGGGGCCAACACAATCCGCCCTCTGCACTCGTCTGAGCTCCGTCCCGAGGTCCCACAGCTGCAGGTGGACACTGTCCTCTATCACTGCACCTGGTGGACCAAGTGCAGCTGCTTCCTTCTCACCGCTGCCTACACACAGGCGCCCTTTACGGAGTGCTGACGCTGCGTCCCAGTCCAAGTGACCTGCAGTGATTTGAAGCCTACAGGGGGACACAGGCAGGTCCAAGGATGTGGCATCTGTGGATATGGTGTCTGTGGGGGCCCTGGAACCAACTGAGGGACGTTGTCCTCGGGAGGTTGTCGAGCGCCCCCTACGCGCCGCCCAGGCTGCGGAGGCTCTGTCTCCCTGGGGCCACGCCTGCCCGTGTTGCGGGACCTGGGGCAGGTGCTTGAGAGCGGACCCTGTCGTCTGAGGCTGCCCGCGGGGCGAGCGTGGGGGGTGTGTGCCAGGGTGGGCCCTCAAGCTCTTCCTGGCTCCTGGGGCCAGCGGGGGCTGCAGCTCCTGCTCCTCCCTCGGTCTGTCCTCCCTTAACAGCAGCAGAGCTCGGCCAGCCCTTGGCCACCTGAACAAAGACCTCATTTCCCAGACTCCCTTGCAGCTGGTGTGTCCCTCAGTGGTGGGGCAGTGGTGCCCTTTCCCCCTCCCGGGGGAGTGTGGAGCTGACCTTCTGGAGCCACGCGGACCACTGGGCCTCTGGGGAGCAGGCGCCCTCGGCAGACGCTCGCTCGTCCATACTCTCAGGCAGCGCGCAAGGTGCCATGCCACATATGACATTGGCAGGAAAGTCCCTGAGTGGGGGAATGTCCCAGGTCCTTCCCCATCTCTGCAGCCTGCAGCCTAGACTGAGCCTGGACTGAGCCTGGACACAGGTAGGGGAATCCTGGGTGGTGACGATGCCCAGCCGGGCAGGGCTGTGAGATGCCCAGGTGTCCACCCAGCTGGTCATCTTGGTTTCTCTCTCTGTCCTGAGCAGGACACCCCTTCTCCCTCTCGGAGCCGGAAGTTGGGGGCCCTGGGAGCAATGGGGGCTTCTGAGGCTGAGGGCGCGGCCTGGACTATGGCTGACGTGGGCGAGGCGCCTGGCCAGGGCAGCCACCTCGCCATGTGTGAGCTCCCGGCTTCAGGGCAGGCGGGTGCTGGCGCTGGTGCTGTCTGGGTCCCTTTCAAGGCCCGGAGGCCTTGTGTGCTGAGCCTGGCCACCTTCTTCCTGGGCTGACTGAAGCAGGGGCCAGAGCCTTCCGAGTGCCCACCCAGCCCGGGGCACGTGCAGCGTGGGAGAGAAGATGAGAGCACCCTGCGCCCCCACGCCCGCTGGGGGCCGCTCGACCTGCGTGTGAGGTAACGGCCCAGCCGGCCTCAGGAACAGCCTAAAACGGACTTGAACCTTGGAGGCCCCAATGTGGCGTCTCTCTGCTCGGTTCAGTCCCCTCCTGGAATTGGGATGGGCCCCTCTTGGCTTCTTGAGAGGATCGGCCCAGAAGCCACCAGAGGTGCTGGGACTCAGCGCAAGGACACCGGTCCTGGTGCTGCCGGAGGGACAGCACACCCTGGGGCCGGCTTCAGCCCTCGGCACTGGGTGGCATCAGATTCAGGGACAACCCAGTTAGGATGACCTCATCTTGCCTTGAGCTAATAAGGTTGCGTTTTGAGGTTCCCGTGGACATGGTTTTGGGAGCTTTCCTCCCGCAGGTGATGGTGGTGTCCCTGGAGCCAGCCTGCCCTGAGCTCACAGTGCATGTCCTGCCCTTCCACAGGGCCCGCCGGAGAGCAGCATCCAGGTCCCAGCTGGGCTGGGCTGCCCGGGTGTCTTCTCCGATTCTGGAACCTTCTTTCTCGGGCACCATTTGCTCTCCAATCAGCCTTCACCAGGTTCTGGGCGGAGTCAGGCCTGGAGCTGGGCAGTGGGGTAGGGTAGACACGAAGCCCCCGCCCGCTTTCTCAGGCCACGCCACCCTTGACCAATTTTCAGAATGAGGAAATGTGACAGGAATTTGAGAGCCTGACCCAGCGCAGGGGCCTCCCACTCGAGTCGGTCGGGGAAAATGCACCTCCCTGCCTTCAAGACATCCACCCAAGGGTCTCCAGGGAGGGTGGGAAGGCGGGCTGGGGGCAGCCTGTCTGTGGGTCCCGACGACCCCTGCCTCTCGGCGCCCGCCTCACCGGGAGACACGGGTGGCCATCTCCACTCCACGGCTGAGGAAGCGGGCCCCGGAGCTGCCGCTTGTGCCCCAGGCTGCTCCCACGCTGGTGGAGGCAGAGCGCAGGGCCCACCCAAGGCCCGGGACCCAGGCTGCCTCCTGCAGCTGCCAGTGGCCCCACAGAGGCGCCCACCCAGTCGCTCACACCAGCACTAGGGGTCTCCGCCGTTGCCCTGCACGGGCTGTGCCATCGGGGCCCAGTGTAGGTGGGGAGGGCCAAGGAGGGGTGGCCTTTCCTGCCACCCATCCATGGTGCCCCATTGGTCTGTCCGCTCCACTGCTGGGGGAGGACTCTGCCTCCGTCCGTGGTCCTGCGCACTACTCCAGGCCCCTAGCCCTGCTCCGCCAGCTCTCCCGGGCCCTGGCTTGTCCCCGAGGTCTCCTTGCCCTCCATCCTGACTGACTTCACCCTGACCCACTCCAGGTCCCCAGGACAACCCTCCCTCTCCCTGCTCCCCCAAGGTGTCCAGCTCCTCTGCTTGGTGGCCAGGGCCCTCTGCGTGTGGGGCCACCGTGGCTAAGGCTGATCTTCCCGCGCAGATGCCCATTCCTGACAGCCCGTCCACCGGCCCCTTCCTTCTCCTTCTTTCTCTTTGCTGACTGGGAGGTGGAGAGGACAAGGGCAGTGGGCGGGGCCAACCCAGTCAGGTCATTCACGGGGTCTCCATGGGACCTTCACAAGTAGCAGCAACTCCTCCACCTTCCGTCAACCTGCTGGGTTGGAGCCTCAGGGCCTGCACGGCCTGTGAGCAGCTACGTCCACTCCTCCTGGGCCCCCCCGTGCTGAGGAGGGCCAGCTCGGGCAGTGCCAACAGGGAGAGGCTGGTGTCCCGGCCAGGTGTGCCCACAGGCCTGGGACCCCGCAGTACAGTTCCTTGCACAGCTTGTTCTCCCTGCAGCCACATCGAAGCATAGATTCTGTGCCCAGAAGGATGACCCTGGAAAGGGAGGTGGCTGCTGCCCTCAGGCCAGCAGAAGCTGTCACCATGTCCCCTGCTGCCCTCTGAGCGTGCTTTCCTGAGGTCGATGGCTGGTCAGTCAGCTGGCAATGTGATCCTAATGGCTGCAGAGTTAAATGCCTAGGCACATGTTCATCTGGACAGCCATGGGGGTGGACAGACCCCGGGTAGGCCCGGGGCGAGTGGCCCTAATGGAGCCGTATTGACCAGGCCGCGGAAACCACAGCCAGGGTTGGGTGTCACTCTGCAACCTGGGAACAGAATGGGGGTTTATGGATTTCAGTGCTTTATAGGTTTGGGTTAAAAGAAAATAACAACAACAAGACAGTGACCTCTCTTCCCCCCAGATCAATACACCCTTTTCAGCCAGCGTGGTCTCTGATAGCCATCAGCGTCGTCTCTGGAGAGGTGTGTAAATGCCCACGTTGGACATATTAATGTCTGATTATAACCGGGGCCTTGGACATGCGGAGCGTGCATGCGTCTGCCCCGGGCCACCGTCCTGGCCTCCACACACCATGCATGCCCAATAAAACCCTTCGCAGATTTCATCTTCTTTTGAGGAAGTTTTAAGTGACTAAGAAAAGGCCAGTGGGCATCCAGATCACCAAAGATCCAGGCTGGTGTCGTCGGCCCGCCTCCCAGCCTCAGGGGACTGTGCAGTTTGTGCCCACCCTATACTTCGAACCACTGAGGGAGGCAGAGCGTGATGTGATCCTGTTCTAAAGAAGGGAAGTAGGCCTTGGGACATCTGGCCATCAAGGCCACTCTGCGTGGAGTCCAGATCAGCAGCTCAGTCTCTGGCTGTGAGTAGCCTGCGGTGGAGGGAGATGGAGGGTCGGAGCCTCATCTCTGCGACTCTGCACAGGAGCTGTTGGCAGGGCCTGAGAGGAGCGGAGCAGCGCTGGGCTGGTCTCTCTCTAGAGCACCCTGGCAGGCCCAGCCTCCTGTACCCACCTTCCACCCGCCATGACCCCCCTGCCCTCCCCACCACTCCCGCCACCTGCAGGGCAGCGATGGACAAGGTGAGGGTTCTCACAAGGACAGAGTGGACAGCAGCCCGACTAGCACCCCTGGGCACCCCAGGCTCCCATCTCTGGCTCCTCTCGACTCTGGCCCCCTTTGCCATCTCCTTGAGTGGCCAGAGTGACCTTCTGGAGGTCAGCCCTGACTCAGTCTCAACTGCCAGATGAAGTGCACTCTCCACTAGCATTCAACCAGCGCACCGGTCTGCCTCTGCTGACCTTGTCGCCCCACCTCACTACCCTCGAGTTCCTGCCCACTGTTCACGACTGCACCAGGGAACATCCCGCACACGGGGGGCCTTGACTCGGAGGATGTGTTTGTGCTGGCCACCACTCTCCTACCACTGGACCATAGCCACTACCATCACCACCACCATCACTACCACCACCATCACCATTAGCATCACCACCATCACCACCACCACCACCACCATAACCACCATCACTACCATAACCACCATCACCACCACTACCACCATCACCACCACTACCACCACCACCACCACCACCACTACCACCATCACCATCACCATCACCACCACCACCATCATCACCACCACTACCACCATCACCACCACCACCACCACCATCACCATCATCACCACCAACACCACCATCACCACCACTACCACCATCACCACCATCACTACCACTACCACCATCACCACCACCACTACCACCATCACCACCACCACCACCACCACCACCAACACCACCAACACCATAACCACCATAACCACCATTACCACCACAATCACCACCATCACCATCACCATCACCACCACCATAACCACCATCACCACCACTACCACCATCACCACCACCATCACCACCACCACCACCACAACTACCACCATCACCATCACCACCACCACTACCACCATCATCACCACCACTACCACCATCACCACCACCACCACCACCATCACCATCATCACCACCAACACCACCATCACCACCACTACCACCATCACCACCATCACTACCACTACCACCATCACCACCACCACTACCACCATCACCACCACCACTACCACCATCACCACCACCACCACCAACACCACCAACACCACCAGCACCATAACCACCATAACCACCATTACCACCACAATCACCACCATCACCATCACCATTAGCATCATCACCATCACCACCACCACTACCACCACCAACACCACCATCACCATAAGCACCATAACCACCACAATCACCACCACCACCACCACTACCACCATCACCATTAGCATCACCATCATCACCACCACCACCACCACCACCATAACCACCATATCCACCATTACCACCACAATCACCACCACCACCACCACCATCATCATCACCACCACCATCACCACCACCATCATCATCACCAACACCACCAACACCACCAGCACCATAACCACCATATCCACCATTACCACCACCACCACCACCATAACCACCATATCCACCATTACCACCACAATCACCACCACCACTACCACCATCATCACCACCATCATCACCACCACTACCACCATAACCACCATATCCACCATTACCACCACAATCACCACCACCACCACCACCATCATCATCACCACCACCATCACCACCACCACCAGCACCATAACCACCATAACCACCATTACCACCACAATCACCACCATCACCATCACCATTAGCATCATCACCATCACCACCACCACTACCACCACCAACACCACCATCACCATAAGCACCATAACCACCACAATCACCACCACCACCACCACTACCACCATCACCATTAGCATCACCATCATCACCACCACCACCACCACCATCATCATCACCACCACCATCACCACCACCATCATCATCACCAACACCACCAACACCACCAGCACCATAACCACCATATCCACCATTACCACCACCACTACCACCATAACCACCATCACCACCATTACCACCACCATCACCACCATCACCACCACCACCACCACCACCATCACCACCATCACCATTAGCATCACCACCACCACCACAATTACCACCATTACCACCATCACCACCACCACCACCACCACCAGTGTCACCACCACCATCACCATCACCACCACCGTCACCATCACCACCACCACCACCATCACCATCACCACCACCATCACCATCACCACCACCATCACCACCACCATCACCATCACCACCACCATCACCACCACCATCACCATCACCACCACCATCACCATCACCACCACCATCACCACCACCATCACCATCACCACCACCATCACCACCACCATCACCATCACCATCACCACCACCATCACCACCACCATCACCACCACCATCACCACCACCATCACCACCACCATCATCACCAGTGTCAACACCACCATCACCACACAGAAACGAGGGTGCAGGCTCCATGAGGACGAGGGCTGTAGCGGTTGTCCTGTTTGCTCTCTGTGTCACAGGCCCTAATGGGAGCATGGTGCAGTGATGATGTTCCTCGAATCTTTGATGAATGGCCAGTCGACGTCTGTGAACTCACCCTACGCTGGGTGCTTTACTAACCGACCCTGGTCTTCAGGACATGACCCCAGGATCATGTGATAATCCACAGTTTTAGAGAAAGAGACCAAAGAACAGAGAGGACAGTGACCTGCTCAATTCTCTTGTCACAGCAGCACGACCCATGCAGGTTCTTTTAGCAGAATGATGACCCAAGTCCCATCATAGCAGAGTCACTGCTGCCCTGCCCAGCACTGCCCAGGCTATGTGGCCTCGTGGGCCTCCCCAGACTGTGTGGCCTGCGCCTGGGGCAGCACTGGAGGTCTGCAGTGGCCCTCGTGTCCTGACCTCCTGAGCACCTCCTGTGTGGCTCCCAGAGGGCTGGCCAGGAAGGAGATGGGTCAGGACGCCAGTTGGGGTTCTGGGTGCAGGTGGGGTGTGAGATGAGGCTGGGAGCAGGGGCAGCCGCCCTGTGCAGGGTGGAGGGCCAGGCCTGCCGCCTGCCCTGCAGCACCCCTCCACCCTGCGTGTGTGCCCCTCTCAGGGGGCAGGTGGACCTGGCTTCCAGCACAGTTGGTGGGTGCTTTGGGGGCAGCATGACCCTGGAGAGGGCCGCATCCTCTTTGGTCCTCGGTCTCCCTTCCTGCCCCGAGGGCCCTACGAGGGCTGTTTCTGTGGCCATCTGAGCTGGGGCCGTCTGGCTGCCCCTGTTGGCAGTTAAATGAACACAAACATGTTTGACATTAAATAATTAATTCTTGTCCTGTGATAAAAATGTTGTGTGTTGTGTCCAGCCCCTCCCAGCAACAAAGCTTTTCTGTGGAAACCTGACTCTTAACCATTGTCCCCAGGCTGCCAGGAGGGGTGTCCAGCTGCCAGAGAAGCAGCCCCAACTGTTCCCAGGCATTGCTGGGCCCTGAGGCCAGCTGCTGCCCAGCTGCCTGGTCTGTCCTCTGCATGGGACTGTGCTGGCCACTGCCGGTGCTGCCCCTTGGCAAATGACCCTAAGGGCTGGGGCAGGAAGCAGGTCAGGGTGGGGATGCCACCTGATACCCAGCCTGGTGGGCAGAGACCCACTGTGGGATTTGGGGCGGGGCTGCTCTTGTCACCACTGGTGAATGAGACAGGTAAGGCCCAGGGAAGGGCAGGTGGCTGCACCGGCTGCCTTCCCACCGAGGGGTGACGCCGGGGCATGGGCCTGCCCTCGGGGGCTGCAGAGAAGCAGGCTGTGGCCTGCCTCCGGTAGGGATCTGGCAGGCAGTCCACCGGTGCTCAGTGCTGGCTCCGTCTGCAGGAAGTGCCTCACGTCACCTGTGACCTGAGTCCTGTGGGCCCCGCTCACTGGGGGAACCTCACCTGAGCCTTGCTTCTGTCCCCCTGAGGCAGCCCACTTCCATCCTGGTGCCTCGCTTCCTGTGCCTCGCTTCCTGTGCCTCGCTTCCTTACCTATCAACGTCGACATGAGGGCGTGAGGAGGGACAGGGCCCTTGACTCCCTCCCAGGCCTGGCAGCTCACCATGGGGAGGGGGGCTCAGGGTCCCTCTGCCCCCACTCAGGAGCATTGCTGTTGTGAATGTCCCTGCTCTCCTCCCCCTATGCCTGGTCAATAGACGCCAGAGTGAGCCGCTGCCCCTGAGCCTTGGCCCTGTGCTGTAGCTCAGATGCAGGACAGGGAGAACTTCAAAGCACCATCCTGGGTCTCTTGGGTGACCAGTGGCTTAGGAGCCCCAGGCCTGGGGGCCTCTCTGTTTCCCCTCCTGGGGACTCCGTCCCAGGGCCTCTGCATCTGCCTGGGGCTCCCTTTCATCTGGACCCAGTGGCCCCCCCATGCCCCGAGTGTGCATTGCAATCATGGAGGCCCCAGGGCGAGCCCACACCTGTGGTGATCAGGGCCACCCTGAGCACCAGCACAGCCACACGTGGTCGGGGTGCGTCCACTGGCCTGCAGGTGCTGGCCCTTCTGACTTCCCCCACATCTCCTGAGTGTGGCCATCATTTTTAGCAAATGATTCATATTGACCTTGCCTGGTCAAGGTCAGGGGGTGCATGGGGGCTGGCTCTTAGTAGTGGCAATTATAGCATTTCCACATCCTCAAAGAGGCCCTAGTGGGAGGCCAGAGGTGCTGCTTGTGAGGCCTGCTGACCCCAGGTGGGCTCTTGCTGCCCTGCCTGCTCAGGACGGGGGAGCCAGTCCACTCCGCCCACATCAGCTCACAAGTGGGGGGAAGCCGCCTGGACCCTGGGGATTCCATTGTTCCTGGTGCCGGGAGCCAGGATGAACACTGATGGGAGAGGCAGGACTGTCCAGGGCCAGGGGACAGTGACAATTGTCTGCCTAGCTGCACTCACTCTGTGTGAGGCTGTGTCCCTAATACCATGGCCACTGGTTGGAGCTCGTGGGGGGACAGAGTGACTTCCCCAAGACCCCAGGTCTCAGCCAAACAGCGTCCTTCCTCTTCTCACCAGGACCCGATCTAAGGCCACCGTCCAGTCCTCACTCTTCAGGGGACTGAGGCCCAAGCAGGAGCAGGCCTTGGGTCACTTCAGAGCCCTGAGGTGTGCAGAGGAGCATCCCCCGCGTGGCCATGGAGGGACTTGGCAGGGCTGTGGCGAGGGCCGTCCTCCTGGGGGATCCTGGGTCTCACAGTCCGGCTTCTGAAACCAGGGAGAGTGGCCAGTGGCGGCAGAGGGTCACCACACCCTCCTGCTTCCAGTCCACAGGAAGGGGCCCCTCGTCTCAGAGACAGGCCTTAACCTGCACGTGGCCCCTGCAGCAGCAGGCCTGGGACACACCTGGGTGCCTGGCCAGGGTGCTCTGTGACCACACCTGCTCTTCCCACTGTCCCACATGGGTGTGGGGTCACGAGTTCTGGCCTCTCCTGTGCCTCCCACCCAGGCCTCGCTAGTGCCTGCTGTGGCTGCCCAACCAGGGCCAGAGGGAGGCTGCCGGTCCTTCCAGACCAGCCCCTGGGGCCAG
Organism: Spermophilus citellus; assembly: GCF_964194105.1. Lineage (NCBI taxonomy): Eukaryota > Metazoa > Chordata > Mammalia > Rodentia > Sciuridae > Spermophilus > Spermophilus citellus. The sequence continues at coordinate 3,009,257 of NC_138189.1, forward strand.
AGCTGACTGCAGGGGGAGAGGGTTTCAGAGGGGCCATGGAGCTGTGGGGCGGGGACCGCTCACAGGTTCCTGGGGCAGGGGTGGGACAGGTACTAGGAGCAGGGCCGGACCGGGGCTCACCCCACGGAGGGCAGGGGAGAGGAAGAGTCCTCCCACCTCTCAAGCAGCGACATCGGACAGCGAGGAGGGGACTGGGGTGGGGCCCCTCTGGGGGTCCCTGCTGTGCCAGGGAGGGCTACAGCGTTTTGAAGTCCTCTCTAGGGGGCTGCAGGGGGACGCTCCCGCAGACCTGGCAGCGAGCTGTGCTCTGGGGCTCTGCAGGACCGGAGGAAGGATCGGCCTCGGGAGGCCTCGGCAGAGTGCTCACAAAGTGCTTGGCTCCTGGCGGGGAGGGGAGAGGGCGGTGGGCAGGAGGCCACAGTGGGGAGGCCCGAGCGCTGGCCTCCCGCCCCTCGCAGCCCTGAGCTCCACTCGCTGTGTTCTCAGCAAAGAAGCCCTGAGGCGGAGTCAGGGGTTGCCGGGGACAGGGAAGTGGGCAGAGATGATTTTCCTAAGGCACCCTGCTTGTCACCTCTGCAGAGCTTCAGGGGCAGGTGTGAGGAGCTGGCAGCCAGGGGCTGGGCCGGAGGCCGAGGGTGCCAGGCCTGGGCTCTGCCCTCTCCTCAGGCCCCTCCACCCGGTTGTGCCCCCGCTCTAGGGGACTCAGCCCACACCCCTCTTCCCCAGCATCTCACCTGGCTTCCCCAGTAGGCTGGGGACCTCCCCTGCACCCCAAGCCAGCATGTCACAAGAGGCTGCTGGGGTCCTCCCAGATAAACTGCTGGCTCCCGGTGGGCAGGTCTCTTGCTGGGCCACCTGTGTCACCATGCCTGGGTCGAGGCTGGCCAGCACCTGTGTGATTGAATGAAGGGATAAATAATGGCACTGATGGGCTTGTGGCACCCAGGTGGGCACCTGGTGGCACCATCATCAGAGCCTGAGGAGCAGCTGTCACCAGCCAGCCAGTCCTCTGTGTCCCCCAGACATGGTCACCTGTGCAGAGCAGCTCCAGGGCCTCTGCACGTCGGCACTCCTGGCTCTGCCACCTCCCTACAGAGTGATGCAGGGCGGCCCCATGGCCTCCTCCTGGCTTCCTGGTGCCTGGGAGAGGCGCTGGGGGAGGGACGTTAGCCCTGCCCAGAACTCTGTGCTCTCAGGGACAGCTCGCGTACAGGGGGCCTTGCAAGGGGTTAAGTGACGAGCCCACAGTCCCAGAGGACGAGGCACTGGCCGCTGGCTCAGAGTCCTGTTTTCAGACCCTGGCTGATGGCTTTGTCTCTGTGGGACGGTAATGAAATAATGTTCCTGTGACATGGCTCTTGTCGCCTGAGAGTGTCTAAGTGCTTTATGAACGATTAATCGGGTCTTGCGCACTCCGGCGGCTGAGCATGATAGCCCCGAGGGCCCGTGGAGGCCGAGCGGGAGGAGCGGGCAGGGGGCCGGCTTTGGGCTCTCAGCTGGGCCCAGCCACCCGGAAGTCAGGGAGCTCGATGGGAGGGGGCTCGGAGGACTCCGTCTGGACTGGGGGGCTGAGATCCTCCCCGGCCAGCCAAGCCTCACCCGGCTCCGTGTCCTGGGAGCTGCTGGACCAGCTCCTGTCTGCTGCGGCCTCAGCTCCCGTCTCTACCTGGGAAGGGTAATGGCCCAGTTCACAGGCCACCCCAGGACAGCCAGCATGTGGTGCCCATGCTTGGTCTCCTGTTCATGGGGCACCAAGGCCTTAGGGCAGGGGCCTGTGGTCCTCCCTGGGGCCGGCTGCCCTCCCTGGGGCCTGTGGTCCTCCCTGGGCCAGCTGCCCTCCTGGGATCTGCCCTTCTCTCTGCCCCGTCTCAGTCATAGTTTCCCCCACAGGGGTGCACACAGTAGGTGTCTAATGCATGCTGGCAGAGTCACTGGTCTTACACCTGAGAACCCAATCTCAGATCCACAGAGTCACATGCTCCTGGAGAAAGGGGGCCTCTGAGACCGTCTGGCCTGAGCTCTGGCCAGGCAGGGCTGTGGCCACCCACGCCCACTTACACACCTGCCCTGACGGGGGGCTCACACCTCTCAGCTCTCACTGCCTTTGACCTTCCGGCTCCCTGCTCCTAGTCAGGGCCAAACAGCATGAAGGACACCTCTCTAGTTCCTGCCAAGTGCAAGATAGTCACATGCTTTCCTGAGACCGCCCCCGGCTTTCAGTCCCATCCCCCATCTAGGATCCCCCTCCCCCTTCCTGCTAGCACCTGGAGAGGCTCCCGGGGACGTGCCACTGGCCTAGAGAGCTGGGCAGGCGCTGCACCTGTGGGCAGTGTCCATACAGGTCAGCACAAGGACCGTAGGGACGGGATGAAGGCAGCCGATGTCCAGGCCACGTGACATCACTGGCACTGGCTGGTCTTCAACACTGGAAAGGAGAGGAGAGCTCGGTCCGCCACAGGCTCAGGCTCGGCTGTGTGGACAGCGAGGTTCAGGGAATCCCATTCGTCAGCAAGCCCCCGAGGAGCACCCTCCTGCGCACCCCCAGCGCGTCCTCAGCTCAGAGAGGCTCCTGGTGGTCACCGCGAGGCTGCCTCACCCGAGGGCCTGGCAGTGCTCACTGCCTCTCCTGCCGCCCACGGAGACGGACGCCACACTGCGGTCTCTTCCCCACGGTGCCGGGAGCCCTGTGCGGACGGCCAGGTGAGAGGCACTTGTGACCTCAGGACACCTCGATCTCCCCCCCATGCACCCCCCTCCAGGGCAGGAGGGCATCCCAGGACACCCAGGACAAGGTGATGGCAGGGACAAGGATCCCATGAGCTGTCCAAGTCCTCCACAGGACAGGAGCCAGGTGCTGGAGGGTGGCCTGGGACAGGTGCCCTGAAGCAGGCATCTTGGTGCCCAGGTCCTGGTCTCATGTGGCTGACCACTGACATAGTGACCCCAGCCCAACTAAGTAGCAGCTCTGTCCCCAATTCCCAGTGGATCGGTGACACCCCAAGCCTGGCAGTGGTGACTGAACGAGGGCAAGCTGATGTCAGGGCGTGTTGGCGAGGAGGACAATCCTGATCCATGGGTCACTGAACTGCCCTGGGCACAAGCCCTTTCAGACATGGGCATGGCCTCACAGGGTAAGTGTCCTGCAGGGAGGGTGGCCGGGTTAGCTCAGGTCAGCCTGGAAAGGCCTCCCTGGCTGGGGACCTTTCGTCCCCCATGCCTGAGATGTGGGGCCAGCAGAGGTCGGGGAAGAGCATGATGGGCAGAGGAACAGCGCTGCTCAGGCTCAGCGGCAGGAGCCTGTGAGTCTAGGAAGGTAGAGGGCAGGCTGAGTCCAGGACACTGGCCCTTGGACCTTGTTCAGCCTTCAGGGTTAATTCTGATCAGGGGGCGAGGGGAAGAGGTGGGTGGAGGAGGCTGTGAGCCAGAGTGCAAGGTGGCTGATTTCAAAGGCAACATCAAGAGCCCCAGGTGACTGGAGGAACAGAATAAGAATTCAAGTCAACTCCAGAGAGAGTTCCAGAGCGGCAGTCCATCACTCCCCAGGAGCTGAGCGAGTGTTCGGGACCTGGTCGTGTCAGGGCTACTTGATTGGTGGGTGGAGGGGCCACTTCCCTCTAGGAGTTCAAAGTGGTCGGTTTGAGGACTCAGACCCAATCAGAGAATGCAGGAGAGAAACGCCCCACATCTGCAATCACAGCTTCTAACGGGTAAAATGTAGGCCAGGGAAGCGTCCCCAGTTTGTGACCTCAGTGTTAGCGGTGACAGATCTCCTATGGGTCTGAAGGTCAGGGTCAGGGTCAGGGCTAGGGTTGACCCTCCTGCCTGGGGCACCTGCTCCACGGGCGTCGCCAGCCCTACAATGCTGGTGCAGGGACAGGGCTCCCAGGTCAAGTCTCCTGGGCTCTTGGCAGAGACTGGAGAGTCGAGATGGGCAGCAGGTGGGAGAGGGGAGGGGGACAAGCTCTGCTGCAGGGGGACAGCCCTGCGAGGGTGCCCAGGCCACCTGTGCTGCCCCTAGCAGGCTGCTGCCCTCTGTGGGCGTGGGCAGAGCATGACCCTGCAGGGCTGTGGGTGGCACCCTCTCCTGCTGGGGTACAGCTGGTTCCCCTGGGGGGGAGCTGGCTGCCCCACCCATCCCATGTCCCCCAGGTGTGTGCTCAGTGAATGAACGAATGAGAGAGCGGGTGACCCGTGGGGTTGTGGGCATAAGAGCTGCTGGCACTGGGTGGCCAGCAATGTCCACCTGCGCAGCTCCAGGCTGTGGCCAGCACAATCCTCTCGTCAAGCGGCCCTCCTGCTATGGGCCTCCCTGGCCCTGGGTCCACAGAGAAGCACCTCCAAAGCCCCCCATCACTGTCCCACCTCGTCCAGCCCCACTCAGGGTCACCTGTGGCCTTCTGCTGCTGGATGGGAAGGGCTGATGTGGGCACACACAGCTGCTGTACCTCCTGGTCACCACGTAGCCCTCTTCCTAATGGCAGCTTGGCCAAGCAGCTGGAAGGACAGTGTTTGGGAGACAGGGCTTGGACACACCTCTACAGTGACCTTTCCTATTCTGGCCACTTTGATGTCTGGTCAGCCCACCTCCCACCCTGTCCTGCTGAGCCTGTAGCATTTCCACTGGGATGTGGCCTTGGGGACAGAAGAGGCCACTGAGGCCAGCTATGCTGCACCTCCCTGGTGCCTTGCTTCCTCTCTCTCAACAGAGTGACCAGTGGCCGTGGGATGGACTGAGCCCTGTGGGCGACACAGCCACACCCACCAAGGAACTCAGCTGGCCGCGGGCGCGTCCCTCCAGTGTGGACAACCTGCAGGCTGGCACTCCTAACGACCGGTGGACGGCCAGGCAGCGACGCTTGGAAGGTGTCCCCGTCCCTGCACAGGTGTGCCACCTGAGGGGAGGATGTGGCTGGGCACTGGGGCGCTGGGGCCACCTCACGTGAAGCCTCTGCAGCTTCACAAAATTCCGAGTGGCCGGCAGAGCCCAGCAGCCCATCCTCTCGGCCTTGGAGTCCTTTTAGACACAAGATGCCCGGCCAGGGCGCATCGATCTGGTCTCCTTGAGAGCACATTACCTCAGCCTGGCGTTAATGCGCACAGGCTGATCTCCTCGGCCCAGCTGCGCCCCCCATGCCAGAGCCCTCCTCTCTAGCCCACAGGGAGGGCTCATCCTGGGGAAGTGGGCATGTCTCTGAGGGGCAGGTCACCTCTCCAAAGTGCTCAGAAGTGTTTAATTGCCCCCCGGGGACACCAGCTTCCCCTGCTAAGTGTCGCTTGGCCATCCGCAGGGCCCCTGGGCCTCCAGCAACAAGTGTGATGAAATGCCCTCAGCTAAATGCTGAGTGACCACCCTCCATCACGTCGTGCCAGATCGCTGCGTGGAGGGCGGAGGACTCTGCGGCCTCCCACTCCCTGGGGCCAGCTGAGGCCTCACACACAGCCTGTGAAGCCCTCCCTCATGCCCATCGCAGCTCCAGGCCCTGCCATGGTCAGGGGCAGGACTCTGGCCTCCACCCCACTGGCCCTCCCCTCCAGGCCTCCTGGCTGCTGTCAGCACCCCGCACGCCCAGTTCCCACCGGGCTCTGGCTGCTTCCCCACCACTGCCCGGAACGCTCTGCCAGGGCCTCAAGTGCCTGGCTGTCTCCGACCACCCACCATCTCCCGCGCTGACCACGCAAGTACCCAGCATGGCTTGGGCAATACCCCGGAAAGCAGAGGTGCCGGGAGCTCGGAGGAAAATGCGTAATTATTTTCTTTGAATTGTGTAATCATGATGAGAAAATAGACGATTTTTCATTTTCAGCTCAGTTCAGATTAACTTTGAAACTTCCAAGTAAATTTTCCCATTTAACGAGAACCTTGAGAGTCTGTGTGGGTTTCGTGCAGAAGCCAGCCCCGGGGTGATTTCCCGAAGGACTGTTAGGGACTCATTTCTCTCCACGCTGATGGGAAGGAGGGTCACAGAACTGGGCAGACGTTCGTCAACAAGCCGTCCCCGTCCAGTGTGGGGGCATGCGGTGGGCGTGCTCAAGCCGGTGGCTTTCTCCTTTATCTTGGCTCCTTGAGGGACGTGACTTGGGGGTTTCCCGCAGACCTCAGTTGAGTCTAGGGACCCCTGTCCTCACATCATGGGTGTCAGAACCAACTCGGCCCAAGTCTGGAGGCCATGAAGGGACCCGAGGCCACATGAGGGTGGTGGCACAGCCTTGCTCTGATGCCCCCAGGGTCTGAGAGGGGCCATCTGCTCCAGGGACAGGCCCTGCCCTCGCCTTGACCCTGGGGCCCATCTGACACTGGGGCCCTGGAGCTGGCCCTGCCCTGGCAACTCCTGGTCTTCACCCAGAGAGCTGGGGACCTGGGCAGGGGAGACTCCGGGTGCTGGTGTGCCATCGGGGCCACCGCCTCAGGCTCACGGTGCCCCCCGACCCCTCCCCTCAGGTGCTCTCCAAGAAGCCCCTGTGAAGGCTGATGCTGTCGGGAAAACTCCCGCCCAGGACACCTGCCCCTGCAGAGAGGGAGAGCAGATCCCACCACCCACCCCACAGGGGACCCACCCCCAGGTGGCCCTCCCCCACAGGCGACCCACCCCCAGGTGGCCCTCCCCCACAGGCGACCCACCCCCAGGTGGCCCTCCCCCACAGGCGACCCACCCCCAGGTGGCCCTCCCCCACAGGGGACCCACCCCCAGGTGGCCCTCCCCCACAGGCGACCCACTCCCAGGTGGCCCTTCCCCACAGGGGACCCACCCCCAGGTGGCCCTCCCCCACAGGCGACCCACCCCCAGGTGGCCCTCCCCCACAGGGGACCCACCCCCAGGTGGCCCTCCCCCACAGGCGACCCACCCCCAGGTGGCCCTCCCCCACAGGGGACCCACCCCCAGGTGGCCCTCCCCCACAGGCGACCCACTCCCAGGTGGCCCTCCCCCACAGGGGACCCACTCCCAGGTGGCCCTCCCCCACAGGGGACCCACCCCCAGGTGGCCCTCCCCCACAGGGGACCCACCCCCAGGTGGCCCTCCCCCACAGGCGACCCACCCCCAGGTGGCCCTCCCCCACAGGGGACCCACCCCCAGGTGGCCCTCCCCCACAGGCGACCCACTCCCAGGTGGCCCTTCCCCACAGGGGACCCACCCCCAGGTGGCCCTCCCCCACAGGGGACCCACCCCCAGGTGGCCCTCCCCCACAGGTGACCCACTCCCAGGTGGCCGTCCCTCACAGGGGACCCACCCCCAGGTGGCCCTCCCCCACAGGGGACCCTATTCCACAAGTGACCCTCCTCCACAGGTGACCTTCACAGGTAACCCTGTTCACAGGTGGCCTTCCTCCACAGGTGACCCTCCTCCACAGGTGACCAACCCATACAGGTAGCCCTCCACCACAAATGACCCTCCTCCACAGGCGACCTTCACAGGTGACCCTGTTCACAGGTGACCCTCCTCCACAGGTGACCCTCCTCCACAGGTGACCCTCCTCCACAGGCGACCTTCACAGGTGACCCTGTTCACAGGTGACCCTCCTCCACAGGTGACCCTCCTCCACAGGTGACCCTCCTCCACAGGCGACCTTCACAGGTGACCCTGTTCACAGGTGACCCTCCTCCACAGGTGACCCTCCTCCACAGGTGACCCTCCTCCACAGGCGACCTTCACAGGTGACCCTGTTCACAGGTGACCCTCCTCCACAGGTGACCCTCCTCCACAGGTGACCCTCCTCCACAGGTGACCTTCACAGGTAACCCTGTTCACAGGTGGCCTTCCTCCACAGGTGACCCTCCTCCACAGGTGACCAACCCATACAGGTAGCCCTCCACCACAAATGACCCTCCTCCACAGGCGACCTTCACAGGTGACCCTGTTCACAGGTGACCCTCCTCCACAGGTGACCCTCCTCCACAGGTGACCCTCCTCCACAGGCGACCTTCACAGGTGACCCTGTTCACAGGTGACCCTCCTCCACAGGTGACCTCACATAGTCGTAGCCCACATGCCCAGGGCACAGGAGGAGAAGCCATCCAGCTACCGTGGAAGACCCCCTCAGGCGCCCCCCGGTTCTCCACGCGTCTTCCGAGTCTCCCTCTAGAGTGTTCTGTTGGAGTGTGACCCTGTCCTGCCTGGGGACCAGTGTCTGGGGGGAAGGGACGTCTAGAAGATGCGGAGTGAGGGTTATCCAGCCAGGGCCTGGGCAGCCCGGCTCACACTGGCCTGGGCCCAGAGGCAGAGCAGGGCCATGGAATGGCACTGACCGTGGCCTGCCCAGCTGGCGTCCTCTGGCTCTGAAGCGTGGAATCCTGGCGCTCTGACGCAGGCCTCCTGGGAGGCCCCTGGCCACCGGAGAGTGTGGGGTGAGCCTAGGACGCAGAGTGAGAGGTCATAGGGCCCCTCTGAGCCTCACGGGGGGAACTGGAAAACCTTCCCGTCAGGCCGGGGTGGTGGGGTGATGGAGAGCGTGGGGTGGAGGTGCCTGGCCCAAGACTGGGGTCCCCAGGTGCCGGGCTGGGCCTCGAGCTTCGCATGACCCAGGACTCCGTGTTGAGGCCAGCAGCCTCTAGGCAAGGCCCTGCAGTCCAGCTCCAGCCCGGCTCCCAGGCTGAGACCCCCAGATGCTACCCCTCCCCTGGGCCTCTCTGTCCTGAGTCTGAAGGCCGGCCTCAGGCTGCCTCGCCAGCCCCTGCTTCTCCTGGTCTCTGCTGGCTGCCGGTCTCCTGGGGGAGGCCTCAGTCTCCCGCTGGCTCCTCCGTGAACCAAGGGGCTTTTCCTGGGGGCAGGGACCCTGCCTGGCTACTCGGCCCTCAGACCCAGGACCACTTCCTCCAGGCAGCCCTCGCCCTGCGGGTTATGACAGGCGTTCTACTGTCCAGGGAGCTGTTTCTACTTTCTCACTGCCACAGGATGGGCTGCAGGAGAGGCGGTCCACATCCTCATGCTGCAGACATCCGTCACCTTGTCCTCTGTCCCAGGCTGCAAGTGCATCTGGGGGCTGGCATTTGGGGTCCTCTGCGGAGCTTCTGCCTCAGGTCAGCACCGTGGTGCTGGTGTAGGGGTGGAAGTGAAGGGGTGGCAGGGTGCGCGATTCTAGACTCTGCTCTGGGTGTGGGACGTCCCCCCTGCTCAGGTGTGTGTGACACCTGGCATCCTGGAGACCAGCAGTGTGCAGGGCCTGGCTCTGCCAGGCTGGTCCAAAGGGCTCAGCTTGTGGGCTGTCAGGACTGCAGAACCGTCGGCCGGCAAGGCGCTCAGCCTGATTGGCTCAAGCCTGGAAGCAGGACGGGGCCCTAGATGAGGTGGGAGTGAGCCGTGCGTGGTCTGTAGTCACCAGATGTGGCCCAATTAATGGGGTCAGGAAGGGGGGCCAGGCGGGGCTCTGGGGAAGACAGCAGCTGCGTCCACACTGGGGGGCGGCTCTTGCCAAGAACATGGGCCAGTCTGGGCCACTCTGCATGCAGGCCTGGGCCTTGGGTCTGGTCCAGGGTGCTGGATGTGGCCTGCTCAGGAAGACAGCTCAGCAGGGGCCAAGGAGGCTCTGAGCTTGGGGTACAGCCCCCAAGAGGGGCACAGACCTGGGGCCATGGGGCAGCTCAGAGGAGAGAGCTGCAGGACTTGGAGGTGGCCTCTGGTTCCAGGTGGCACGCCAGGCTGTTGGGAACCCTGGGGTGTCTGGCTCACACAGCAGGTTGAGGTGTGGGCAGGGCCCCTGCACTTTGAGGGTCTCTTGGACTCTTCCAAATGACAAAAGTTGTGGCCACCAATTCCTCCCAGGGGCACCCCACAGCTCAAACCCTCTCTCTAGGGCCACAGAGAAGCCCAGGGGAGGGTCTCTCCGTTGGCCAGGCAGCCAAGTCCTCTCCGGCTGGGTAGGGGCTGCATGGCTGATGGTCTCAAAGGAGTCACTCCGAGGGGACTGCAGGTCACCACCAAAGGCTGAAGAGGAATCAGGGACCACCCTTGGGGCTGAGGGGCTCATCCAAAGGGGTCAGCAGGGCCAGCAGAGGGAGCCGCCCGAGGAGGCATCCCTGTCTTCCCACTCCTCAAAGGTGGCCCCAGGGAGAGGCCACAGGCCCAGGGCACCCGGGACCCGGTCTGTCCCATACTGTCTTCTTCTCTGGGATCCCAGCTGAGGAAGTGGCCCTTCGGAGACACGTTGTTTCTGGGTCACAGGCCAAGATCAGGAGACAAGCGCAGAGAGGCAAACTGGAGAGGTTTTAAAATGTCCCATGGTTCAGTGGATGCTGCTCACCTGCAGCCGATGGGCTTTGACAACCATGGGGTCACGGAATGGGGACACAGGAGTCACCCACTCCCCACCCAGGTCCCTGTGTAGTTAGGGCCTCCTCGCCCCTGGCCCGCCATGGTCGGGATCACCACACCCCGGCCGCCTGGCCTTCTCAGGAGGCTGCCAAGAAACCCACAGTGGTCACTGTGGCCTGGCTTCCTTGGTTCAGCCCGGCCTGAGCCCCTTCCTGCCGGGTGACCTGGCCTTATTTGGCCCTTTCTTCCTCTGTCTTTCTAATTTTATTTTTGTTTATTTGTTTGTTTGGGAGACAGAGCCTTGCTATATTACCCAGGCTGGCCTCAAATCCTAGACCCAGCTATCCTCCTGCCTCAGCCTCCTGGTAGCTGGGACTACGGTGCACAGCCTGGACTAGCTCAGCCTCTCTTGTCCGGGTGGCCTGCTTGGCCCCTCGCGGGGTGCACCACAGTTTTGCAGCCCCCTCCCCTTGTGTAGGGTCAGGTGATGGCCACCATTGGGCCCTGATGGTCAGAGCCACGTGGCCTCACTCCGACTCTCGTGGGAACACAGCTGCCATTCCCCTGGGTGAGGGTCCAGGGCCGTGGCGGGTCTGTGGCAGGTGCTTGTGCTACACTCCAAGACACACGTGCCCACCCACGCCTCTTCCTGCGGGTGACCCTGGGCGCTCTGTGTCCTGGCCGGCACACTCTCAGCAGTGGAGCAGCGGCTCTGTCCCTCTTGGCCTAGCGTCCACTCCCGTCTTCCTCGGTGGATGTGGACCTTCTTTCCGAGCGCGTATCTGCTGCGCCTAGATCTTCTCCGTGGTGGGTCCCTCCTTTGTCGGACGGGTGGCGTGCCCGTGACTGGGCTGGAGAGTTCTTCACCAGGGTGGACACAGGCCCCTCGTCAGATCTGTGACTTGCAAGAGTCACTCCCAACCTGGGGTCTGTCTTCTTATTCTCTGCTCAAAGAATATAATTTATTCTTTTTCTCTGCTTCTTATTCTTTGCAAAGCAAATTGAACAGATTTTTCTATCAAGGATCATGCACATAAGAACATGTCCCTTAACCAAGGCCGCAAGTATTCCCTGCCACAATTGTATCCCTTTACGTTTGGGTTCTAACCCTCTTGAGGAAACGCTCCCATGAGGGGAGGTGTGGACGGAAGCTCGTCCAGTGTCCCGGCCGTCCAGTGTCCCTGCCGTCCAGTGTCCCGGCCGTCCAGTGTCCCAGCCCCTGTTCTGGAAAGCCCTCCCTTCTCCACAGTTGCTTTGCACCCTGTCTCAAGCCAGCTGGCCGTACGTGGGCAGCTCCACTGCTGGCCCTTCCATGCTGTTCCACACTGATTCGACTGTGCGGCCTCACAGTGGCCTCTCAGCCGGGGAGGGTGTGTGCCGACGCCGCTGGGCTCCATCTGGGCTTGTGACTTTTTCCTGGGAGATCATTTTAGAATTACAGAAGGGTGGGTGCACAGTACAGAAATGTCCAGAACCCCCTTTGCCCAGGATCCCCTGATGCCAACATCTTAATATCCACAGGACACTCATCTGTACTAAGGACATTTTTAAAAAAATCTTTTTCTGAAAATTCTGGGGATTGAACCCAGAGTTGCTCTACCTCTGAGCTATGTCCCCAACTCTTTTTTTTTAAGAGAGTGAGAGAGGAGAGAGGGAGAGAGAGAGAGAATTTTTTAAATATTTTTTTAGTTCTTAATATTTTTTTAGTTTTTAATATTTTTTTAGTTCTTGGTGGACACAACATCTTTGTTGGTATGTGGTGCTGAGGATCGAACCCGGGCCGCACGCACACCAGGCGAGCGCGCTACCGCTTGAGCCACATCCCCAGCCCGATGTCCCCAACTCTTTTTATTTTTTGTTCTGAGACAGGGTCTTGCTAAATTGCTGAGGCTGGCCTCAAACTTGTGATCCTCCTGCCCTGGCCTCTTGAGTTGCTGGGATTACAGGTGGGCCTCTGCACCTGGACGCATTTCTTCTAGACGGCACCAGTTTTCCCCTGAAGTTCGGTATTCCAAACTGACTCTGGGATTCCACCTGGCATTTAGTTTTCATGGCCTCTGTGCCCTCCAGTCTGTGACAGTCCCCATCGACCCCTGTCTTTTATGACCTTGAGATGTGGAAGTTATTCTGCAATTTCCTCCCCAGGGCTTGGTCTGGGCTTTCTCTCCTTGGCCCGCTGGAGAGAACAGCAGCAGAGGTGGCCCGTCTGATGGCACTGCGTCAGGGCTGACCCACGGGTCCCACCCCTGGTGACCCCAACCTCCATCCCTCGGGTAGGGGACCACCAGCCTGGTCTCTCCTTTGAAAACATGTCTTTCCCCTTAAGTTCATGATATTTGGAAGCAGATACTTGGGGGCTACAAAAATACCTTTGTCCCCTGTAACTTTTGCCTGGTGGGCTTCTTGTCCACGTGGGTCTCACCTGTCCGTGCGAGGTCATGTGTCCTGAGGCAGTGTCTGCCCTTCTCATTCCTACCTACGTTCCCGATCGGGAGCTCTTCAGGGAGACAGAGCCACTGCTTCTCCACCTGTTAATTAACCAGCTATTATTGACCCTGGTGTGGACTGGACTGGCTTTGTGCTTGTTGAGTTCTGATCTGATTCTACCACCTGTGCCTGTGTTCCTGCTTATACCGTCACATTGTCTTGATCGCTGCAGCCAGCGCTGGCCTCGGAGAGTGCCAGTCCTCAACCCATCATGGTTCTCAGACTTCCAGTGGCTGTCTTAGCCAATCTGCTTGCCCACTAACAAGGCACTGACATTGCACTAAATCTACGTGAAATTGGATGGAAATCCCATTCATTATTAGGTCTTATTTGACTTCTTCCAGCCGAGGTTCTAGTTTGCAGCACTCAGACTTTGCATGATTACAGTTTATATCTAAATACTTCATTATTTGGTATTATTGCTTTGATATTTGTTTTTTCAATTAAGATTCCATTTCTTCCTTGCGAGTGTGTACGTAGAAATGTAATCAATTTTTGTGTGTTGATTATGTATCTGATGATCTTGATGAACTCATTTGGTAGGTTCTTTGGGCTTTTTCTATGTAGATAATCAGGCTATTTGTGAATGAACCTCAGTGAAGTACACAGTTGTCTGTGTACTTTTAATTTTTTTTTCAGGCCTTATTGCACTGGCTGAAACTTATGGTGTAGTACAGAAATGTTGGCCAAGAATGGAGAGGGGGACTCTGCTTTGATCCTGATAATAGGGAGAAAGTCACTCTGGAGCTGGATGTTCACCATCAGTGTTCTTTTTCAGGTTAAAGCATTTTCCTATAATTTTTGCTTTTCCAAGATTTTTTAAATCAGGAATAGATTTTGGATTCCATCAAATGCTTTTGCTTCATTTGTTGGTATAATTGTATCTTTTCACTTTTGGGCTATTAATACAGTGCATTACATTAATTGGTCTAAAAATCGAAACCTCTGTATTTACAAGATAAAGCTCAGTCCTGAGAGGCTTGTTTTGTATATTGGGGGATTTGATTCACTATTATCACACAGGGTGTTTACAAATCTATATTCAGGAGAAAGGTTGGTCTTTAGTTCTCTTTTCTTGGACTCTTTTGTTTGATGATGGAGCATTGCTAGTCCCATGAGATAAGCTGGGAGGAATTGGGCAGAATCGACATTATCTCCCCCGGAGTATTGGGTGGAATTCTCCAGTGAAACTATCTGGGGCTACTGTTTCCTTTTCCCCTATAAGCCCTGGGCTAGCTGGTGTCCTTCAGATGTCGATATTTACAGAGTTCATTTTTATTAACTGAAAGCACTTCAGAATTCCCCTAACCCCTTTACCTGCAGTTACTACCAGTGGATTCCTTGGTTGTGAAGTACGTTCCCACTGCCTTTTTGTATTGATTTCTCATTCACTGTCATTAGGGGTTCTGTTGACCCTGGGAGGTTAACAGATCTCCGCTCTCTTAGGCTGCCGGGGCTGTTTTGCGAGCCGGGTGGGAACTGACTTGGGTGGGCATTGTGCCCGTCCTAACCCATGTCTGGCCGTGTGGGGGGCTCTCTCTCTCTTGCTGGTTCTGATGACTCTTCTGTCTGTCTCTGACCCGTGATGACCAATGTCCTGTTTTCCTTCCATCAGGCCACTTCAGCTCATGTGTTGGAGTCTCTGTCCTCCATGCAGGGACCCTGCGTCACTGTGGGAAGTCCCCCTTCCTCTGACGTCTGGGCTGTTACGTGGCTTCTCTGGATTTCTTTGGCTTCGTGTTTGGTCTTTTTTGTTCTTTTTGTGCCTCTTTGTTCAAAGTAGATTTTCTACAGGTGACAGGAAATTTTACCTTAACGTTAACATACTTTTATCTTGATTTTAACATAATTAAATTGCATTTTTTAAAGATCAAACCTGACGACCTCCCACACCTCGTGTGATGTGGATGTGGTTTGGTTAAAATCTGCCGTTTCTGCTCCACTCACTCTTGTTTCTTTCCCTGCCTCTCTGCCCTCTCTCTGTGAACTGAATGCTGTGAATGCTTCCCCTCATCTCCTCTATGGGCTCCGACTTCTGCCCCTTAAGTGTTTTTAGTGGTGGCCACGTCACCTTGGACTCCCTGCCCCTCCTCCTCAGCGGTGCCAGGCCTGGTGGAGGGCTCCCGGGCATGCTGCTCCGGTCAGGCTCTCCTGCCCTCCCTGCCCTGGGCCTCCCTTCTGCCCCGGCTCTGCCATGCCAGGCCCTCTGCCATGAGAAGCTGATGCAGGCCCAGGCACCTGCCAGCCGGGCTCAGGAGAGTCCCTGTTCCCGACCCAGCGCCCCTCAGAACTCTGCCAAAGCAGCACACAGGGGACTAGCACAGAGATCTGTCTGAGAACAATGAGAATTGACAAACAAAACCACAAAGAGCTCACCTTCACCTCCGTACGCCATTTGCCTACCTCCATCTTGTAGAACTGGGCTCTGTCTCTTCACTTCCTTTGAACCGTGTCCCGCTCCGTTTCCCCCGAGACCTGGATCGCTCCCTTCCTCTTGCCGTGTTCTCTGGGTGTTTTAGTCACTCTCCCTCATGGTGGTAAAATACCTGAGACGACTGATGGGTGGAGGGGAGGTTGACGTGGCTCTCAGGCAGAGGCTTCTGTTGTGGCTCATGTCCCCTTGCCCTGGGCCCTTGGTGGTGGCACGGAATGCCATGGTGGGAAAGCCCCCTCCTGGGGACTGGGAGGCCCAGGGCCAAGCTGCCGACCAGGCACGCCCCAATGACCTAACCTCCTCCCTCCAGGCCCCGCCTCCGAGGCCCACCCCTCCCACAGACACCCTGGCTGGGGACCGGCCTTCAGCCCAGGGCTTTGGGGACGTCTCAGATCCAAGCCTCAGCCCTGGGTGCTCTTGTCCTTCTCTTCCTCAGCCTGTGAAGACCACTCTGTCTCCTGGCGGATTTCTGAGGCTGACCGTAGTGGCTGCAGTGGCCAGTCTATCCTCCGCTCTCTGTCCAGCTCCCACTGTGGACCCCCGCAGGCCTGTGTGGTGACGCGGCCTCGCGGCCCTCGGGTTCCAGCCTGGTCGTGCTCATCCTTTTTTCTCGGCTCGGGGTCCCTGTTGAGCTGTGGTCCTGTCCTCGGTGCCCAGCTCTGCTGATCTGGGCGGGGGACTGGCTCCCTGTCTGCAGTTGGCATGTAGCATCGCCCTCACCTGCTGATGACCATTTCCTCCCCGTGTTGACCTGCCTCCATTAGAGCCTTCTACGTGTTAATCATGGTTCCTAAAATCCCGTCAGTGTCCAACGGGGACATCATACCCCTTATGTCTTGTGGATGTGATTTTTTTCTGCCTCAGACTGTGTGTGTGTGTTGCTGGGGATCCAACCCCGGGCCTCGCCCCTACCAGGTACGTGCTCTGCCACAGAGCTACATGCCCCGCCCACTTTTAAAAAATGATGTTTTAGCTGTAGATGAACACAAGACCTTTATTTAATTTATTTATTGCTATGTGGTGCTGAGGATCAAGCCCAGTGCCCCACACGTGCCAGGCAGGTGCTGCAGCTCTGAGCCCCCCACCCTCCAGCCATTTTAACTTTGTTTTGAGATAGGGTGTCCCCAAGTTCCCCAGGCTGGAGTTGAACCTGGGTCCTCCTGCCTCAGCCTCCTGAGCAGCTGGGATCCCAGGTGCCAGACAGATGTCCCAGGCTGCTCCGTCCCTGAGCTCTGGTGAGCCACCCTGGCTGGAGGCTGGCCGGCCGGGACACGCGCTGCTGCCTGCTGGGCGCCTGGGTAGCTGCGTGGAGGGTCTGCACTGGGCACTGTGGCCGATCCATGGCGTCGCTCCTCTGGTTGCCTGGAGGGCTTTCCTGTGCTGCCTCCCGCTCCTGCCTCCTCTCGGCTCTGCTCCCCTCTTCCTTGGGCTTCCCCCGTGTTAGGGTGATGGGGGAGCTGGGGTGAGGTCCCCCTGGCTGGCTTGCCCCCCCCGTCTGGGGTGTGCGTGTCCTGCTTCTTCTTGTCCCTCTTCCCTTGGCTGCAGTGTGGCCCTTCCCTGGGACAGGGTCCTCTTTCCCCAGCCCCACCCCCAGCTGCAGTGAATTCTCTCTGCCCATGGAAAGCCAGTGTCCCCTGGAGGACAGCAGGGAGGAGGACTTGCCCTATCTACGCGGTTGCCTGTCCATTCCCCAGGTCCACATTCCATGATAAGCACATCTTTGAGTTTCTTCCAGAACTTTCTGTGCGTGCCTGGTGGGGTTTGTGAGTCAGGGCCTGCGGAGGATGGGGCCCCTCCACCTCCTGTAGCCCTGGGGTCCACCGGTGCGGCCATCCTGCCTCTGTTGCTCCGCCCACCACTCCTGCTGAACGGGAGCTTGTCTTGCCACCTCTGGTGGCCCCTCCTGGGTGAGTGTGGGGTGCCGCTGACCTGGGCACTTGCTGCCTGCATCTGGCCGTGCCCGGGAGCTGCTGCCCTGCTCAATGCCCAGAGCACAGTAGGGCCCTAGCTATGTGACCTCTCCAGCCTGGCTCTGGAGGCACATGCTCCTATTATGGCCACGCTGGGGCCAGGAAACCAAGGTGAAGAGGTAGAAGGACCTCCCCCAAGGTACTCAGCCGGCACGAGCCCAAGTCTGAACGCTGTCTGCCTGGCCCCACGGCCTGGTCCCTCCCGCTAGGTCCTTTGTCCCTGCCACGTGGGAGACAGGGCAGATCTGGGAGCAGGGCCAGGCCTCCCATCCCCCGCCCAGGGAGAGGGTACCACGGTGCTTAATCTGTCTGGGGAGGTGACCCGTGTGTGGAATTTGTCAGCAGCCAGGGCTCGCCAGTTTAAGGATGCACGATTTTTCTCCAGGTCAATCATCCCCCAGGCTGCCCGAGGCTCTGGAGCTTGCTGAACAGACTCCTGTTCTCTTCCCACGGACTGACTCATCTGGAAGCTTCCATCTGGGTGGTGGGCCGTGCCGACTGCGAGGCCACGTGGCAGCCCCTCACGGCTCCCCACGCCCCCTGCAAAGTCTGTGAACAGCTCCTGGCTTCCTCAAATAATGAGGCGCTTGTTCCGTAGGCCCGGGTTAAATGGCCCTGAACGTGGGTGAAGAGCTCGCCGAGCCGCTGTCTGGTCAGCAGGATCAGAGGACGAGGAATTCTCCTGCATTTTACATGACTGAGGGCCTGTTCCTTGCGCCTGTCTGGTCGCGTCACATCATGGAGGGTTTCTCGGGGCGGCCGGCTGGCTCTGAGCACAGCCGGGGTGGCGTTTGCAGAACAGCTGCTGCCTGGGCCTCTCGGTAGAGGTGCTGGACCGAGGCCCCTGTGGGGGCAGAGTGGAGGGCGGCAGTGTGCCCTGTGCGCATGGTGAGGGGCAGCAAGGGAGCAGGCCCCCCGGCCCCTCCATGTACAGAGACAGCGTGGGGGGGGGGGGCTGAGGATGGTGCAGAGGCCTGGGAGGCCGTGTGGGTACATGCGTGGGAGCCGCGGGTGCTCATGAGTCCGGCAGGGTGCGTGTGGGCATGCATGTGAATGAGTGTGTGCTGGTCACTTCTCAGCTGTGACCGACACCTGAGAAACACCCCTCCAGGGAGGGCCGTTTACTTGGCGCTCAGTTTCAGGTTTCCGTCCACGGCCAGCAGCTCCACGGCCGCGCCCCAGGCAGCCACGCACCGCGACAGGAGGGGGTGGTGGAGGGAAGCGCTCAGCTCAGCTCGGGGAGCTGGGAGGCTGCCGAGGGGCCGGGCGTTTCCCTGGCGAGCCTTCCTCCACCAAGCCCTAACCACCTGAGTCTCCCCCACTTTCCGGCAGTCGGTTCAAATCATGACCCCACAAGGGACAGAGCCACTGCAGAGGTCAGAGCCCTCCTGACCCAGCCACTTCCCAATGCCCACCTCTGGCACCTCTGCACTGGGGACCAAGCCTGCAACGGAGGGGCCCCGGGGGACGTGTCAAGTGAAGTGTGCTCACACCTGTTGAGGGGTGTGCGGTGCACAGGCGAGTGGGGTTCACACGTGTGTGGGTGTGTGTGCGTGAGTGTGTGTGCAGAGCCACCTGGACACATGTGTTGGAGACAGAGAGCACCTGTGCTCTTCCTGGGCACTGTCCCTGCCTGGGGGACTCTGGCCTGCAGCCCCACAGAGGACACCTGCAGCACCACCAGCCGCACCCTGGCCAGCTACCAGGCGCCAGGACCCGAGAGTCAAGCATGACCTGCCCTCCTGCTTCCGAGCTATTGGCCACTCTCCTGCAGAGCTGCTGCCCAGCCTCCTTCCTGTGTTAGGAATGCCCTCTGCAGGTCCCTCTGTGGGCCATACTCTGTCCTGACGGCACCTCTGCAGCTGGGCCAGAGGGACCCAGGTCGGGGGCTCTGAGGCGTGCGCAGAGTCAGACTGCATGCTGAGATGAAGGAGAAATGGAATCATCGTCTCTCAGCGTCTGCACAACGTGAGCTGCGCTGTGTTGCTCCCACTTAAAGCCCCCGAGGCTCCCTGCGCAGGGAAGAGCGCAGCTCTGTG
Organism: Spermophilus citellus; assembly: GCF_964194105.1. Lineage (NCBI taxonomy): Eukaryota > Metazoa > Chordata > Mammalia > Rodentia > Sciuridae > Spermophilus > Spermophilus citellus. The sequence continues at coordinate 3,028,431 of NC_138189.1, forward strand.
ACCTGGCCCTGTGGGCTGGCCCCGCTTGTCAGAGCAGGTGCTGAGAAATCCCACTCATGGATGCTGGCTGAGCAGGGACGTTCTGTCCAGCCTGGGCCAGGCCAGAGTCCTGTGCTCCCTCCTGTGCTCCACGGTCAGGTCACGGGCTGTACGTATAATCTGAAGCATTTGGTAGCGATCTAATTAAATGTTAACACATCATTAAAGTGATTTGCAGCGAGCACCGTTAGCAGTTGATGATCCGCCCCTTTCCCGATGCTGAAAGCAGCCACTCCCAATCAGCAGTGGGCTCCTGACGTCGCGACACCTTGGGGACACATGTCCAGCCTGGCAAGGCAGGATTGCCACCCGAGACTGTCCCTAGCCCCGGGGGTGCCAGTGCCACCCCATGCTTGGCCGGAGCTCAGCACCCAGGGACGTGGGAAGGGTGGCATGTGGCCATGGGGTGCTATGGCGGGTGGGGGCTGATCCCAGGGGCACTTCTCCAAGTTGCTGCCGGGACCCCACCAGCAGCCCACGCCTGGCCGAGGATTAAGGAAGGCTGCTGTGCCCCTGGCAGTGGGTAGTGACGGTGGCCTCCTGAAGGCTGTGAATCACTTCTCCCTAATGGGATTAATTGCCTCGGGAGGGCACTGGCCCCTCGGGCACCTGCGACGTGGTCAGAGGCGTGGAGCCGACTCTGTTGGAACCTCAGCCCGTGAGCTACGAGGGGGAGGGCGGCTCGCGGGAGAGGGGCAGTGTGCTCAGGGGACATGGCAGCCTCCGAAACAGAAGGGCCTGGGACAGCGTCCACAGAGGGGACACGTCACGGTAGATCTCGCAGACTGAGAGGGGCCCAAGGAGAGTGGGGACTGTGAGGACTGACCAGAGCCGAGAGATCACCTCAGTCCCCGGCAGCCAGGGAAACAGCCCAGAGGGGGCCACCTGACCTGGAGGCCAGAGAGCTAGAACCAGGGGCCAGTGGCTGGTGAGCAGGTCCAGGCTTCTCTGTGGGTCCGAGGAGCTGGAGGGGACCTGGCTGGAGCCGGCTTGGGCCACTTCATCTGTGACAGTGCTCCCCCAGGTGCAGGCAGGATGGAGGCCCAGGGAGCCTGCCGCAGGACTCCCAGTGCTGGAGCCGAGGTGGAGGAGTCTGGTCTACCCCAGGCTCGTCCCTCAGTTGTTCAGTCCCTGACCAGGTCAGTCTGACACGGAGATGACTTATAGAGCAGCAGCCGCGTGCCAGGGGCTTCAGGGATGGGGACATTAGTGACCCCCCCCAACCTCACCCTGCCTCAGCCTCAACTGTGAAGTTTCCCAGCTTCCGTTCCTCTCTCCATCCTTGTCCTGGGGACACACCAGCACCACTGCCTGGGTGGCAGCCCCTGCCTCACGGAGCCTGCCAGGGTAGGTCAGGCTGAGGAGCACACAGCACAGCCGTTGTCACTTGTCTAGGTCTGCCACTGTTGGTGGCCTTGTTTCTGCCTGTCAGGGCTTGCCCCGTGCTGTGCCGGGCCTGGCACTGACTTGCAATACATGCACACTGGTCCCATCTCTCGGAGATCCCCTCACCGTGAGAAGAGAACGGTGGCCGGCAGTGTGGGGGCCATGGGAAGATAAACCAATGTGGAAAGGAATAGAGGAAGGCAACTAAAAGTTTTGCAGAGGTGGCTTCTCACCTGCTCTGGGCCTTAAATCCTGATCCAGGAAAAAATCTGTGCAAATGTGAATATTTGAGGGAGAAGTCAGCGAAGGAATTGCAGGAAAGGGAACGGCATAAGGGAAGGCACAGAGACCGGATGTTCTGAATAGCCATGAGCATATTTGTCTTCTGGTGTATAAAGCACAGGACTGTAGTGTTTTAAACAGGTTTTGAGAGGTGGATAGAGACTACCATAGCTCAGATATTTGTCTTACATAGCATGTGTGGTGTGTGAAGTTTTCATGTATTCTAACCACCTACACTTTTATTTAGAGTGTTTAGTCCATTTACATTTAGTGTGATCACTGACACAGTTGGATTATATCTCAATCCTGTTATTAATTTTCTATTTTCCTCCATCTTCTATCCTTATGTCTCTTCTTTGAATCAATCTTTTTAAAATCACCACCCCATCTCCCCTGTTAACTTACTAGTTTTGGTGGCAACATAGAGATTAAAAGACACATGGCTCCCTTGCAAGTCCACTAGAATGAGTTCATCTGCCACTTCCCTCATGTGCTAGTGACTTAGAAGGATTGAACTTCAACGGCCTTTCCCATCTGCACGTGGCCATTCCCTCTCTTATTCACACATGTTGAGGCCCCGTGACAGGTGACCACTGTGGTCTGGCTCAGTCAGCACTTGTTCACATTTGTCAGTGTGCTCACCATTTCTTTAACCCTTTGTCCTTCCGACAGTCCCGTGTTTGGGCCAGATTCCTTTCCTTTTGTTCACAACATTCATTTTACTATTTCCTTTGACATAGTACCAAACAGTCTCTGTTTGTATGGAAACGTATTTAGTATCATTTTAAAGGACACTTTGGAGACCTTGAGGTCCACGGATCTTTTCCTCTGGTGCTTTCAAGAAGACACTTCATTTTCTCATATCTATTTCCTAAAAGTCATGTGTATAAGGTGTTCATTTTCCTTATGAATGTTAAGATTTTCTCCACTTTTTGAAGATTTTCTCTGTCTTTCCCCCCCAGTAGTTTTCACCAGGATGTGCCTCAGTCTAGTTGGTTTTTATTAATACTCTCTGTGTTTCTCCTGGTTGGGATTTCCAGAGCCTTGTGACTCTGTGAGCTTGGTCATATGAGTAATGTAGAAAGTTCTATGTTGATATTTCTTCAGTTTTTCCTCTGTCCCACTGTCCTATCTGCTTGGCTGCTAGAACAAAATGCCCTAAGCCGGTGGCTCGAGGGACAGATGTGTGTTTCTCCCAATTCTGGAGGTTGGGCAGTGCTAGGCCCAAGGCCAGGCTGCTTTGGTCCTGGTGGGGGCTCCCTTAATGGCTTGCACATGGCTTCCTCTGGCTTTGTCCTCACCTGGTGGAGAGAAACCGTGTCACGGTGTCACTTCTTATAAGGGTTCTAGTCTCCTCCTGAGGGCTCCACCCTCACGACCTCATGTAAACCCAGTCACCTCCCCAAAGCGCCATCTGCAGATTCCACCACCTTGGAGTTAGGGCTGCAATCTAAGCACAGGGTGCGCAGGGCTGGAGCCACAGGGTCAAAGGCGTTGAGGCTGCACACTCCTGGGCCATTTCCCTGAAGGACATCTGCCCGTGTGGAGCTATCTGAGGGCGAGGGCAGGGGATGGAAGAGCTAGGACCACATTCTGTCTCAGGCCACTCCATGGCAATGCTCAAGACCTTCCTACACTGTCCCCAAAGCCTGCTGTGCTCACTCACGCACCTCCTGGTCTTTTCCTTCTGCTGTAGTTTACGTAACTTCCATGACCTGTCTTTCTGTTCACTAATCCTGCCTTTCGCTGTGTCTACCTGGCTATTAAATCCATCTATTGAGTTATTTATGTGACATAGTTGACTTCTAGATTTTTTCATTTCTACTTTTATAGATTTTAATCCTCAGTTGAAGTTTTTCTTTTGAAAAATGCATTTGCTATGTCACTTGTCCTTTTAAGGCATGCAATGATCATCATTCTTAAACTCCCTGCCAACTGCCCCAGGGTCTCGGTGCACTTTGCGCCTGCGCCTGCCCTCTCTCCTCAGCCCTTCATTTCTGGGATCCAATCTCTGACATCATAAATACACATACTGGAGGATGTTCCAGATAAAGTCACAGAGGCTCTGATGGACATTTCCCCCGAGTTCCTCATTTCCTCTGTAGGGCAGGAATGAGGCACATGATGCAGCGCTGGACTTCAGCCATGGCGAAGTCCAGTGGCCTCTGTTTCCCACTCCCCTGGCCTCACCTGAGAGCCTCCTGTGTCGTGGTTCCTTCCCACTGGGGGTCCCTGCCTCTTAACACTGAGACTGAGGTAAGTTCCGCTGTCTTTCAGGGTCTGTCCACGCTTTTGGCTGCTCGGCCTCCCCCCACCGGCAGTCCCAGAGCCTGGCAGGTGTCCTGACAGGGAAGAGGTCCCTGTGTGTGGAGTCCGGAAGCCACCACGGCCTTTCCTGTCCTTGCTGCCCTTGCATCCTGCCGATCCTCCCAGCTGGACCGCTGTGTTCTCGCCACAGACTCCTGCCCCATGCCTGGGCTGGCAGACAGTTGCACAGTGGCTGTGGCACTGTTGTGAGGAGGTGTGTTTGTGGACAGGTCACCTCCTCAGAGGCCTTGCACAGTGCTCAACATGCTCATTCCGGAGGCTGTGCCCGGTCCCCTTCAGGTGTCCCAAGTCCCCCTTCTCCATGAGCCTCCTCAGGGACCCCAGCTCCTGCTTGCCTTGCTCTCCTCCACAGTTTGTCCCCTCCGGTGTGTCGTAGATGTCCTTGTTCCTAAGGCGGCCTCGGCCTCCCCCGTGCTGAGTCCTGCAGGGCAGGACCTGCCGCAGATTTCACACATTGCTGAGCGCCTTGCCCGAACCAGGGCTGGCACGGAATAGGCGCCAATAAATACCACTGGAATGAGCAAGTACTTTAAACCCATGTATCAGACAAGGAGACCAAGGCAGCACAGGGAATCAAACCCAGTTGAAGTTCATGAAATCTTTAAACTTGAAGGAGCCTGCACAGCGGCAAACCAGAGACCCGCCCTCCTGGACTGGAGAGGCCGGCGGGACAGGACCTGTGTCTCTGGGACACCTGCTGGTAGTTTCCTTTTTTTCCCCCAACTTGGCCCCTGCTGTTTACATGTATCCTTAACATTGTTCTTTGTCCCAAAAATTGGTCCAGAAAACAGGGGGGAAAAATCGAGTAAATCAATAACTCTGATTTAGAAATAAGTAAGGATGCTAATACAGGTTGAAAAGTCCTAATTCAAAGATCCAAAATCTGAAACTTTCTGAGTGTTTACATGATGCTCGTAGTCTAGCCTCAGGCCGGGTGAGGAGGTGGGCAGCGGAGGGGGACCCGCTGGGGTGCAGGGCCCTGGTGGGTCAGGGCGGGAGGGACGCAGTCCACCTGCGCCACCGCAGCACAGCAGACTGGTGAACGATGTCAGCTTAGAACCAGGCAGACTTACCCTCCGGTGGTTCCGGGGAGCAGAAGCCCAGCTCTGCGGGGCCCTGTCCCACCTCTGCTGTGCCTGAGAGCCCCGCCTTCCCCCTAGTGTCCCCGCCCAAGCCTTCTTCTTATTTTAAGGATGCCACTGTTGGGTTCAGGGTGCACCCTAGTCTAGGATGGCCTCACCCCAACTTGGTCTGTCTCCAAACGAGGTCACACTCACAGGCACCAGGGCCTGTGCCTGCGGGTAGTTTGGGGCTCGGCTCTGGGCTGGGTCTCCCCCAGCAGCCATGCTAGGCAGGCCTGTGCGGGTCTCCGCTGTGGCCCCTGCTGGGCCCACTGCGCTTGCTGACCTTCCTCAGCCCCCCTTGGTCCTAGCCTGGAAACCCTCAGAGGCTCTGGGGGAGACAACGGCACAAGCTCATCACTGGAAGTGCTGTTGGGTGGCAGTGAGCACCCTGTGTGGAGTCCACTAGGCCTCCAGCAAGAAAGAGCAGCGTCCTCAAGAATGAGTGGACATTCACGGGGACACTGGACAGCCATGGGGTCTTCACAAGTACTGGGGACCAGGGGCAGGGCTGGGAGGGCCGGGGACCAGGTCCCCAGGGGGCCACGTGCCAGGTCCTGACCAGCCCTCCTGGATCCCCTTCCAGCATGGACTCTTCACAAGGCCACTTCCATGGAAAGAGTCCCAGTGAGCATGGAGAGCTGGGGAGGGCCGCGCTGGCCGTGAGGGACAGCGGAGGACGGCTTGGGCCTGGTGTGGGAGGAGTATTGATCTGCCGCAGGGAGGAGAGGGAGGCTTGATGGATGGGCACCGGGCCCCTGGGCGCCCAGCACAGCATGCCCACATCAGGCCTCTGGCGCCAAAATTGTCCCAAAAGCCCATGGCAGACGCGGCTTTGCAGGGCGCTGAACAGCTGTTACAGGGCGAGTCATTGATTAGAGAAGACTCCTCCTGCGCGTCGCAGGGACCACGCGGCTCCCTGCCTGCGCATCCACAGAGGAGGGTGTCAATGTGGACAGCAGAGCTCCGCCTGGCGGGCAGCGGCCTGGATGTGAACCGGGCTCTGCTCCCCACAAGCTGTGAGGTCCAGTGAGTGGCCAGAGCTCTGAGGGCCAGGGGATAGTGGGCAGGACCGTGTGCAGGCTGGTCCTGCGTCCATCCCTTTCCCCTGGGAGGAGGTGCAGGGCCAACAGGGGTCATGGTCCCAAGAGTCCCACCAGGCGCAGAGTGTGGAACGAGGCCCCGGGGGCCCAGCGGGGTGGGGAAGAGGTAGCATGAGGGGCTTTTGGCACCCAGGCCAGCCCTGGACACTGTCCTACAGCCTGGCCCCCTGCATACTGTAGGACCACCTACCCCCGTTGTTGCCCACCCAGGTCTCTGCCAGAGAAGCCTGCCCTGCGGGCCTCCCCATCAAGACAGGCCAAGCTCAGCTGTGTGAGCACCAAGCCAGGGACCCGCCTGGAGCCAGGCTGCTCAGATCCATCTGCCTGACCACATGAAAAAGCAGAGCGGGGCGTAGGGCACGGGCCCATGATCCCAGCGTCTTGGGAGGTTGAGGCAGGAGGACCTCAAGTTTGAGGCCAGCCTGGGCACCTTAGTGAGTCCCTGTCTCAAAATAAAGTGAAAAGGGCCGGGGTGTAGCTCAGTGGTAGGGCTCCCTGGGTTCAGTCCCCAGCACCAAACAGACTGAAAATAGACCCACAAGAACAAACAACCCATTTTAAATGGAAAAACTGATTTAATGCGGTTTGATCAAACTGGGGAGAAGCATTTCATCTTTCCTTTCTATACCATGTCCTTACTTTCTACGCTGGCAGGCACTCAAGCCCAGCCGCCGGAGGGCAGGCTTACCTGCTGGCCGCCAACAGGGGGCGGGAGACCCGCCAGCCTCTGCTCTTCCTCTGCCTCTCCCCAGGCCGCCTCCCTCTGCCTCCCCTTTCCCTCCCCCCCCTTGATGCTGGGGACATTTAAAAATCACTTTTACTAAATGACTTGACTTTTTATTTACTTACTTAGCTCTAAGGTTCTGTTTGTTTCGTTTTGTTTTAAGTCTGGGGACCATGATAATTGGTGATGGAAACCCTGGAAGAGAAAACCCAAGTTAAATTCCTGAACCCAAGGACGGGCTTGGCGGGCCTGCAGGGGCCTGGGCCTGCGGGAGCCCGGGCAGGAGCAGCTGGGCTCCCAGAGTCCCCTCGTCCTGCAGTGGGCACAGAGAGGCCCAGGGCAGTCTGCTGCGGCAGGTGTGGGGACAGATGGCGTCAGCCAGCCGCAGGGTCAGGGAAGGCATCCCTGGGTGAGGCGGGCATGGGCAACGGCCCTGCGGTCAGGGCCTAGTGGCCGGTGGGGCTCAGATCCAGGCTTCCTGGCAGCATCCAGGCCCAGCCCTGCAGCGCTCTCTGGGCCTGGCCGGGGGTTCCTGGTCCCCAGGGAGAATGCGGGAGGTGGGCTGTGAGCTGGAAGGTGGCGCGTGCTCCATCACGTGGCTCCTTCTTGCTTACTGCCATCTGCGCCGGGTCCCAGGGACACGGGCCTGGCTGGGGACGAGGCCCCCCAGGGCCCGAGGGTGTCCTGCCTGCTCCCGCTCCTGCTGGGCAGTCTTCCTGAGAGCTTGGGGGCACGGTCTCTGGAGCCACCCTGGGGTCTGAGTGTGAGGCTTCTGCCTGCTGGGGACCCTGGAGACCAGCCCACCTCCCAGAGACCAGAGTGAGGTCAGCTCCCTCAAGGACCCTGCGGAGCTCAGAGCAGCCCCTCCAGGGTCCCCGATTGCACGAAGGGACGGTGGAGCGCAGCCCGGCAGGCAGAGGGAGCAGCCAGGCGCCACCCAGGGGCTGACTCCTGCCCACCTGACCCGAGCGCCCAGCAATGACGACGGCAGTGACGGTCCTCCCACACTCCATCGCAGCACTACGAACAAAGTGCTCACTAAGCGCCAGAGCTGAGCCTGGGGGAGGGGTGCTCCAGCGTCCAGCCGCCTGGAGCCCTGGGCCACGGCTGGGCACCGGTGTAGACACAGGCACAGAGACGCTGACCTTGAACTTCAGCCTGGATGGGACTAAAGGGCTGAGACTAAAGGGCAGGGATGTGCCCCAGCGGGGTCACCAGGCAGCTGGTCCCAACCCAGCACCAAGCCCGATGCTCTGGCCTCACAGCAGAGGCCAGGTGGCTCCAGGCTGCTGCCCCGGCCTCTGCTCAGCTTGCAGACAGGTCATCTCTCTGGGTCCTCGGTGCAGCTGTGTCCTGACCACCTCTTCCAAGAACCGCAGTCAGACTGGATCAGAGCTCATCCTGGTGACCTCGTTCCAACTAAAGAACTCTTTAAAGACTCTTCCAAATACCGTCAGGGTCTCAGGTCCCGGGTGTCAGGACTTCAGCATGTGGATCTGGGGGGACATGGCGCAGCTTATAACACCATGTCTCTGGGGCTTTATAAACTTTTTTTTTGGTACAGGGGAGGGAACCCGGGGTGCTCCAGCCCATTTTATTTTTTATTTCGAGACAGTGTCTTGCTGAGTTGCTTAGGGCCTTGCTAACTTGCCTTGGCCCCGTGATCCTCCTGCCTCAGCCTCCCGAGCCACTGGGATCCCAGGCCCCTTGTGTTCTGTGCTTGGCTGTCGGGTCTTTGGATGAGGCTGGGCTTGTTCCCGGTCACAGGGACAGGGGAGGTCCTGAGCCTGAGAGGTCCTTTTTCATTCTTCCCAACCCTGGGCTTTCTCCAAGAGACTTCGGATGCCTCAGAGGTGCTGGCCACTGCCGGACACTGTGAGTGCTGGGCCTGCATCTGCTGTGTTGGTGCCGCGGTCCTGCCTGCGCTCTATCGCTTCTGTGCCCCCAGAATTCAGCAGAGGTGGGGTTGACATGATGGGAAACTGGGGACCAGGGACCCTCAGGCTGGCACTGCAGCTTCTTCCCAGACACCCCCTGGCTGGTGCCCTGGCTGCCTTTTTGTGCTCTGAAGGAGAGGCCTCTGCCCACAGCGAACTCTTTCTCTAGGACTGCACTCCGAGGGCTCCACGTGGGATTCCCCTGCCCAGACTCCTGCCTGAGAGGTCAGGGCTGTGAGAAATATGCAAATAGCCTCACATGCTGGCCCTCACCCTGGGCCAGCCAGGAAATCGCCTCTTTAGGAAATGGCATAATTATGTGCAACTATTTTTGGCTGGCCAGCCAGGCTGCAGGACTGACTGCGATTAACGCTCCGCGGCCGTCTAGACGGTGGAGGAGCGCTGCACAGACACACGCATTAGCTGGCCTGAATAATTCAGAGAGATTTGGAGAGCAAATGAGCAGCTAGGTGTCCCCCGGCCTCTGCACAGATAGACCTCCTTTAAGAGGAAGGATACGAACTGGTAGCCTCCCGCAGGCCGCTGATGGTGCAGGCAGAGGTGGCTCGGGCAGCGCCTCGGAGCCTGCGAGCCCGTGTTCACTCCTTTCCCCGGGAATCCTCAGCCCTGGCTGGAGGCGGGGAAAGTGATGGCCTGGCCAGAAGGTTCTGAGTGGCAGAAGGACGGCGTCCCGGAAACTGTCCTTGGAGTGAGATGGAAACACGCTCCTCCCTCCCCAGGCCAACAGGACACTCAGTGGGGAGGTGCGTCCCTCCTCGGGGGACAGCTGCTCTTACCCACCTGACCTGGAGCAGGACTTCTGCTGTGAGGGCCTGCCGCTCTGGGAAGGTGAACGACTCCAGCAGTCTGTGTGTTCTGAGGTCCCCTGGGACCCCTGGGCCTCAGTGTCTCCCAGGGGCAGCCCCTGTGGGAGATGGAGAGGTCCTGGGGGACTGCCCTGTAGGATGGCTCTTGGGACTGTTCTGTGCAGGCCCTGAGCCCCCCAGCTGTCCCCAGAGGTACCTTCTGCACACACCACCCCTTCCCGCCTTGCTCCAGTGTGCTCCTGAGGGTCACACCACCACCTAAAGTCCTTGCTCGTGTTCACGTGGAGAGTTCTGGGCCTGATGGGCAGGAGCCTCATTCAGGGCGAGGGGCCGGGTGATGGGGCTGACCCTGCAGCTCCCAGTGCTCCACGGGAGCCCGAGATGCTGGGGAGGGGCCCTGGGGAGCAGACAACGCCAGCCTTGGGCTGGCGGGAGGGGGCTTTGGGCTGCACTAGTTCTTAGGGACCCAAGAGGCCACCACGGTCCTCAGGATCCAGTGGGAGCTCAGGGCGGTCAGGAGTCCACGATCTTGGTCCAGCAAGACTGTGAGCATATCCCCGCGTTCCTCCCGATGCAGGACGTGTGGGAGGGGAGAGGTCGGGCTGTGACGTGGATGAGCCCGGGGGACGTCTGGCCAGGTGGAGCCAGCCATCACCCAGCACACATACCCGTGACTGCCTTCGGAGGGAGCCCAGAGGAGTCCACTGGGAGACACAGGGCGGAGCTGTGGGAGCCCGAGCTGGAGGAGGGGAGGGGCACTGTTGTTCAAGGGAGCAGAGTTCCAATTTTGCCAGAAAATGTTGTGGAGACGGGTAGAGGTGATGGCCGCCCAGAGCTGAGCACGTGAGGTGGTCAGACGCTGGTTCTGTAGACTTTACTGCAGTGGAGAACACCAGGGCCAAACACCAGGGGCCAGCGCTCACCTCGCATGCAGGGACCCTGGCTCTGGGCTGTGGCACCACAGAAATAAATCCGTCACAAGAGCCCGGCAGAGCCCCATGTTGGCCACGGGCCTTGGACTGAGTCATTATGGTGAGAAAGGCCCAGACCCTGCACCTGCCCATGCCTGCCCCTGCGCCCAAGGCAGTGTCCCAAGGTCGGCAGTGACCCGTCCCAGAGGGCAGGAAGTGTTTGGAAGGAAGACGCAGAGGATCTGGGAGGCGGCTGAGCCCACAGCCCTGCTGTCCCCAGCTCGGCCAATGCTAAAGTAGGTGGCAGGGCTCCTATAGATGGTTACGGACTCCACCAGGTGTGGGGCCAATAGCCAGTGTGACTTTATGAGTGACGTGCCACCCCTGGCTGGGACCCAGCAGGTGCCTTCCTCTGCTTCTGGTCAGGAGAGAGCTGGCACAAGAGGCCATCTGCCCCGGCCAGCCCACGCGGGCTTCCCTGAGCCCACGGCAGGACCCTCTGCTCCCTTTACAAGGGGATACACCCCGATTATGTGAATATTTGCCAGGCATCATCTGGGCCCACTGGTGACCTGCCAGTCAAGCCCTCAGGGTCCCCGGAAAATGTGTGCCCCAGAGGGAAAGGAGACCATACAAGAGCAGGCTCTGGTCTACGGTCCTGCCTGGGCCTCCTGCCTTGCCCAAGACCCTATCCAGGTGTCAGGACCGTGGAGGGGTGGAGCCATTTTGCCTCTCCCTGGGTGGTGCCTTGGAGCCTCTCCATGTTCCTCGGAGGGGACACGGCTGGGGGAGGACCTTCAGCACTCTCAGTGGACACCAGGTCTTCCCCAAATCAAGCCTGGGACTTCCCTGTCCAGTCCAGGTTGAGAGCAGACTGTCCATGGACGGGGGGGGAGGCAGTGGCAGAGAAATCCACATTCCACATGAGGCCCTAGCCACAGCGCTGGCCATATACCCTCAGCAGGGGACGCTCGGGGACACTGAGGACTACCAGTCCCTAGCCCAGCCTGCACCTGCCCATGTCCTCATCTTAGCACTGGGGGCCTCTGGGCCACTGTGGTCCCAGCTGCTGTCATAAGTCCTGCAGGGCTGGCTGCGGGCGCCTGGGGGGCGAGTCTCCAGCTGAGGCCTCCTGCCCCCATGCTCCTACGTCTCTGGCTGGGGACACCCTCCCTTTTGAAAGAGGCAGAGCCAGTGTCACAACACGTGTGTGCGTGTGTGCGTGCGAGTGTGTGCATGTGTGTGTGTGCCTGTGTCTGTGTGTGCGTGTGCGTGTGTGTGTGCATGCGTGTGTGCGTGCGTGTGCGTGTGTGTGTGCGCGTGTGTGCGTGTGTGTGTGTGCCTGTGTCTGTGTGTGCGTGTGTGTGCGCGCGTGTGTGCGTGTGTGTGCCTGTGTCTGTGTGTGCGTGTGTGTGCGTGTGTATGCGTGTGTGTGTGCCTGTGTCTGCGTGTGTGTGTGCCTGTGTCTGTGTGTGCGTGTGTGTGCGCGCGTGTGTGCGTGTGTGTGTGCGTGTGTGTGTGCATGCGTGCGTGTGTGTGTGTGTGCGTGTGTGGCCTCCTGCCGTGTCACATCCCTCTGTCTCCAGCCAGGCCTCCCTATTCCAGCTCACACCCCGACCCTGTCCTGCCTCTGCGACGGGACGTCTGGCTGACACCTCTGCAGAGCTCAGCCTCAGGGCCACACACTGCCCAGACCTCCCTGGCCTCTGCAGGGTGCCGGGGCCTCCTGCTCCCCAGCAGATTCCTCAGCTCACTGCACCCCAACACGTCCAGGCACCGACCCCTTCTAGGCCCCATCCAGCCCCCATGCCCAGCAAGCCCCGTCCACCATAGTCCCCTTACTGTCCCCCTAAAGGTCTGGAGTGCAGGTGGGCCCCAGCCCTCCTTGGCGCCAACCCTGCCCGTGCCCCTCCTTCTGCTCCGGGGTGAGGCCAGTGACCTGCTGTGAAGAGCTGGGCCTCCAGGGCCTCCACTCATGTCCACCCTCAAGCTGTCCACTGCCTGGAATGCCCTTCTAGAACATGCCCTGTGGTCACTCCTTACCACTCTCAGTAAGGACCCTGGCGGCTGCCGGCCCACGCTGGGCAGCACCTCCACCCCTTGCCCTCTGCCCTGCCCACGTCTGCACCCACCACAGCCTCCCTCCCGCCTGCCCCCAGTGTGAGCTGAGGTGGAGCACGTCTCCCAGTGCCCAGCGCTGGCCGGGCGGAGCTTGAGGAGCCCTCGGTGTGTTCATAACCCCTGAGTGTGAAGACCCCAGGCCGGCCGGCAGCGGGGCCACCAGCGGGCACCGTGTCTGTGAGCCAGCTCTGCTCTGGGCTTGCCCTGCGTGGGACTGGGGTCCTCACAGAGCTTCTGGGGGGCATGGTCATCCCCGCTTCACAGCTGAGGACACAGGCCCAGAGTTTGATGCCCCCGTCCACCTCCCTCAGCCCACCTCTGCCCCTGAGGGAGGGTGAGACCCTCGAGGCCCTGCAAGGCACTGGACCACACCCTAGAGCCCGCTCATTCAGGCGGGTGGCTAGCAGCCCATGGTGGCCCTGCTGCCCCTTCTCCCTGGGCCTGTGCACACATCGCCTGCTCACCAGATCCCAGGCCGTCCTTCCTCTGTCCCTGGGCAGGAGTCCACCCAGGACTGTCCATGGCAGTGTGGGGGAGGGGCAGCCTTCTCCCACAAAGTCAAGCATGTGGGCTTTTCTGGGGAGCCCCAGCCTCCACGTCTCTCCAGCTTCCACATCTCCCCACCTCCACGTCTCCCCAGCCTCCATGTCTCCCCAGCCTCCATGTCTCCCCAGCCTCCATATCTCCCCACCTCCATGTCTCCCTAGCCTCCATGTCTCCCCAGCCTCCACATCAGCCCAGCCTCCACATCTCCCAGCCTCCATGTCTCCCCAGACTCCACATCTCCCCACCTCCACATCTCCCAGCCTCCAAGTCTCCCTAGCCTCCACATCTTCCCACCTCCACGTCTCCCCAGCCTCCACATCTCCCCACCTCCACGTGTCCCTAGCCTCCACATCAGCCCAGCCTCCATGTCTCCCCACCCAGGAAGCCCTGGGTCTGGAAGCTGCAGGTGGTTCAGTGAGGCCACCTGTGGTCTGGGGCTGGGGAGGGTTGCCCTGCGGTCTGTGTGGAGGGGTGAGGCGGGGTATGTGGGTGTCGAGTGCGAGGGGTGCTCTGCAGGCACTGTGCGGGCAGGGATCCCAGGTGAATGGCCCTGCCCAGCTGCCCAGGCTCTCTCCTGTCCTTCCGTGGCAGGGCGATGAGAGGTAGCTTTGAAGGGAAAGTGGATGCCGGCTGGAGGGCGGGGGAGGGCAGGGGTCCTGGGAACACTTAGGCCCTTATCGCTGATCAAAGCCAGGAGGGCCGACTGAGGGGCGAGGTGTGGCCGCCTGGCTCTCATTAGGGCCGGCTTGTTCCTGCCGCCTGCGCTTTCTCAGCCCCTCCACGGACTGCCCAGTGGCCTGTCCATCGCACCTGGTGGGGGAGTCTGCCCGCCAGCCCCTGCTCTCACACAGGGCGGGCCAGGGCGCTCCCTGCCCACTGCCCCTTCCTGCTGGGGCCTGGACAGTGTGCTGTCCTTCCCAGGGGACCTCCCCCGAGGGGACCTCCCCCCACGGCCTCTCCCCCTCCCCAGGGCTGCCCCCAGAAGTTGACCTGGGCTGCGTGGTTCCAAACAAAGGTCCATTTTTCAATGTGGGCCCAACCCCAGGGAGACCAGGAGGGGCCCGACAGTCCCACCCAAACGTGCTCCCATGGACGGGGCCACTCAGCTTTCCACCCGCCATCACAGGCCGCCGTGGTTTGGATCTCACACATCCCTCGTGTTCAAAAGGGACAGTGGGACCCCAGCCTCTTCCTCTTTTGTTTTTTCCTGTCCTGGTCATGACGCGAGTGATTCTGCTCCACCTCAAGGCCCCGTTGATCTGCTGTCCCCACCCGAGGGCTCAAAGGAGGAGGTGCACCCGAGCAGGGCCGGAAACCTCCGGAACCGTGAGCAGAAACAAACGTGCATAAGCTGGTCACTCAGTGCTCATCACGGCAACGGGTGGCTGAGGACAGGGACCCGGTGCAGAAGTGGCTCAGTTCCCTGCCACCAGAATTCCTAACCAGGGTCTCCTCCCCAGGGAACCAGGGCACCCGCCCTCTCGACACTGGAAAGGCAGGGGACGCAGCACGGTGGCAGACGCCCAGCGGCGGGCCTGGGTCAGGGGCGCAGGGCGTGCCAGGGGTGGCCTGGAGCTCGGGCAGCACCCTGTGGAGTGCTCTGTGGGACCTGTTCTGGGGACATGGGGGTGTCCAAAAGAGGTCAGGCCTCAGATCACTCTCACCTCCCATCTCCAAAGCTCATCTCTGTGAAAGGGAGAGAGAGAAAGAAAGAGAGACAGAGAGAGAGAGAGAGAGAGAGAGAGAGAGAGAGACAGAGAGAGAGAGAGAGAGAGAGAGAGAGAGGAAGACAGAGAGAGTGAAAGAGAGAGAGAGAGAGAGAGAGAGAGAGAGAGAGGAAGACAGAGAGAGTGAAAGAGAGAGAGAGAGAAAGACAGAGAGAGAGAGAGAGAGAGAGGTAGAGTGATTCTTGCTTCTCCATTTTTCCTCCTTCCTGCGGTGCCAGGGTCAGCCCAGGGCTCCTACGAGGCAGGTTCGGCCCCAAGCTCCACCCCAGCCTCCTGCCCCTGCAGTTTGGAATCAGCGCACACAGTGTCCGCGGCAGAAGGAGACTGGGTCCACGCATCTTTGAGACTGTGCGCTGGGATTTCCCAGCAGACCCTCTGGACCCCGGCCTGATGTGACGATACCCTGCTGCCCAGTTGGTGACCGGCTGGGCCATTGCCCCTATTAGTGAAATCGCCTGGCGGACACAGTCATGAGTGACCGAGAGCTGGGCAGGGACCCTGGGTCGTCGTAGGCCGTCTCTCGCCACCTTCACCTTGGTGACTGATATCCTGGAGAAGGTCCTTCTCTCCATCCTCTAAGTCACGTCCTGAGACCCCCACAGGGCGCACGGGTCCGTTCATAGGCTGCATGGCCTCGGTCCAGGAAGATGGCTCCATCCAGGGCCCTCAGGTTCCACAGGGTCATCCAGGCAGCGCAGTTGGCTGTGGAAACTGGTCAGATTATCCGATTTTTGCCAGAAGGGAGGGAATTATATACATGGAAAATATTTGCATGTTGTGTACGCCTTCACATGTTACATGACTGTGTATGCATGCATGTCTTTGTATGTAACATAAAGACACGCATACAATATGTAATATTCGTACAAGTACACGGAACACACTTTGTAAACACACTGGTGGACTCTCAGTAGTAGGCTTCCCGCCCAGCAGGAGTGAGGACCTGGGTTAAAATGTATTTATATAAAAATGGGTCAGTAAAATAAAACCAGGGAAAAGATAAGTATCATCTCACAAAATGAATACATACATATAAAATGTGTAAATATGCATGATATATGTACATGGACAACTTGAATAGACAGATTCATTGTGTGTAACAAATTCATTAAATGCTTACCTATTAATTAACACCCTTACTATATTCTGTGTGGTGGGAGGTTTGATGGAGAAACCCTTTGAAGCACACTGTTCCTCTAGGTTGCGCGGGAGACAAACTACTCCAGCCCGGGCCTGGGCCTGCCCCTCCGTGGCCTGGACTCAGCTGTCTGGCTGAGGACGCCCTCCCGCCAGCTTTGGTGGTACAACCCGTCCTCGCCCATGAATGTGGCAGGCCTGTGTCCCCCAATCCATGGTGGCAGGGACTCGGGGATGTGCAGAGAGTCCTGAGAGGGTCCCAAGCATCTGAGTGAGTCGGGGTGGGGGCTCCTCGGGGGCCTGGCCAGTGTGGTCAGCAGGGCCTCATCCCCACCCAGCAGCTCCAGGCCCCCAGATGCTCCTCCAACAGTCTGTGTCTCCCTCCTGCTTACCCAGCAAACTCCCAGCATCTGCTCCAGGCCGGGAGCAGGCCAGCCTTGGTCCTGGAGTCCAGAGGGGACAGACGGAGCACCCAGGAAGTCCCGGGCCATCAAGGGCCACAGAGCGGTCTCTTCTCTGCTGCAGAAGGCCATGGGCCTCAGTGCTTTCCAAATCCCTTTGAGTGAGTTGAGTTAATCATGTGTTCATTGATTCCTTCCTGCTTTGATTCATCCATTTAAGAATCTCCGCTGACAGACAGTTATTAATGAGAATCAAGGGCTGCTTCCAATCAACGCCATTTCCCGACAAGTTTGTGCGTCTAGATGCCGTCTCGGGCCTCAGTCTCCCATATGCAGTCCTGGCTGAAACGCCTTCTCTGGTAACCTCCCAGCGACGAAAACTAATGAGGGGCTGATTTTTGTGGGCAGTGAGTGTTCAGTGCAGGCTCCGGGACATCTGGAGCCTGTGCTGCCTGTTCTGACACCCCCGAGGGTGTGGGAATGCCTTCAGATATCTTAAAATGTTTTTTTTTCCCTCTGAAATTTTTTATAAAAAGCGGAACCACTGAAAGAATCTGACATCTTGGCCCCATTGGATGCAGAGACAGCGTGAGACGCTCCTGTGGTTCAGCTGGGCTCAGTCCACACACTCTGGAGGACTTTTCAGAGTGGAAGGGACATTGCTCCTCAGGTGGCCTGGTAGGTACTTGGGGAAAATGGATCCCTGTCCCTCGACTCTTGGGGAAAGCAGAGGACAGCCCCCCACCCCACCCACATTCATAGACATTTGCTCAAAGTTGTCACTCCTCTGCTTGCTCTGACCCCGAGACCAACTGGAGTGACTTGGAAGTCACTAATGACTTAGTCTCCCAAGGGTGGGGGTCCACACCTGGCCAGCTGTGTTGGGAGTGCTGGCCGATCCTGATCCGTGGTCCCATCACCCTGCCCAGGGCAGAGCTCTGCAAAATTGAACACATCCCTAGCTCCATTTGAATCTGAGTTTCCTCATCTAAGAATGGAAGAAGTGACCTTGGACAGATACATCTCACAGAGGAGCGCGGTGTTAAAAGCACTTGAAAACACTCAGCTTCTAGGTCAGTCACTGGATGTGGCCCCTCGGTGCCAATCTTAGGCCTGGGTTCTGTATCCTTGAGGGCTGTGATAAACAAAACAACACAAAATTAAACCATGTGCAGGAGGCAACGATGCACTCAGGAGAGGTGGTGAGCAGAGTGGGAGGCCAGCTGCGCTAGTGGACGTGCAGTCGGTTGTTGAAATGTCCTCATGCAGTGCGAGGCTGTAGAGAAAATCCCAGGGAATCTTTAAAAAACCTGCTAGACTCAATGAGAGACTTTTATAAGGCTTCAAAATACACATGTCTGTATTTTGAATATTTTCAAATGTTTGTATTTCAACATCCAAATACAAAACTCAAGAGTAATTTCAATATACAAACTCAATAATAATTTTTCCATAGCAATAGCTTGGAAGTTAACCTTTTTAAAAATTGAAATAAAACAATTGTAAATACCATTTGGAGTGACAAAAACAGATATGAAATGTAATGAAAGCTATGTAAGATCTGTATGTAAAGTCAAAACACTATTGAGTGAAATTAAAGACAATGTATGAATAGAGAGATATACCATATTCATGGATTGAACACTCAATTATCGTTGATGTATCTCTTCTCTCAATTGAGGAGTAGCTGGGGTTGGCAAAATTTGGTTCATTAGGCTGGCTGCCCATTTTTTGCAAACAAAGTTTTATCAGAACACAGTCATACCCATTCACTTATATACTTTCCTGGGCTATTTGTTAATTCACTGACAACATTAACTTGTGATAGAGACCTTGGTACCCTTGAAGCCTATAATATGTACTATCATCTGGTCCTTTAAGAAAAAAAAATTCACCTACTGATAGACTTAAAGCAATCCAAATCAAAATTCTGATATTTTATGTTCATTGGTTCTACTTGGTCATGATTTATAACATTTATGAGCTATTCTGTGATCCTAGTGTGTGAATCTGATTCAGTGCTAATCTTCAGCCTTTTGTTTAAATATAAATTCCTTAATTATGAGGCTTTTTAAACTCATATTTTATTAGTTTTTTTTAAGAAAAAAAACCTGTCTTTCCCAGAAGGATCATAAAGAACCTAATTTCTGAGTTCTTGCCCACCTACATATTTGAACTTGTCTATGCTTTGCCTTTTTATTCAAGGGTCATCTTGGCTGGGTATAGAAGTCCTGGGCTACATTTTCTCTTTAGCCTTTGTAGCCATTGTTCTCCTGTCTTCTGGCATGCTGCCCTTTATCATGACTTCTCCTTTTATCTTTGCCTCACTGCATTTTATCACCAAATATTTTTTCCTGGATGAACTTATGCATGCTATATGTCTAGAATTACCATTTCCCATGTGAGAGGGTTACCATCTACTTTTGTGGATTTTTTTCCCTGCTTTATCCTGTCGCTGGTTTTGGGGCACCTTTGCCTTTCTTCTCTGATTCACTTGTTTTTAATTCTTTAGTTTGGGCCATTTCCCCCAAATCAGTAGGAGCCACTAAGAAAACAGTTATGTCCTTGGAAAACTCTGTGTCTGGAGATCTGCTTCCTGCCCCTAGGGACTTCCCTGGAGGTCTGTCTGTCTCCCTCATCACCTGCCCTTAAAGGGCTATGCTCTGGGTGGATTCTGTCCCCCCATGCTGCCCCCACATGGCTTCTGCTGTGAAGAGGGGAAGCCAGGGCAGGGGTGACCCAGGCCACCTCTCTGGTCACTCCCCTGATGACAGGCAGGAGGCCCTTCCTCCTCACAGAGGTGCCCGTCAGCTGATGCTTCTGCTGGTCTGACTTACTGTTCTCGGAGTTGCACTTGGGGTTGGAGGGGAAGCCTGGTGGCTGTGCCTGTTCCCCACCCTGTTCTGGATGTCCCCTGGCATCTAAAGCCACAGCACCAGCATGAACACTGGACCACAGAAGGTCAACCAGCAGGACCTGAGGTCACCACATCAAGGAGAGGCAGCCCTGGAGGTGGAGGACTGGGCTTGGAATGAAAGCTGACCCTGGGGAGGGATGGCAGAGCCAGGCGGTACAGGACTCTAATGGGACAAGCCAGCCTCCCCGTCTGGCCCCCTCCCATGGCTGTCGGGAGCCGTCTCTGGGAGAGCTCTATTTCACTCTCCCTGTCTTTGTGTCCTGCCTCCTGGTGGGCAGGACAGGGCCTTTGGGTGTGTCCCCAGCATAGGCCCCAGCCAGGCCTTTGCTCTGGTCAGTGTGGAACATCCATCAAAGCTGGCCTGACTGCCATCTCTGACCACGGCCGCCCACAGTGCCGACGAGCCCCGGGGCAAGGGCACTTCCAGAGACGCGAGGTCTGCGCGCTCCAATTAGGCCTCTGACGCTGGCCAAGCCCTGAGTCTGTCCCGGGGCCTCCAGCTATCTGCTTCCCCTCCATTCTGCATCACAGGGAACGGACTCTCCTGAGCTGGAGAAGGGAGATGAGGGCTTCTTGTGGGCCGAGAGAACCAATTTTTTATCCCATAATCAATTCAGCATAAACCATATACTTTCCATCTAGATTAATTTCAGATCATTGTGGTAATTCCCAAATTGGCAACACTGAGACTGTCCTGCACCGGCATTTGCCCAGCACCTGCCGTGGGCAGGGCTCAGGTTTGAAGGAGGCAGAGCACGAGGGACCAGGGTCTGCCCTCAAAATCTCGGCCCACGTGAGGACCATGATGCTCCATGTGGCGCTTCCTGCTGAGCTGAGCAGGAGGGCAGCTGGGGCAAGGGAACAGGGGCTCCTCACACCCCAAGCTCCTCCTCAATC
Organism: Spermophilus citellus; assembly: GCF_964194105.1. Lineage (NCBI taxonomy): Eukaryota > Metazoa > Chordata > Mammalia > Rodentia > Sciuridae > Spermophilus > Spermophilus citellus. The sequence goes on from NC_138189.1 coordinate 3,048,835, forward strand.
CTGTGGCTTGGTGATCTTACTGCACCAGCAAGGGACGGAGCAATGGCAACCTGGAGGAGCGCAGAGTGCTCCTTAACTCTGTTGGCTGCCTGCCTGCACAGAAAGGCTCCTGCCGTCAGCGCTCACCTCCGAGACCTGAGGATGGGCCTGCGATTCTCCCTGCACCCAGGGACCCTCGCACGAGCAGCTGGCTGGTGCCTGTGGGAACCCAGCCCGGGCTGCACCCCAGTTCCTGTGAGGCAGTGCGGCTGTGAGGGCTGGGACGAGCCTTGGGAGAGCCTGAGGGTGGATGTGGGAGCCCCGTCTGCCGCTGCGGGGTGCTGGGCAGCCTGGAGACCCTGGGCAGCTGGGCACTGGCTCCACTCCCGGCCCGGTTCTCCCTCAGGTAAGTGGGGCGAACGGTAAAGCACTCCTTGTGCCTGGTCTTGGGCATTCCGGTCACGCATCCTGGCAGAGGGCTGCGCTCTGCACTAGGCTCGCTCTGTGCGTCATCCACGAGGGCCCTGCGTAGCCTCTGAGCTCTCCTGGCTTCGCCCCGCGAGCACCTGCCAAGCCAGAGCTGTGCGCTCAGCGGAGCTGAGGGTGTAGGACCCGAAGGGGTCTGACCTCTGCGCTTGACGCTGGCAGGTGACCTCAGGGGACCACGTCTTAGGAGAGTCTTCTCTGTGGGGCTCTTACCAAGGAGAAACCCTAAACAATGCTCTGGGTTCCCTAGCTTTTAGCTGACTCAAGACAGGATGAGGACTTCCTCAGGTGCAGGGGCCAGGCACGTGCCAGCCTCAGCATCTCTGGGGCTGCCGGGACAACAACGGTGGCCCTCTCGGGTCTGAGGACAGAGGTCTGGACGCATTCAGTCTAGATTGACTCTCCAAGGCCTCCGGAGGGTCCCAGCCGACCAGCAGGACAGGCCCTGGGCTCAGGGCCACCTGCTGGCACCGGGGACCCCAGCAGGAGTCCCAGTGGTTCCCCCTCAAGGGCCTCAGGTCGGCCAGAACTTGGGCCACCAGCAAGGGAGCCCCCCGCCCCCCCAAGCGCCAAGGAAACGGGTGAGGAGGTCGGGGTCTGCTGCGCCACCGGAAGATGGGGCGCAGCGGCCCCCTCTGTGTCACTGGCCCCTTGCTCCAGCGTCTGTGATGACCACCTGCGGTCACTTCCTGCTTCTCCTCCCTGTGCCAGCGCCCGACCCCTCAGAGCCACAGGCTCATGGAGTGGCTGGGCATGTGTGCAGCCAGCGGCTGCCGGCCGGGGCGTCCTCGGGCGGGGTCCCTCCTGGCTGGTCTGGGGGGCACCTGGCACCTGTCGTCCCTGGCAGCAGAGGTGCCTCCCCAGCCCCAGCAGGCTGCCACCCAGCAGCGCCCCCTGCAGCCCGCGGAGCCATGAGGCCTAATTGCTGGATGCCGCTTTGCAGGACAGGGCCCCAGCCGCGCCCAGGCAAGGCCCTCCTGACTGTCAGCAGTCATTGAGGATAAATTAATATTTACTAAGCAGAGTCTCACGGGGAGGAGTGGGCCTGAGAACCAGGGGGCGAGCGGCCGGGACCTGTGGCCCCACTCCCAGCTCTGGCTCTGTTGGCGGGGCTCGTGGGACCCTGGGCAGAAACCCGATCTGCAGCTAATTGCGGGGCCAGGCTTTCTCAGAGCACTCCTGCGACCCTGCTCAAAGTGCTGCTCCTGCCCTCGGATACAGCCGTACACATCAAAGGGAGCTGGAGGAAGCCTCCCGGCACCCCACTTCCCCGCCCCCACCCAGCATGGAGTGGCACCTCTGGGCCCTGCGCAGGGCAGAGGCTTCCTGCCCGTCCAGAGCCTCCTGCACACTGGCTGGGCCGCTGCCTGTGCCCTGGGAGGACATGTTGCATCTCCATTTTTCTGACCTGGAGACAAGCTCAGAGACGTTAAGCAAGTTATCTGAGGTTGCACAGCTGGTTATGGGGTGGAGCTTGAATTTGAAATTTGTGTTTGTTTTCCGGAGCTGCTACCACAAAGTGCCATAAACTTGGTAGTTTTAAACAAAGTTCTGGAGGCCAGAAGTCCAGAACCAAGGTGTCTGCAGGCCCATCTCTCTCTGAGACAGGAGCAGGACCTTTTCTGTCCTCTGCTCCCTGTTACCTGCCAACCTCAGGGTTCCAAGTTCCTCCTGGGGGCTGCACCCAACTCCCCCACCCCATGAGGACATGTCACTGGGCCAGAGCCAGCCTCGTCCAGATGGCCTTGGCTTAACCCCAGCCCCGTACAGACCCCATTCATCATCCCCAGGTCCCGTTAGGACACGTCTCACCAGAGCGCTGGCTCCTCCTGTCTGGCCGGCAGGGCAGTGAGGGCAGCTGAGGAGGAGGCTTGTCCCTGCTCCAGGCCCCGCACCTCCCTGCCTTCATCCTGGGCACAGGCCCCGGTGGCGAAGGGAAGCTGCGGGTTTCAACTTGGTGACATCTGGCACAGCCTCTGGGACACCCTCCCGAGCCTGCTTCTCACACCGAGGGCGAGGTGGGTGGCCTGGGGCCCTTTGAGCTCAGCGTCACAGGCCAGGGGTTAAGTGGCCACCCCAGGGCATGTGAGTCCCTGGTGGCAGGCCAGACAGGAACAAGGGTCTGCTGACCCCAGCCTGAGCTGTCCCCAGAAGCAAATTTGGCAGAAAGCTGGAGGCCCCGGGGGGGGGGGGAGGGTTGGTGATCTGAAGAAGTCACCACGGCCTCAGGAGGGGTCTGTCCAGGCCACAGGGTGGGCAACCCTGGTGGGTGCAGCCCAGGCTCACTGCCATGCAGAGTGGCCTCCACACAGAGGACAGAGCGGGGCGGCCTGCCGGAGCGGGACGGGGGCTGAGCAGTGTTCGAGTGGCCCTGACAGGGAGGTCCCAGGGGCGGCTTCTGGCCCAGCGTGGAGGACGAGGAGGACGTTTGAGCAAGCTGAGGAGCCCAGGGTCTGAGAGAGGCCTCCTGGCTGGCCATGCGCTCTCCTTGCTGGAGCAGGGGTTTGGACCAGTGTCCGGAGGGTCCCTGCTGGCCCCAGCCAGGGACCCTGGGCAACCTCTGGGCAGCTGAGGGGCTGAGGAAGCTTCGGCTGCCCGAGCACTCCCCTCCCTGCCCCCGACAGCCCCGTCAGCTCTGCCCCTCTCCCTGCGGGGGGCCAGGCCAGCCCAACCCTGGGAAGCTGCTGGGGGCATCAGCAGGCCCTCGGGTCAGAGTGGGCGGGTGCCGAGAAGCAGCCGCTAGGAGCAGCGGGCCCTCAGGTCCCCACTAGGTGGTGACATCTACAGCAAGGGCCCTGCCACCTGCCTGCGGACACCAAGCTTCCCCAGCCAGGCCCGCGCCCAGAGCATGGTGACCGCCGTCCACGCTGGTCTGACCTGGGGTGAAGAGGCAGGGCGCCCCTCACGGCATCACCCCACCTCCTCTCCTGAGTTAGAAGACGGACTTCAGAGCCCCCAGGTTGGGGACAACCTTGGAGGAAGCCTGGGGGCGCAGCAGGGATGTGGGGTCTGGGGGAGCACCGCCTCTCAGGATCAGGGTCGGAAGAGATTCTGTGCCTAAGAACTTGGGCTGGGAAGTGGTCCGACCCCGCGGGTGCCCCTGGTGTCTCCCTCTGCTCCCAGCCCAGCTCGGTCCACGTCTGCTGGGGCCCTGGGGTCCTTCCCTGGGAGGCTGCTGAGCTGCTCCTAGGGCTGGAGAGATCCGGTCCAAACTCGCCCCCCCCCAAGCCCAACAGCCCCCTCCTCAGAAGGAGGAGCTGGATCAAATGTTAATCCTCTCCACATGTAGAATGTTCCAGATCGCCCCGAGCTCAGAGTGCCTTTTGAACTTGTGAACAGAAATTGATTCAAGGTGACGAATTTGTAATCAGTTTATGATTGATGGCCGGGTTTCCAGAAAGGCAGCTCCGTGTCCCTCCTCCCTCCCGGGAAGCAAATGTGTTTCACTTTATCTTCCCCAGCTCGGGACCCGGAGGACCAGGGCAAAAAAAATAAAGTCAACTGCAATATTTAACTTGTACGAGAACAGATGCCACTTAATGGGCATCGGTGGGAAGGAAGTGCTAAATGGGGCTCTGGCCGCTCCCTGTCCGCTCAGAGGACACTCGGATGTGAGACTATTAGTGTGATTAGTGAATAATGACTTTGGAACTAATCTCGCCGGGTTGGAAAGAGAGCAGGACAGGCCGAAAACAGAAACATCTGCTGGACGCCCGATTTCAAAGGGTAATTGACGAGGCTGCTCAGGCTGCCCACCCCGGGCCGCACCCTCGCTGTCTGTCTGTCTTTTCTTCCTCCTCCTCCTCCTTTTTTCAATCAAAACTACCCTGAAGTGACTTTGAGCTCAACCCTAGCAGAGCTCGGCCGGGAATCCCGGGGAGCAGTGACCGAGGGAACGGAGTGACCAGGGAGGGCCGGGAGCAAGGCCCCTCACCCAGGGAGCAGCCAGCGCCTCCTCTGGTGCCTTGGAGGCGCTCACGGGAGCGCAGCCCTGACTCACTGCAGCCCCCTTCCCTGGCAGGGCTCCTCTGGCCCTTGGACCCTCTGGAAGTCACCTGCTGTTCCTTCCTTCAGGCAGCCATGTGCTGAGGAAGGCAGGGGCAGGGGAGGAAGGGGAGGAAGGGACGAGGGAAGCAGGAGGGAGGAGGGAGGGAGACCCCCGTTTGTACTGCTGGCCCAGGACCAGTGTCTGTGGTGGCCACTCCCCAAGTGACTGACTTCCAACTGCCACGGCCATGTCGCAGCTGGTGTCGCAGGAGAGGACACACCTGGGCTCTGGGGCAGGCCCGAGCTGGCCCCAGCACAGTGCTACCTCCAGGCCTCTGTCCACACTGCCCCCTGCCAGGGCTTGCCCTCCTGCCTCCCCTGCCTGAGAAAGGCCTACCAGTTCTTCAAGGGTCAGTCCCCTGGTTTGAGCTGGGCTGGGGGTCTGCCGTGGACTCCTCTGCAGCCCAGGGACCCCTGGCCCAAGCTGCGCCTCCCCACCCTCAGCAGGGCCACACATCTGAGGTGTGCACCCCGATGTCCTGGGCATCTGCACCCTCACCACTCCCGCCCTCCCTCCCTCAGCCACATTCCAGCACCACACTCCTGGACACTGGGCTGGACACACGCCTGGCCCAGGGGCCCCTGAGCCTTAGGAGCCTTCCAGGAAAGTGCATGGAGACCCTCCCCCACCTGGCTGAAAGCAGATGCTGGGAATCTTGGGAAAGGAGCTCCCTGGGAGCCCAAGGGCGAGGCTGGAGGGACGCAGAGCAAGTGGGCAGGCAGGCCAAGCCCTGGGTGAGCTCAGGGCAGCACTGGCAGCAGACAGAGGGCCTGGTGGGGGCTGCCAGCTGGGGACAGGCTCCACCCCCTGCAGGCCTCCGGGGGAGGAGGGCAGGGCAGCTGCATTTTGTCCTCATGTAGGAGAGAAACCCTGCAGGGGCTCCAGGAGGTGGCGAGGAGGGTCCTAGACGGACACTGGAAATCCAAGTGTCTCTTTGCAAAGGCGCACACACAGCGCAGCATTTCAAGGATGCGGGGAGAGCCGGTGTCCCCCACTTCTGACCTGCAGCCTCCGTCTGGCACCTGCCCGCTCCCTGGTCTCTGTCCAGAGGCAGCTCAGTTTGCAAGGCTGCTGCCCTGCAGGAATTGCAGTGCCCAGGACACGGTTTTCTCTCCTGCACCCACTTGCTGTTTGGAGCCCAGCAGTGCCTGCTCACCGGTGCCTTCACTTTCTATAGTTCCTGTGACCACCATCAGCCACAGACTGGAAATAGCACATGGACATTCTGGAAATGACCTGTAAGTTTTCAAAGGCACCCATTCTGAGTCGGTGGTGAGACCTCACATCACCCAGCTCATCAGGGAGGTTCCCGTGGCCCAGTGTGTCCACGCTGTGTATGCCACCCCCTCACGGGCACCTGTTGTCAGATCCACCACCAGGGAATCACAGCACCTGGGTTTAAGTGACCCCATTATTAAGTAAAATAATGATGGCCCCAAAGCAATGCTAATATTCTAGATGTATCAAAGCACTTTCTCTGAGTGGAAAGGTGAATGTATAATAAGGTATTTTAGGAGAGAGACCAAACACACGTGACCTTTATTACACAATGTTTACTCCTGTGACTGTCACCATTCCTTATTTTATTATTGTTGCTGATCTCTTACTGTGCTTCATTTATAAATTGAACTCTGTCCCGGGCGTGGGGGGTACATCTCCACTCCCTGGCCACCCCACCCTGATGAAGCGTCCCCTCCCGGGCATTGCTGCCAGCTCCAACTGGGCCTGGCCTCTTCTACCTGGGTGTCGAGTGGGCCCCTCAGGTCCATCAGTGTAAAGCTGGGGACATGGTCAGAATCGAGACAGGGTTGCACCTGGCGAGCCCCACAAAGGCCACTGCAGGCCTGCCTGGAGCCAGCAGAGCCTGCCCAGCCCTGCCCAGCACGGCCCGTGCCCAGGGACCACGGCGTCACCTCATCGTTCCCTTGCACCCCTCCCTGGCCGCAGCCTCCTCGATCCGCTCATGGTGGACTACGGTGCGTGCTCCCCCGGCCCCGTCCCAGCCCTGCCACGTCCCATACCCCCCGTCCATGGTGGGCCTGTTCGTCCCCCCAGGAGCTCTCCCTCCAGCGCCTCCGCTCCCCTCCTCCCCCTGGCCATCCTCCACTCTCCAGGCACCAGGGCTGCAGCCTGAGGGAGAAGCTTGCAGCCAGGACAATTGGGAACCCTCTTAGGGACGTGACTGGGCCCTTGAGCCTCCCGGGGCAGGATCTCTGTGGAGAAGCCAGCTGACCCTGAGCTGCATCCCAAATCATTTTTTTAAAAATATTTTTTAGTTGTCAATGGATCGTTATTTGATTTACTTATATGCAGCGCTGATGATCGAACCCAGCACCTCACACATGCGAGGCAGGCCGTCTATCTCTGAGCCACAGCCCAGCCCAAATTTTTTTAAAACTTTTTTAGTTGCAAGTGGACCCAATACCTTTATTTATATAGGTACCAGGGATTGAACTCAGGGGCACTCGACCCCTGAGCCACGTCCCCAGCCCTATTTTGTACTTTATTTAGAAACAGGGTCTCACTGAGTTGCTTAGCACCTCACTGTTGCTGAGCCTGGCTTTGAACTCATGATCCTCCAGCCTCAGCCTCCTGAGCTGCTGGGATTACAGGCGTGCCCAGCTGTATATTGTTATGTGTGTGGAGCACAGAACCCCGTGCTCCACATGTGCCAGGCAAGCACTTCACCACCAAGCCCCAGCCCCAGCCTCCCACATCTTTACGCCACTTGGGAAAAGAACCCGAGGAGAAGGCTGCTGAAATAGATGGCTTTAGTGCCACAGGACTGCAGAGTGACATTTGATGTTAAGGCCCAGCAAAGAATAGGAGCCCCAGGAAACACCCAGAGTCCACCATCGGCCCTGGAGAGATCCACTCTAGAAGTGGGGTGAACCTGGGAGCAGTGAGATTCGCCAGGACTGCAGCCCAGCCTCAGCCAGCTGCCTGGGGGTGCAAGCCCCCGCCCGCCCGCACACCCGCATGAACACCTGCCCGCATGCACACCTGCCCGCACACCCACACGTCCACACACCCACACGCCTGCACACCGGCCTGCACACAGTGCACCCCGAGGAGGAACACCACCTGCCGATTCACCAAGGTTCAACCAGAAGCTACTGAGCAAGGTTGGAGAGAGCCAAGAAGAGAACAGACCAGAGCCACGGGACTCAAGGGACGACCATCAAAGGCAAGTGACAAATGTGCTCGAGAAAATAGAGCAGCGGGTGAGCACCAGAGCAGGAACATGTGGGAGTGTCACCAGGTTCAAAGACCCGGGGAGTCTGGGAACCGGGGGGAGAGCTGGTGGGCACTCACCAGCACAGAGCCGGGGAGAGGGACAGGGCAGGATGGAGCCAGGGAGAGGCCCAGGATCCGCCACACACACACACACACACGCACGCACGCACGCACGCACACACGTACATGCATGCACACACACACGCACACGGGGAGAAAGGGCCACACGAGGGGTTGGGGTCCCGTAGGGAAGAGGGAGCAGAGACAGTGTCTGGGAGCTCCCCAAACTGCCCCACGGGATGCAGAGAGCCGCGGTCAGCCGAGCTGCAGACCACGGGAGACAGTGGTGTCCCTGCAGCCAGAGGAGCAAGGCCGACCTTCAAGGGGCAAGGTGCTAGGAGCCACAACCAAATAATATGATGCATGGCACTTTTGGTTGTAAGGTGATGCCAGCTAGCCATTGAGATGATATGATTATGTTAAGACTTACATTCATATGGAAATTGGACTCCTGCTGTTCACCTTGGCCTGCTACAGGACTCATGTTATGGGACTCCTGGAGAGTTCCCATTGGTTGGGGAAGGATAGTAGGAGGGAATTCCGGGGGAGGTCCGGGGCTCCGGTTCCAGTAGACGTGAGCGCGTGGGTGAACCGGCTTGCTTGCCGGACGTGTACGTGGTATTGGCGGCATTTTCTTTTTTTTTTTTTAATATTTATTTTATTTTTTTTTTTTAGTTCTCGGCGGACACAACATCTTTGTTGGTATGTGGAGCTGAGGATCGAACCAGGGCCGCACGCATGCCAGGCGAGCGCGCTACCGCTTGAGCCACATCCCCAGCCCCAATTGGCTGCATTTTCAAAAATAAAGTTTTGTTCCTGCTTGAGTGGCTCATGATTCTGTGCCCAGTTAGACTGCGGCAATTGGCGGCCCGTACGGGGAACGCCTGAAGCTTAGAGGTGAGTAAAATTGCTCGCCCCTGAGGGAAGGCGACAGAATGGGTGACCATTTCAAAAAACAATGTGTTCTTGTTTTGATTCATTTTGTTTTTATTTCAAGCTCCCTAGCCCTAGAATTTTCTCAGGCGAACTGGGAAAAATGGTTGGCTCAAGGTTTGAAGTTATTCGGCCCTGAGAAAAAGAAATTGATACAACCATTCTCTGCTCCGTTTTTGTTTCATTCTGCTTCGGCTTTGTTTTATCCTATCTTATTGGGCTACGTTACCTTTATAGTAGATTAGAATCTAGTAAAAAACAAACCGAAAGACTGTTAAGTAAATTGTTAGAGATCCAGACTATGGTAGAAAGAACATTAGGTCAAGCAAAAGAGAAGGTCTCTCAAGCTAGTCAGAGGAAAATTTAAAGAAAGCAAGCTTAGAGGAAAAACAGCCATCAGGTGGAGAATTACAACAGGAGGCTGCTACTAACTCCGTTCTATCACCAGAGGGCGTAATTCAACCAACAGCTCCATCTATAGCTGAGCGGCCCTCAACTCCCGTAGTTGATGGACGGAATTCTGAGGCAGGACCCCAAAGATTAGCATGCCCTGTACTTGAGCAGGCAGGAGGGCAACGAATTCACTGTGCTTTAGATTTCAAAACAGTAAAGCAATTAAAGGAGGCTGTAACAACCTACAGTCCTCAAGCACCCTTTACCATAAGTATGGTCGAATCTGTTATGGTCGAATGACACCAGCAGATTGGGCTAACATGTGTCGATCTGTGCTAAATGGAGGACAATATTTGTTATGGAAGGTTGCCAATGAGGAATTTTGCATGGAGACAGCTAGGCGAAATGCAGAAGCCGGTTACCCTCAAAGAAATCTAGATATGTTATTAGGAAAGGGACCTTATGAGGGTCAAAGACAACAAATTGAATATGATCCTGGCGTATACGCACAAATTGCTGTAGATGCAGTTAGGGCATGGAAAACTTTACAGGGGCATGGAGATTTACAAGGTCAATTATCTAAGGTAATACAAGGAACTAATGAACCTTACGCTGAATTTGTAGATAGGCTTATTCAGACAGCTTCTAGAATATTTGGAAATACAGAACAAGCAATGCCATTTATAAAACAACTGGCTTATAACCAAGCAAATCGTTGCTGCAGAGAGGTCATTAGACCATGGAGACATGAAGATTTAAACACATATATTAAATTATGTAGAGACATTAATGAACAAGGGCAAGTCTTAGCAGCAGTACAACAGGCTTTAGATGCCAGGCCAAAAACATGCTATAATTGTAATCAAACAGGACATTTTAAAAGGAGTTGCCCCATAGGAGGAGGGTTTAACAAAACTAGGTATCAAAGGAATAGAATACCAGGTATTTGCCCACGATGCCGTAGAGGGAGACATTGGGCTAATGAATGCCATTCTCAAACCACCATAGAGGGTATTCCGTTATCAAAAAACGGACAAGGACCAAGTTTTTACCCACGATATCGTGGAGAAAGGTATCAGGCTCCATTGCCAAAAAACGGACTAGAGGGCCCAATGCCCCGGGGCCCAAAACCACAAATATACGGGGCAATGGAAGAACCCAGGAGCACCATCAAGGTAGTGCCCAGGACGCATTATCCATTAAATCCCTCATCAGACAAACTAGAGGGAACGCAGGGTTGGACATCTGCGCCTCTGCCAGAGCAGTACTAACTCCAGAGATGGGAGTTCAAATCATTCCCACAGGAGTAAAAGGACCTCTTCCCCAGGGAACAGTAGGCTTATTATTGGGATGCAGCTCTTCTACTCTAAAAGGACTTATGATAAGTTCTGGGGTAATTGATCCCGATTATGAGGGTGAAATAAAAATTATAGCTAGTTCTCCAAGAGGTATATCAGTAATTTCACCAGGAGATAGAATAGCACAGTTATTAATAATACCCAGCCTGCATGATAAATTTTCCAGTTGTAATGTAGAAAGAGGTTCCAAGGGATTAGGCTCCACAGGTGTAGATTGAGCTATGCTGTCTTTAAATTTAGATTCTCGCCCAATGCTAAAATTAAATATTCAAGGACATGACTTTAATGGGCTGCTGGATACAGGTGCAGACCTTAGCATCATATCTCGTCAAGAATGGCCAAAACATTGGCCATTACAACAAGCCACTCAAACGCTTCGAGGCCTAGGAGTGGCAACAAATCCCCATAGAAGTGCTATGGTATTAGATTGGAGGGATCCTGAAGGATGTGAAGGAACTATACAGCCCTATGTATTGGATCATCTTCCCGTAAATTTATGGGGACGAGATGTCCTAGATCAATTAGGATTGACATTAACAAATAACATCAATCCTAACACGCCCACTACTAGGGCTAGACAAGGATTTAGGAAAGAAAAAAGATTAAGAGAACAAGAACAAGGTATGACAGCACCAATTCAAATAGATCAAGAAATAAATAGACATGGATTGGGTTTTCAGAAAGGGCTACTGAGACAATCAAAATTACTTGGAAATCAGAAAGACCAGTGTGGGTTCCTCAGTGGCCCCTGACTAAAGAAAAGATACAAGTAGCCCATGACCTGGTCAGACAACAATTAGCGGAAGGACATATACAACCTTCCATATCCCCCCATAATACTCCCATTTTTGTCATTAAAAAGAAATCTGGTAAATGGAGATTATTACAAGATTTAAGAGCCATTAATAATAAGATGGTTATTATGGGACCTGCTCAATCAGGGATTCCCCAATTGTCTGCTTTACCAAAAACCTGGCATGTTTTAGCTATAGATATTAAAGATTGTTTCTTTTCAATTCCAATTCATCCCGAGGATAGTCCACATTTTGCATTTACTATCCCTGCACTGAATCATGAAGGTCCTGATCAGAGATATGAATGGAAAGTACTCCCTCAAGGGATGGCTAACAGCCCAACTATGTGTCAAATTTATGTTAATAAAGCAATCCAGCCACTTAAAAATCAAAATCCTGAACTACAAATATTTCACTATATGGATGATGTGTTATTGGCACATAAAGATAAAAACACATTGCTAGAATGTTATGCCACACTTACAAACTTATTAAAAAATTATAATCTAGAGATAGCAACAGATAAAGTACAATTAAATCTTCCAATTAATTATTTAGGAGTTCTATTATCCTCAACCATGGTCCGTCCACCAAAAATTCAAATACGAGTAGATCAACTCAAATCACTTAATGACTTTCAAAAGTTATTGGGAGACATAAATTGGATAAGGCCTTATCTAGGCATACCAACAGGAGAGTTGGGACCTTTATTTTATATTCTAAAAGGTCCATCAGATCCAAATTCACCCCACATGTTAACGCCTGAAGCAAGAAAAGCATTAAAAATCATTGAGACATATATGGAAAATATGCATTTGGATAGAATTGATATAAGTTTGCCTTTATTATTTATTGTACTACCAACAAAAAATATTCCTACAGGAGTATTTTGGCAAGAAGGTCCATTATTGTGGATACATTTATCTTATTCTCCTAACACTATTTTTACTAGGTATCCTGAGGCTGTAGGACAATTAATACTCAAACGAATAAAAGCAGCAAAGGGAGTGTTTGGGATTTCTCCCAATAAAATTATTACTCCATATACTATGGATCAAATTGATGAGTTAGCTAATGAGTTAAATACTTGGGCAATAATCATGTGTAAATCTAGTGTTTCATTTGATAATCACTTACCATCTAATCCTTTGTTGTCTTTTTGGTCTAAGAATCCTGTAGTTTTTCCAAAAATGACAAGGAAAACACCTATCATGAATGCTCCAAATATATTCACTGATGGGTCAAATAATGGTACAGCAGCTGTAGTTACTCCTGATCAAACTTTTACATTTTTAGTACCCAAACAATCAGCTCAAAAGGTAGAGCTTAATGCAGTATTACAAGCTTTTATGATGTTTAAAGATTCTGTATTTAATTTATTTTCTGATAGTCAGTATGTAGTTAATGCTATAGTATCCCTTGAAGATGCTGGTAGGATTTCCCCTTCTTCTACTGTTTTCTCTTTGTTTTCTGCTATACAAAGTCTAATCTGGGACAGAAAAGATCCATTCTTTATAGGACATATCAGGGCACATACAGGATTGCCTGGAGCCCTTAGTTTGGGCAATGATTTAGCAGATAAAACTACACATGACATACATATTTTCTCCACAATAGAAGAAGCTATAAATTTTCATAAAAGGTTCCATGTCAATGCTAATACTTTACAAAAGCATTTTAAAATAACTAAAGAACAAGCCAGACATATAATAAAACAATGTCAAAATTGTGTGACCTTTTTACCACAAGTTAATCTTGGAGTCAATCCTAGAGGATTGATACCTAACCATATTTGGCAGATGGACATCACACACTTGCCAGAATTTGGAAAATTAAAATATTTGCATGTTACAGTTGATACTTCTTCTGGATTTTTGATGGGCTCCCTTCATGCCGGAGAAAAAACTAAAGATGTTATAGCTCATTGCTTACAAAATTTTGCCACTGTGGGCATTCCAAAACAGTTAAAAACGGACAATGGTCCTGGTTATACTTCTACCTCTTTTAAACAATTTTGCTCATCATTTGGCATTACTCACATAACAGGAATTCCATACAATCCACACGGACAAGGCATAGTTGAAAGAGCTCATCAAACTATTAAAATGTACTTATTAAAACAAAAGGAGGGAATTGGAAAGGGGTATATATCCCCAAAAAATAAACTTAAAATAACCCTTTTTACTCTAAACTTTTTAAATTTGGATTCATCAGGGCTTAGTGCTGCGGAAAGACATTTGTACCCAAAAAATGCACATAAGCCTAAGGTACTTTGGAAGGATATTCTAACAGGACAATGGAAAGGTCCGGACCCAGTGATAGTCTGGAGTCGGGGCTCTGTCTGTATTTTTCCACAGGAGGAACAGCAGCCAATTTGGATTCCAGAGAGATTAACCAAAACAATTTCTACAGAAAAAGAAGATGATTTGACTCAAATCCATAACAGCTGATATCCAGAACTCCAGCTTGGCTATTCTTACATCTGCGACAGTGATCAACCAGGGTGCTTTTTTCAATATCTATTTTATTATTGCTTTTTCCCACATCATAAAGTTTCATTTTATTTTTGAGCTCATACAGACATAAATTAATGTTTTTCTGATCAGTTTTATTTTTTGACTATGGAGTTTTTAAACATTGCAATGGAGATTTCACCTAGGTATAGCTACAAGGCCTTTACTATTGTCTTATATGTTGTATGTTACGTGTGCACATTTCTGTTTTGTGTTGTATGTCTGTATGTGCGTATGTCCATATATCATAGATGAGGAGCGCTCATAAAAATGTGGATCCCAAATTTTTTTTTATTATTCACGTGATTTTAATGGTTTAATTTAATTTGGGTAAACAGCTGTTGAAGACTGTTTTAATATGTGTACAAATAAGCAGGTTAACAGATCTGTTTACTTTCACTTTTCCTTTTCATTATATTTAATAATTCTGTTCAGGATAATGTAAATTGTTCTAAAAATTGTTTTCTTAATACCTGTTGAAATGTTACATTTTTTTTCTCTTCTTAACATCATTGTCAATCCCTATTTTCATCCCACTGCCGGTGAAGACAAAAATGAAACCAAACTACAACTTCTTCAATAATTATCACAACAAACTGTATAAACTGATGCATCAATGAATAATAACTCAACAAGTAATGCTCAATCACTGAGTCGATTTATTTTGGGAGGAAATGGACATATTGATAGATTCCTCCGCTTTGAACTGCTTACAAAACTTGCCTGGACTATGTATCACTTGTATGCATTGTGCTCTATCTGTTGATGCAGCAAATTATGGTAGTGCTGGCGTATCTTTGCTGATGTGTCACCAGTGATGCAATTTTTCCTAAAGAGCCGTCTATTGACTTGATGTCGTGGCATTTCTGTATCCTCCTCCCTTCTACTAGTGATGGTCTAATTTTGGGGGCCAACTGAGGTGAGGCAAAGAACCTCACCCCCCCCTCCGGCACCAAGGCCAAATTTGGGGGCCAACAGAGGTGAGGCAAAGAACCTCACCCCCTCCACTGGTGCATAGGCCTATCCACAGGTATGGCTATATACTGGACCGGTAGTCAGTGACGGGTATGATTCAGTTGCAGTGGTATCAACCTAAGACAGGAGGCTGACTCCTAGAGGTCAGTTTTCCGATGACGGGTAAGAACCATATGTTGAATTGGACATACCTAACAGGCACGGTCCCTAGCCACATTGCCTGTTGCTTAATTAAACAGAAGGGGGCAGATGCTAGGAGCCACAAGCAAATAATATGATGCATGGCACTTTTGGTTGTAAGGTGACACCAGCTAGCCATTGAGATGATATGATTATGTTAAGATTTACATTCATATGGAAATTGGACTCCTGCTGTTCACCTTGGCCTGCTACAGGACTCATGTTATGGGACTCCTGGAGAGTTCCCATTGGTTGGGGAAGGATAGTAGGAGGGAATTCCGGGGGAGGTCCGGGGCTCCGGTTCCAGTAGATGTGAGCACGTGGGTGAACCGGCTTGCTTGCCGGACATGTACGTGGTATTGGCGGCATTTTCAAAAATAAAGTTTTGTTCCTGCTTGAGTGGCTTGTGATTCCGTGCCCAGCTAGACTGCGGCAGCAAGGGGGAGTGGCAGATGGCTGAAAGGCCATCTCACAGCTGCAGACTCCTGGGGCCTCTCCCAAGAAGCAACGGGACACTGCCTGCTTGCTCAGTGTCCCTAGGGGTCCTGCTTCATGGTGTGGGACCCATCTGAACTCCTGACCCCACCTGGGCAGCCAGTGGGGCCAGACCACTCTGGGGCTCTCAGCATGGGGACACAGGTCAGGACCAGGCCAGCAAGTGGACCTGGGTCCCAGGGCCCTGCAAGGACCTCCTGCTCCCCCCAGGGAGAGGTCGGACCACTTACTTGGGAAGCAGGAGACAGCTGATCCCTGTGGAGCCCCCAGGCCCTGGCCAGCGCTCCATGTCCACATGCCCTCCAGACGCCAGTGCGACGCGTTTCATTCCCCATTTCACAGACGAGGGTGGGAAGGGTGAAATCTGCGGCTCACAGCTGGTCAGGACGGGGCGACCTGGAGCCTAGGTCCACCAGGCTCTCGCGTCAGCCCCACACCTGCGGCCTGGCCACCCCGGGCCTGAATGTCCCCCCTCAGGCGCTCCCTCAGCCTCTGAGCGCCTAATCCCACCCACGTCCTTCCCTCTGGGGTCCCCGCCCTGGCCTGCTTTAAGATCCTGTCTCGTGTCCAGGCAGCCTGGCTGGTGTCTTTGGCGGGAGGCCACAGAGGCATGACTTGGAGTTCTCTGCTGTCCCCTGCAGCTGACCCAAGCTCCTTGGCCAGGTCCTGCTCTATCAGCTGCCCCCAGCACACAGTGGGTCCTCAGGAACGCTTGGAATGAGCAGGCTTAATGTTAAGTTTCCTTTGACCCCTTGTGTGCTCAGCGGGCCCGCCACCGTCCCCTCGTTCCCTGCCCACAGGCGCACGGAGCCCGCCTTTGGGGCCAAGCAGCCCTCACAGGGCACCGCATTTCCTCTTCAGCCACGTTACAGGTCGGGCGGCCACAGTACTGGGCTGCTCAGCGCCTGTCCCCTCAAATCTCAGGCTGCTGCCCAGCGGCTTCCTTCAGGGCCCAGAGCACGCTGCTGCGCAGGCCTCGAGAGGGCGTCCCCCAGGGCTAGACACCTTCCCCCACAGGCAGCACAGGACTTGGTGCAACTATTGAGACGGGAAACGGACGTGAGGGCTCTGACTGGGGATTTTCCATTATTGTTTTTTTTTAAATTGGAGGGATCACGACGTGGGCTGGGAACCAGGAAGTGCGTGGGAAGACAGGGACGGGGCCTCCGGCACCTCTCTGGACAGCCCTGGGCAGGGAGGCCGAGGGGAGGCCAAGGGGAGGCCCGCAGCCAGAGGCCCCCAGGAAGGGCAGCAGAGAAAGAGGGGCGTCTTGCAGGACGCGGGGTGTAGAGCCCCCCTCCCCTCTCGCTGTGGCTTCCTCCCCTGCCCCTGTGAGGGGCCCCCCACCGCCTCCCTGAGCCGTGGCTTCCTCCTCATGGATGGGCAAGTGTCCACTCTGTGAGGCGCACCCAGGACGCGGGTGGGGCTCCGGGGCGAGAGTGGGAGGATGGAGCAGGGGTGCGGGCAGTCCTCAAATCTCAGGCTGCTGCCCAGCAGCTCCCTTCTCGGGGTGGACCAGAGTCTGTGGGGACACCCAGGTGATCCCCGAGGCAGCTTCCGGAAGCAGCGCCTTGGGCATGGACCCCGGGGTGCACGTGTCCAGGGAGAACTAAGCCCCACACACCTGCCCCGCAGAACTGGGGGGACTTCGCTGTGCAGGACGGCCACCCCCACACGCTGGGGTCCTGGGGTCCCTCTGGGCCCATAGGTGTCGCGTGGGGCAGGGCGGAGGGGTCGGGACTTCTCTCGTGGCCTCCAAGCACCGCACATGGCCTCCAAGTGAGGAGCTGGGCCACACAGCCACCAGGAGTGGTCTGTGCCCAGGCCGCTGCTCGGTCTGCGTCCCAGCCTGTCCCCAGGGGTTTTCTGGAGGGGAACCCTGAGGTCTAAGAGCCCAGCCCTGCACGTGATCCAGACACCCTGACCACACTGGGCCTGAGTGCTCTCTGGTGCCGCCCCCGCCCCTCCTCTGACCGTTGCCCATGCACTTGGAAACTCCGCGTCTGGGCTCCCGGCTGCGACAGGGACGGCTGAGAGGCTGCTCGAGGACCTGCGGAGGCTGCGGCTGGGGCGCAGTCAGGGCCGCTCCCCAGCGGGTGCAGGAGGCCCACAACTGCCCAGCGCTCCAGAGAAAGGCAGGGGAGCCCAGACCCCCCAGGCAGCGTGGGACTCAGTGCAGAGGACAGGGAGGCGGAGCCTGGACACGCGTCCTGCGGGTGCCCACACCACTCTAGAGGGAGACAGGAGAACCGTGGCTCCCAAAGCAAAGACAGTCTCCATCAGCAGGCCAACTCTCCAGAAGGGCTTGGGGCCTCATCCTGGTAGTGAGACGTGGGGCCTCCAGAATGTCTCTCTCCTGGCTGTGAGAGGGAGGGCCGCCTGGACATAGAGTCATCACCTGCCTTCCCACAGAATGAAGAAGAGATGAATGGAGCAGGGCAGCCATTCTGGGACCATGAGGAGAGACGTGGTGGGTGCACTTGGGATCAGAGGTGCTGGATCCCCACACAGCAGGTGGGCTGAGCCACCTACCTGGCCAAGCTGCAGAATGAAGGAGGCAAGTCGTGCCCTGTGGGGACCCCTCATGGGGACCCCTCGTGGGGGCGGTGTGTCCTTAGTGGTCCCACGTGGCTCCAGGGCCTTGGCTTACTGCTGCCGGCAGGAAGATCCTGCAGGAGCGAGACCCTGGGAGGCCATCACAGCCCCTCCCTCACCGTAGCCTCTCAGCAGCGACAGGAGGGGGCAGCTGCAGGGACCACCCCACTGCCGCGAGCTCCTGAGGCCCCTGGTGAGCGCGGCCTCCCGGGAATGCTTCTCCACTAGTCACCGTGTGCCGGACCCTGTTGGTGGTCACTTGTGGGGTGCCACGGTGAGACCCGAGAACGGACGTCAGCAGCAGACGCTGGTCCCCGCGGTTCTGGAGGCAGGAAGCCCAGGACGGGGGGGCAGCCAGGCGGTTCCTGGCGAGGACTCCTCAGGCTCACAGGCGGTGGCCTTCCTGCTGTGTCCTGCGTGGTGGGGACAGTGCCTCAGGGTCACTTCTCCTGGCAGGAGACCCATTCCCTACGCGGGACCCAGCCTCAGCACCTCGCCTGACCCAGCTGCCCCCCAAGGGCCCGGCCCGCAGTCGCCTGGACTCAGGGCTCAGCACAGGCACTCGGGACCCGAGTCGGCCCATTCAGTGGCTGGGGAAGAGCCACGGGGTCCAGGCCCTCACCCAGGAGCCGATGTCCAGGGACTTGCCCCGGTTCACAGGCAGCTGCCCAGGATCCAGCCGACTCCAGGCTCCGGTGTCCTCTTAGGACATCACGCTGGCCTCCCTCAGGGCTCTCAGACCCCTGCCCTGCTGCCCCCGGGAGGCGACAGGACAAAGCTGTCATCACCCGACGTAGAGGAGGACTTCTCGTTCCCTGGCTCAGAAACCGAAAAAGGGTAGAGCCCACCAGGCATGGGATCAAACCCAAAGGTGATGGGGTGCAGACGCCCTGTGACCTCCCAGGCCAGGACCCACCCATCACCTGCTGCCCGCCCTCAGGTCCCGGCCTCTGCTCTGTCTGATGGAGATGCCCACGTCTGCACCCTGTGCTGCTGCAGGGCAGGTCCCCAGCACTCTCCCTGGACGGCTTCGCCCCCAGGGCAGCCCACACCCACTCCCTCTCCTGGAGGCTGGGCAGCTGCCCCAGAGAGAAGGACGAGGTCCTTTCCTTCCTGCCTGTGGCTCTGTCTGCTGGGGTCTGAAAACCGATCTTCCACAAAGGACGGCCCAGCCGAACTCAAAATGAAAAACAGACCCTGGGCGGCTAGAGCACGGCCGGCCCAGACAGCCCGGGATCAAAGGCAGGCCGGGCTGCCCACGGGCCCCAGCACGGTGTCTGGTTATCAAATTTGCACTTGGCAACGTCTCTGTCCTGCTCACACTCCTGGAGGGAAGGAAGACCCAGCCAAGGGCAGGTAACACCACCCGCACTGGGCTGGGACGTGACCCGTCCCACCTGCCACCTGCCGGTCCTGCTCTCTGCACAGGCACTGCTGAGAGGGCTGGTCTTCAGGTGCCCAGTGTGTGCCAGTGCTTTGTCGTCAGCCGGCGTTGCCTGCACAGCAACCTGGCAGGCAGGTGCTGGTGAGCTGCCCTCTCCGCCATCAGGAGACCAGCTGCTCACCTGGTCCTCACGGGGGCACCTGGAGGAGCCTGCCTGGCACACTACGGGGTGCATGGTGCTGCTCACAGGGTAGCCCCTGTCCTTCTGGGTTGGGGAGGGTATAGGGCCATGGAGTCGGGATCCTTCAGGTGGGAGGGTCCCTGGAGGGAGCCCGACAGTCCTTGGTGTCATGGGGACACAGAGAGCACCCCAGCAGAGACGTGCTCACAGCAGGTCTCTGGACCAGTTAGTTTTTGCTGCATAACAAAATGGCCCGAGCCCGTGGCATGGGACAGTCACCAGTCACTGCTCATATGTGTCTGGTCAGCCAGGCACCATCCCTGGCTCGGCTGGCCTTGGCTGGCCTTGATGGAGCCATCCTGGAGTTTGGGACCCTGGTCCTCCTGCAGCTGGCTCGGCACGCGCTCACAGGGATGCGGAGAGCCAGGGAGCAGGAGGGACGGCTCTGCAGAGGGAGGCCCTGCCTGGCACCAGTCCTGCTGCCTGGTCTTGTTGGAGAGGTAAAGCCAGGGCGGAGACGGGGAGGTGGGAAGGCGCCGCCCAACAGCACGGGCCACTCTGCAGTCCTCCAGGCCCTCCCTTCCCCAGGGCAAAGGCCAGGGCCTGACTTGGCCACTGCCAGACTCAGCCCACCCCTCCCACCCCTACGTCCATCATGTGCACCCCCTTGATTGTCCCAGCTCAGTCTCTTGCTCCTCCACAGCGACCCCTGTGCCTCCAGGGTGAGGTGGCCCCTTCCTCCGGGGCTTGGCCTCCGTGGCCTCAGAGTTCCCGCCCGGTGAAGAGCTGCTGTCCGCGCAGTGATAGCTGCAGCAGCAAGACTGATGGCGGCGGCCTGCCGCGCCCACCTGGGGCCGTCCTCGTCCATTACGGGCGGGGGCGCTTGTCATCACACTGCGGTGCAAATCGGAATCAAATGCGTCGAACGCGCCCACAAAAAACGCTCCCCTTTACATTTGCACAAAGGGGGGGGGGGTTGTCAGCCGAAAGCTGTCGGTCAACTTGAAAGAGAGGCCGAGGCTGAGGACACGCTGGAAACTGTGCTCTCCATCCCCCCCGCCTGCGGCTGGGCTCCAGCGAGGACAGCGAATCCCACAAGAAAGCCCCGGTCAGGCCTAAGCAAAGCCACGTGTCCCGGCCCCTCAGATGTTCTCAAGTGTCTCCAACGTCTGGGCCCAGAACCCTCAAGGTGTCGCCGGATCACCCGCCTCGGGGTGGGAGGCACAGCCTTCCCCAGAGCCGGCTCCCACTCAGGGCGCAGGCCGACGGGGGAGCCCGGCGCTGCCCAGCGCTGCCCGCACCTCCGCATCCTGTGCAGAGAGGCCGCTTCTCCTCGCCGGAGGGACGCGCCACAGCAGGCCGCTCTGCCCCCACCAGCCCTCGCCCGCTGGCTGCCCCAGCCCGTCCCTCCAGCACCCCTCCAGAAGGCGTCCCCACAGCTCCAGCCCCTCCTCACCCCAAACCACCCACTTAATTCTGTTCCCCTCTGGACAGTCCACCTCCACTTGCAGGCGCCCCACCCTGCTGGCAAAGCAGGCCCTCTGCTCCCTTGGCAGCAGGGAGCGTGCGCGCAGAGCCTCGCCCAGTGGCCGAGAGCTGGGGTTCACCCCAACCTCAGTTTAGCCTCGCTCTGCCCCTTGCCTCTCTGCCTCTCCTGACCTGGACTGGGCGACGGCCTGCGTGTTCAGCTCCATGGGCGTCGAGCAGCTACGCCTTCCAGTTGGGTTTGCCCAACAGGGAGCCTAGGGAGACAGGAGGAATTGTGGGGAAGGTGGCCAGGACACCCGTGCCCTTGGTCTTCCCATGCCCTCCAGCCCCGCCCTCCCCGTGGCCCTCCAGCCCCGCCCTCCCCGTGGCCCTCCAGCCCCGCCCTCCAGCCCATGCCCTCCGGCCCCGCCCTCCCCGTGGCCTTGATGGCATGCCCTCCAGCCCTGCCCTCTTTCCTCTTTTAAACATACCCCCTGGTCTTGTTGGACCTGGGATGACACAGACCTCCCTCAGGAATGCTTAGTGGTCAGCAGAGAGCCCTGCTGTGGCCAGCCATGGGGACCTGAGCCAGACTCAGCCAACCGCTGCCCCCGTCAGCCATGTGCTGTGCACCCCCCGACTTACAACTGCTGCAGCCTCTGTGCCTGTCAATCAGACCATGAGGGAAGTCCCCTGGGCGGGCATCAAGCTTCCCAGCCATGGCCCAGCAGGTGGGGGCAGGAGGCCTGACCAGGGCACGGGACACCATGGCAGGCAGCGGAGCCTGCCCCAGGCAGAAGGCATGCCAGGGTGAGAGCTGTGGCTGGGTCCTCATCAGAGGGGTGACAGCTGGAGTTTCCGTCTGGGGTGCCCCAGTACCCATTGTGAAGGCTTGGCCCCGGCTCAGGGTGCTGTGGGCTCAGGTGCTGTGGGGGTGGGGCCTGTGGGAGGAGGTCGGGGCTCAGGGGTCATGTCTGCGAGGGGATCAGGCCTCTTCTGCCTCTCTCTGCAGGTTCCTCTCCCATGTGCTCTGGCCACCAGGTGCTGGGCTGCCCGAGGCCCAAAGAGAAATCAGTAAATCAAACCCTCTGAGAATGTCACCCTTGGCCCTGCAAAACCTTCTAAAAAAAAAACCCGAAGGACGTCAGAGCCTGGGAGGAGAGGTCACGTCGGGGCTGTGGAGGTGACCAGGTTGGAAAGAGGACCAGAGGCCTGAGTAGTAGCCCTGCGGAGGGTCTCCTCCTGGGCAGTAGTACGTGGAAAGGAGTTGCCATCACTAGTTGCTAAGCACGTGCAAGTGGAGGCCACGGTGAGGCCCCGGCCCTCCCTGGCTGCAGGGCTGAGGTTTAAAAGAGCAATAACCAAGGCGGAGCCGTGGCCGCACCTGTCATCCCAGGGACTCAGGAGGCTGAAGCAGGAGGATCACAGGTCAAGGCCAGCCTCAGCAACTTAGGGAGAACCTGTCTCAAAATAAGAATTAAAAAGGGCTGGCATGTGGCTCAGTGGCAGAGCACCTGGGTCCCACCCCCAGGACCTCAACAAGAACGCAGAGCAGCCCGAGCACTTGCCTCCCCTGGAGGCATGGCAGGAAAATCGGCCTCTTCAGAAAGAACCTCGGCAGTTTCTTACACAGTTAAGCAGATTCTCAAATGGCCCTCAGCAGCGTCCCTAAGGTGGCCAGTCAGGGATTTTAAACCTCACTTCAGACTCAGGATTCCAACTTTGTCGACACCAGCCGTCCTTAGGAGGCTCAGCCCCCCGTGTTCCTGGAGGAGGCCTTCGCTGTTGGCCTCGGGTCTTCTTTGTCTTCAGGGTCTGGGTGTGATAAGTACATATAGTATCCACCCTGGCGACCGCGGTCAAGTGTGGGGTTCAGCGTCCACACATGGACATGGCGCGGCCATCCTCCCATCCATCTCCTGAGCCCACCAGCTTTGTCGCGGCAACTAACACCTGGATGAGCAACTCAAAGAAACAGAGGTCTGCTCGGCCCTCGGTTCTGGGGGCTCCGCCTCTGTCCCCTGGCCCCTTTGCTCTGGGCAGGACAGAGGGAAACGGGAAGAGGCTGGCTGGGCCAAGTCAGAAGGCCCCCATGGGGACACGCCAGGCGCTACTTGGCAGGAAGGTCTAGCCAGGGTGGAGGGCGGACTGCCAGGGGCCGGGCAGGACCTAGAGAAGGTTCTGGCAGGCGCTGCGGGAAGAGGGAGCTGCTGAAGCAGAGGAGGAGGAAGAGGCCCCGGGGTGGTGGGGGGGCTGGGCACAGAGCCGGGAAACCGGAGGGGCCGCCACGGGGCTTTGCCTCTGCTCCAGGCCTGACAGGGAGGGCAGGCGTCCCCAGGAAGATGTCATGCGCAGTGCCATCCACACGGCACCTCTGTGAGGCAGGTGCAGTCCTCCTGGGGTCCAGATGGGTGTCTGAGGTGACAAAGGAGGTGATCGGCCCAGGGTGCTTCCAGGGACCAGGTCTGAGGGGCTGGATTCGGCTGAAGGCGGGTGGCTCCAGCGCCTGTGTCCAGTGGGCCCTGGAAGAGCCCTGGACGTGTGGGATGGCGCTTCCATCCTGAGTGAGCATTCACCCCTGTGCTGACCCCCACCCCTTCCAGAAGCTTCCTCTGTGTTAACACTGACCGTCCCACAGCCCTGCGGTCTCCAGGTGAGCACTGTTTGCTCCTCTGCACGGATCAGGAGACCAGGCTCAGGGGTGCGCCGGAGACCAGCCACACAGCGGGTGGTGGGCGCAAGCGTTGGCCCAAGAGCGGGCACCAAATTCAAAATGCACCACATCCAACGGAAACCGGTGAGGGTCCAGAGCCCTCCCGCGGCCAGTGGAGGGGACCAGCGCTGCTGCAGCACTGATTGAAAGAAGGATGTAGTCAGGCCCCCTGCTGGAGACTCCGGCCCACCTCCTCGCCCTCTGACCCTCCGCCTCCCAGGTCCCTGCGTCACGGTGAGCCCCGTGAAGGCAGCCGCACCCCCCCCACATCACCTGCCCTGAGGGGGCCACGGGCTGCTGAGCGCTGGCGGCAGGTGAGGGAAGCGCCCCTTGGCAAGAGGCCTGGGAAGGCCCACCCAGCAGGGGAGCCTTGGGGAGGGAGGGGCCTGGCTGGCCGGGAGCCCGAGGTCAGCACCCGGGACAGCTCCCAGCAGGCCCTCCAGGAGCTCGTCCTGGCTCTGGCTCTGGTCTGCTGGGTCCCGCTGGGCAGCACTCCCCTTTCCAGGAGGACTGGGGCCCAGCTGTGAGGGCCACCCCGGAGACAGGAGGCGGGAGGCAGGCGGACTGGACGTGTTCAGTGTCCCACTGTTCAGAGAGGGGCCTCCAGGCCACCCTGCTGACACAGCTGAGGACCAGACCCACCCCAGGCAGGACCCCTCCCACCATGAGGAAAACGCCTGGGGTCAGGGGCTCCTTCTCGGGCCTGACCTTGGGAAAGTGCCCACCTCTGTCAGAGCCAAGGCCCCACTGGCCACTCTGGTCACTGTTTGCTACTCTCTCCCTCTGCCCAGCCACCTGAAGAGATGGACTAGGATCCAAACCTGAGTGCAGGCCAGGACCCTGTCCCTGGGCCTGAGAGGGTCAACAGAGAGAAGAGGGGCCACAGTGAGGGCCTGGGGCACCTGGCTCCCCTCACCCACTGGGCAGCCCTGGCACGTCCCCACCTCTCTGAGTGGGGCTGATTCGCTGCACAACAGGCACCGCCACACCAGGGCACCTTGCCACTGAGCCACCTCCCCTAGGCCCCAGGCTCCTGGCCTCCAGCTCTCTGCTTCCTGGCCCCTGCTCGGCCCTCTCCCCTCCATGGGTGACCTGCTCGCCACACCGCCCCAGGACAGGGCTCGGGGTCTGTGGTGTGGTGGCAGAGGTGGCAGGTCTGTGTCATTGTGTTCTCTCTTCCCAGAATGTCTCTAACCTAAGCATGTGTCATTTCCTGCTGACCGGCAAGGGATGCCAGTAACCAGGGCAGCTCCCGGCAGGGGCAGGGCGGGAGGGGCCAGGTGAGCCCCGGGCGGCCGCCCAGCAGCGTCCTCGTGATCGATGGCCATCAGGTCCTTCCTGGAACAGGTGGGCAGAGAGTTCCTTTAAACACTTGCTGTCTGTCCCCGCCTCCTCCCCACACAGGAAGCCTCTGCCACCTCAGGAGGCCGGGGGAGACCACAGACGGGGGATTCCGGGGCCTCCTGGGCAGCCGGGCTGCCTGCCTGTCCGGTGGGGTTGGCACCATGCCTGAGGTCTGCTCCTGCCCAGGCCTTCTCCGGCCCCACAGATGCCAAGGTCCCTCTTCCTGGCAGGGACAAGTCACGATACCATGTCACAGTGTGATCTAGGGGTCGCGGCCACCTGTGGGGCAGGCATCTCGCACTGCTGACCAGAGCATCTTCATGCTGGCCAGACCTGAGGGCAACGCCGCGAGCTACGAGGCTCAGAGAGGTGAAGTGGCTTCCTCTGGCCACAGTGGGACGGGGCAGAGCTGGGCCTCCTGGGGCCTGCGAGCCCCCACGCCTGCCCTTCTCCCAGCGTGCTCTGGCTGTCCTTCACCAGCACTGCCAGGTCACAGGCCCTGTGACAGTGTCAGGGTGCCCGTCAGAATGGCCCACAGCCCAGAGCAAGGGACTGACTAGCAGGTCTAGTGAGTTCTGGGCCTGAAAGAAGAGACGGGTGGGGGTTGGGTGGCCACCCCGGGTCCACCTGGAGTCTCAGAATCTGCCCCTTTTGTAAATAGGGTCTTTGCAAATGTAGTTAAGTCTCTAGAGATGAGGTCATCTTGGGCTGCTCAGGTGGACCCTCTACCCATTGCCTCACGTCCTCATAAGAAAAAAAAAGAGACCCTGACACGGGGGGAGGAGGCCGCATGGAGCAGGACTCAGAGACTAGAGTGATGTGGCCACAGGCCAAGGAGGCAGGAGGGGTCCAGGCACAGCCCTGACCACCCTTTCCTACACCTCTGGCCTCCAGAGCTGAGAGGGTCAATCTGCCGTGTGAAGCCTGTGAGGCCACATGTGGCAGCAGCCCTCCTGGGATAGGACCCGGCCCAGCGGCAGGTCCTGCACGTACCTACTGAGTGGCACTTTGCAGGGACAGAGGCCGAGGGGGTGTCAGGAGTCCGTGTTGGCTGTGATGTGGCGGCTCCCTGACTCGGGTCCCAGGATCCAGCCACAGGCCCCCTGGAGTTCCTGGCTCACCAGCTCTGGAGGGACCAGGGGTTGACATTTCAACAAGTGCAGGGGGTGAGGGACAAGTGCCAGGGACCCGAGCTGCGTGCCCCCCCTTTCCCTGGGCACCCCCTCCCAAGCCCACCCTCAGCTGCTGGAGACTGGGCTGTGGATGCTGCAAGGCGTCCCCTTCTCTGCCAGCCAGTGCCCCTAGCCTTGCCCAGGGACGCCAGCTGGGCCCACCTCCCCCACCAGGGGTCTGCAGCCCATCCCCACTGACCCCCAGGCTAGACCAGGCCCAGGGCCCAGGACTGCAGGGTGAGGGCGCGTCCTCGGGGTCTCCTGAGCGCACTCACAGGACCTCGCAGGGAAGGGCTGGGTGCAGATCCATTCCCCTCTGCTCACCCCAGACAGGGAGGTGGGGGGTCCCAGCCACTAGTGAGGACAGAGCTGTCACAGGTACAGGCAGCAGGGCATGGGAACAGGCAGGGCCTGCCCACTTGGCTGTGGCAGAGCCCGGGCAGCAGCTGGCAGGGTTGGAACGAGGGCCTGAGCCTCTGGGCAGAAGATGGGCAAAGGCCAGGGGCCCAGGGCGTGGGAGGAACTGGCAGGGCCTGGGCAGGGCCAAGCGCCCGAGCCACAGTGGAACTGTGCTCTGCCCCCAGAATGCTGGGTGTGTCCCGGGGGAACAGCCTGGGGCTGGGAGGAACATGCACTTTGGGAGGGTCACTGTGGCCACCAAGCTGGAGAACTTGTCATTTGCAGCGGACTGTGGGGCAGGCTCTGGAGGGAGTTAAGATGTTCCCTCTGACAGAATACTGTCTTTGGTGGGGTCCACCTGGCTAATCCAGGAAATGCAGCACCCAGGTGGGCCACGGGTGACTTAGGGCAGAGGCTGAGTTGTTTGTGGGCTGGAGCAGTTGGGGACAAGAGGGGCAGCGTCCTCTAGGCAGTTGAAGGCACCGAAGGCCACCCCACAGTGCCCTCCCCATGCTCTGGGCCGCACACCTGTGTGCAGGCGAGGGCTGCCTTCCAGCAGCACACGGGAGCCCAGGCCTGGGATGTGGGTGGGCCTCTGGCCCAGCGCCTGCCCCCCACCTCTGCTGCTCCCACCCCTTCTCAGCCACTGTGCCCCCAGCAGTGCCCCTCCACGCCTGCAGGTCCCCTCAGCAGGCCCGGCTCCTGCTCCACCTCTGCTTCTCTCTACGGCACAGGAGCAGGTGCCTGGGCTGTGCCTGTCTCTGTACTCCCAGTCAGGCCCCAGTTGGCCACCCAATGCTGGCCTACACAGGGCCTGGGCTGCGGCCCTGGCCACCACCCCCCCATGTGCAGATGGGCCATCTCCCTTCCAGGACAGCGTCCCGGGCTATGCCCAGGGTCTGAGTGTGCTCCTCCTGCCTCCTCCTCTCTGACCGTCCCTCCAGGACCCCTGGTAGAGGGTCTTGGGGCCCCACCCTGTGTCCTCTCCGAGGAGTGTTTCCAAGCAGCCTCATCCCAAGATTCCCAATCCCAACCCCCAGCCTGGTCTGAACTCCAGACCCCTGAGGCCAGCTGCCCTCCTGCCCTCCTGACCCCCGGGCTAGACCAGGCCCAGGGCCCAGGACCGCAGTGTGAGGGCACATCCTCGGGGTCTCCTGAGCACACTCACAGGACCTCGCAGGGAAGGGCTGGGTGCAGATCCGTTCCTCCTGCTCGCCCCCGACAGGGAGGTGGGGGCTCCAGCCACTAGTGAGGACAGAGCTGTCACAGGGACAGGGGCGGGGCGTCTGCTGGGTGCCCAGCCCCGATCTGTCACTGGGCACCACCCCCCAGCTGCCCAGGAAGCAAACCCAGGTTCACCCACCACATCTCTGGCCCTCTCATCCCACGGCTGCCAGAGGCCCTGCTGGCTCAGCTTCCCCCACACATTCAGAATGTGCCCCTCCTCACCTCCCTGTCCACTCCCGAGCCAGGCCACTCCACCTCCCTGCTCCACACGGCCTCCAGGCAGCCGGTCCTTTGCCTGCCCCTTCTCTCCCTGGGCCCACGGCTCCCTCACACCACTCAGGAAAAGCCAGTCATCGCAAGGCTGGCCCTGGTCACCTCTCCTGCTGCACCAGCCTTCTTACCCCAGGCATATCTTACCCAGGGCCATTGCCAGTCCCTGACACTCAAAACACTCTTCCCCAGGTACCTGCAAGGCCACCCCGCTCGGCCATCCAAGGCCTTTCTCAGTGAGGCTGCCCTGACCATCCAACAGCAGCCGCCCCACTCTCCTGAGCACCCTCCCCTGCTGTCCCCCACACTCAGTCTCCTAATGTGTGACCTCAGCTGCTTATTTATGCAGGTCATCCTCCCTGTGATTGGTGAGCTCTGTGGAGGAGGGGCTCTCGTCTGCATTTAGGACGCTCTCAGGGCAGCAGGGGCTGGACCCCCCCCCCCACCAGAGTGCACAGAGAGTGGCTGAGAAGACATGGGAGCAGCAGAGGTAAAATGGGGCCCTCCCCACATCACAGAGCTTCCTTCCTTAGTTCTGTGTCCCTGTCCGTCACCTCTCCATGCCAGCCCCACGCCATCATTAGTGTCGTAACTTTTTAGGAAATCTTGTTACCTAGCAAGGAGAATCCCTCCATCTCCACCTTCAATGCAGAAGTATTTTGGCTGATTATGGCCTTTGGCTGTTTCATTAACTTGTAGATTAGCTTGCCAAGTTTCATGAAAAGGAAATCTGTTGAGGCTTTATAGATTGATTAATAGTGAACAACCTTTGTGCTCTCCTGAGTCGTGCAATCCCATAAGCATGACATACCTCTCCACTGGGTCTTGATTACTATGTCCCAGTAATATTCATAATTCTACACTGTGTGATCCTGCACAGCTATTATCAGGTGTATCCTTGGATGCTCCTTTTTTTTCACTATGGTAAATGATATTTTGATTGCGTTTTTAAACAACTATTGAAACATAAATGTAATTGACTACAGTTTATTAATATTATATCCAGAAATTGCTGGATTCTATTACTAAATCTAATAGATTCTCTTATCTTTTGGTTTGCTATATAGGAAAACACACTGTAGGATAATAATGACACTTCCACATCTTCCTTTGAAATTGCTGTACCCCTTATTTCTTCTTCTTGTCTTATTGGACTGGCTAGCATCTCCAGCATAAGGGAACTAGCAGCTGTGCTGATGGGAAACCTGTTTTGCATCTGATTTTAAGGGGTTTCTTTTATTGGGGGTCATACTCATGGGAGATCTCATTTGCTCATTTTGTAAATATTCTTTTTTTTTGAGAGAGAGAGAGAGAGAGAGAGAGAGAGAGAGAGAATTTTTTATTATTTATTTTTTGGCGGACACAACATCTCTGTATGTGGTGCTGAGGATCAAACCCAGGCCACACGCATGCCAGGTGAGCATGCTACCGCTTGAGCCACATCCCCAGCCCCTGTAAATATTCTTTATTGGGTTATAAAAGTTCAGTTTTTAGCCTCAATGCTAACAGAGTGAGCTTTTTTTTAAAAAAAAAAAGTGAATTTTCATCATGAATTCTTATGAAAATTTAAAAGTGTGTATTAAGAAGATCATGTAATATTCATCCATTTATCTGTTATGAGCCATATTAACATTTTGAATGAGGCAATATTGCATTTTTGGAATAAATCCCAATTAACCATGATTCATTATTATCACAAAGCTTGGTTTCCTTGTATTTTTTTTTTACTGGACTTTTGCATCTACGTTCATGAGTGAGGTTGTCCAGTTGCCCTATTTTATTTTTAAATGGACTGGAATATGTTTCTTTTTTTTCCTATCCTTTCAAAGCATTTGTGAAATATTAGAGTTACTTGTTCTTTGACGTCTTGTTTCTGGTCTTTTCTTTCTGCCTAATTGATGTCCATTTCCCTGCATTGAGATCAAAGAGTTTTGTCTTTTTGACAACCTTCTTTGAAATGTGTTGGCCTGGTGATATTTTCTAGTATAAGTTGCATGGTGTGGGACGTGGGTGACCTCCTAGGGTGGGTGGAGCTTTCCATGTGTATTTCCTAGATCAGGCTTGTGAATTGGGTTGGGAAAGTGCCACCCTGTTTTTGTCTCCTGGCTCCACCAGTCACTAAAGAACGTGCCTTTGAATAGCCGTGTGGGGCAGAATCTCTCTTTGTGGTTCTCTGAGCAGCCTGACAAAGTGCATGCTGTAGATTCTGAAGTTGTTACTGGGATTGAACAAGTTTGGGATCATAATTAAGTGGCAACTTTGGTTTCAATTCAGCATCTCCGTCTGGTGGTTTTCACTGTATTTAGTTGACATTGTCATAGCTGCACCAGGATTTTTTGTTTTTTTTTTCTGTTTCCTGAAGACTCTTTCCCTTATTTTCTTTTTGGTCCTCTCTGTCCTATGTCATAAATGGAAGCAGGCACAGCACACAGGGTTTTGCCCTCTCACCTTTGCCTTTCACGGGGCGTTTTGCCCCTGTCTAGTAGGCACTTCGGCTGTTGACCCCCTGGTCCCTCCCTCTGAGTCCAAGGAATGCCTGCTGAGTCACAGCTGTCCCCCCACGTCTCCACCCCCACACCATTCTCACCACCATCTGTGCCACCTCCTGGGTGATTTCCTTGAGCCTCCTTCACCTTCACTAATTCTCTCTCTAGCTGTATTAACTCTGCTTGTTAATTGTCTTCCCAAGATCAGTGTTTACATTTTTTCACTTCTAGAATTTCATTTTGATTCTTTCAAATCAGATTGGTCAGTTTTGATAGTTCCTTCTCCCTAGTTGAGTTTTCAACATCATTTTTTAACTCTTTAAATATATGAAACCCTTTGGTTTTCATCTGGTGATTGTGCTATTGCAGTCTTTTGGGGTCTAAGTCTGTAGGGTCTATATTCTGTGACTATGTCTCAGGTAGTATTTTTATTGTGATTTTAGTTCCAGTCACAGTGCAGAAGTACCTGATGGATGAGGGTTTTATTAAATGCGTTCCCTGGGCCCAGGCACTTTCACCTGCCTGACTCCCGGAGTCACCAGCCCCCAAAGGGCCCCCAGAGTGGAGGGGGACATGCAGAGCCACCCAGCTCACCCAGCTGCCATGGGGACCGCCATGTTCTTTTCAATCCAAGGCTTAGGAAGCAGAAAGCAGCAAATCGTTTACAGTTTAGGATTATAATTAAGGCATGACCAGCCGGTGGCAGAGGAGGCCCTGGGCTGAGCCGCATCAAGAACCGCTCCTTCAGGAAGGTTCTGGGCCATAATCTGGGAGGCACTGGTATGTCCTGAGATCCCAGGCGTGGCCAGCAGGGGTCTCCCTGTAGGAGAGCATGAATCAGCATGGAGGGGGAGGAGGAGGGGGAGGAGGGGAGGGGGAGGGGGAGTAGGGGAGGAGGGGAGGGGGAGGATGGGAGGGGGAGGGGGGAGGAGGAAGGGGAGGAGGGGAAGAAGGGGAGGAGGAGGGGGAGGAGGAAGGGGAGGAGGGGAAAGGGAGGGGGAGGGGAGGGGAGGAGGGGGAGGAGAGGAGGGGGAAGGAGGGGAGGAGGGGGAAAGGAGGGGAGGAGGGGAGGAGGAGGAGGAGTGGAGTGGGAGGGAAGGAGGAGGGGAGGAGAGAAGTGGGAAGGGGAGGAGGGGAGGAGGGGAGGAGGGGAGGAGGGGAGGAGGGGAGGGGGAGGGAAGGAGGAGGGGAGGAGAGAAGTGGGAAGGGGAGGAGGGGAGGAGGGGAGGAGGAAGGGGAGGAGGGGAAGGGAGGGGGAGGGGGAGGAGAGGAGGGGGGAGGAGGGGAGGAAGAAGGGGAGGGGAGGAGGGGAGGAAGAGGGGAAGGAAGAAGGGGAGGGGAGGAGGGGAGGAAGAGGGGGAGGAAGAAGGGGAGGGGAGGAGGGGAGGAAGAGGGGAAGGAAGAAGGGGAGGGGAGGAGGGGAGGAAGAGGGGGAGGAAGAGGGGGAGGAAGAAGGGGAAGGGAGGAGGAGAGGAGGGGAGGAGGGGAGAAGGGGAGGAGGGGAGGAGGGTGTGTCCCTGGTCCCTGGCACCCAGCATCTCCATTCCCCTCTCCTTAGGCTCAGGTGATTTATGGGCTCTCCTTAAGTGCGGCTGTAACTGGATGGGCCTGAGTCATTCCCAACAAAAGAAGCCACCACTGATCCCACCAAACAGCAAGGGGCAATTCAGGGCACTGGAGACTGGTCCTCAGGGGTAGCCACCTGCCCTCTCTGGGGACAGCTGGGACCCTCTGTGAACCCCCTGGGACACAGGGAGCGGTGGCTTAGTTGGAGTTGAATGTCACTCTGGCTGAATAGCCTATCCAGGTGGGTAGAGCACAGGTGCCCTGGAGGGATCTGGGAACCTGGTGGTCACCTTGAGCTATGGCTTTGATCTAGACCTTGAGCCTTGGGGCTCTTGTCCTTCAACACAGAGAAGAACCCCCTGCAGGCTGGCTGGGAGACCACTCCAGGTGACAGTGCCAGGAAGGTGGCCGTCCTGATGCAGGCAGCAGGTGACATATGGTGGGCGTCCGGGGACTGCAGGGCCCTGCCATGTCTCCACATCCAGCTGTGCTGGACGGTCCCCGGGTCAGGACACACCTGGGGCCTGGCCTGGAGGAGGCGAGCCTAAGCACAGGCCCCCCTTTCCTCCAGCAGCCGACAGGAGGATGAGTCCCGACGGCCTCCCAGGGCCGGGCCGCAGCTTAGTTAAACCGCCCTCATCCTCCATAAATCCTCCTGGCTGCTCTCAGGCTCGTCAGCCCCTCAATTGCCATTTAAGTGTTTTTCTGCACTAACTGCTTCTTGTTAAATAGTTTGACATTTATGTGTCTAGACTCCGGTTGTTTGGATATTGATTTGGCCCAGATGATAATGGAGGCCGTGCCCCTCCCACTGTCCTTGGCAGCCGCTGTAGATCTCTGTGGAGGGCCGCTTCCTATCTGCCTGTGCTGGCACCCGAAGCGAACCCCCATAGGGTTCAGAGGGCTGCACCCCTCAAATGGGGTTGGGGAGAGTGGGTGCTGCCCAGTGAGGTCTCCTGCCCTCGCTGAGCTGCTTCTCTCTAGAAGTTGCAGATGCTGACGTCCTGGGTGCGGGGCAGGGTGGGGGAGCTGGTGGCACTTGGACAGCGGTGAAGCCCACGGGGCTGTTTGCAGCCCGCGGAGCCCGTCACCTTGTCTGTGCTCTCCGCCCTCCTAGGAGCGCCCTTCTTTCCTAGACCTTGCAAACTCCTACTCATCCCTCAAGACCCCAAACAGACCCCCCCTTCTTAGGTTTCCACGCTTCCCAATGACAATGAGATGAAAGCGCCCAGGAAGCTCAGACCTGTCCAGAGAACCAGCCAGCCCCTCCTTGTCAGCATGTGAATGAGAATCAGCAGGTGACCTGCAAGGCCACCAGCAAGTCTGAAGAGACACAGGCTTGGGACCGGGCTCCCGGGCTCCTGGCCCAGCCCTCTCCTGTGGCACTGCGGGTGCCTCTGCCCAGGTTGTGCCAGGCTGTGTGCAGACACCCGGGAGCTGTGGCTGCAGAGGGAAATCTCTAATCAATACTGCAGCGCGGCGGAGCCTGGCCTGGGGAGTCTCGGCTCTGGCAGGGCCAGGGAGGGCCAGGGAGGGCCAGGGAGGCCCAGCGCCGGCCTCCACCTCCTCCCACCTCCTCTTCTCCTCCTGGAGGCCCTTTTCCTCCTGTGCTTCTTCAAAACAAACTAAAACACGGAAAAGTTCAGAGAAAGGTCCTCCCAGGTCCCCGCTCCCAGGACCAGAGCTCCTGTCTCATCACTTCTGCTCCATGCTTTGAGATGAAGGGGAGAGAAGGCAAAATCGCCGGCCTCCCCGGCCCGAGGCCACAGCTGGCGTGAAGGTCCTTCTCCAGGGCCCTGCCTGTCTGGTCCCTCCGCAGCGCCTGGGGAAGCCCTTGTTCTTGCATGTGCACCTAAACGTCATTTTAACCCTTCATCCACTCCATCTTCTCCACTTTCCCACCGTCGGCCTGTGGGCTGCTCCCCAGGTTTTGCCCTGAGCAGACGATGGTCGATGGTCGCAGCCGACTCTGGGGAGGGTCTCAGTGTGAGTCCCAGGGGCCCAGTGCTGAGGCTCCTCCCTGGATGTGGCCCCGTGACACCCCTCCCTGCTCCCTCCCCATGCTGCTGAGCGGTCACCTGCCTGCCTCCCTGGCTGTCCCCCGGCTGTCCTACAGGCTGCGCTCCCCTTCTTCCACCTGGTGCTTGGTTCCGCCTTCGCCTTCGCCGGAGTCCACCGTCCTCCAGGAGGATTCTGCCTGTGTCTGGTCTCTGGTCTCCTGCCCGAGGCCTGGTGCTGCCCCTGAACGTCCTCTTAGTTCCTTTTCCACATCGAGACCTGGCTGGTCCAGGCAGCTGTGGGGCGTGGGCCTCGCGGGGTGGAGGCGTCTGTTCCAGGGCAACCTCGCAGTCCTGAGGCGTCGGGTTCGGAATCTACTGCACTTAACCTTCCGTGTCTCTCTCTGAGCCTCCGGGGACCCCTGGGTCTGTGTGGGGACCTCGAGCACCTTCCACGCCAGGTGTCCTACTTCTGTGTCCTGAGTCTGATGCAGCAGGGCTCTCTGCTCGTTGAAGACGTGTGCAGATGCACCTTTAAGTGCCCGGGCTCTTTAACATGGCTGTAGGTTTTCTATCCTTAAAGTTTCAGAGGGAAGGGGTACCAGGGATTGAACTCAGGGCACTCGGCCCCTGAGCCACACCCCCAGCCCTATCTTGTACTTTATTAAGAGACAGGGTCTCACTGAGTTGCTTAGGGACTCGCCATTGCTGAGGCTGGCTATGAACTCGTGATCCTCCTGCCTCAGCCTCCCAGCTACTGGGATTACAGGTGCGCACCACTGCGCCTGGCTTCCTTAAATTTTGATAACATAGTTTTCCGGGGAGGGACCGGTTCTAATCCCTTCACATATCTAATTTGCCAAGCTGGGCCATCTTTACTCCCGAGCCCCGTCTGGGGCCTTTGTTTACTTAATACTTTAGAAGACAGATCTCGGGTGCTGCTGTGGCCTCTGCTTTCTCCTGCTGTGGAGGGAGCGCAGGCCATGGTGGGTCCAAGAGCCAAGGTGGGCCCAGCACCCTGCAGAGCAGCAGGGTCAGGGGCTTGCCCCTCTAGGTATCGGGACACTTGGGGAAGTCACAGAGATCAACTCGGCTCTCAGGAACCTGCTCCTAGTGTGCGCCTCAGGCAACTGTAGATCTGTACTGCACAAGAACTTGCATACAGATGTCCACAGCCGTTTCACAACACCCCAAAATAGGGACCACCAAACGTCCAGCGGTGGGGCTGGGTAAGCACAATTGGTCAGTCAATGCAGAGGCAACTCTTTGACCACAGAAGGGACTGACACCTGGGTAACAGGGTGACCTTGAAAACATGATGCTCAGTGCATGAAGCCAGATACCCAGGACCACCCTGAGATCCCGTCATACTCAGTGTCCAGGGCAGAGAAGTCCATGGCTCCCAGAGGCTGTGGACAGGAGGAAGGGCAAGTGGCTGCCAGTGGGTAGGAGATTTTGTATTGGTTCATTTCTATGACAAAATAGCTGAGGCCAGGGACTTTGGAAGAAAAGAGGTTTGTTTAGTTCAGCATCCTGGAGTCCCGAGGACATGGCGCTGGCTTTGGCTTGGCTCTGAGGAGGCCCCTTGACAGCGTCACGGGGCAGATGGCATCATGGCAGGAGTGTGTACAGGAGAGAGGGAGCTGTG
Organism: Spermophilus citellus; assembly: GCF_964194105.1. Lineage (NCBI taxonomy): Eukaryota > Metazoa > Chordata > Mammalia > Rodentia > Sciuridae > Spermophilus > Spermophilus citellus. Next base: position 3,084,735 of record NC_138189.1, read on the forward strand.
CCAGGAGGAAAGCCAGACCGCTGGGGAGCCACCTTGCTCCGGGAGTCCCCCCTCCCTCCTGTGAGAGGCCACCGGTCCCGGCAGGGCTGCGCCCCCTGCCACTCACACGCTGTACCCACCTCTTCTCACCTCCCCACACCAGAGATGGGGTACAAGCCTCACCTGCCCTCAGCAGGCTTCCCGGGTGCAGAGGCAGCCGGCCCTCCCACGGCTCCGGAGGTGGGCTCTGAAGGCCACCTGCGCTGGTGCGCGAGTTACAGCTGCGTTTTGGGGAAGACTTTTGGTGCAGGATCCAGCAAATAGACCTCAGGCTGCTCGCAGGGCAGGTCCCTGGGTTTGCCCAGGCCCAGGAAGCCCAGTGTCCACCCCGTGCCGAGGCTGAGGGAATGTGTGAGTGAAGAGTGGGCAGGGCCAGGTGGCTGAGCATCCGTCCTGGCCACCCAGCCACCGGGAACGGAGAAGCTGGGAGCCTAGTTCTGTCCCTCTGTCCTCAGGCCTCCCCTCCAGCCCACCCAAGGAGGGAGGCCAGGGAGAGAGCCAGGGCCAGCTGAGTGGGGCGGAGGCAGAGCAGGGCAGGTGGACAGCGCAGGCCAGCCCCGGGGAGCAAGCTGGCGAGGGCAGGGCGGCAGAGCCCCTGGTGCAGTGAGGTGCCGTGTGCCCCACTGGGGGTGCCTCCCCAGCCTGGTGCCCCAGCAGGCCCTCGGAGCAGCCAACCCACGGCACCTGCAGGTCAGAGCGGGCAGCGCTGCCTCTCGCCGGCACCTCACGCCCCTCGGTGCCTGCGTTTCCTCATCCCAGGCCCCCAGGCCCCGCCTGCTTGGGCTCCCTTGGGCCCCCAGGCCGCCTCTGTGGTCTGAACGTGGTCAATGGGCAAGGGCTTCTGTCCAGGGAGGCTGCACAGGCTCCCCACTGACCAGTTTCAGGTCCCGAGTGGCCGCCGAGGCTCAGCCTGGGCTGGTGGCGGGGGTGGAGGGTGGATTTGAGCTGGAGAAGTCCACTCGGGGCCTGGGTCACCAGCAAGGTGAGCATGAGTGTGCCAGGCCCTGCCCCAGCCCACACGAGCAGCTGCCCCATAGCAGACACCCCCAGCCCCTAGGAAGGGGCTTCTCCTGGCCCCAGAATCCAGCCTCCTGGGCCCCTCTGGGCCCTCGGGACCAAGCTTCTCCTGCAGACGGAGATGGCCCTGTGGTCAGGTTTGGCTCCACATCACTCCAGCCAGGAGTCCGGGCGCCCAGGCTGACCAGTAGCCTCTGCCAGCCTGCAGGGCCCCACCTCCCCGGCACCTGCCCGCTCCGGGCGCTCCCTGCAGTCCGCACGGCACACGGGGCCCGTGTTGAGCCGAGGCTCATCAGCAGATCTTTCCCAAAGCCCCATAAATTCCTCCCAAAACGCTCATCACAGAGCAGTCCCACTCAGGGGCTTCGGCCTGGAGGGACGCTCCCCGGTGGCCAGCCAGTCACTGTGCCAGGGCTCATTCAGCCCTGTGAGCAGCAGGCACAGCCCAAGGGGGTGGAGAGACCTGTAAGAAGACGCTGTCCCAGGTGTGTGTGAACAGGGAGGGGAGGGAGCCACGGGCCAGCAAAACTGGCCGCCGAGGTCACCACCAAGGCGGAAGTAGCCATCGATCCCACAGCTGAGGAGACCTGGCTGGGGGTGACGGGAGGGTGGGCCTTGAAGGGTGCGTAGGAGTCCACTGGACTGCGGATTCAGGAGTGAGCAGAGGCAGGGAAACTCCTCTCACTGGCCTCCTACGGCTGCTGTCACAGTGGACGCAGCCGAGACACACGTTCCCTCACGATTGGGATGGAGATTTGAAAGGACCCATGTGGGCACAGAATCAAGGTGGCAGAAGGGCTGGCTCCCCGGGAGGCTCCAGGGAGGGTCCGTCACCACTTCTAGCTTCCAGAAGCTGCAGGGCTCCTTGGCTCCTGGTCACAAGGCTCTGAATTCTGCTTCTGTCCCCACTTTTTCTCCTGCCTCCATCTTACGAGGCCACTCGTGATTCCAGGCGTCCCTTGGCATCTGGGGTGCAGAGGTTCCTGGACCCCAAGGCGATCAGGTCCCAGGCACCCGCCCCGTGTGTGACTGGTGCGGAGTCTGCTCGCGCCCTCGGCCTCCCCCGACACTGCCTCCCGCTGGGAGACTCCGGGCCAGCTCCAATGGGCACAGCCTCACACGCTGAGGAACGGCATGGGGACACACACGGTCCCCAGCCACCCACCACCTGGGACAGGGCCAAGACCCAAGGTGACGGTGCTCGGACATTCAGCACTGGGGACACAGCCTCAGGAGGTGGCTGGGTCATGTGGCATGCACGCGTCACCTGGTACCCATGGACTCAGCGTGGCACTGGGGTCCTGCAGAGGGCCAAGTCCTCCCCTGCTCCCAGCTCGTGGGCTCTGGGCAAAGCCGTGCCCCTGGGTCCCCAGCCTGGAGAGCCGCTGCAGAGCCAGCCTCGTCCGGGGCCCCTCCAGGCCGGACACCTCCCTGGGAGGCACTAGGAGCCCCAGCCCTGCTGCTCAGAAGCCAGTCTGCTGGGGCCGGCCCTCGCCCGCCCTCCCGGCTCAGGCTGTGGAGCTGGCAGTGCACAAGTCTGCTTTCTATTTGGCAGGCGGAGGGGGCCGCAGGCAGAGGGGCGTTCTGGTCAGTGGGCAGGAGGTATTCGCCCCCCCCCCCCCCGGCCAGCAGACGGCTTTGATGTGTCCCGAGGGTGAGGAGGCGGCTGCAGTGGGTGGGGGCTGCAGGTTGGGATTCCCAGCATGTCCGTCAGAGTGGCCAGGCCCTCCCCAGGCAGGACCACGTGCTGGTCGCAGAAGGACAGGGCCTGGCCCAGTCCTGAGGGTCCGGGAATCTGGGTCTCAGGGCGTCCAGGGCCCGCTCCCAGCTTCTCAGCCCTCCCTCCTCGCAGCTCCCTGGGAAGCTGGGACAGGCTGGTGCCGGGAGATACAGCTGCCAGGGTCCCCGCCTGCACACAGGCCCTCATCTGGGCAGGCAGGGGGCAGCGGCCATCTCTGCTCCTGGCAGACGCCTCCTCTTGTAGGGATGGGTGCTGGGGACAGTGGAGTGGGGTGGTCTCCCTGGAGGACTGAATGGGTGAGCCATCTCCTCCTTGCAGGACTTGTCAGAGCCGGTCACAGGGATGTGTCCCAGGGCACTCTGAGAGCCTCCCCGGCTTGACACGGGGCAAGGACCCCCAGAAGAGGCCCCTGTGGATGTCACCCTGCCGTGTGCCGGGAGAGCACCCGCGCTGCCGCCTCTGGGAAGCCCTCCAGGAGCACCTGACCAGGCCGAGCGGCCCGCCCCTCCTCCACCCAGCGAGTGCGTCTCCCAGAGTGTGCCCTCTGTGCCAGCACTGCCTGGTGGCCGCCCTGACCCCACTTAGCTGACCACGTGCTCACAGTGTGGGGCCTGACCTCCCCACATACTCAGCGAAGTGTCTGACGAATGAGCTCAGAATGGGGACATGGACGTCTGGAGAGGGGCAGAGCCACACATCTCCAAAGGCCCTGGAGAGGTGGTCAGGGAGTGACCGCAGCTCAGCTGGCTCCTGCTTGGCCTTTGTTGAGCCTGACCCTCTCCAGCTTCATGGATGAGCCAGGACACACAGCTGGGTGGCATGGCCAGCCAAGGGGACATTCCTGCCTCTTCACTGCAGTCCCAACCTCTGGCCACGCGCAGAGAGGGCCAAGAGCCAGGTCGCAAGTGGTCAGGGTCCTCAAGGCACTCTGGGAAGTGGAGAGCACAGGGTCATGGGCAGGGCCCCCTGTCCAGGCCCACCTGTCCAGGATGTGGCACCGAGGACTCCAGCCCTCTTAGCCCCCGTACCCCCAGCCCCACGGGGCCTCCCCTCCCCAGATGGTGGCAGGTGGGGGCGCTGGAGCCAGCAGGGCCAGAGGCGGCGGCCAGCGGGCAGGCGGGGTGCTGACGCTGATGCGCTCAGGCAGCCGAGAGCAGCCGTGGCCGCTTTCTGGGCCCTTCCAAACAGAGTCCACTCTGCGCTCCCTGCCCCCCAGACGCCGCCAGAGAGGCAGGAGCCAGCGGCCTGGCCCGTCTGACCCGCCCCCCAAGCCGTCCTCACACCTCAGGAGCAGACCTCTGACCCGGCGTGGAGAGCGCGGGGAGCGCTCGGGGCTCTGTTTATCTTGCGTATTAATTCTGGCAGCGTGGGCTCGGCCCGAGACTGCCTGACCCCTGACTCTGGGGCGACAGGAGCAGGCCGTCTCTGCTCGGGCTTCCCGCCCATCTCAGGGCAGCCTGCGGCGGTGAGCGGCACCTGGCCCTGCCTTCCCTGTGCACATGGACACCGGCCACTGCTCTGGGCCAGGTGAACGGCCTGTGCAGAGGCCGGAGGGCCACAGGACCCTCCTACCATTCATGCCGCAGAGGGGCTCCGCTCTTACCAGGGGCTGCTGATTCCCCCAGGGGACTGGGTCAGGTCCAGGGCAACAGACATGAGCAGCATACGGGGTGACCCCTAGACCTCGCCCGACCCACACCTCGGAGCAGGGTGTGCCACTGGCCACGTGCAGAAAGGGACCTCCTGAGCAGTTTTCCTGGTCCCTGGATGAGGACGCCTGTCTCCCTGCACATGGGAGGTGTAGGTCCCTCCTACGTGGACGCTGGGACATGCGGGATGACCATGGGTCTGGCCACCTCACATGCACCCAGGGCTGCAGCTACGTTTGTGGCTGCCCTTTCCTGTCGCTTCCCCTTCAGCTTGGGTCCCCTTCCCAGAGCCCCGTGACTGATCACATGCTGCATCATTGACAGGCCCTACAAGCTGCCTGAGAGCTTTGGGATCAGATGTTCTTAACCAGGAATGTCCTGCTGGGCAACAGAGTCTGGAGGAAACCTGGAGGAAATGGAAGCAGCCCGGAGGCGGGGCTGGTGGAGGTGGCTGCTGTCCCTTGGTGCCACAGTGCTTTGCTCAGGGTGACTCCTGCTCGGGCAGGACCTGCTGACTTGGTGATGACAGTAGATCTGCAGTCCAGCAGATCCACAGCCAATGGCAGCTGCGGCTTTGAGAACCGACCATGTTCCTGACCCTTCTGCAACTCACCCGGCTCCCTGGCCCGCTTGGGAGAGGAAGGACCTGAGGTCCAGAGAGAGCAAACTCCCTTTGGGGACCACCCCAAAGCGCCCAGGGGCTCTGGGTCAGACTCAGCTGCCAGAGCCGGACGGCTGCTCCTCAGCCACAGGCCTCCCCAGACACCAGGGCCCGGCTCTGCAGGGCCAGGGCTCTGCCCACTTGTTGTTTTGCCCTGGACGTCAAGGTTGGCGGTGTCCATCCTGTGGGTCACCCGAGCAGCAGAAGGGAGGAGCAAGACCCTCAGGACCTGCCAGCCGGGCTCTGAATTATTCAACTCATGCTCTTTTCCTGGTCAGAGCTGCGACCAACGCCCATCTAAACACAGGTGAAAGGAAAGTGAGGACCCGGAGACCAGGCGGAGACGCACGAGAGTTTGTCAGAGCCGACAGATGAGGGCCATCTCCCCACAGATGGAGAGAGGCAGGACAGGCCTGTGGTTGGGGACCTTCACGGGGCAGGCTCAGGGACCCGAGCCGGGCCCCAATGCTGGTTACGGGCAGGTATGGGGAGTGGTGGGCCCTCCTCCACATCGCCCTCCCTAAGATGGCTGTCCACACTGAGCAAGGACCTTACAACAGGGACAGGAGCGTGGCCAGCCCGGCCTCGCACCCTGAGCACTCCTCTGTCTGTGTCTCCCTTGGCCGTGTCGCTGCAGGCCCACGGAGGGCCTTTCCGCTGTGCCAGCCGCCCTGGGTGCCCCTCCGGCCGCCCTTCTGTCCTGCCCGGGGCTCGCTGCTCCAGCCAGGCGCAGAGGGGAAGCCATCCAAGCCAGGGTACCCGGCCACAGATGGCTGCCATCTCTGCTGTCATGGTCACGGTCGTCCCCGCCTGTGGAACACGGGGTACAGTCGAGTGGTCCTTGCAGGGTGGAGGCTGTCCTGCCCCTGCCTCTCGACGACACCCCCCCGACTCATGCTTAGGAGGCACAGCCCGGCTCCGTGGCATGGCCAGGTCCTGCGTGGATTCGCTCAAGGAGCTGGCACCTGGGGACACAAATGCCATCAGAGTCAGCTGGGGCGCAGACTGGGAGCAGCCAGACAGATTGTCCCCAGCACAGGGCTGCTCCCGCCAGCCCTGCAGGGACGTCCCTTCACTGCGGCCAACCTTGTCCTCTGACTAGCCGGCCGCCTCCCAGCAACAGCCCGTTTCCATGGGCAGATCAATCTGTCTCCACTGAGGGGAGAGAATCGCAAAACAAACAGATTAGGCCGCCCCATCGAGCCCTGGCGCTGGGCAGGCTCAGGCCGCGCAAGGGATTTCTTCTCTCATTAAATGACCACCCCGGGGGAAGCAGAATGCTCTTGGCTCCCGAGGAATCACTCCAAATCCATTTCCCCTCGAGGGCCCTCCAGGCCTGCCCGGCAGAAGCCACACAGGGCCTGGCCATCACGTGGCACCCTCTGCAGTGATTTCCCAGGGCTGGGCAGCCTCGACCCACTGGCTGGGCGGGGCTGTGACCTGCTGGAGCCTAAGCTCACCGTCTGGGAGCCAGACTGAGATGGCGGCATCTGCAGGGCCGTGCACCCTCCCAATGTTCCCATGGGGCTGTGCTCCCTTTAGTGCTCCCTCCCAGTGCTCCCGTGGGGCCGTGCTCCCTCTCAGTGCTCCTGCAGGGCCATGCTCCCTCTCAGTGCTCCTGTGAGGTCATGCGCCCTCTCAGTGCTCCTGCAGGGCTGTGCTCCCCTCTCAGTGCTCCCACAGGGCTGTGCTCCCTCCCACTGCTCCCCCGGGACCGAGTGCCCTCCAGAGTGCTCCCTCTTGGTGCTCCCTGAGGCCCTTCCAGGCCCCTCCAGCTCCGTGGCTGCTGCCTTCCTTGCCCTTCCTGGGCTGCAGGTCCCACCCATCCCACCTGCCTCTGCCACACTCTCTGTGTCCCTGTCCCTCTTCATGAGCATACCCAGTCATCCTAAACCCAGACGACCTCACTTTAATGACATCTGCAAAGACCCCATTTCCAAATAAGGTCACAATCACAAGCACCTGTGGCTGAGACTTCAGCAGACATGTTTGGGGACACAATCGCACCCACATGGTCTGACCGTCAACGTGGGCCCCTCCAAGGAGGCTCAGCAAGCCCAGCACATTCCAAGAACCAAAGTCACCTTCTCGCTTAGTCCCCCCAGGAGGCGTGTGACAGTGCCTCGTCTCCTGTAGACCAGGTGACCTGGTATGCAGGGACACAGGACACACAGCCTAGCCCGGCGGGGAACTTGCTCCAAGACCCTGGGCCCACACCTGCCCCTTCAGCCACCTCCACGTGCTGCTCATTCCCATCAGGGCAGCCCCCTGCCCTGCTCAGGCATGGCTGTCCCAGCTCGCAGAGGGGACCTGAGGTCCAGCAGCTGGCCACGGCTGCAGTCAGGGTGGCCAGGCTGCACCGTGGCCTTGCCCTGCCCCACACTCAAGCCGGCTCTTCTGTAGAGCACGCTGCCCACAACACGCCAGCAGAGGAGCTGAGCCCGGGGACGTGCAGGGCGCAGCGATGACCTGAAGATGCCCTGGGCAGAGACCCCTGCTGGCCACCACAGGCCGTGCAGCTGTGGCAAGTCTCCCAGCCAGTGACAGGAGGGATGGGAGAGGCCAGGGTCTCCAAGGCCTCCTGCCAGCTCTGCCCCGGGAGCCTCCAATTCCAGCACCAGCGAGGAACACCACTGTGCCTCCCTCCAGAATCAACACTAGAGCCTCCTGTGGACGAGGACCAAGGGGACAGGGGCCGGTTAAGAGCTCTAGGAGAGAATGTGCCCGCACCACGACGTTGTCCCCATTTCTCGCATGAGTGGTGACGGAGCCTGAGCCACACTGGACACCAGGCCCGGCCTCTCCCTCCAGTTCCTGGTGGTTCCTGGAGTCGGTGAGCAGCCTGGGTGCTCCCACAGCCTGCCGCAGCCGACCTGGTGCTCCCACAGCCTGCCGCAGCCGGCTCAGCCTCGTGACCCTCCCCAGGGGTGTGCTGGGTCCCGGGAAGCCACCTGCTCCTGTTCAGGTGACTGGAGGAAAGCCACGCTTGTGCAGGAGGACCACCCAGAATGAGGAGAGCCCTGGCCCTGTGGGGGGTCTGCCCCCAGCCAAGTCCTCAGGACAGGGGACCCCAGTGCAGCCACCAAGGCAGGTGGAGAGTGCAAGGATCATGCTGCGTGTGCCACATATTCTCTACGGGGTGCACACACTGCAGAATGGGGTGTCCTCCAGGAGGGGCTGCCCCTCAGGCCCACGGTCTACGTTGATGGAGGGCAGAGGCTGGGCAGCTGGAGTGGAGGTGGCGTGGGTGCTGGGTGGTGGACTTTGATGCTTTCCTTGCACTCAAGCCTTGTCCTGGGAGGTTCTGATCCGCTGCTTCCCACGGCCTGGCTCAGCGGCACCCTAACCCAAGCCAGGGGTGCAAGTCTCTATTGCAGCGAGGCCAGAGCCGCCCACTGAAGGAGCGGCTCCTCCAGGTGCCGTGGTCATCCCGCTGTTCCCCACCAGCAAGCTGTGGGCAAGGCCGTGGGCCTGCACTCTCGGTGGTGTGCTCTGTGTTCTGAGGGCTCACGGGCATTTCTGTTTTGAGACTTGGTGCCCCTCAGTGCTCAGGAGCTGATGCCATCATTCAGGAATTCTAGACAGACCTGTGAAGTGCCTGCCAAGGGTGGAGGGTACCAGAGGGCAGGCGGAGCTCAGGGGCCTGGCGTCGGTGACCGCGTGCATGCACACGTGTGGGCACATGTGGGTATGTGTACCGGCAGGTGACGTTTCAGCAAAGGGTTTCAGACGGTCTGAGGAGTAATGGAGACAAGCGTCTGCAGCCAGGTGGAACCAGTCATGGGACATGCCTAGGCTGTCCGGAGAGGAGCTCTGTGATGGCGGGGTCCTAGGGCCACGCTTGAGCAGTGGGAGTGGACACTGACCTGCAGGGAGATGGGGAGAATTGGCCAGGAGGGTCCCTGAGCCCCCCGGACATGAGGCCTGATGAGAGGAAGGACAGCCACAGAGGAGACGGAGCAGCAGAGCCTGCCCACGCCCACGGCGGGCAGAGAGCCAACTGGGCGGCAGGGAGGGAGCAGCCGGCTTCCACTTGGCTGGCAGGGAGGAGCTCGTAGGGGCAGGGAGCCAGGGGGGGGCTAAGAAGGCGACCTGCACAGCTGAGCCCCCGCAGGCTCTGCTGGCTGGGCCAGTGAGACCCTGGTGCCCAGTACCCGGCCGCGCCTCAGGGCCATGCTTGACCCCAGAGGCCTGGAGGGACCAGCCAGTGGCTTCCTGGGGGCAGACAGCAGCCTCTCTGAGGATCAGGCTCCCCACCCGGGTTCCCGGGCAGTGTGGGGACCCCCCATGCCTGGGGTCGGTCCTAGGAAAGGAGCTGAGGCCACCAAGACGGGCCCAGCCCCCGATTGCTGTGCGGGACTGGCGGGGCTCCTCTGCCCCCCCAGGGGCCTGTGTCTCCTGCCCCATCTCTGAGCACCGGCTGGTAGTGCCAGCGGGGTCCTACCCTCAGGACGCCTTAGGAACCCCTCGCCCTGGCTCTGGGCTGTGACAGAACAGGGAGGCAGTGACAGGGAGCGCCACCTCCCCGCATGTCCAGGAAGACGTGACCCTGAGCCCCGGGAGGTGACGCTGCGGCCTGCCTTGCCTCCTCCTTGCTCTGCTTCTGTCTTGTGGGATTTAAACACAGGGGGCGGCTCATCTGAGGGATGGGTGCTGAGCAGGGTGGAGCAATAGACTCTGCCCTGGGTCCTGAGGATGGCCAAGGTTTCAAAGGACCCGGATTTCCAGCCCATTTTCACCAGGACAGCAAACCTGGTGGCCGACAGACACCTCCTGAGATCCCGGCACCCGGGGACGCCGTCTGTCCTCTGCAGAGCACCCACTCAGGAGGCAGAAGCTCTGGCCAGCTCCTGCATGGTGGCCAGGCCTTTACTCCACAATTCTGTTGGTCGTGAACCAACCAGGTTGCCAGGGAGGACCGTGGCACTCAGCGACCTGCTCTGGAGGGCGGCAGGAGGGCAGCTGTGGCAAGGCCCGGCCCAGAGCTGGCAGCCTGGCTCTCTCCGGCATGGCAGGGCCACACCTGGGCCAGGGCCTGCAGCTCCGCCGGCCTGGTCATCACGCCATATTGGTACAGCGTCTCGGTTCTGTTCAGCTGGGGGGGTGGACCCGCCCAAACAGGCTCTGTTTCCCTTTATTGAATTCACTGACATTGGATTTATGGAACTGACATTTCTGATGACAAAAATTATCTGTGGGGCCAAATAAAGACGGACGAGGCTGTGAGGCCACTCAGGAGGCGATTTCGGCCACTAATCCCGCTCGCGGGTGGCTTATCGCATCCTGGGGTGGTGTCATGCGTAGGGCTGGGGTATAAAGTGCCCTTTTGGGTTTTTCTTAAGCTAACATTAGTAAATTGTGTCTAAATCTAATCTCAGCTAAAAGGTAGATAGTCCACAGCCACAGGGCGAGGCCACCTCACGCGGCCGAGCGCTGCATCCAGCCAGACACAAGCCGGGAGGAGAAAATGCTGTTCTCCCGACTAATCAATTACATTTGGGTAATTGATCGTATATCAGTATTGATGAAAGCCCATAATATGTGAGTTAGAAGGGAGTGGGTTCGCAAAGATTAGATTGTAGACGAGAATGGAAGGAAAAATGAGTCTCATAAAATCATCTGAGAGTGGTTCATGGTCTAATGCCTGGGCGGCCACGAGACTGGCCCCGGTGGCTCCTCTCCTCTCCCTGAGTCCTGTCCACCTGGGGAGAGGGGACCAGGGTGACTCGCAGAGAGGGATGGGAAGGCCACAGAGCCGCCCGCAGCTGCAGGGATTGTCAGAGGGAAAGACGGAGGGCTTAGCCAGATCCCTCAGAGGGAGGCTCACAGTGGACAGTTTTAAGAAGACAGGGACCAGGGAAGGACCACTCCCGTCCACAATGAGACCAGCCCCCAGCAGTGGGTTCCCTGCAAGGGCTCTCACCCCCTCCCCAAAGGCCACGCAGATAGGGAGCCACCGGCCAGGGCGAGGCCCAGTCTCCAGGCGACCTTCGGGGCCATCCTTAGAGTCCAGGATTCTGGAGAGCCCAAACCAGCCCTGAGGACGGGGGCCGGGGAGGGCTCATGCACAGGACCCAGCTGGTGGCCGGGGCCTAGGGCTCATCTGCTGACACAGGGATGGCTGGGCCCCCCATTTCCAGGGGCGACCCTCACCCTCTCCTTCCCTCCCTCTCAGAAGTAGCCCCCCGCCTCACCACCCACACGACCTCCCCTCGCCCAGCCTCCCCTCGCCCAGTCTCCTTGGGCCGGAGCCCTCCTCGGCTCCTCCAGCAGCGAGCCCTTGGCCTGGAACGGCACCAGCCTCCCCTGCTGGAAGCCAGCTGGCCAGGGAGGCCAGAGGAAGAGCCAGGCCGGCCACTCCTCCCGCCCTCAGCCACCCCACCCCAGGCCCTCCCCATGGCCGACAGGTTTCTCTGGTGACCACACTACCAACATCAAGGCCAGGTTCTGTTGCTAATTCATTCCTTCATTGCCCAACGAGCCTCAGCGGCTGCCCAGAGGTGCCAAGGACCCAGGGCACAGAGCCACCCCACCAGGGAGCTCACAGGTCAACCAGGACCACAGAGGGTGGGCGCCCCCTCAGCCAGGCAAGGCCCAAGGACTGCCCCACTGCCCACCCAGCCTGCTCTCACAGTCCCTCCGCCTCATGCCCATCATCACGGCACCTGGCCAGCTGTCCACCCCGCCACCTTCTAGTCTCCTCAAGGCGCCGCTGCCTGAATCCTCGCACTCCACCGAGATGAATCGAGAGAACACAAGATGCGCCACTTAACCATCTTTAAAGAGAAGACTTCATCGGGGTTCTGTGCTGGACAGTGGTGCCAGCTGCTCACTAATCCCATAGCATGTCGACCACCCACCGGCAGCTACCCTCCCATCTCTTGCGGTTCGGGCCTGGTCACCTACCTACTCTTCCGGGCCCATTCTTCCCACTTGTATTGACATTTGAATACACCTCACATATTTAATTACATTTTCCTAAGAAGCCCTTTCTTTTTCTCTAGGTCTTTAATTTTACTTGTAGAGTTATACAAAGTGAAATAGTTAAATGAAATTTCCTTTTTAAAACAGTTTAATTTTCTTCCAATTTTATTTTTACATCCTTTTTTAAAAATATTTTTTCTAGTTTTTGATGGACTTTATTTTTATTTTATTCATTTTTATGTGGTGCTGAGAATCAAACCCAATGCCTCACACATGAGAGGCAAGTGCTCTCCCACTGAGCCCCGGCCCCGGCCTACTTTTTTCATTCTGTGCTGGGTCTTGTTTGCTCTTTCTTTCTTTACCAGGCTCATGAGAGACGCATCTCTCTGGCGAGTCCCGGGACCGGCTCTGGGGCTTCTTCATGCTTTCTGTGGCTCAGTGGCTCTGCTTTCTGTTTATCTTTTACCTCCGTCATTCTCATCTGTAGGTCAGTTTTCTGTCACTGTGACAACATAACTGAGAAAAGCAACTTAAAAGATAGAAGGACTTATTTTGGTTCCTGGTTTCAGACATTTCAGTCCATGCTGTGTGGCCCCAGCACGATGGGCCTGTGGTGAGACAGGACATCATGGCGGACGGCTCGTGGTAGAGCAGGGCTGCTCATGCCGCCAAGCAGCAGAGGGGAAGGAAGAGAGAAGACGTTGTCCCTAAGGGCATGTCCCCCCCAGGACCCACTCCCTCCAATTCTACTGCCTGTAGCCTCCACCACCTCCCAGTGGTTCCTCCAGCTATGAATCCACCAAATGGATTAATCCACCTCGAGGTGCTACCACTCGCTTCCCACAAGGCCCATCCCTGGACCCTGGGGACAGAGTCCTTGACACGGGAGCTTTGGAGGACATTCCAGATCCAAACCATAGGATCTCTTTTCAAAAATCCTTTCCGAGGGTGACTGACCAAGGCCGGGTCTTCGGCCTCTCTTGTCCAGTAGCAAGTGTACTTAAGGTTGTCCTGTGTCCCTTGGCGGAATGCCCTTCCCACGCTCTCGGATCAGCCTGATTTCAGGTGCCATTCCTTCAATACCCAGGGATGTCGCAAGGTCTGTCTCCCAGAGCCACTGCCCTCCTCGCTGTCGCGGTGAGAGCGCCCTGGGTTTCACAGGGTGTGGCCCGAGAGCCTTCTGGCCAATGGGAAGCCAGCAGAAGTGTGGGCGGAGCCTGTTGGGCACGGTGTGGGGTGAGCAGTGCAGACCTTGTGGCAGCTCAGCTGGGGTCAGCCAGGAGCAGGACCAAGACCTGGGCCCTCGCAGGGGGTCCTGCTACCGACCGCAGTCCCGACGTTCATGTGGGAAGTAAGCCTCCCGCGCAGGCCGCTGCCCTGGGGCGCAGGGGCAGCTCAGCCTCTTCTCCAAGTCGAGAGGAAGGGAGAACTTAGGATTCGTGATTTTCCTAGAATATGATGAGTAAAAATATCTACCTTTTAAATTTTTCTTTGTAATTAAGTACATTTCCCATTTTTTAAATTGCTAAATGAGTCTTTGAAAAAATATGGCGCCTACTTCAAGTTCGAGATGTTTTAGGAATGTATGAAGTTGAATTTGCAGACATGTGGTCCGTGTCTCTAAACCTGACTGATCCTTTGCCGTCCACCATGTCGGTCTGGCCCTGAGAACAGGGCTTGCCATCCCCGCTGGGCCCCGTGGCCCTGAGATTCTCCTGGGCTTTGGGAACTTGGCTGTGTAGCTCAGTGGCGGGAGACAGATTCATCATGTTATTTTATTCACACGTCGTTCTCATCATTGTCCTCCGTTCCTTGCCCATTTAACGCGTGGACCCTCGTTTCTAGCTCTGGTGCTGACCATGGGCCCGCCGTCCCCCGTACACGTGTGAGTGGCATCTCCAGACACCTCTGTATTTTCAAGCACCATCACCTGTCTGTAGCGCCCTTCTTTCTGGCCTTTTTGGGGGAGCACAGCTCACCCCATCTGCTTGCAGGGTGTCCACCAGCACCATGACCACTTCTTATTGCGGATCCTGGGTGTCAGGGCTCTGGGGGCTCCAGGGCAGAGCCCCTTCCTCTGGGCGCTTTGTGGACACCACAAAGCTTTCAGTGACAGATGGCACACCACGGCCACTTGCCCTCACCAGAGGCCAAACCAGTGTACCCACCTGGTCTTGAACCTCTGAAATGGTGGGCCCCATAAACCTCTGTCTCCACCAAGTCAGTGCCTCGGCCATTGTGCTGTAGTGACATGCGCTGACCAGCACGGCCTGAGACTCCTTCCCTCCAGTTTGGGAACCTCCTGGGCTTCCTGCACGGCCCCCTGCGGCTTTGTGGTCCCTTCCAATCCACCCACTGCTCTTCCTCTTCCTCTCTTTCCCTGTCGTTCGCCCTGGGGCTGCTGCTGTCGCTGGCTCTCCTCCGCACGCCTCCTCCTGACAGACACACGCTGCATCCTGAGTTCTTCTTCCACCTCGTCCTCCCCACGCAAATTCAGAATCCAGGGACACGTGTCTCTCCTGAGGTTCAGCCAATGAATCAGGGTTTGTAGATCCTCGTTGAGGTGTGTGTCCATCCCCTGGCCCCATCTCCTGGCCTGTGTCCTGCCTGCACTTCCTCCTGGAGCAGAGCTGCCTCCCAGGGGCTGTGGGTCTTTGCTGCCGTTGCAGCGTGGTCTTCCCACTGCCTGGATGAGGCAAAGCCAGCCCTGGAGCCTGGGTCCCCAGTGGGCCACCTTCCAGAGCCACAGCAGCGATGTCCTCGAGCTGCCGTCTGGGCCTGCTGGACAGCTGAGATTCCACAGCAGCCACCAAAGGGCCTCCCGCGAGCCACCTACAGACTGTGGGCATCACGAGGGAGGCTGCAGAGCGCGTCAGGCCCTTGTCATCCCCAGCCTGTCCCCAGCTCTTGCCACAGCCCCCCGTACCACCTGCCCACAGCTCCCTAACCAGCTCCCTGGCCAGCTCCCTGTCCTGTCCCCTCCCCCAGCCAGCCCCAGTCCCTGACTTGAACTAGAGACTCCACTGATCATGTCCACCTCAAACTCCTGGCCTGACAGCTCTTCACTGGACAGTGTGAGTGGGCAGGGTGGGGGCCGCGGCTGCCCCGTGCACGCGCCTGCCAGAGGGGCTAGGCAGGCAGGACGGGCCTCGCTGCTGCACCCCGCCTGTAAGGCAGGGATTGGGGTCCCTGCTCCATGACTGGAGGGATGCCAGAGGACCTTCCCACAGTGACCCACACGTGGGAGGGCCAAACAAACGCTCACGTCAGCAGCACCAGAGGCCCGGTCCAGTGGTACAGGCCCTGAGAGTCGAAGACACTCGCAGGACACGCCAGGTCACTCTCAAGAGGCACGTGTCCTGGGCTGGGGATGTGGCTCAAGCGGTAGCGCGCTCGACTGGCATGCGTGCGACCCGGGTTCGATCCTCAGCACCACATACAAACAAAGATGTTGTGTCCGCCGAGAACTAAAAAATAAATATTAAAAATTCTCTCTCTCTCACTCTCTCTCTCCTCTCTCACTCGCTCTTAAAAAAAAAAAAAAAGAGGCACGTGTCCTGCGCTCGACAAGCTGGGAGCCACTTTCCAGATGTGAGACACCGTGACTGGTGGCCACCAGAGCCCTGCCCTGAACCTCGCCTACAGGTCAGGCCCGTGCCAGCAGTGGCCTGCTCCTCGGCGTGGGCCGTGCACCCTGAAGCCTCCCACACAGAGCACAGGCTGCCCGGGGCCAGGGGACAACGCTGGCTGGTGGGGCGGGGACCACGTGGACACTGTTTCCTGAGCAGTCACCTCACCTAGGCCTGCAAATCTCGGGTCAGCGATATGGCCAGGAGCAGGCGGGGGCCCGCTGCGGCAGATGGGCCTCTGCCCTGGGCCAGCCTAGGTCCCTCAGAGTTAGGTGAGGTCGGAACTCCAAACCTCACGGTGTCCCCTGACATGGGATAATCAGATCACAGTGAGGTCATCGGGGGGCTGAGAGGAGACCAGGACCCAGAGGCTCCACAGGGACACAGTGAGAAGGTGGCCCCAAGCCAAGGAGAGGTCTCAGGAGGAACCAGTCCTGTGCACACCTGGATTCTGGCTTCCCGCCCCCGGAGCCCACCTTCTCCGCAGCATTCACTACGAGGTTACATAGCTCCTGCCTGGTGGACCCCAGGACTGACGGATCCCTGATGGCCAGAGGTGGACCAGGGGTTCCCCGCCTGTGGACCCTGGACTCAAGCTGGTGGTTAATGAGCCACAGAGGGAGGAAGCCCATCCTGCTGCAGTCAGCCCCACAAGAGCCTGTGAGCCTCCCCTGTGAGCCTCCCCTGTGAGCCTCCTGGACAGTGCTGCAGGGCCCCAGGCTCTGGCCAGCTGTCCTCCCCTGGGGGCCACCTCTACCCAGCCAGACTCCTCCCGTTCCGCCTATTTTTCTCCTTTGTCCTCCAAGGTACTCAGCCTTCAGTGGCAGGACACAGAGCTCAGCTCCTGCCGTGGCCAGGCACCACCCTCTCCCCCCAGCCCCTACCCTGCCTCAGTTCCCCCCCCCACGAAGCCAGTTTGTGCCTAGGTGGTCAGGAAAGGCCAGCTCCCAGTGGGCCCAGCAAAAGTGCTGTCTGTCCCAGCCCTGGTGCTGGGCACTCATGGGGCAGGTGGAGCCTCGCCAAGGTCCAGCCCAGGGACCAGGCTGCATGTCCACCCCCAACAGGGCCAGGCCCATCCCTCCCTGGACGGCCACTTCAGGTCTGACCTCGTGGTGAACACAACCTTTTAATGGAGCCACAACGGCTTTGTACCAAGTCTGTGCCAGATAAAACCACGAGCCCGGGCGCGGGGTGGGCCAGGTCTCCGCACCGTGGGGGCGTGGACGGTGCCCTAGTACTTGAGCAGCCAGCGCGGCCTGTGCGGGCTCAGGGACGTGAAGTAGGACCACCACCAGGGCTTGCTCCCGCCAGCCGAGGGCTGCCTGCGCGCCCCGAGGGGCTCAAGGTCCAGCTGCAGGGGCTGGTCCCGCAGGCCGGCACCTCCCAGCGGGTCCCGAGATGCAGGCGCAGTTCTCTGAAGTTCACGGGACAGCTTCTTGTGTCCTGTCCCCAGAGGCTGCAGAATGAAGTCCACACGGCCTGCCTTCCTCATCCGGAGGGGGATGGTGACTCTCTTCATGACTTTGGAGTAGCCAGGGGCTTGGGCGATGACGATGTGGGAGCCCGGGGGCAGCAGTCGCCAGTAGTCACCATCCGGGGCTTCAAAGAGAGGGAAAATGACTCACCAGGCTGCCCCTCGAGGGGGGCGCAGACCCCACACCTGCTCTGGCCTCTGCCTCTACCCGGCAGGTCCTTCCCACCTCTCAAAGCCCTGCTACGGACTCCTCGGAAGACCTCACAGACGCCCAGCCCCCCAAACACACGGGAGCACCCCTCAGCGGACTGGACCCCCAGCCACCAGGCCCCTGAGGCCGACGGAGCCCACACTGGCCTGGGGACAGACGGAGCACCCCGCCCACTGGAGCCAGCAGCCACTGCAGGCACCCCCTTGGCCCCTTTGTCCGACACGGTCCCAGGGGGAGGCCAGGAGGGTGCTCACCTGTGGTGACATCATGGCGGATGCCTTTGACCAAGATGCGGGCGTTCTTGACGGGTCTGCCAAATCTGTCCATCACCACGCCCTTGATGCCCCGGTGCACCTGAGAGGGGAGGCGCAAAAATGGGCTCATGCTCCCGGGAAGCCCAGGCCACCCGCCAGCCCCCTCAGGGTCTGGGGTCTCTGGGGAGCCCTCCGGTGGCGCCCTGCTCTGCCACCCTGGCTGCATGGTTATGAGGAGCGCCCTCCTCCCTGGGCCTCCGTATGCTCAGCAGTGAAATGAGGTGACAGGAATCCACCCTGGCGCGTTCCCAGTGTGTGCATGACCCTGCGGTTCTACCTGTGGTCTGCCTCCACCTCCTGGCCTCCACATGGAGATGACCTGGCCTGTCCACCTACTGGTGTGTCTGAGCCACCGCCCAGCCTCCCAGCTACAGCCGGCCTCCAGAGTTCCCTCAGGGCAGAGGCTCCCTCCTGAGGGCAGTGTGGGCATCAGGGAGGATACAGGGCAAGGTCTTGGACCTTGTGACAGCCCTGGAGGAGGACACAGCGCACTCGGCCCTGACGTGAACTGGTCCCAGCCAGGCCCCTCTGCTCCTGTGACGTCCAGTGCCACCGCCCAGGGCTCTCGGCCTTGGGCGAGCCACGAGCTTCTCTGTGCCTCATTTTCTCTACTATAAAATTGGGGCGGGCAAAGCCAGAGCCGCTGGCCATGCTGCAGGCCTTCCCTGCGCCCCGCTGCCCCAGGGGGAGCAGGTGTGGGGACTCCACCCAGGGTCGCCGCCCAGGTTCACCTGTGGGAAACCCAGGGCAGGGGCCATCAGAGCGGCCCTCAGCCTGGGCAGCCCCCATGACTCCCGACCCTCTTCACCCTCGGTGGCCTCAGGGGCCTAAGACAGCTGGACCCCGTGTGAAGGGCTCCACCATCCCGTCTGCCTGTGCTCTGGCCAGGTCCCCGCTGCGGAGAGGACCCAGGAGACGAGGACACGTGGGTCCTGATGCCAGGGTCTCCGCCTCCTGATCTGCTCCTGTGGGGCAGGCCACCCTCCCCGGCTTGTGCCCACAGGGGGACATGGGTGTCCACGGCCTGCAGCCCATGGGAGCGGACAGGGACAATCCCACGTGGGCTTGTTTAGGTGGACGGAAGGAAGTCAGGTCCTCAGGGGTGGGAGGTGGTGAGGACAAAGGGATCGCGTGACAGGCCATGTCACACAGCTCATCCGGGGCTGGCGGGGTACACAGAGTCCCCACCAGGCTTCAGGGCTCAGCCCAACCTGCAGTCTCCCCTCTGCTCTGCGGCACCCCTCCAGCTCCACATGGCTGTGCCACCCCAACCTCTACCCTCCGGCTTTGCCCCTCCCTCAGAGCGCTCTGGTCAGCTTCCACAGTCGCTGCCCCCCCTTCCAGAGACGGTCGCTGTCCTCCTGCAGGAAGCCCGCCCTGACCCCAGCCACACTGGGGGCCTCCTCGGGGTCCCGTGGCCCTGGGCTCCCTGAGACATTCCTCGGCTCCCCGCCCCAGGGGAGAACAGGCCGGGCACACAGGGGCGCTGCGGTGGCTCCCCCACACCCTGGGCCCTGCTTTCCCTCCCATCCAGCCCTCCTGGGCGGCCGGGGCGTGGCACTCTCACAGAGAGGAAGGCAGCCCTCCAGCCCACGGGCGCTGCAGACTCCCCGGCCTGCCCAGCATCACATGGAAAAGCCTCAATTGGCCACGACAGGCTCGATCCTTATCAGAAGCCTGCGCCGGCTCTGCTGGGGGGGCCGTCTCGGGAGCAGCCGCGCGCCGGCCACCCCCAGCCACACGCCATTAAATCTTCATATCCCAGGACTTCATGTGCAATATCCACAGAGCAATCCCAGCTGCTCTGAGACTCCTTAAAACTCATTTCCACCAGACAGACACGGGATGAAACGAGCACCTGGGGCCCATCTCAGGAGGAGGCCCCCGGAGCACTAGTGCAGCCACCAGTTAGGAACCTGAGCAGGGCGACATGCTCCGCGGTCACCTGAGCTGTGCTTTCCTCCTGCCCTGGTGCTCCTGCACAGGGAGGCTCTGCTCCCGACCTACCTGGAGAGGGTTCCCGATCTTTCTAGAAAGGAGGGTTCTTGGGGACTACTGGAGTTTGGGGACAGACAGCTCCAGGCGGTTGCTGGGCCACACTGGACCCTCTGTCTCCTCCTCTGGATGTGTCCTAGCCCTGGGGCCCCAGAGCAGCACCATACCTCTCCCAAGCCCACCTCTAAGTGGGCAGCCCTGCATCTGCCACGTGCTGTTGGCGCCAATTGTGGAGCACCCTGCATTCCCACTAGAGAGCTTTCTCCCCCAGGGCCGGCTTCCTACCGGGACACCTGGGCCCACAGGGGATCCGGGTGGTTCTTGCATATCGCGGAGGACATCCACCAACCCCAGGACCCTGTGGTCTTCCCCGTGGCTTCCCCAGGCCCCCTTGAATCTTGCAGCGCTTTGTCTAGGCTGCGCTGGGCGAGGGGGTGGGCACTGGGCACCAGGCCCCCAGCTGTTTGGGGAAGGCCTTGGCTCTCTGGTTCAGCAGGATCACCGTGGCTGTGTTCTCTGCCATCCCCACTCACCAGCTACCCACCTGTGTCCAGGTGGCCTTAGCCCTGGCAGTGGCTATGCCTCAGGCAGGCCACCTCTGGACCCAACCTCTGACCGTCCATTCCAGCCTGCTCAGGCAGGCCACGTGGACCCCTGCTCCCCTGAGCCATCACCTCATCCCCGCCCCATTCCCACAGCCAAGGTCCTCACTCCAGCCATAGGACCCCCGGGGGACCCCAACACCCAGGAGTTCTTACACGTGGCCCTCTCTGCCCAGCCCTCTGTCTTGTCCCCTGATTCCTCCTTCCCCAAGACATCAGCCACCTCCTCCAGGAAGGCCCCTGGCTTCCAAGGCTGGGTCAGTGCCTCCGGGCTGCCTGGCTCCCGCGCTCCCTCTAGGGGGAGACCCTTACTCAAGGGGAGTCTGACTAGGTCCCCTGGCGTCCCCACACCCTCAGGGCACATGGAGGAGGGGCTGGAGAGCCTGAGTGGGCGAGTCTGTCCCCAGGCCCGGCTCACCATCTCCATGAAGCTCAGGAGGGACTCCTTGTTGTTCAGCCAGAGCCCGTAGAGGGCCTCCTCCGGGGGGAACTTGACGCAGCCCAGCTCCACCGTGATCTCAAAGCAGTTGCTATGCAGGTAATTGAAGTCGGACATGCCTACGCACAGGGCACAGCCGTCAGGGCAGGGACCGGCGAGCACGCAGGTGCTGGGGACTCTCCCCGCCTCACAGACGGGCAGCTGAGGCACGGGCATGGAGGGCTCTCGCCAGGACCCCAGAGGAGGACTTGGAACCTGACAGGTTAGTGGCGAAGCCCACAGGCTTTGCGTCTCCCCGCCGTCTGGGGCGATTCCCCAGGAGAAGGCAGCGCCTGGGGTACACGGGCCCCTGCACCCCATCCACGGGCCTGCCCTGGCCTCAAGGCCCCAGGAGTCTGGCAGGAACAATGATGTCCATTTCCCTGGACCCTGGCCCAGCAGCAGCCCAGAGACATCTTAGCATCTCCACTTTCCCGGGGCCTGTGGGCCTGGGAGAGCTGGACGCCCGCAACCACCCAGCGGCGGCTGGGAGGACTGCGGCTCCTGCCCCACTCACTGGGCTCCAGTCTCCTGGCCAAGAGAAGCCACGCTGCCCAAAAGCAGGACTGGGTGGACAGTAGGATAAGGCCACCCTGTGCCAGGGGCGCCGGGAGCCCACGCTGTGGGAGCTCAGGGTCTCCTCTGAGCCCCCACAGTGCACTAGTGTTGTAACCCCCTGTCTGCAGTCCCCAAGGCCTTGCCACCCGGGACTCATCTGACCCTGCCCACGGGCCCTGTCAGCTGGGAGGGGAGTCCAATGGCCTCTATCAGCCCACCCTGCCCTGTGGGTCCTTTGAAGAATCCAGAACAGAGCCAAGACCCAGGCTGCCGGCCTCTGGCTGGGGTCAGAAAGCCCACGCATCTGGTCCTGAGAGAAGAGGGCCTGGGCCAGTATGGACAGCAAGGGGCAGGTCACCAGGGCCCTGCCCACAGCTATGCAGAGCTCCCAAGCAGGAGGAGTGGGCAGGTGGGGAGACGGGCTTGCATCCCGAGTGCCAGCCCCGCCACCCATGGCCGCCAAATGAGAGCCCGTCTTTCCCTCGTCCTCATCTGGAACAAATAACAAGTGTTTGGCTGGCACATGGGACACCAGCTACGGGAACACCGTGGGCTGGGCCTGGGGGCGCCCCCGGGGCATGCGGTAGCTGTGGGCCCCACACTGTCCCTGTGGTCCTGCAGCCAGGGCAGTGCCAGTCAGTCAGAATGCAGGTGCCCAGGTAAAGCTGAGGGCCAGAGAAATGACCAAGTCCTGGTGTAAGTCGCCCCACGGGCCTTCTCTCCGCACGCGTGCCTCCCGCGCACGCACAGATACGGTCTCAGAAAATCTTTGCTGTCTCTGAAAGGCTGGCCTAACTGGGGTCCAGGAGTGGCCTGCCCGCCCTCCATGACCCTGAAGGGCAAAGAGCATGGGCGATGCGTGGCACGTGACCCGGGGCTTTTCATAAGCCACAGCAACAGCCGCTGCGGGAGGCCCAGGGTGGCCCCCCACATCCCTCTGCTGCATGAAGACCCTCAATGAACACCAAGCCAGACCCCAGCTCTTCCCACCCGACCACCCGGCCCAGAGCTTCCCGGCCTCGGTCTCTGGCCTCCTCCCAAGTGGGTCCTGCGCCCACGGCCCCCGCAGAGCCGCACCTCCTGTGAAGCTGTACCAGTCCGCCCCGTTGATGATGCTGCCCTGCTTCAGGAAGTTGCCCCCACACCTGCCCTCCGACCTGTCCATCATCATAGGGTGGACGTCGGCGTAGGCTCTGGCCAGCAGCTTGAACATCTGGAAAGGAGACAGAGAGAGCTCTCCTCGGGCCAGGCCAGCAGGGCAGGGGCTCTCAGGTGCCCTCAGAACTGGGCAGGGCAGCAGGAGAAGGACAGCCCAAGGCACAGGCAGGACAGGGACGGTGCACAGGCTGGGTCCCCTGCAACCTCGGGGTAGTGCTCTGGGTCCCTGAATGGCACACCCGCTGGGCCACCGTCTTCTGTGGGGAGAGGGCACACTGCAGTCAGCCTGGCAGTCTACCCAGCTTCGTGTGGCCTGGCAGGGGCTGTGGCAGAGGCAGGAGGCTGGGAGTGGAGGTCGGAGGAGAGGCAGGACTTCTCATCCCAACAAACATACACAATCATTGTCCCCCACACAGCCCACAGGGGCCAGCCAGCACCTTCAGCTGCGGGGACTCAGCCTGCAGGAAGCCCCTCTCTGGCCACCACCAGCTGGCCAAAGCCACGTGCAGTTTCCACATATGGTAGAGGGACCCTGGACACACCTGTAGCACCTCCCACCCAGCCTGTGCGTGGCCTGGACACCTGCCTGCCCAGAGCTTCCCACACAGGCCCCCTCCTCTGAGGCAGGGTCCAGGTCCTCTCCTGGGGCAGGGTCTCTGTCATCTGTCAGTCCTGGGCTGGACATGGGGCCTGGCCCAGTGAGAGACCCTCCAAATGTGGGCCAGACTGATGAATGGGCGTCCTGCACTGGGGCTGTTGGGGCCCCGTGGCCTGGGACTCATCTGTTAGAAAGGAGGACACAGAAGGGTGGGTGGGTGGAGGTCAGAATGAGGTCTCTCCCTGGTGGGTTCCAGGGACCTGGAGCCAGGACCTGGGGTCCCCAGAGGGGATGCTGTCTGACCCCAACTTGTTCCCATGGTCACAAACCAGGCACCCCAAATCCACCCCACTGTCTTTGGCCCTGAGGTAGCAGGCCAGGACTGCTGCCCCACCACGCATGGACAGGACGCCACCACCCGGGGGCACCTGGGTGTCCTCCACGGAGGGTGCGTCAGGGGAGCCCTGCCACCCCACGAAGCAGCCGTGGGTCTGGGGTGGGTGTGGCACCGGGGCACTCTGCGCCCCAGGACCTCCCAGCCCTCGGTCCTCACCCTTCCTGTCCCAGGCCTGACCCTGGGCCCCGAGCCTCAGGCAGGGCACAGACAGACAGGAGGACCACAGATACAAGGAGGGGTGGACGGGCTGCTGGAGAGGGTGGCACGGAGGGGCACGGGGACCTGGGCACGGTCCAGGGCCATGGGGTACCCCTGCTGGGAGCCCGGGGGACTGCTACCCTCTCCCCGGGGGCAGGATCCAGCTCCAGGGCAGTGTGGAGGTGAGAGGGACGCGGTGGGCCTGGGGCCTTGGACATTGCCCAAGGCACTGGCTCTCGCCTGGGGCATCAGGGAAGTTTGGGAAAAACCCACCTCAGGACCCCGCCAGCCCCACCTCACGGCCCCCACCTGCCCCTGGGCTCTGGTCTCCACAGAGACCACTGCTGCGACGGCTGGTGGCCCAGCCTCATGTCTCCTGACCTGGGGGACTTGTTGAGGTGAACCTTCCCCTCGGGGCAGCTCTGCCCTCTGAGGCCATGGAGCTGAGCCCACGTGGAGGAGTGCCTGCTGCCCGCAGGACTCCTGGGCTGTCCGGTTGTTGCCCCTGCTCTCTGAGGGCACCAGGGTCCAGGCAGGGCCAGCCCTGGAGGCCACCCAGACCCTGGGGCACTTCCTGAGGTCTGAGCCCAGAGCCCAGCACCCCCTTGCCCTTGGCTTGTGCGGGTGTCAGTCGATGAATGCAGGGAGCAAGGGAGGGCGTGGGGGCTGGAGGGGAAGGACAGGTGATCCAGGTGACCCAGGTGACCCAGCGGACGCGGCTCTGCCGTCACTCCTGTGCTCAGAGGTGGGCTGCGGGCTCCTCCTGGGCCCCTCTGCAGGTGGCCCTGACGCCTGACACATGCTGCCACCTGTGCCTTCACTGTCCCTGGCTGTCCCTCGTCTGGAAACCCCCAGCTCATCTTGGGCCCCGCAGGGGAGCCCCTGAACCCAGGCCAGGCCGGGGCCCACGGACACTCACACAGCACACACGGGCACAGCACACACGGGCACAGGCACACACAGGCACAGCACACACGGGCACAGCACACACGGGCACAGGCACACACGGGCACAGGCACACACGGGCACAGGCACACACGGGCACAGCACACACAGGCACAGCATACACGGGCACAGGCACACACGGGCACAGGCACACACGGGCACAGCCACACACGGGCACAGCACACACGGGCACAGCACACACGGGCACAGGATACACAGGCACAGGCACACACGGGCACAGCACACACGGGCACAGGCACACACGGGCACAGCACACACGGGCACAGCACACACGGGCACAGCATACACGGGCACAGGCACACACGGGCACAGCACACACGGGCACAGCACACACGGGCACAGCATACACGGGCACAGGCACACACGGGCACAGCACACACGGGCACAGCACACACGGGCACAGGCACACACGGGCACAGCACACACGGGCACAGGCACACACGGGCACAGGCACACACGGGCACAGCACACACGGGCACAGCACACACGGGCACAGGCACACACGGGCACAGCACACGGGCACAGCATACACGGGCACAGCACACACGGGCACAGCACACATGGGCACAGGCCTCCGTAGGACGCCCTGCCCCGCAGCCTCTGCTCTCAGTCTACCCACCTGTCCTTCTCCTGTCCTCCTCCTCTCCACCACAGACTGAGGACCTGATAGCCTAGTGGCCGCCGGGGGGCAGGGTGGACCACCTACCCTGGTGGCCTCAAAGAGAACAGGGCCTGCAAGCCCTCAGCAGGGATCCAGGGGCTGGAGCCTGCCCACCCTGGACAGGGCCCTCCATCCCTGGACACTGCCTCAGGAGGCAGGGCAGCCTGGCTCGTGACTAAGCCTAGAGGTCAGGCCTGCCGAGGCCACACCTGGGGGCAGGGAAGGGCTTCCAGCATTCAGCTGATTAGCTGGGCAGATGGAGGGCTGGCCTGGGATGCGGGGTCACCAGAGGCAGGGTGGGTGTCTAAGCTCTGAAACCCCAGCTCATCTCAGGCCCGGCTGGGGAGCCCCTGAACCCAGGCCAGGCCGCAGCCCACCTCAGGTCACTGCCCCCAGCCTCAGTTCTCTGGCCCGTGCACTGGGAAGCACCAACTCCCACGCCG
Source organism: Spermophilus citellus (assembly GCF_964194105.1). Taxonomy (NCBI): domain Eukaryota; kingdom Metazoa; phylum Chordata; class Mammalia; order Rodentia; family Sciuridae; genus Spermophilus; species Spermophilus citellus. The sequence goes on from NC_138189.1 coordinate 3,110,448, forward strand.
CCCTGTCCAGATCAGCCAGGGCCTCAGTGGGCCCCAGGAAAGGGGGACGGCAGCCAAGGGCTTGGGGTGGGCCATGCGTGCTGCAGCACTGCCCTCTGCTGGCCACGTCCAGACTTGCACCCTCCCCAAGGGTGAGGGGCAGGAAACACTCTGGAGGCCACTGGACATGGGCCCAGGAGCGGGAGACTGCTTCCTGCTGGGCGGGGGCCTTCTGGGAGAAGGGGGTCCTGCGCACAGAGGCCCCCAGGCTCCAGTGAGCCCAGAGCAGGTGGCACCGGCTGGCCCGCACCTGCCCAGGCTCCCTCTGCTCACCTTCTCGTCAGGCGTGGGGGAGAACATCTTCATCTCCAGAGGGTGCTTGGAGAAGTCGAAGGGGTAGGACACCACCAGGTCTCCCCCGTGCAGGCTGGCTGAGAGCACAAAGGGGGCCGTCCGCATCCACTTCATGATGGCCTTCGTCTCAGGAGCCACCTGCCCAGGGCAGAGGAGACACTTTCAGGGCCAGGCATGCCTGCTGACCACGCCTCAGGCAGACAGCCTGCCCAGGGCCCCAGCTGAACTCCGGCCCAGCCTTTCCTACTCTGTCCAGCGTCCAGCAGGCCCAGGTGGGCCTCCACCTGGAGCACATGCTTGCCTCACGGGGATGGGGGGGCGGGCAGGCCTTGGCAGGGCCAGATGCCCTCTGGGGCCTCTGCACTCTTGACTGCCCCTTGTCCCTGCACTGAGCATGCGATGCCAGCTGCAGGTGCACCTGTCCAAGGACAGCCAGCTCTCCAAGGAAACATCTGGTCCCACTCAGTCCCTGAGCACCCAGCACACAGCAGGTGCTCGGCACAAGCCGACAAAGAGCAAGCCGCGGGGGGGGGGGGGGGGGGGACACTGTCAGAGGTTCTGCCTGGGCCAGGCAGGGGCCAGGACTAGGTGCTTCCAACACATTATTCCCTGACTCCCACCAAGCCAGCAAGGCTCTCCCCATGGCACTGGGGCACACTGAGGCTCGGGGGGCTAAGGTGCCTTGTCCCCAAGGAAGGACGACCCAAGAGTCCCAGATAGCTAGGAGCCCTGTGGAGGCCTCAGCTGCACTGGAGCCCTGGGCAGGCACGGGTAGCAGCGCTCGTACCTTACCCCACCAGTAGTGCTCCGGGATGGGGATGTGGTCAGTGCGCGTGCCACGGACAGAGGCCAGCCGGTAGTATTCGGATGTCAGGTCCGGGAAGTTGCGGTTCAGGTCCAGGTTCTGCGCATTCTGCCTCCCACTCGTCCATCCGTTGTACCCAGCACCCTGCAAACACCAGCATCCCCAGGGAGGTCAGCACAGCCCGGCAACTCCTTCTAGACAGAAGCCCCGAGGGCAGGGGCTGAAGCCAGGAGCTGTGGGTCCCCTCTGGCTCTCAGCAATGGGCAGGGCAGCAGCGTGACCAGCAGAGCCACCCTGACCTCCTCAACTCCCACAATTTTCTGTTGTAAGCATCGCCTCCTCAGCACAGAATGATATGGGCCTGCCCAGCCCCCAAAGCAGGACCTGGCCAATATTGATCCCTGCCAAGTCCTTGTCACCCGGAAGTGTAGACACAAACAGACCCTCCGCAGCAACAAGGGAATGAGGTGTGTCGAGGGCAGCAGCCACCACCGGGTGTCAGGGACACTCACCTCTGCAGCAGCCACCTCATAGCCGTCGGGGTTCATGGAGGGCAGCAGGTGGATGCGGGTGGTGTTGATCAGGCGCTGGATGCGGGGATTGCCCAGCAGGTACTCGGAGCACAGGTACTGGGCCAGGTAGATGAGCATCTCCCGCCCCACCACCTCATTGCCATGGATGTTGCCAATGAGTTTCACCTCGGGCTCCACTGGGGGAAGAGGTGCCAATTTGGGGCATCATCTCAAACCCTTGGGGACCCCACTTAGCAAGGGTGAGCCAATGTACCTGCACCAATTCACACTTGTTTGGACCCAAGAACCTCTGCATGACGAGGGCTCCTGGAGGAGCCACCTGTTGAACTGATTTCTTACATTTAACCATAATTATTAGCATGACAAACCAAGGATACTACTAACATGATGGGTGTCATTCATTCCTGTGACTCCTTGATAGTCACTTTCTATGATTGTATGAGTCAAGCACATTGGTGCTCAGCTGGGAAGGCCGTTGTCCCTGGGAGGGATGGGTGGAAGGAGGGGTGGGTGGATAAATGGATGGGTAGATGTATGAGTGAGTGGATGGGTGAGTAGATGTGTGAATGGATGGGTGGAGGGATGAGGGGAGGGATGGGTGGATGAATGGATGGGTGGGTAGATGGATGGATGGGTGGGTGGATGGGTGGGTGGATGAGTGGATATATGTGTGGATGAATGGGTGGATGAATGGGTGGATGCATGGATGGATGGGTGGGTGGATGGGTGGAGGGATGGTGGGTGAATGGATGGATGGGTGGGTGGATGGGTGGAGGGATGAGTGGATATATGTGTGGATGAATGGGTAGATGAATGGGTGGATGCATGGATGGATGGGTGGGTGGATGGGTGGAGGGATGGTGGGTGAATGGATGGATGGGTGAGTGGGTAGTGGAGGGATGGGTGGATGGGTGGATGGAGGGATGGGTGGGTGGATTGTGGGAAGAGGAGTCAATCAGGCCTAGCAGCTTGTTTGCTGCGGGACTGGGCAAGTTGCTACTCTTCTCAGAGCCTCACATTGCTCACGTGGAAATGGTGTCTCTCCTCAGCTCCGTGTGTCCCAACCCTCCAGCCATGGGAGGGAACACTTATGTCCCTTGATCTCCAGATCCCAGGGTATAAATGACCAGGAGGCCTCCCATGCCAGTCACCTCCCTGGGCCCTCTGCAGGTATGGGAACAGGGCAGGTCTTGGAGATGGGTGCATCTGGGTGGCCTTTCACCCTTGGCAGGAGACAGGGCTTTGGGGCTCCTGCTGGACACACTGCCTAGGCCAACAAGATGCAGAGAAAAGGCCCTGAGTCTGTTACCTACTTGTGAAGCCCAGGGCTGAATGGGGTTGATTCTGGGTTGATCCTGCTGACCAATGAGGCTGGGGCACGGGGATGAGGAAAGACCTGGACCCAGTGATCCCCAGAGGCCTGTGCCCTGGATGCTCTCAGTGCTCAGGGTGGGGGGACCACATGGTCACCCTGGCCTCACCCCACAGGAAGCAGGGCTGCCCAGCCAGGAGGCCGAGTCTCCCCTAGATTTTCTCATGAAGCCAGCTGGGGGAGCTCTTGCAGCCTACAGCGGTGCAGAGTGATTCCTAGCTCCCTGCAAGAACAGTGTGACCCAGCATCTTCCACACTGCCCTCTGCTGCTGAGCACAGGCCTGCATGCACATGGACAGGGCTGCTCAGGAGGAGGAGCCGCACCGTCCACATCGCCAGTTGGGCAGTTGGGCAGGGCAGAGTTTGGACAGTGACCAGGACCCAGGCTGCACAGACCTGGCCGGGGCCTGGTGCTCAAGGGCAAGCCTGGGACAGCAAGGACCAGGGACACAGGACGCCTGCCAACAGGTGAGGCCAAGCTCCCGCAGCCAACGCAACCACCTCCCCCACTTGCAGCTCCTCGGGGACCTGACCCCCAGCTCCTAGAGAACAGGCCTCTGCCTTCACCGGACCCCCGCGCTGCCGCTTGTTTTAAATTCCTGCTTGGTCTCCCGTCCATCCCTCTAGCCTGTGTCCCTGTCACCATGAAGAAAGCTCTTTTCCCGTCACCAAGTGCTCAAGTGTAGTGCACCCTGGGGAGATTCCCCAGGGGATGTGGCCACGAGCCAGGCAGAGCCCCAAGTCTCCTCCAACCCTGATCCCCAAACACGGCTCCCCCAGCTGGTGCACCCCAAGGCCCAGCGGCCCAGAGCCCTTCCCCAGATGCAGAACCAAGCCCAGCCCCTCCCTGGCACTTACTCAGCTCATGCTGGCCAGGGCGGCCCGAGAACTCGATGACCAGCAGGTCCTTGCCATCGAAGCTGCGCCCGATGCTATAGGTCTTGGCCACCTGGGCACAGCGCGTCGCAGTCCGCTTCAGCACCCGCACCATCTGGGCGTAGGAGTGATGGGCGAAGCGGATGAAGGTGGGCGGCAGGCCCGAGGGCAGGGCCTCCTCAGCCTCCAGGTCCCCTGGGGAAGAGAGGGTAGTGGGTGGCACTGCCCGCCTGCCAGCAGCCACTCTGTCTGCACCCCAGCCTCCCTGGCACTGTCTGGGGACAAGCCCTTCCCCAGCACCCTCCCTCCCCACCCCCACACACCGCAGTGACCTGCGGGTGGGAGCAGCGTGTCCCCTCGGATGGCTCTGCCAATCTGCTTCTGACTGTAGTCAGATTCTTGTAGTAATACTTATATCACCATCCACAGCGAGGACACGGCCAAGAGGCACACGCAGCCCAGCAACAGCATTCCCCGGGCTGGCAAGATGTGGGGACGGGGTGAGGACTCCCAGTGCAGCCGGCAGCAGGGACTAGGGGCCTCCCCTGGGGCACCCAGCACCCCAGCACGTGGCAACACCTTCAGCCCTGTGCCCTCGAAGCCCATTGACACCCTCTGAACCCTGGGGCTCGCCCGCGGGGCACCCCGAAGCTCTCCCTGGTCAGCTCTCCCTGGTCAGAGCCAGCATGAGTTAGCAAGCACAGCTCCAGAGGTTCCCTATGGCCTGCCTCCACTGCTGCACCCACTCCCGGCTGTCCACTGTCAGCGCCTCCACCAGGAGGAGGGCAGGGAGGCACCCGGGCGGGTGCCAGCAGGACCCCCTGCTCTCCCTCCCTGGAGCAGAAGCCCCAGGACACCAGGGACCCTGCGCAGCCCCGATGACCCCGCCCAGGGCAGCAGCTCCCTGCAGGCCGCCTGGGGCCACAGTTGCTGCGGCCTTCCCTGAGTGCCACCCTGGCCTGCGGTTTTGCCTCTGCTCAGAATGGCTGGGAGGAAGGAAGGCAGGTGGAACTGGCAATTTAGTGGTGGAGATGCCCAAAATAACCTCTCAGCCTCCTCCTCGGGCTTCCCCAGGGCAGGGGCCTGGCCACCGGGGAGACGTCTGGATTCTTTCCCCAAACCCTAGCCTCAGCAGCTGCTCGCCGCCCCCAAGCAGACAGCTCCTTGCCACCAGCACAGCGTCCCTGGGCCGCCTCTCGCACTGTGCTGAAGCCGTCAGCCTCCTCGGGGAACGCTGGGCTCCAAGCACCCGGTCAGCCCTGAGCCCCCCACGCCCACCGACACGTTACCAGACACATGTCTGGGGCCCTCCCCAGCCATCCACCATGTGTCAGAGTGGAGTCCTGTACACAGGAGGAGCTCAAGATCTGCTGAGGAATGGACACATCGGTCCATCCACCAATGACTGGCCTGGGTCACTACAGCTGAAGACTGTACCCTCCCATCAAGCCACGTCCACAGGAGACTCACTCCTCACACAGGAGGCCCCCCAGTCAGTGTGGCCACAGGCCAGCTGGTCTCTCAGGATCCACTCCTACCCACCTGGGGCACACAGACCTGTACCCCCACAGCATCATAGCCAGGTAGCCTCTGGGACCCCCGAAGGTGCAGCTCACTAGCCCAGAGTTGCCCATTCCATCACCCAGCTGGTTCCCAGGAGGACGGGCCCCCTTCTGCAGCCCCCTCCTGCCTCCTGCTGTCCACAGGCCCCACAGGGCCACCTCCAGCAGTTCTCTCCAGGCCAGAACCCCTGGTGTGGCCTTCCCGGCCCAGCAACCCCAGGTTCACCTGGCAGCCCCCCGAGGGGCTCCCTGCCCACCGCAGCCCAGGTGCATGGCCGAGCACTGCAACTTTCCAGGGAAGCCGCGGCCAAGGACTCTGTCCCCTGGGCCACCACGCCCATGTCCCATCTGCTTTCTGAGCACGGCCACCTCCACTGGGGGCCCCTTCTGGGCCTCCCCAGAGCACTTGCCCCCCCCTCCCGTCACTAGGCCTCCCATGAGCCTGGGTCCATGAAGAGGTGGGACGTTTTGTTGGGGGCTCTTCCTGGCACAGAGATGGTCCCCGTGCCACCCCCTTGGTGGTTCCGCTGAGTTCCCGCAGAGCCTCGAGGACCCTGTGGCCCCCCCTCACCCCGGAGCTTCTCCAGAGGGTCATAGCAGCCTTCCTCCTCCCGGGCAAAGTAGTGGGCGCAGTCCAGGAAGTAGGGCCAGGCCATGTCGATGGCGTCGAAGGCCGGCTGACAGGCCTCCCGCAGGCCCTCGCAGACGTGCTGGCAGGGTCTGCGCACACGGCTGCCCTCGCACCGGGGCGCCAGCACGGCACAGCCCAGCAGCCGCAGGTCAGGGTTGCACTGGCCCTCCAAGAGATGGTGCAGGACGCTCAGCAGGATGTACTCGGGGCTGGACTCCACCGCCTCCCGCGACCGCTGCTCCAGCAGGTTGGGAAAGGCAGTCTGGGTGTAGGCGGCGTCCGCACAGGAGCTGAGCTGCAGGTCCATGCAGGTGGCTGAGGAGGCAGGGTGGGCAGGTGACATGATGACCTCAGCCCAAGAGGTCCACCCAGGGCCAGGGCCGCAGGGATGGGGCAACCAGAGTCTGGCACAAGGCATAAGGCTTTGCCTGTCCTGAGTCAGGGATCAGAAAGGATGGGTGGTTCCTGTTCAGCTTCTCTCTGCTCAAAGCATTCTGTCTGGGACATTGGCTTTCAGGCTGGGGCTGCTTTCCGAGTTCTCGGAAGTCTGGGCTCTCCATGGAGAATACACCAGTCGCCCAAATCTGGCAGGACAGCCTCGGCCTCTGGCACCAGACCCCTGGCACATTCCTGCGTACCTGGGACGCTTCCAACAGCATCCCTGGAGATGGCCCTGCCCCACCCCTTCACTAAAGGACACTGGGACCAAGGAGCTCACCAGGCCCACAGGCCCACAGAGATGCACCAGGGGGCCGGGGTGTGGCCAGGGTAGAGCACCTGCCCCCCAAAAGAAAGCCTGTCACTTCAAGGCCTGCCCTCAGCCCTCTGGAGCAGACCGTGGGAGGGACCAAGAGCCAGCAGGTGAAGGAGGGAGGCAGGGGACGTCTGCAGAGCTCGGGCAGCAGAGCAGCTGGGCAAGCTGCTCTGTGGGGCAGGTTGGCCCTGGGCTTCCTTTGTCCCCTCAGCCGCTGAAGCCAGAGCCGAGGTCTGACAGCAGCACTGTCCCTCTCTACCCGCTGCGGAAACCTGGGCTCAGCTCTGAACGCTCTGGAGCATGTGGGGCGGCAGTGACCTAGGCCTCAGAGGGGCGTCCAGTACCGTACCGCTGTCGGCTCCCGTCGGCCTGCGGCATTCATCTGCGAAGAGATGCACCACGGTTAGCGTCCTGCTCGGCCACCCCAGGCGCCTGCCGCGGCACCAACCTCAGCCCATCTTCACCCAGCGCTCGCTGGGGGCCAGGCTTCTCTCTGGCCAGCTTCATCTCAGTCCCCACTGCGCCCCCAGGGCAGCAGGCACCCTGCTACCAGGTGAGGACACTGGGCCTGAGCTCAGGAGACCTACCTAAGCAAGGCCCCCGGTGGGGGGTGGGTCCCAGGAAAGCCTCCAGCCCCACAGCCCAGGACTGGCCAGCAGTGTGCAGGTGGCCCTGCTGTCCAGGCTGAGCAGCCTGACCTAAAAATACCACCGAGGTCAGTCTCAGCCCCCCAAGGCTGTCACCCAGTGCCCTGAGTCTTTAACAATCAGCCCCCAAGGGCTGCACCCCCATGCTACTAAAAGTCCCTTCCAAAAGGACATCTAAGCACAGGCTCCTTGTCCTCAAGAACGCCCCAGAGTGTGGGGTGACATGCTTGCTGGAGTTGGGGCCCCTTCCCAGAAAAGGATCCGCACATATTGTCCTTGCAACCGTGGGACCTCAAGGGTCTCCTCAAGGACCTTGGCAGGGCCCGATGAAACTCACGCTGACCAGTGCACCTGCCAAGCCCCTGGTGTGAGCAGGGCCAGGTGCTCGGTGAGCGCTGAGGGGGAAGGAGGGGCTCTGCGGAGGGACCTCGAGTCAGACTGCAGCTGAGCTGGTTCTGGATGGGGCTGGGCATGGGGTTGGCTGCGTCCCCACCTGGCCTGGGAAGGGAAAGGCAGGCTGGGTGGACAGACCAGCCAGGACCCAGAGGATAGGCTCCCTAGCAGGTGTGGGCACGTGGGCGGGTGGGCACGGGGTGGGAAGCCCACGAGGAGGGGCAGGAGGCTGGGTCCAGAGGCAATCTGAACGAAAGCCGGGCCTGACCGCGAGGCTGGCAAGGGCACGGCCACTTTGTTTTCTCAAGACCCAGGGCGTGAAAACCCAGCTGAACTCAGCACCCCGTGTGGCCCCACAGGGGGCTCTGGGCTTGCCCACTGCAGGAACTCCTGACCCCAGGGGACAGGCCACCATGGTCCCCACGATCCCCACACCCACCAGCTAGCCCAGCTCTCATGGGATGACAGCATCTGTGGCAGGACACCTCCCCCAGGCCACCACAGACCGTGCTGCTGCCACCCTAGCCACTGATGACAGGGGACACTGACACGTCCACGGGTGGACCTGGGTCCCCAGGAAGACGCCTATGACTCATGGTCCCTCCTCATCAGCCGTGCAGCAGAGGACCTGGCCATGAGCCACAGGGGCAGGCAGGGCAGGCAGCCAGCCTGGACGTGGGCAGCTCTGGGTTCAGCCCCCTTGCAGCAGGGGCCCGGGCAAGCCCCTCTCCTACAGTGTCCCCAGTCTCTAGGGGACTGTGAAGACTCCAGGAGACCTCGGCTCAGCGCCCGGCACAGGCCCGGCCTGGAAGGCACTCCGTGGTTGGTCACTCCCGTTCCTGTCACTTGGCACCAACCCTAAGATGGCCAGAAGCTCCCGGGTGTCCTAACGGGCTGGCCTCCCTAGGGAAGCATGTCTGGAAACAGCACCGCTGGGTGCCCCCTGGCAGAGAGGGCTGCAGGGTGCCCATCCCCAGGCCCTGGATGCCCTGCCACACACGTGGGGATGTGCAAAGCAACTTTCATCTACAAATCCACAAGCAGCTGTCAAGGGGGCTCAAGTCACCTGGTTGGCCACCCAAGTGGCACAAGGGCCTCACCCTGCTCTCCTCAGGCAGGTGGGACATCTCCATAGCCCTGAGAGTTCCCAGACTCACGCCGTCATCACCCCCTGCAGAGTGACAGAGGCTTGGAGCATCACAGCATCATCCACCTGTCGGCAACCAGTGACGGTGGGGAGAGATGGGAGGACCACCCCAGGCAGGCACTGAGTCACACCTCCAGGCCAGGTGTGAGCAGGGACAGGGGTGAGCAGGCCCAGGAGTGAGCAGGCCCAGGAGTGAGCGTCCATCCCATTCAGGGCCAGGTGTGAGCAGGCCAGGGGTGAGTGTCCACCCCTGCAGGCCAGGTGTGAGCAGGCCCAGGTCTGAGTGGGCCAGGTGTGAGCATCCACCCCATTCAGGCCCAGGGGTGAGCAGGACCAGGAGTGAGCATCCACCCCATTCAGGCCCAGGGGTGAGCAGGTCAGGGGTGAGCGTCCACCCTGCAGGCCTGGCAGCAGCTCCATCTGGCACTACACTTTCCAGGTTCATCCTGGTCCAGGACCCACACTCTGCAGAGTGGCTGTCTAGTCCCTTGTTGAGCTTGGACTGAGGCAGATGCTGGGAGTGGACATCAGCTCAGGACGAGGCTCATCAGGTGGACACTTGTGCCCCTGTGCTCTGCTCCGCCCTGTCCCTCGTCCCCTGGGCCTGGACTGTGCACCTGCTGTGCACTGACAACCAGCTGAGCGTGGGGACCTGGAGACTCATCCCGAGGCTGGCAGAAGGTCAGTGAGTGGAAGAACCAACCTGGGCTTGACCTGGGGCTCCGCTGGCCTCAGGAATTTGAGGTGAAGACCCCAGGAGCAAGTGGGCATCCACCCCCACACCTGCCTCTCAAGGCCAAGTGCCTGCTGAGGGCTCAGACCACAGCAGGGGTCAGATGAGGGGATGCGTCCTGGTGTCCCCTGCTTCAGGTGTCCCCAGGCTATAGTTAAGAAAGCTAGGTTTAGGGAGTAAGCCCCAGGCCTGGGTCTGCTCACTGTGCGTGAGATGACCGTGCTGAGGTCCCCCAAGGCGGGGGCCAGCAGGGCCTGGCCCCGTGAGTGCTCAGCACAGCAGCTTGGGTCAGTGGGCAGAAGGAGGGACCACCCAGGCCATGTGGACTCCAGACAGGGGGCTGGCATCTGCCAAGCTGACCACCCACCACAGTAAGAGAAAGCAAGGCCCCACGGTCTGGAGGCCAGGACCCAGAAGCCAAGCCATGAGCTGGGGACTCCAGGGGTCACTTGGCCTGCGGCCACATCACTCCAGCCTCTGCTCAGGGCAAGCACATGACGTGCCCCTTTCCTAAGGTCACCTGTCAGGGACCTGGCGCTCCCCCAACCCAGTGTGCTTCATCTTAACCAGGTTTCTTCTGCAACGACCCCACTTCCCAGTGAGTTCACTCCTCAGAGACTGAGGGCTAGGACCTCAGCTGATTTTTTGAGGGGGACACTATTCAAGCCATAACAATGAGCAAGTGGGTGATTCTCCAGCCACCATGGAGCTGGGATGGAATGGAGGAGGGACCCAGAGTGGTTATGCAACTTGCCCCGAGACACACAGCCAGTTAATAGTGAAGCTGGGCCTCGCCCAACTGGCGTGGACTCTCTGGGCCTCCAATTTTTGTCTACAAATCAAGGGATGGACCAGACAGCCCAAAGTCCACCCTGCCCATCCCAGCACCTGCCTGCTCTTGTAGCCACAGAATGCTGAAGCAGGGACACCTGGAGCACTTTGTCACCAAGCCCGCCCACCACCCATGCAGGCCCACCCTGCACACGTGACCCCCCCGCAGCCTTGGAAACAGAGGGGCAAAGGGCAGCCCCAGAAGGATCTGCATCCTCACTGCCAGCCTGGCATCCCGAGCCACAGGTGGCTACTGAGGGCCTTGAAACTGACACCTGTTGGGAGGACAATACACACCAGCGTCAGAACAAGAGGAAACGTCTCAGAAGTGATTTTATATTAATGACTAAATATTAGAATGACCTTTTGGATGTGCTGGATTAAAATTCTTGTTATAAAAATTAATTTCATTCATTGCCTCCTTCGTGTGGCTGCCAGAAAACAACCCCGCTTGCGTGGCTAGCGTGGCACTCGCCGATGGTGGCCATCCGAGAGGGCAGTCCCCTGACTGCTGCTTTACCGCAGCCCACAGTGCTGTGACACCTCATGACCACAAGGAGGCAGTATTTCTTCAAACCGGGGATGGAGACTGAACTCAATTCCTTCCCTCCCTCTTCACTGGACAATAGGTTGCTCCTCCTGGTCAGGGTCTCCTCCAGCAGAGCAGACACCTGAACCAACTCAGGGAGGTCGCCAAGTGGAGGAATCAGGGCTGGAAGCCAGGACCAAGGACCCGTGAGCATAAAGGCACCTGGGACCCCAGGCTCCCATGAAGCCCTGGAGTCCTCCACCAGGGAAGGGACCGTGAGCAAGCAGTCCAGGCTTGCTGTGAACCCCCAGGCACAAGAGAGTCAGGGTCACGGCAGCCTTTGATGCCCACACTGCCCAGCCCCACGCACATCAGGCCACTGTCTATAAACTCCCACGCTCCTCTGGAAGGAGGGGCCTGGAGGAGGAAGGGGCTGCAGAGGCAGCCCTGATCTGTGTTCTCAGCCCTGGCAAGGACAGAGCTCACCTGCCCACCCTGCAGGAAATGAAGGAACGCAGGCACTGAGCCCAGATGGAGGTGGCTGTACTGCTCCTGGGTATGACCAGGAAGGCTTCCTGGAGGTGATGGGGGGAGGCCCTAATGAACTGTGACCCCAGACCTTCTCTGAGCTTGCAGGTTCTAGAAGCATCTCACAAGCAGGCACAGTTCATCCCCAGGCTCAGCAGAAGGTCAGTGAGTGGGAAGAACCAACTTGGGCTTGACCTGGGGCTCTACTGGCCTCAGAGGAATTGGAGGTGAGGACCCCAGGAGCAAGTGGGCATCCACCCAACACCTGCTTCTCAAGGCCAAGTGCCTGCAGGGGGCTCGGACCACACCAGGGGTCAGATGAGGGGATGCGTCCTGGTGTCCCCTGGCTACACACACCTGGGCTTTCTGCAGTGAGCCGGAGGAAAGAGCGAGAGCAGGGCCAGAGGTGCCAGACAGTCAGGGGCGGCTGGGGGAGGGAGGAAGAAGGAAAGGTGGGGGAGACTGAAAGGGGCCTCGTCCCCTCATGCACTTGGCAGGTCCAGGCAAGATCTCGGGTGTCCACAAATCTGACACCCATTGTATCCAGGCCTCTGGGGACCCCAGCCCTGCCGAAGCAGATGTCTGCGGCTGATAAGGCCCCGACGGTGGGGACTAGATGCACCCCAACTCTCATTAGGCAGGGAAATTGGGGCCCACTCCTGGAGGGGAGGCGTGGCCAAGACTGGGCCCAGACTCCAGGCCCAGCTGGAGGACCTTCTCAGGTGAGGTCAGCACAGGTGCGCCTCCCAGGGATCCCAGAGTCCTGCCCAGATCCCCCCAGAAGGCCCGCAGCCCCTCCCACCCCTGGGCCCACTTCCGGAGAAGCTGCAGTCCTGTCACAGCCGCGAGCTGGGAGGGAGGGATCAGAGTCCGAGTCCCGCAGCCGCCAGAGCCCTCCCGTTCCTGGAAGGACAGGCCTGGGACGGCCTCTGCCCCGAAAAGTCCTGGCACCTGCTGGACGGGACCCACCTGCGGGACCCCGCCAGTCCGCTGCGCCCCCACCGCGAGGGCCTGTGCCTGGCCTGGCGCGGTGTCACTCCGCTGTCCCCGCCCACTGCTGGGGCGCCCGGGTCCCAGCCTCCAGGTGCTGGAGAGACCCGCGCCCCCTCCGGGCAGAGGTCCCTCTACTGGTCCAAAGTCACACGGAGTCCGCTCTGGGGACCTTATGGCGGGACCGCGGTCTAGCGAGGGACGCGGGGAGAGTTCCCGGGTCGGGGCCCGCATCCTCCCCGGGGCGCGCGGCGGGCCTTACCGGCGGGGTCCGAGGGGCGCTCGCCGCACCCGGGCCGCGCGGCGGCGGAGGCCAGCAGGGCCAGCGCGGCCAGGAGCAGCGGCGGCGGCGGCGGCATGGTGGGCGCGGGCGCGGCGCGAGGGCGCAGTGATGTGGCACTTGGGCCCGCGGCCGGGCTGCGCGGCTCGCCCCCGCCCCGCCTCTGGGGGGGCGCCCCGAGCGCCGCAGGAGTCGGGTTACAGCGGGCAGGAGCCGCGGAGGGTGCGGTGGAGAGGAGGACGAGGAGGAGAACCGCAGACAAACCGCCCAGGGGGGGAAACCCGCCCCCTCCGCGGGCGACGGCTTCTCCTCGGGACCAGCTACCCCACCTCCCGCCCGATGGACAATCTGAACAAATTCCCTGCAGAGGCAGCCCCCACCCCTGGGGCCTGGACGGGAGGGTCTGGAGGCCATGGCACCCCAGCCAGCAGCGAGCCGTCTAATCGCCCAGCTCTAGGCCCCCGCAAATGAAGAGGGCAGAAGGGTCCCCACAGCCCCACCCTTCCCCCTCGGGAGGCAAGTGTGTCCACCCCGAAGGTCTTTGTGGAGGAAACACTTAGGAGACAGGAAGGGAGAGGCGGCCCCTCCGTGGCTGCCTTTCTCTCTGAGCTGTCTTCAGCCCAGGCTGAGAGAAGTCCCTCCCTGGGTTCCTGCTCACTCACAGGGCCCAGCAGACAACTGGCCCCCTCTCATCAAAGGAGTGGACACCTGGTCCAGGAGTGGCCTGAAGGCCCTCTACTTACCCCTGACCTCGACCAGGAACCAAAGGCAAGGTCATGGTGGAGGGAGATAAGCCAGGACTCCTGGGTCTGCACCTAGGGAGCCGAGGACTCTTCGGACCGTCCTCAGTCTCCTATTCCATGCCACACCACCTTGGAGCCACCCCCCTGGGAGATCCCCAGGGCCTGAAAGACCCAGAAGCAAAGGTAATCCTGAGCCCTTGACTTGGCCAGGCTGGAGCCTCTCCCTCCTGGGAAGGGGGTCCATCATGCAGCTGGACAGACTCTGGCTCCTTCTGGCCACTTCTTGCTGCCCCAATGGTATGGTCCAGCTGGTGTGCCATCTGGATGCACATCTGAGCCCTGGGGCCAGGACTGCCCAGATCCCAAGACTCATAGCCCTGTGGTGTTCCTGTAAGGGTCCGGCGAAGCGTCGGAGAAGGAGAGACCACACGAGACTAACTCCATGCAATGGCAAGGGGGATTTTTATTAGAGGGACCCTTTCCAGCGCGCTGGGACTCTGTGCTCACTCAAGAAGGGAAAGCAGCCCAGAGCCCAGAGCAGAGGTCAAGCAGAGCTAAAGTACACTTTTTGGAGAGGGCGGGGGGCTTTGCATACATCAGAACAAATCATCATGAGGCGCGGGAAAATTGAACAACAATTCTGATACGTGATTAGTCCATTCATTGGTGGGAACAGTTTGGGCAGGGGTGATTGGTCACTTCCAAGTGGGGCACACATTCAAACTGATTGGTCCTGGGGCCTATATGCCTACGTGCCATGCTACCTGGAGCCCTTAGCTATTAAACAACCAGGGAATCAATGGAGATATTTACTGAGCAGCTCCCGCATTGTCCTAACAACTTACAGGTTCTGGGGATAGCAGAGGAATTGTAACAATAGGCTTTTACCTTTTAGCCCAGGCCTTGTAATCTAGAAGCTTTACAATGCCCTAGTCTTTTACACTTTAACTCAGACTTTTGCAGCTTAGAATCAGCTTAGAAATTTTACCTTTACATTCCCTGCTGAGACATTCGGCCCAAATGATCTTCAGGGGCATTTGCCTTTGTGGGCATCCTTGGACAACTGTCCTGGGCAGCTGGGAGGCCAGGGCAGAGGTCAGTGCATGGATCCTGGAGTCAGATGCCACTCAACTTTGGACAAGCCACTTAGCCCAGAGGCTGGGTGATGGTGGTACCCGCATGAGACAAGTGCGTCCAGTTTCCATCCTGGGACAGGTTTCGTCCCTGTGTGCCTCCCTTTCAATAACAATGGGCCTTGGGGGCAGGGAGGGTGGCCAGCAGACCTGCATTCCAGAGTTGCCAGAGCCTGGGGCCGGCAAGAAGTCACGTGGAGTCCGGGAGAGCACAGCCCCTGTTAGTCCATCAATTTCCAGTCAAGGTGAGCCAGTGTCTGCTATAGGAGCCCACAGGTGGTGGTGGCCTGTGCTCCCAGCTGAGATAATTCCTGCACATGCACTCACACAGGGTAGGTGCCAGGAGCATGGCAGGGTGCCGGGGCAGGGACCACACCCTGGGACAGGGCAGCAAGAGAAGGGGCATGTTACTAGAGACCCTGAGGGGACCGGGTGGTATCTGCCTAGGGGGGCAGCAATGTGGGGTGGGGCTAGAAGCTGGGATTGGCTCACCTGGGAAGAGGCAGTTCTTTCAGGGAGGTGCAGAAGCATGAGCCCTGGAGGCGGTCCCAGAGGCTGCATACCCGCAGCTGTAGCCTGGGGGGGTGGGCAGGGTGGAGACTGGGAACAGGAGCAGAGCCGGGGAGCTCTCAGGCCTCAGCAGAGCGCAGCCTGCTTTGGGCCATGTCCCAGGAGCCCGATCTGCTTGGGAGGGTACAGGGAAGGGCCACTGTGCTGGGGACCAGGACTGGAGAGGCTGCAGCCATCGATGGATGCCCAGGTGGGGTCCAAGGAGGGTGGGAGTGCAAGGTACCTGAGGGGGTGGGGAGAGGGCGTCTTTACCCACAGTCCCTCTGGCTGGCCAGCCACCCTGTGTGATGAGGCTGGAGCCTCAAGGACCAGGCCAAGGTCTCAGAAGGACAAGACAAGCTGTGTGGGAGGATTTCACTTCTGGGCTCTCAGGGTCTCCCTCTGCCCCACCTCTCACCACAGGCTGCTTCCAGTGGCCGGTGGGTACAACAGAAATTCCGGGTCCCCAGAAAAGTGAGCCCCGTGTCCTGCGAGCCGCCTGCAAGCCTCACAGCCCCATGGCCTCTGCTTCCCGCCGCACCTGGGGGAGCAGCTGCAGCTTCAGGGTCAAAACAACTGCTGGGGTGACAGCCAGCCCCCGCCCAGGGTCAGGGCCCAGTCCATGTGTCCCAGGAGCCCTGCAGGGACGACTTGCAGCCCTGCCTGCTGCCTGGTTAAAAGTAGGCCTCCGGCTAACGCAAAAACAGCATCTGCCCCTTTTCAGGGAAATGAAGACCCTTGTGTGAAAGGTTTGTTGGTCCATGTGTTCCCCGGCCCCTGTGTTCCTGGGCCCTCTGTGTTCCTGGGCCCCTGTTCCTGTCCCCATGTGTTCCCGGGCCCCCTTTATTACCGGGCCCCTGTGTTCCTGGGCCCCCTGTGTTCCTGGGCCCCTGTTCCTGTCCCCATGTGTTCCCGGGCCCCTGTGTTCCTGGGCCCCCTGTGTTCCCGGGCCCCTGTGTTCCTGGGCCCCCTGTGTTCCCGGGCCCCTATGTTCCTGGGCCCCCTTTATTACCAGGCCCCTGTGTTCCCGGGCCCCTGTTCCTGGCCCTGTGTGTTCGCAGGCCCCCATGTTCCTGGCCCCCTGTGTTCCTGGGCCCCTGTGTTCATGGGGCCCTGTGTTCCTGGGCCCTTGTGTTCCTGGGCCCCCTGTGTTCCTGGGCCCCTGCTCCTGTCCCCATGTGTTCTGGGCCCCCTGTGTGCCCAGGCCCCTGTGTTACTGGGCCCCACACAGTTCTGCAACACACATTTCCTTGAGTGGATCAAAGGTTGTAGCTGGTGTTTACCATGGTGATGCCATGTGACACTGAGGCCCAGCTGGCCGGTGGCTTCCCAGGAGGGAGAGAGTTCACACAGCAGGTTCCTGGCCTGGGCTCTGGAGACAAACTGGTTTCCCCTGTGGGAGTGCTCCCTCTGCATGTTCAGGGGTCCAGGGGACAGTGGGGGCTTCAGGTCTGCAAGCCCAGGGCATGAAGCCCCCAGCCAGTCTAAAACTGCGACCCTACAACTGAGGGCAGGGATGGGGGGATTCCATTGTCTTGGGGGGTCTTTGATTGACACGCTAGCCCTATTTAATTGATCGCAGCTTCCTGGCTTCATACTTATAGTTATCATTATTCCTAGGAATGATTTATTTTATTGCATCTCAGTTTATGATCTGCAAAACACTTCTTAGCATTCTTTTGGAGAGGGCCTTGGAGAATCAGTTAAAAACACTTGGTCACTTGGAGAAGTGTTGTCAAACTGACTCCACCAGGTCTCACTGTGTGAGTACTAATGGGGACGCTGTGCACTAAGGCTCTGAAGAACACAGCCCAGAGGTGGAGGGAGGCCTCCTGCCTTGCTGACCCCGGGCAGGTGGCACATGCTGAGGCTCTCCCACCTGCAAGATCTCTGTGAGGCCCTACCAGAGCCTGTCCCACCTGTGGTGGGAACTGACTCACGCAGCCCACCAGAAAGTGATCCTGACCAGGGCTGGAGGAGGGGGTGCCCAGCTCCACACGCCCTCTCCCACTCATCACCTCAGTCCTTCCTCTGGGCGCCATGCAGGTTGGGTGCCATTCCTGTCTTCAACCCTGGAATAAGTTAGCTGTCCACCAAGCTCCTGGAGACTTCCCGGGGGAGCGTTGGCCCACGTGGGCAGTGGGTGTCCCGCCCGGGAACAGCAGCCCACAGCTCTGGGGCTGAGGACAATGCTGTTTGTGTTCCCAGAACCGCTTCTGTCCCGAGGGGTGAGCAGTGGGGAGTGAAGCCCGTGCCCTCTTGACCCCCTCCTTTCTGGACACCTGCCCCCTGGCCACTACTGACATGCTCTGGACCATCTCATGACCAGAGGCCAGCAGTGGCCTTGGCGGGAAGGAAGGGAGAGAACAGGCCATTTGCTCTCATGGCATCCTCCCCAAAGTCAGCTCTGGGTGCCCAGACCCCCTCCTTCCCAGGCAAGGTCCCATCCCACCTAGGACGCCCTTGAAAGGGAGACGGGCTGCAGCTGCACCCATCGGCCTGGTCTGTGCCTGACAGCAGACAGAGTGGAGCGAGGCGGCTGGGGTGGGCTTCTCAGAGACGAGTCTGCCTCCCGCCTGCCCCTGACCACAGACTGCCCAGTGAGCCGTCTGGAGCCCTGAGCAGATGCCTGGGGGTTCATCTTCCAGCCTGAACGATGCCGTGAGCAAAGGCAGGTCGTTACCAGGCTGCAGTGGCAGGCGACAGTGTCCCAATGGGCCAAGGTAGCATAGCCACTGTCCCCAGAGGGCCCGCTGTCCTCCCAGGACAGCCCCGATGTAAGGGCCAAACAGGTGCTTCCCTGCTCAGTGTCTTGAGGAACTCCAGCAAGGGGCAAGGGAGCCACCAGTAGGCCCCGCAGCCCAGCCCAGCACCGCACCCCTCCTGTAGCCCTACTGCCCCTGCGGTGCCCGCCACATCCCTCCTCCCTGCTGCCACCTCTGCACAGCCAAGCCGCCATGCTCATGGGGTCCCCAGTGGCATGTCTGTAGGGAGTGTCTTCAGTGTATGCTGCAGGTGACAGTCACTCTCAGATCCAGATTGCTGCTGAGGGCAGTCCCAGGGGCTGCTGTTCCCGGGCGGGACACCCACTGCCCACGTGGGCCAACGCTCCCCCAGGAAGTCTCCAGGAGCTTGGTGGACAGCTAACTTATTCCAGGGTTGAAGACAGGAATGGCACCCAGCCTGCATGGTGCCCAGAGGAAGGACTGAGGCGATGAGTGGGAGAGGGCAGTGGAGCTGGGCACCACCTCCTCCAGCCCTGGTCAGGATCGCTTTCTGGTGGGCTGCGTGAGCTCAGTTCCCACCACAGGCGGGCAGCAGCCAGCTGGCCATGTCCACCAGGACATGCCAGAGCAGGACGTACAAAAAGGGGTCCCTGCTCCCTGCTGTAGGCCAGGCATTTGCTGAGGACGCCATAGCAAGTGTTCACGGTGACAAAGGGCACCAGCTGCACCTGCCTGTGGGGAAGAGAAGCAGGTGGCCACACAGGGACAGTGCACACAGCAGGATCACCATCACCCTCTGCAGGGAGGAGTTCCTAGAACTGCAGGCGCGGTGCTCCTCCAGCCCTGATCCTCTGCAGCCAGGTGGCTCGCACAGGTCATGACCTCAGGCACCTGCCTGTAGGATGGCACCACGGGGCTGGCTCCTAGGACTGAGATCTGAGCAAGATACAGCAGCAGGCCCCAGGGTGTCTGCAAGGTGGCCTTGTCCCCCCTGCACCACACTCACTTCCCCCACCTGCCTGGGCACAGCTGCTGGCATGAAAGGTGACGGTGGCACTGTCACCCCTCCCATCTCCCACACTGCAGACCCCAGCTGCAGTCAGGGGCATCTGCAGACCCCCTGGTATGAACCTGATATTCTGGGCTCCATGTTGGTGTTTCTCTTCTGAAACCTGCTTGAGCCTCAGGGGAAGGGAGGGGCTCAGACTCTGGGCCTTGGTCTGATCCCTGTGCCCTCTGCACATGGGTCTGCATGGCCTGGGGCAGGGGCCATCAGGTCATGCCAAGGCCTCTGAGAGCTGACCCAAGTGTACGTCCTGACCAGGGCCACCATTCAGCCTCTTGGGTCCTGGCTGGCTGAGAGGCTGCAGGTCACCAGCAAGACAGTGAACCTCTGTCCCAGGGTGTCCCACTGTCATTTGGAAGGACCAATGTCCCCTGAGTCTCAAAGCAGCAGGAGTACGGTCAAGAGGCATCTGCCTGCCAAGGGCAAGGACATGATCCTCAGCAGTGAGGCCCGGTCCCTCCCAGCCCAGGGTGAAGTAACCACTTGAGGCTCTGCAACTGGCCATGTTCCAACAGCCCCACACCCTGCACGCCACCTGCTCCCAGTTCCCACCCATGGCGGCACCCTGTTCCCTAAGAACCAGGGCTTTGGCCAGGTTCTGTGTGAGGAAAAGGCTCCCATGATCCACAAGTAGCTGGGCTACCTGTCCTGAGCAAGGTGGACTGGTGGCCAAGAGTGGGCGGGAGGAGCCGGGCAGAGCGAGCCGTGTGCACTCAGAGCCTCCTCTGCCAGGGCCCGACACAGGGCACAGGGCGGGGCAGACACCACCCCAGAGCTGACCACCACAGGGAGCCTGGCCACACACCTCTCAACAGAAGTGCAGACCCATGTGGCCTGACAGGTGAATGGGCCAAAGTCTCCACGGAAAGGACAGGGGAAGAGAAAAGAGAGCACTCACCTGGCCATGGATTGGCCCAGGGCGCTGACCTGGCCCTCTGCCCAACCGCCCACATCCTCCACCCTCAGAGGGGCCTGCCCATTGAGGCCCAGCCCCCACTCCAGCAACTCCCAGATCAGAGACCCAACCAACAGGACCCACCTGGTCACCACATATGGGGCAAGGCAGATGACGAAGGACCCGATGCAGGTGCTGACCCTCCTGATGGCTCCTGGGCAGCACCTCTCTGCTCACGGAGGCAGCAACATTGGTGCAGCCTGCAGGGACAGGAGACAGCCATCAGATCAACAGGAGGGGCCCGGGCAACCTGAGCCCAGAGCCCAGAAGGCGGGGTGAGGTGGACTGACCAGGGTGGGTTCAAGGAGGAGGTCCAGGCTGGAGAGCCTGAGGGAGGCAGAGGACAGGACAAGGGAGAAAGAGCGAGGAGGAGGAAGGGCTGGTTTTCTCTGTGATGCACGTGAAATAAAGGAGGCACGGAGGGTGGGACAGAGGGGCAGCCCTCCCCGTGTCCTTCTCTGTGCCTCCCTCCACCCTCCCCTTTCTCTTCCTTCCCACTGTGCAGGGGGACCTGAGTCAGGCCCTTGTATGAGGAGCTGGACTGAGACCCCAGCGAGGGAGAAGGCACTGGGCCTGCTCACTGTGGCAGACAGAGGCTGGGGGTGGAGGCCTATCCACAGACGGAGGGGGTAGGGACAAAACCTCTCCAGCAGCAACTCAGAGCAATGACCCTGGCAAGAATGTCAGTGGTCAGACCCATGCCACCTAGTGAGCCAACCCACCCCAAGGCTTGAGACCAGGTCATAGCAACGGACCAGGTCATCTAGGGGCAGAAATGGCTGTGGACTTCAGACCCACACCCCTTGTCCTAGGAGGGGAGCAGGGACTGAGCTCCGCAGCAGGGTCCTCAACAAACCTCTCCGGTGACCCAGACCTCACACTCCTCCAACAGCTCCCTGGGTGCTGTGGGCACATATTCCAGGAGGCGAATACAGATGCTGAGAAACCCCTCCCATGTGCTATCACAGAAAGAGTAAGAAGGTGTGAAGCCGTGGGCAGGGTGCCTGGAAACGGCTAAGTAGGTGCTGGTGTTGGTGACTGGCGCTCCCAGATGGTTGTAAGCCAGCAGCCAGGAGAGAAGTGCGGACTCCCAGGTGGTGCTGTAGCAGAGCCAGCAGGCTAGCACCACGCGGGGGATGGCCAGCCGCTGACCCCACGTGTAGGACAGCTCAACGTGTGTCGGACGCCAGAGAAGTGTCCAGGAAGCCGACGGCCAGGCCCGCGCTAGGCCCTGACGGTGGCAGATCGCACAGTAAGCCAAGCCCTGTGAAGAGCATGTGGAATGCGACCAGCACCGGGTGGCCTAATGACAGATTCACCAGGAAAACGCCCAAGGCGTGTGCGCGCAGCTCAGTGCTGTAGGCACAGCAGAGCAGCACCGGTGCGTTGGACAGCACCGTGCCGGTCAGCGCCAGCGCCAGCAGCCCGCCAGCAGTGCCTTACCCCGACCCAGGGCGCTAGCTGCTCACCAGGCGCCCTGAGGACAGAGTCCCGCTCAGGACTCGCTTCGGGGAATGCGGAGCAGCGAGGCCGGCGCACCCACGGTCTCCCAGAGATCCAGAGCCCCACAGGGTCCAGAGCCATGCGCCCAAAGCCGCCACAGTGAGGGATTCCGGAAGCGGGAGCTGCCGGGCAGAGCAGGGGACAGCCATAGGTCGTGGCGCTGTCCGGGGTGCTGAACCTTCGCTGGAGGACTTTCTGGCCCTGAGGCACCTTCCAGCTGCTGAAGCGAGGGGAGGCGGGAGGGTGCAGAGCTCAGGAGTGACAGTCTCTCTGCTGCCACCCTGTCATCCTCTTCCTCTTGGCAGCACCACAGGAGGAGATTCTGTGTCCCTCTGCTCCCGACCCGGTCGGTGCCTGCAACGGTCACTTTTTCTGCCCAGAGCTCCTCTGCAGTGACTCATGTTCGGTTTAGTCGCCAGCCAGCAGGTCCTTTATGATTTACTTTGCCCCTCATTCCGTGCCTCACCTGGGTCGCTGGCACCAAACTACAGTGACCTGGTGGCTTGTGGGGACAGCGGAGGGAGCAGGGAGCTGTGGGGCAGGGTGCGGCGACAAGGGAGCTGGAGAGAGAAAGCAAGCCCTGTGGGTACTATGCCCCCCACCCCAGCACAAGGCCCTGCACTGGATCCGAGCAGGCTGGCTGGAGAAAATACGGTCTAAGGAGCAAGAGAGGAGGAAGAGGAGGAGGCTGTACAGGGGAGAGGAGAGCGGGAGGCCAGGGGAGAAGGAGGGTGGCCAGGAAGGACCTGCTCCCATGGGGGCAATGGAGACCTTCAGCTGACTCTTGGTGCCCCTGGGGGGGGTATGTCTCTCCCCATCTGCAGTGTCTCCTCTCACAGCTTCTGAACCTGTCACCTTTGGGAATCTCCCAGTCCTGTGGTCAGTGGTAGGACAAGGATAAGGCAGAGGCACCCAGAAGCCGCTGGTAGCAGGAAGGTTAATGCCATTTCCTCCTGACATGACAGGAAGCAGGGCAGACCCTCTCCCCCATACCCATCCTCACCTGCAAGTCCACACACCTAACCCTTCATGGGGCAGAGGGGCTCTGGAGAGAGGGGCTAACTCCATGGGTCTCCCTGTGCCAGTGCCCCAAGGGGTGGAGAGGAGTCAGGTGGCCCAGGGGGGGACAGGATGGATGCACAAGACTAGCTCTGCCACCCTCAGCCTTGCCCCCAGGCACACTGTTGCCTCCTGGTGCCCCATTTCCTCACTGGTGGAATGAGATTTGAAGGGCTAAATAGCACCTGCCCCGTGTGGCTGCTGTTAGGGTTAAACAAAGTGAGGACTCAGTCCCACTTCACAGGAGGGGAAGGCAAGGCTCTGCTAGTGTCATCAAGGCCACCCAGCTAAACGCCAGGAGGCTGGTGTTCAACCACAGTCCTTCTAACTCTAACTCAAGGCCCTTGTCATCCAGAGGTTACCAGAAGAGCTCCAAGCCAGCTCTGCCCAGGGATGCCTGGGCTCCCTCTTCCCTCCCCTCTCGGGCACCCCACCAATCTGCTTTGAATCCAAGAAGTTCTTACCAAATCCACCTTGCCTGAACCAGAGCAGCGACGTCAACGTCCTCCTGCCACTCCTGGGAAGGCTGGGCACCTGCAGCTCCCGTGGACCCCACGTTTTCAGGGGAATCGCCTGGACAGGGAAGGTGACGGTGGCAGCAGGGGCTCAGGAGGAGCCCACCCCCAGCCCCTCCCAGGTGTCTGAGGAATGGTCG
The DNA here is from genome assembly GCF_964194105.1 of Spermophilus citellus. Taxonomy (NCBI): domain Eukaryota; kingdom Metazoa; phylum Chordata; class Mammalia; order Rodentia; family Sciuridae; genus Spermophilus; species Spermophilus citellus. Next base: position 3,133,781 of record NC_138189.1, read on the forward strand.
GCAGCTCTGGGGATTGTAGACAGCGTCACAGTGAGGGACCCACACAAACCCGGAGGCTGGGCAAGGCCAGGAGAAGACGTGGACAGAAGGTCCGACACTGCAGCCACCCTGAGCGACAGGGGTCTTATGTTCAAAGTCCAGGGCACGGTACCCGTGGCGTCAGGTTGAGGCTCTGTCACTGTGACCGATTCCCTGCCCCCCTGTGGATTCTAAGTGCCATCAAGGAGGGGTGTCAGCCAGGAGGGAGACGAGTATTGGGTCCTAATACATATCAAGCTTATTTGGCTGGCTCTAAGCTGATCTAACGTCCCTTATTTAATGCTACCTGCAGCCTCTGGGATGGGCCTTCCTGCCCCTATTTTTCAGACAAGGAAAGAGTTCAGAGCAGTTAGCTTTGATAATGGAGCAGAAATGTCTCACTCACTCCAGACCTGCTCCCACACAAGGGCTGAAGCAGGAGTTCTGGGACATGCTCAGAGGAGAGTGGCAGAGAGGGTGGGGTGCTCGGTGGACGGGGTGGCATCGTCTTAGAAGGGTTGGACAGGAAGGAAAGTGCAGAAGGGCATTGCAGGCCAAGACAGCCCAGAGACAAAGTCAGGTGGGAGGCATGACAGAATGGGTGTGTGTACAGTCATGGCTGCCAAAGGCAGCGGGGGTGGCTGGACCAGCTTCCAGCAGGCGTGGAGGGGCCACAGAGGATCTTCTTGGGCAACGGGGAGCCATTAAGGACTTCTGAGCAAGGATGGCCCTTGGAGACCCACCTGACTCTTACGTTGAAACAGCAGGCAGGAGCAGGTGGCAGAAGGAGCCGCCACCTTGGTTCACAGGGCACTGTTGCGCATGGCATAGGCAGACATGCAGGGAATTCAGTGCTCCCTGAGTCCCTGTGCCTCCCTCCCCCACCTCCCTCCCTGTTCCTTTGTGAATTACTGTTTTTAACGTGGTGAAAATAGTTAACATTTTAACAATTTTTTTCTACTCAGAAGATAAGATAAACTTATTAGAACCTATGCCTCACCCTACAGATCTGGGTCGGGAGATGAGATGGCACTCTATGACAAGAGCACAGAGTTCAAGCCACTACCTGCGGCCCAGACAGGCTGACAGCACCTGAGACCAGAAGCGCTTTGAGGAGGACGGGATGTGGCTACCTGTCTCTGCGCCCTCCCTGCAGCACAGAGGTCCAGCTCAAGGTGAGCATCGCAGTGGAGTCATGTGACGACGACGTGCCAGCATAAATGATGAACTTGGGCTGGGGGGTGGGGGAGCCTGAAGGGCGGAGTCCACTCCCACACAGAGAAGGCAGCTGCACCATCACACTCCGCTAGAACAGCTCTATGAGCCACCAAATGCAGGTGGCAAAAGACACGCTTGTTGCAGATGACACACGGTAATGCCAACACCTTAATGCATACAAAGGGTGGGACGGGAAGGCCAGAAGTGGTCACTTCTTCATCTGTTTCTATAACGTCTTTGTTTTCTGGGACGCTATGAACTGCTTTGAAAATCAGAAACAGTTCTGAGAGACCCTGGGTTGGGTCCTCCACCAAAACTTGGGCCATGTCCAACCCCTCGCTGGGATTCTGCGTATAAGGAGGTAAAAAATCCAAGGTGGCCCATGTAAGCATACAGCAGGTGCTTACTAAGTGCTGGTGCCTGCTCCCTTCTGCAACCCCAAGAGTGAGCACAAGAGGGGACAGGTTTCACTCACAGATGCAGGATGGTCGTGGACTGTGTGTGGGGGTCACCACATGGAAGGAGGGGGTGGGCGCTGGGGTCATGGGCACCCAGCCGCTCAACCACCCTTCAACCCAGTGAGCAGTGAGCCCACCCTAGGCCACCTCAGCCCTAACATAGTCCCAATGGAGCCAGGAGACAGAGGCCGAAAATGAAGCAGACCCCAAAGCAGTGTGACAAGATGAGGCCAGTTAAGAACTACCGCCAGAGGCGCAAGGGGGCCATGGAGGTGCTGCTGGAGTGGCCCAGCAGAGGTGGGTGCAGGCGGGCAAGGTCCAGGCGGCCCAGGGAGTGGTCTCCCGGAGGAGACCTGCACAGGAACCGGGCCCCAGTCAAGCAGTCTCCAGCACGCGGAGGCGAGTGCTCAGGGAGAAGGGGACCCGCGCCTGGGATTGTTCCAGGTGGTGTCATGACCCAGACGACGCTCCTTCCTGCCGTTCACTCACCAAGGTCCTACAAGCCACCTGCAAGCTGGTACCCCTCAGGATAACTCCCCTAGAGCCCACCTGAGACCTGAGCTGGAGCCACAAACTTCCTGGCTTAGTGCCAGCACCTGTGAGCGCACAAACAGGGACATTCACCCCAAACATCCTGAAGATGTGGGCTTATGCTCTGAACAGCACTCTGCTCGCACACTGTTGAGTGTAGAATAGCACTATCATGGCGGTGCTGATGGGGGTGGGGGTGTGGGGATGGTGGAGATGAGGTGGAGATGGCAGTGGTGGTGATGCTGGTGATGCTGGTGATGGTGATGGTGGTGGTGAAGATGGTGGTGGTGATGGAGATGATGGTGGTGGTGAGCATGATGGTGGTGGTGAGCATGATGGTGGTGAGGGTGATGGTGGTGATGAGCACTCACCATACCCCAGGCACCTGCTAAGCCCCTTTATCTATCACCCTATTGAATTCTCATCCCACACCTATGAGGTAGATATTAACATCTCTTTGTTCAAGGTGGGAAAGTTGAGGTGAGGCTCAGAGGGGACGAAGCTTGCCTAAGGCCCTGAAGGGAGGTGACTGGTGGTGGAGCTGAGACATGTCCGTAGCTAGAATGAGTGAGGCCAGTGGGGAGGGGCTGCGGGTGACAGGCCGAGGGCCAGTGCAGTGGTAGAGGGAGAAGAGGGTGCTGGCAGCGAGGGCAGGTCTGATGGCAGGAGAGGGTGGGGCTCAGGGGTTCCGACCAGCAGCGCAGCAAGCAGCTCTCTGCACATCACACAGACTGACTCGTGGGCAGCACGGGGTCTGACGGGATGCATGCTCTCAGCGTCTGCTGGCCACACGGAGGGCAGCGACTCCCAGGGAATACTTCCAGAGCTGTGTGAGCCAGGCTGGGGCTGACACCTGGGCACAGTGGGCCCTCTCCATGCTCACAGCTCCTCCCCAGGGGGTGCCACTGCCCTGTGCCCTCCAGTTCCTTAGTGACCTCATGCCAGTACCTGGGCTGTAGGGGAGGCATCACACCACAGAGAGCAGCAAACACCTCCAGCCAGGCTTCTGTCTAGGACATGGCCAGCACACCACTGTCCAGCCTGACTTCTTCCAGCTGGGGCCTCTGCCCATCAAGGTGGGGCCCTGGGCCTGGGTGAGGGGTGAATGCTGCCTGCCCAGCCCACAGCCCACAGCCGCAGCAAGGCCCAAACATGTCCACTCCTAAAGCTAAGCCTTGGTTGCCCCTCCCATGGCTAGCGGTGGCCACTCTGGCTGCACTCTCACCCGTGGACAGACAGGAAGGCTGTGTGCTGAGCCCTGCCCGGGGCGCTCCAGCTCTGCAGAGGGTGTCGCCTGCACTCCAGGCAGCATCTTGTAGAGACCCCTCACCTGTGTGACCCCGCCAGACCCCAGCCTCCGTCCTTGCGCTGTCTGCTCACCCTCACCAGCTCTCGGTGGGAACACTAGCCAAATCCCATGCCGAACCCGAAAGCCGTGCTGGGAACTGGACGGGAGCTGGACAGGTGGGCCGCACCAGCTACGTCCCTGCGGCCAAAGAACCCCTGGGCATGGCTGGGACCTGGGTCTGCAGCAGTCCAGTGGGCGGCTGCTGGCCTCCAGTGGGCGAATATGGGAATCAGCCCTCACAGGACTCCTGCTGCTGCTCGAGGAGGGTGTTGGAGGGGCACCGGGGGCCCAGGCTGACCTGTCCTGGTGAGGACAGGACCTGCCCAGGGCCTGGGACCTGGCAGCTCACAGGTGGTTAGGCACACAGGTCACAAAACCACGGGGGCAGTGGTCCCAACCTTGATCAAAGACTCGGGGAGGACAGGCCGGCGTGTTTCACTCTAAGGTGGGAAAACTGCTTCCGGGGGGCGTGGGAGAGAGCCTGTGTCACGCCACGCGTGTGGGGGTGGACGTGGGGTGGTTCTTGTGTGGAGTACCCAGAGAAGCTCTGCACAGGTACTGGCGCTGGCCTCTAAGCAGGGCTGCTGGTGTGGTCTCTGTCTCTTCTGATTTCCTGCGTCTTCCTTCTTACTTGTTTATGACACGTCTATGCTGCTCAGAAACTCATCATCCAAAACAGTTCTCCAGAGTCACCTCTAGTCACTTCATGGGAAAACGCTCACAGGCTGTCTTGGGGACTTTCAGTACTGAGGGACAGTGGAGTCCCTTCCTCCACATTGAGACCTGGGCACCAGACACAGGCCGTACCCACCTCCCTTGCCAAGGCGTGGGCATGGGAGAAGGCCCAGATGCAAATCCCCATGCTCCCTCCTGGTGCAGGCCTGTTCTGGGGAGACCTGGGGACCAGGCTCTGATGGGCTAGTTACGCTCCAGTCCTCCGGCACACACTGCGACTCCCGCCAGGCACGGCCCAGCCCTGAGCACTGGGCACTCGCCTGGTAACTGCGCTCTGAGGACCTTGCCCAAGCTCATCTACTCAGTCACCACTCACAGGACTGAGGTCAGTGCTCCAGCCTTGGCCTCTGGCCCGTTCCAGCCCTGGAGCCGCCAGCTGCCCCTGCCTCCCCCTCAGCTGCATCAGGCCAGTGGACAGCTGCTGCCAATGCTGAGCTGGCCTGGCCGGCCTGCCAGGACCAGGGGCCGGGAGCCAAGCCCAGAGGCAGAGGGGGTGTGGCTGCAAAGAGCCCAGCCCTGGCCCTGGAAGACTCTGCCAGACCTTCAGTTCCAGAGCTTCGCTTCCCAAGGCCACGTGGGCTGCCTAGGAAGCTGGGAGCCTCCTGTCCCACGGTCCATTCATCATCTGGAACTGGAAGCTCTCGGGAGAGGGAGGGGTGGGCACAGGGAGAAGCTGCTCTGGAGCCTTGGCCGCTGGGCAGCAGCTGTGCCATGGGGGCAGCCTAGCCCAGGGCTCTGGGCTGGGGCTCATCCTGGCTCTGCAGCCCCAGAACCAGGGTCATGCCCAGCCCTGCAAGCCTGATGCGCCAGAGTGCCTGGGCAGGGAACTGAGGCCCAAGGGTTTCCTGGGCACCTGTGCTTTCTCATTATCCCTCAGAGCCCAAGGAGGGCTGCCACCAAGGGGGCCCAGGGGCGCAGGGACGCCTGGGTGGAGCTGAGCAGAACAGGGGCCTCTCAGGTGAACGGTGTGTCCTCCTGGTTCCAGGAAGAGCAATGGGGACACTTTCCCAAGGCAGCAGACAAGAAGAGCCACAGGGGGTTCAACTCCTCCCTGTTTATACTGCCCTCAACAAACATTGCCAGGCCCTTGCCAGCCAGGCTGTGCCGGGCTCTGGAAACAGAGGGTCACCGGCTGTGCCCTCCCCTGCCAGTGTGAGACCCAGCTCTGCTCACTGCCAGCTTCAGGATTTGGGGCACACCTACTGCAGGACTCTCGTGAGATGATGGAGGTACTGAGGGAGGTCCCACCCACGGACCAGAGCCCCGCACACGTGGGAGATGCCTCCCTCTCTAGGTGTGCCGGCGACTCGACTCAGATACCACTAAAGGCAAGGTGTAGAAATGAGCAGTGGACAGCGCAGGCATCCTGGAGGTGGACACAGAGACCAGGTGTGAAAAGAACAGTTCCCCAGGGACAAGGAGGAGGTCCAGGGCGCAGACACATCTCCCGATGTCCCCCCTGCAGAGGCAAGATGGGACCCCACTCTCAGGATGGAGGGACAAGGTGCCTGGTCTGTAGCCCTACCAGTGCCCATGAGGTCGAGCCTCTGCCCAGGCAGCTCCACATCACCAATCATGACGCAAGCTTCTTTCACCTGCCGATCAGGGTTTTCCAGAACCAAGAAATAGGAGACATGTACGTATGCAGAGAGGGATGGGCTCGAAGGCCCCAGGGGTGGGGTCCCATGGCCACCACAGAGCCTGCAGGGCCAGGATCAGCCCCAGTCAGCAGGACCCAGGCCCAGGACCCAGGCCTGTCTGCAGGCTCCTCTGTCTCTCAGAAGGAAGGACAGCCAGCCAGGTCTGGCACTGGCCAGTCAGAAGCACATCATGGCCTGACAACTACTCAGAGGAGTAAAGAAGCAAGGGAGGAGGGTGCACCCAGGTGGAGGTTGGGCAGAAATCCCCACGGAATCCTTTATCAGGCTGGGCTGCAGACCCCAGTGACTCTCCAGACCAGGCGTGGTGCTGAGGGCCATTGCCAAGTAGGAATGACGCATCGAAATTTCTTTGCCAGCGTACCCCATGTTGCTTAGAGGAAGGACTTGTGGAAATGGACTTGCCTTGGACATTCGCTGTGACATTGCATGTATGTTTGAGAAAGGTGACCCTGCTCAAGGACCAGGGTGGATCCAGGTTTAGGGTGTATCCTGCAGGTTTTAGGAAGTATCCCGCTCCTTGGGTTTAGGGCGTTCCCGGTTTAGGACAATCTGGGTTTAGGGCAGTTCCAGGTTTAAGGTTATTCCTGCTGGGAATAGGGCGTATCCTGCTGCCTGAGTTCCCGTTGAGTTCTCGTGGAATTCAGAAAGTTTTTGGGATTCAAAGCCTGGTGGAGTACGTGAATTTGGGCGCAGAATGTGGATTTCCCGAGAAGGTGTTTGTAGAGGGCCGGTGTGAGTTCGGGAATAAAGAGTTGCTGTTTGAATCTACAAAGCTGTGAGTGGCTCGTGATTCTGTGCCCAGCCAGACTGTGGCAGCGTGGCACAGGGTGGCACCAGGTGGCTCTCACAGCCACATCTCCAGCAGCCATTCAGCCACATCTCCATCCACCAGCCAGCCAGCATTGGAGGGGCCAGGTCCCTTGCTGGCTGCTGGTGGTCCAGAGTGACCACAGTATGGTCTCAGGACTTGGGGGCCCCTTATCCTGTGAGGGGGGACAGTCCTATGACCCTCCAGGTGTCATGACACCATGGTGCCAGCATGGTGCTAGGAGATGGCAGATGAGTGTATTGTGCTTCTGCTGGGATACTGGCAGCAGGTGACAGGTCAGAGTCTGTTTCTGCAAAGTGATTCTGGAATCTGGCCCAGCTCCCAACACTTCACCCTCTGGTGCTCCTATCAACCCCTCTGGCTTACTGTGCGGGGGCAGACAGAAAAAACTAACATCTACACAGCCCTAATGTGTGCCAGACACGTCACATGTTATCCTCTTTAAAGCTCACAATGGCCATACAGCTGTCTTGCCCCTTGGAGGAAAAGCAGCGGTAAGAGGCTGTAGCTTGTCTGAGGTCCCACACCACCAGCAAGGCTCTGTGGTGACATCTGAGCCCATCTGCACACTCCAGAGCCTGTGTCTACTCCCTTGAGCCAATCACCCTCCTCTCTGCTCCCACCTGCTCTTAAAATCCACCTGACGTCTCTCCCAAGGGCTTGTTCTCACCAAACACTGACCTCATTCATCCAGCCTTCCTCTGGAGAGGACACAGGCTGAGTCACCCTGAGCTGGCCTCTGGACACCACTTGGCCACTGAATCACTGTGGACTGGAGCAAGCCATCCACCTCTCTAGGGCAAGGAGGGGCTGGGGTGGACATCTCACTCTGCCTGCCCCATATCCAGCCCACATTTCCTGGGACAGGGGCTTCCCTCTGGGGATACATCCCTCATTGTTGGCCATAATCTTGGTGGGATACCCATCAGCAACCTCCCGCTTCCTGCCCAGCAAAGGGAAACCATGGGACTCACAGCAGGTCACCCAATTCCCTGTGCTGGTTCACAACCTGAGTCAGCTGGACACAGAGCCCAGAAGTTACATGCAGTCCCTGTCTCTAGAACCCTGTTCTCATTCCTGCCCTTGTCAGAGTCTGACCCCTGGGTTTCTCCTTGGCCTCTATGAATGGCTCTGAGCCTCTTGGATATCTGTTTCTGTGAAGTGGTCCTGAATAAACCTGATGATAAAGGGCACTGAGGTCCTTCCTGGATCTCAAATCTCAGGAAATGTCCTTGCTCAAAAACTTCCCAAGGCTCCCACAGCCCACTCTCTGACCACCCTCAGCCTGGGCTTCAGACCTGACTCATGCTGCCCCTGATGCTCCAGCAACCCCAGGAGGCCTCTCTCACCCCCTACTCTCACCCCAAACCTCATTGGTCTGAACCTATCAAGTCCTCTCCACCTGGGATGGCATTGTGCCCTCCAGCCCTGAGGCTGTAAACAGCACTTTTTTTCCATCAGACAAATCCCATAGGAAAAATGCATCCTGAGTTTTCCAGGTTAAAGATAGAAAGGAGCTGGGTACTGACAAACCAGGTGTCTTTTCTGGATCTCATAAACACTCTTATGGCATCTGGACACATAGCCAAGGCTGGGAGACCTGGTGCTGTAGCTGGGTGTGGCCCCGGGCAATTGGGCCTGGGTCTGCTTCTTGATGATCCATGGATACAGGACACAGCAGCTGAGAAAGTGCTCCTCCCATAAGCAGGGACCCCACCTATTCCCACCTGCTCAGGTGGCTCCTTGATCCCAATCCAAGCCAGGGGGTGGCAAGGGGATCTGCAGGGGATCAGGATGGGCTGGATGCAGGAAGCCCAGTTCCATGTCCAGGAGTCCCTGTGTCCTGCCTCTGATCTCTCTGCTCTCCTTCAGGCCCTGTGATCCTAAGTCATTCTGTAATTTTCACATGTTCCCTCCTTCGGAAATCAGCAGGAGCTAAGCTCTCCTCTGGGAGGCTCCTGTGTACTTGCAGCTGACTGCACCAGCAAGCTGATCACCCCTGAGACACGTGGGGGTGAGTGAGCTTCAGGGTTCCAGAAGAGTCTTCCACAGTGTCCCAGTGGGATCAACAGAGCAGAGCAAGGCCCCACTCCAGCAGCACTGGAGACCCTGGGGCCCGGCCCCATTTGTCCCCCACACCTGTGCTTCCTGGTTCTGCCATTGCCTGCCTCCTCCATCAGAATGCTGCCTAGCACTGCACCTTTCCAGCCATGGGGCCATCTCAGTGACCAGCCCCTGCCTGTCCCACCTCCTGCCCTCCACCAGTTCAGGGCTTCTCACTTCACCTTTCACCTTGGCCTCCTCTCCCATTGCTTTTACTTACATGAACTTATTGATTTTATCACTGATCTGAAATCTAGTTTTGTTGTCTCCTGTCTCGCTTTCTTACTTTGATCTGGGGGGAGGGTATCCAAGTGCATTTTGTCACATTGTGTTTATCAAATGACAGTAACAAGACTCTTCTTTATTCTAACATTTATCTGCATCTCTGAACCAGGTGGAGTACAAGGGGTGAACCAAAACCTGCTTAGCTTTCTCCTTTTTTCTTCCTTTTCATATTTCACTTTCTCTCCACAGTTCTTCTTCCAATGAATGGCCAGTGGCTGTCAGAATACTATCAGCTGCTACAAAAGACTGCAAACCACAGGGGCTCACCATAGTTAACCTTGCCTGGGCCTGGAACTCTTAGAATTCGATGCTGGTGATCCTGGTCACCGTGCTGGGGTCTCTGTGTCACCCAGTCACTTGGGGACTCAGGCCATGACCCTGCCATCTTGATGTATGGCCAAAGGGTCACTCTAGGTGTCCCATCTGGCTGGTGGAAAGGGACAGAGGAGAATAGAGCATAGTCCCTTCCATTGCCCAGGCCTGGAAGCAGCATGGTCTGGTTGGCTCATGTGTCCACAGTGAGAATTATCTTTTGGCCTTCCCAGGTACCCAGAAGCACCTGGTGGCCCAGCTCTTCAGGGGCCCTTACTGTGGTTGTTCATCAGAGACCCTGGGTGGGAAGCAGGCAAGGAGCCCATACAGCCTGGTACCCAGTGACTACTCCCTGTGGATGTCAGGCTGTGGGTGATCAAGAAGAGAACACGTCACCTGTCAGAGGCAACTCTGCTCACATTTCCCTGTCTTTCTCCCACCTGCGGAAGGACTTAAGGTACAATCTTGGAAAGCCAGGATAATTGCTAACCCCCTTTCCTCCCCTGGGCCAGGGGGATTAAAATAATAACAGCAAGAGATGAAAGCACATCAGACCTCCCACGTGAGCCTCTGGAAGGAATTGCACCGGGAAGACCCAGGATGCCCCTGGCTCAGCACAAAGTAGAAGGTCCTCCAGTCTCAGCATCAACAAGGTCCCCCAGAAGGAAACCCAGAAGGATCCTCTTCTGTGGTTGAAAGAATTGTGTCATGTTATTGTAGGTTCAACCATGTCCCCCAAAACATGTGCTCAAGTCCCTGCCCCTGCACCTGTGAGTGAGGCCCCATGTCAAAATAAGGCCTTTGCGGAGGGCATGAGGTGAGAAGGAGGTCCTTAGGACTGCTCCAACAGGGCCAGCGTCCTTAAAGGAAGAAGGTTGACACAGACATGGGGCACTGGGAACAGGGGCAGGAAGGGAGGCCTGGGGCCACCAGAAGCTGGAGGCAGGGGACCTCCAGAGCCTCCAGGGGACACATGGCCCTGAAGACACCTTGACCTTGGACTTCTGGCCTCCGAGATGTGAGGGAATAAATCTCTGTCACTTAAGCCCCAGCCTCAGCACTTGGTCATGGGGGTCCCAGGAGGGACAATGGGAAGACCCAGGACCTGGTCTTGGTGGGGACTCTGCTGTGGGGCACTGAGGGCTGAGGAGGTGGAGCTTGGGTGGGGGCTGCCATCTGAGAACCATGTAAGGACATGGGGGACAGGTAGGCCTGGTGAGGATGGGGCCACATTGCTGTGGAGTTAGCTTACCTTTCTCCTCTGGGATGTTTAAGAAAGACTCCAGCCCCTCTACCAAAAATAACATGTTCACCTAGCAATGGTTAATGGTCTGTGGTGAGCAGAAGGATAGGAGACAGACAGACGTGAGCAGTGGGAACAGGAGGCTAAGGGGGTAGTTCTATAAACTGGGCCACTGTGTGGAACCCTCATACTTTCCTTTCCAAGAAGCAATTCACCTGCAGCCCTGCCTGGCCTAAATGGACAGGCTACGTCACATTCCCCAGCAAACTACCTGTTACCTGCAGGAGAAACGCAGGCCTGAAATAACGACCATAAGAGGGAACCCAAGATACCCTGAAGGGGGGACTTTTGTGACCCTTTTCACAGACCAGATGCCAGAACTCAAGGAGATAAGGATGATTCCTTCTAACCATAAAATCTGTCAGAACAGGTTCCAGTTAGAACCAGTCGTCGTTGGGGCTGGGGATGTGGCTCAAGCAGTAGCGCGCTCACCTGGCATGCGTGCGGCCCGGGTTCGATCCTCAGCACCACATACCAACAAAGATGTTGTGTCTGCCGAAAACTAAAAAATAAATATTAAAATTCTCTCTCTCTCTGTCTCTCTCTCTCTTTCTCTCTCTCTCTCTCTTAAAAAAAAAAAAAAGAACCAGTAGTCATGGGCCAAGGTGACCTAGAGATGTCAGTTGATAGGGGACTTGAAAGTCTCATGTCATCCTGCAGTCAGTCAAAAGTCAAGAGGTGGGCAACCATGCATGCGCAGAGGAGGAGAGCAACCACACTGTGGCCCCCCATCTACCAACACGTGGCTCTCCTGCCCAGCTTCCCTCTTGGGACACTGCAGCCACCTCCATAGCCCCTACCACATGGTAGCCTCCACCTTGGGACAACGGACAGGGCCTGGAGGGAGCAGCCTGCCTCAGCACTGCATGCCACAATGCTGCATCTCCAAATAGGGTGCCCAGCACCACCAAGTGGCCTGTCCTCTCAGCCCCATGTCTGAAAGCAGTTGTCCCCATCTTGGGACACTTCTGCCACCATCTTGGGTTGCCTCTGCTGCTGCTACCACTATCTTTAGTTGGGGCAGCTTCCACCTTAGGACACTGGTTAGGGCCTGGAAGCCTAACATCAAGATACCTACAAGTTTGACACTGCTGTCGTCAATAACTAAAAACACGGCTGATTCTATCTAGAGACAACAGCCAGGACTGGGAAGACCATCACCAAGGTCCCTGCAGGCTTGGTTACACCAAAGGTGTCCCTGATGCCTGCTTATCTTGATTCCTCTTTCACTCTTCCTATGACTTCATACCTCCATGTTCTCACCTCTTACTTCATAAACCCCACATCCCCACACCCTGCTCTCTCTCTTTGTCCACCATCAGAAACTGGAGACCCTATGCAAACCTACTATTTATATTGTATATAGTAGTTGAACACATCATTTCTGTTTATTGCAACAAAGCTGTAATTGTCTAAATAGGAGTTATTTGGTTTAAGGCTGCATATTGTTTGCATTGGTAGCTGTAAATATTGATCTCCCACCTAAAGGCAAGGTACTGGTAGACTGAAGGAACACTACAAGATTATAGGGTAGAAACTAATACCTCAGATCCACTCTGCTAGAGAGGAAGACATGAACATGAAAAAACAAGGGAAGAAAGTGCCCCAAACAAACCAAGATGGTACAATAATAGAATCCATTGATAACACAGTAGATGAAATGTCAGAGAAGGCGTTCACAATGTACATTATTGAAATGATCTTCTTCAAAGCACAGAATGGTATAAGAGAGCAAATACAGGCAACAATTAATCACTCCAATAAAGGGATAAGAGCAAATACAGGTAGCAAAAGATTACTTCAAGAAAGAGAGATTTTCTTAAAAAAATAATTTAAAACTCAGTTTTTGGTTTGTTGTTTCCTTTATTCCAAAAATAAAGAAAACAATAAACTGGGTTTTTAAATTATTTTTTTAAGAATCTCTCTTTTAGAAAGCATCACCAACAGACTAGATCACTTGGAAGACAGACCCTCAGGCAATGAAGACAAAATATAAAATCTTGAAAATAAAGTTGGCCACACAATGAAAATGGTAAGAAACCATGAACAGAATCTCTAAGAATTATGGGATAACATGAAAAAGACCAAATCTAAGAATTATTGGGATAGAGGAAGGCACAGAGATACAAACCAGAGGAATCTGCACAATCTCATCAATTAAATAATATTAGAAAATTTCCCACACATGGAGAATGAATTGGAAAATCAAATACAAGAGGCTTACAGGACCCCAAATTTACAAAATGACAACAGATCCACACCAAGGCACGTTATAATGAAATGCCTAGCATACAGAATAAGGATAGAATTTTAAAAGCCACAAGAGAAAAGTTTCAGATTACATATGGGGGAAACCAATTCATATCTCAGCAGATTTTTCAACCCAGACCCTCAAAGCTAGGAGACCCTGCAACAACATATCCCCAGCTCTGAAAGAAAATGGATGCCAACCAAGAATCTTCTATCCAGTAAAATTAAGCTACAAATTTGATGATGAAATAAAAACCTTCCATGATAAACAAAAGTTAAAAGAATTTACAATGAGAAAGCCTGCACTACAGAACATCCTCAGCAAAATAGTCCATGAGAAGGAAATGAAAAACAACAATGAAAACCAGCACAGGGAGGAACAACACTAAAGGAAAAGCCAATCAATGAAGTGACCAAGTCAAATTAAAAATAAAAAAATAAATAAAACAGGGCTGGGGATGTGGCTCAAGCGGTAGCGCGCTCGCCTGGCATGCGTGCGGCCCTGGGTTCGATCCTCAGCACCACATACAAACAAAGGTGTTGTGTCTGCCGAAAACTAAAAAAATATATATTAAAAAATTCTCTCTCTCTCTCTCTCTCTCTCTCTCTCTCTCTCTCTCTCTCTCTCTTAAAAAAAGAATCTCTGTTCTTAAAAAAAAATTAAAAAATAAAAAAAAATGACCAGGAATACAAACCATACTTCAATAATAAACCTGAATGTTAATGGCCTAAACTCATCAATCAAAAGACATAGACTGGAAGATTGGATTTTAAAAAAAAAGACCTAACCATATGGTGCTTCAAGAGATGCATGTATAGGAAAAGACATCCACAGACTGAAGGTGAAAGGGTAGGGAAAAACCTATCACTCACACACACCACATAAACAAGCAGGGGTTTCCATCCTCATATCAGATGAAGTAGACTTCAAACCAAAATCAGTCAGAAGGGATAAAGAGGGGCATTTCATACTGCTTAAGGGAATGACACATCAACAAGACATGACAATCATGAATATCTATGTCCCCCCAAATGGAGCTTCCATGTAGATCAAACAAACCCTTCTCAATTCCAAGAATCGGATGGACCACAGCACAATAGTACTGGGTGCCTCTAACACACTCAGCCTGTGCAGGATTGGGGGCCAACAGGTTTCTTTGTTTTTTCTTTCAGTACCCAAAAAGGTTCTTTTGCCCTCCAGAATCCAGGAAGTCAGAGACATTCAAGTCCTTGTTGCCTGAATGAAGTTTGTTCTTGTTCTGTTTTCAAGACTTTCTGGAGATTGATGGAGTCGTCTGAGGTGGCATGTCCAATGTCCGGGGCCAACTGTGCTTCTTTCCTTTCTCTGTCCCCATCATCAAGTGTCTTCTCTCTCTCTCTTATTAGATTCAGCGATTTCCATTTATCCAGCTCCATCCTCACTATTTCCTTTATTATTTCTATTTTACTAGAAAGATCACTGGTGATTTTTTCTTTAAAAGATGACTCCTTTTTTTTCTAAGATGCCCATTTTTCTCTTTCTCTTCTGAAATTCCTAGTTTTTTTGTTTTGTTTTGTTTTTATTTAGCAAAAGCACATTTCCCCAGGCCTAGTGGCGCACACCTGTAATTCCAGCAACTCAGGAGGCTGAGGCAGGAGGATCAGAAGCTCAAGGCCAGCCTGGGAAACTTAGTGAGACTCTCAGCTACTTAATTTTGTCTTAAAACTTTTTGTCTCAACAACTTTTATTTTGTCTCAAAGTAATAAATAATACTGGCTGGGAGTGAAGCTCAGTGGTAAAGATTCCCTGGTTTGAAATGGATGGCATTAGAGCAGATTATGCTAAGTGAAGCTAGCCAATCCCTAAAAAACAAATGCCAAATGTCTTCTTTGATATAAGGAGAGTAACTAAGAACAGAGCTGGGAGGAAGAGCATGAGAAGAAGATTAACATTAAACAGGGGTGAGAGGTGGGAGGGAAAAGGAAAGAGAAGGGAAATTGCATGGAAATGGAAGGAGACCCTCAGGGTTATACAAAATTACATACAAGAGGAAGTGAGGGGAAAGGGGGAAAAAAACAAGGGGGAGAAATGAATTACAGTAGAGGGGGTAGAGAGAGAAGAGGGGAGGGGAGGGTATGGGGGATAGTAGAGGATAGGAAAGGCAGCAGAATACAACAGACACTAGTACAGCAATATGTAAAACAGTGGATGTGTAACCGATGTGATGCTGCAATCTGTATACGGGGTGAAAATGGGAGTTCATAACCCACTCGAATCAAAGTGTGAAATATGATATGTCAAGAGCTTTGTAATGTTTTGAACAAGCAACAATAAAAATTAAAAAATAAAAAGATTCCCTGGTTCAATCTCCAGTGCAAAAAAATAAATAAGCACATTTTCCTTTACATCACTGAGTATGTTCAAGAGTAGCTGCTTTCATGACCTCCTCTGGTAATGTCACTATTGGGCCATCCTGGAAATGGCATCACTTGGCTGTCTTTTCCCTTGAGAGTGTGTCATATTTTCAGTTTTTGTGTCTTGAGTCCTGGACATTGTGACTACTACATGTGTGGTGTTATAGTGCTCTAAAGAGTACTGGTGTTTTGGTTTTAGTGAACAATAAATTTCGTTACACATAAAAAAAAAAAGAGTCAAGAGGTGGACCTGGGCGGGACTGTCTGGAAACTTCTCTGGGACCCCAATAAAACAAGTGCAGGAGGGGTGTGCTGTCCCTCTTCGCTCTGAGAGGAGCGCTCTCCCCCTCTCCCCTTCCCCATCCTGTCTAGTAAGCTCATCTTTCTGGCATGATCGCAGGAACAGGAGTGAAGAGGGGCCTCTGCAGCTGGCCTCTGTCCTGTAACTGAACCGGATCCAGCACCTACCCAGAGGACACTCGTGAGTATGAGATGTGGCCAGGGCCCGACCGAGAGCCACGTAGGTATGGGACAGGGGAAAGGTGGGGGCTGTGGGAAGAGGAAGGGAACAGGAGGACCAGGAGAAGGAGAAGGAGGGTCCTCAGGGGTGCAGGAGGGGGCGGGGAAGAAAGGGGAGGGGGGAGAGGAGGGAGGGCAGGAGGGGAGGGGAGAAGGGCCAGGTGCGGGAGAATTCTGCAGTGAGGCCTGCCTGTCTCAGGGGACAGAGCTGCCATCAAGTGCGCTGAGCCTGTGGGCGGAGACCTTCCAGCTCCTGGGGCTATTGGGGGGACAAGGTCAAGGCGACCAAGGACAAGGCACCATGGATGAGATGGGTGCCAGGAGCTGGGCTCCCGTCCAGTCCTGGGGATCAGCAGGAGGCAGGTAGCAGTCCAAGGTGGCAGCAGTGTTGACAGAGCCCACGGGTGCCTGTGACACCAGGGAGGGCGCTAAAGTCCCCAGAGGGCAGGACCAACCCTCTCCCTCCAGCCCTACTTTCCCGTCTACCCCCACCTGGCCCAGAGTAAGGCAGAGCCCCGGCTCAGCAGGCCCAGCCTTTTAAGCAAAGCCTGAGGAGACAACCTCCAAGAGCCAGAAAGTACCAGAGGCATCGTACAGAGGGAGGGGCTGGGAACCCGACCCCAGAAATTGTCTCTGCACACCTGGGCTCCCCCAGGCTGGCCTCTGAGCTGAACATCTGCACTTGGCCCTCACCAGAAACATTGACAACCCAACCCAGGGGCGCACCCCTGCTCAGGTCCTGGAGTGGCCACTGGGGGGTACACGTGGGACAAATCCAAATGCCACTGCAAAACTTTAAAAACAGAATGGGTGGGAGCAGCGACGCAGGCCTATCATCCCAGTGACTCGGGAGGCTGAGGCAGGAGGCTGGTGGGAACTTGTGAGCTGGACCTCCTGGATTACCGCCCACACAAACAGAAACACCAGCATTTTCCATAGGACTCAGTCTCCCACCGCCGCCAAAGTCTTTTTAGATGTCGATGGACCTTTATTTTGTTCATTTATTCATATGTGGTGCTGAGTATCAAACCAGTCCTCACACATGCTAGGCAAGCACTCTGCCCCTGAGCCCCAGTCCCAGCCATATTCTTAATGTCCAGGATGTGACCTAAAATGACCAGCCCACAAAGATTTGGGGAAAAGACCACCGGCGGCCATTCAGTGCCGGCCTGACACAATGTTGGAATTTTCCAATGGAGATGCTAAAGCAGGAACTATAGTATAAAAAGAATCCAAAAAGAAACGGTGGACACCGTAAATGACAGAGAGAGAGGGGCCCAGCAAAGAAGTGAAAGAAAATGCAGGACCTTAAAATACAGTCTGCAAATTAAATTAAAGTGGGTTCCAGAGAGGGTGGGACCAACAGAAGCACAGCAGGAACCTGAAGAGGGAGCAGTAGGAGGGGTCCCGTGGGAGCAGCCGTGGGAAACCTGTACACCCATGATTGTCTATTGTCACCACAGTAGATCATACATCTGGATCTCATGTACAAAAAACCCTAGACAATCCAGACCAGAAACACTGCTAGAGCCAGTATGGAGCCGGCAGGGGGCCGAATACAAGACCTCTGTACAAGCCACTGCCGCAGCCGGTTCCCAAGGCAACAGGGACCTCAACCAGCTGTGCAGGCGCCCAGACCTGAGGACCCTGTGCACCTTCCAGCACAAGCCGTGTGGCCTTGTGGCCTCACTCAGGCTCAGACACTCTCTGTGTGGAAACCAGACACAGAGATGAGCCCTGAGCCCTGTGCCCCATGGAGGGCTGTTTGAAGGGTCTGGGGGGAAAAGCAACCTCTCCCTCCCGTCCCCTCCTCTCCTCTTTCTTCTCCCTCTCTCTCTCTTTTGTGCTGGACAGGAGAAGCCCTATGGCAGGTGGCCGGAGCCCAGGGGATATGCTATTTCTGCAGAGCACCTCCCTAGGGACCCTACTGTGCTACCTGGGGGTCAGAGAGGCTGGCTGTAGACCACGGACAGCGGGGAAAACAGGGGGACCCCCCCCCCCGTTCAGACACGTGGTTCTGCAGGGAGGGGGAGGGCCTTGCCCATCCCTAATGTTCTCCTAAATGTTCTCACTTGGGGCTCAGCCTGATCTGCCGCCCCTCCTCACTGCCCACCAGTGCCACAATTCCAGGGCCCAGGCAAACCTGCCTGCTGCCATCTGCCCTGGGCCTGCAGCCACAGCCTGGTGGGGATTGAGCGCCTGGCAGAGTCCCTGGCCCTCTGGCTCAGGAATGTACATCTCCATCCCTTTTAAATTCAGAATATTTGAGATTCCAAAGCCCTGTTGAACTTCTCCAGAAATATTTCCTGCACAGCAAATCCTGGGGGGCCTCCTTCTCCAGGCCTCTGCCTCCCCCATGCCCAGAGACTTCTCTGGTCTGCTGGAGCCCTGGGTGCCCAGGAGAGGCTGAAGGTTGTAATCTCCGCTCCATGGGGGGCTCCATGGAGACAGGAGCTCACTACCCCACACCTCCTCCAAGGAGACCCCAGGCTCACCTGGGTCAGCACTTAAGGGGCTTCTTGGGAAGAGCCAATCCCCAGGCTGATCCCCAACCTGTCTGCCACTGGTGTGCAGCTTAGTCTGTGGGACTCGACCCAAGGACAGGGTGTGCACAGCTGTGACAAGGGAGCCATCACGGCGAGGTTCTGGTTGATACCCCAGCTCTCAGGTATGAGAGATTCCAAACACCCCACCTTCTGTGCTCCTTGTGGACCTGTAAAAAGACCTCGTGACAGACAGACACACCCCCCCATGTGGACTGCTGAGTCACAGGGACCCGTGGACCCTCAGCTCGGGTTTCCCAGGCACAGCCAGCCTGCAGCCTGCCTTGCCCCATTCCTCCCCAAAGCCCAAGGCCCAGCGAGGGAAGGCCAGTGACAGGGACTCAGCCAGGAAGAGCAGGAGGAGGGAGGGGGAGGGGGGAGGAGGGGGAGAAGGGGGAGAAGGGGGAGGGAAGGGGAGGAGGGGAGAAATGGGGGGGGAGGAGGAGGAGGGCAGAGGAGTCAAGGGAGGGAGGTCCCTGGCAGACGTGCTGCCTGTGGGCTTTGGGCTCCCTTAGGTGCTCAGGAGACCTGCGTGTCCTGCTCAAGGTCACACTCCAACCCGGACCGCAAGTTCCTTCCTGTGCGTCCTGAACGTCTCTGGGTCTCTGGCCCACTCAGAACTCGCTCTTGTCAGGACGCCTGCTTTCCACAGGAACGGGACGGGAAGCCCAGGACGGCCACCAGTCAGTCCTCCCCTGGCCAGCTCCTATTCATCCCTCAGTGCCTTGCAGTGTGCTGAGGAGGCCCCCAAAGGGAGGCGGAGAGGAACTGGAGGACGGCTGGAGGGCAGCCGGCACAGATGAGTTCAGGGAAAGAAAGACCCTCTGGGCTGAGAGGCGGGGCCGGGCGGGGAGCCGGCCACCTCTTGGCCAGGCATGAGTCTGCACAGAAGGTCACTAGGACAGGGACAGGCTCTGCCAGGGAGGGTGTGTTCTGGCACCTGGACAGGTCGGCCTCGCCTCTCCGCCTTGCTGAGCTCCACCTGCGCCGCTCGACACTGCGGGGCCTGCGGCAGGCCCAGCAACTGACTCCTGGTGCCTTGGGGACCTGTGGTCTGCCCTGCCAGCCCCTGAGAAGGTGGGCCTCCCACGCGGCTCCGTCGTGGCCACTCCCAGCTCATCCCACAGGTCCCTGTGTCCCTACCCCACCCCGGCTCGCGGTTCCTGTGAAGGCCTGGGCCTGGCACCTCCTCTGCGCTCCTGCAGCCCCTCGGCTCCCCTCTGTCCACAGCAGAAACACAGAAATGCGCTGGGCAGCTGGGCCTGGCCAGACACGGCCAAACCCTGTCTCATGGCTGGTGCCCTTGGGCTAGTTCCCGACTTCCCTTCCTTCTCCATAAAGCCGGCTCACTCTGCTGCACAGTGGTGAAATCACCTCTGCAGCTCCCTGGCTGCTGGGGACTCAGCCACCACTAAGGTGGCCACAGTGCTGGCCGCACTTGCCATGCGCCCTGCCCAGCTCCTCCCTTGCTCTTCTGAGTGCTTCCTGGGGTGGGGGCTGGCTGTGACCCCGCCCGCCTAGGCTGCTGTGGGCTATTGCTGGCCCTAGCCGCCACCCAGACCAGGACGATGAAGGGACCTCAGCAGGCCACCCTATGGGGAGAGTAGTTGTCACAAGAGCAGCCTGGGGCGTGGTGGCTCTGAGAGAGGCCAGTCCCCTCCTGAGCACTCCCCCACAGTGCAGTCAGCCCTGATGGCCCCTCAGGGCTCTTCCTCTGGTGGAGGCTCCAGCCAGGATGGAGGGCTCGCCCCCCTGCACCCCCACACAGGGGGCAGGCCTTCGGGTCCTCCCACACTAAGTGGGATGGGAGGTGAATGCCCAAAGCCGCACCCTCCTCCCACAGGCTTCATGGAGTCCTCCTGTGGCCGGCCCTGTGTGACAGGAACAGGGGCGGGAGAGAGCAGGGACCCTCCAGTCCTGGGCCTCATCTCAGTGCAGGGCCATCAGGACAGCTGTCTCTCTAGCCCGAGCGGGACCAGCACGCCAGACCAGACCAGACCCAGCACAGCCATCCCTACCTGCCCCACCGCCAAACCCAGCGGCGTCCAAGCAGGGGGCTCGGTGCTGAGAACCCACCCACTCAGTCCAGCCCTCTCTGTGCCTTGATGTCCCCCTGTAAAGTGAGCACAAGGACAGTGTCCACCCCATAATACTGCCACGTCGACCACCACGGGGTAAGTCTTTATTAGCCACACTCTCACCCGCCTATGACTGGAACCCAGGGACAAAGAAGGCAGGCAGAGGGGGAGGGAGGCCGAGCACAGCCTCCATCAGTCACCCACCTGCACTTCTCAGCCACACTGGGCCCCGGCGAGCAGCTGACCCTGTCACCTTCTAAAATCTGCAGGCTCTCGCAGGAGGAGTGGTCTGGGACTGAAGTAACCCTCCTACCTGGTCAGCAGAAACCCCAGCGCCTTTGTGCGTGTGTGTTGTGCGTATGCCCGTGCACGCGCACAGCCACAATCTGGCTGCCAGAGCTCTGACCAACACATTTACGTTCCAGGTAAAAAGGAAAGGCAGGTCTCAAAAGGGGTAGGCACCATCTATTCCCCTTTAAGGACCTTCCCTGAAGTTTGCTTATGTGGTACCCACTCCCACCTCCCTGGGCCCAGACCTGCTGTCTTCCCTTCAACCTATCTCCTGGGGCCTCAGCCAGCCCGTCCATTCCCAGTACTGGGTCTGTCCCTAGTGCCACCACTCAGCAGGAGCCTGGTACCTTCCCTGACCAGGCTCAGACAACAGTCCTCCTCCCCATCATTCTACAGATGGGGAAACTGAGGCCTCAAGACAAGGGGCTTACCCAGGACCACTCACAAAGCCAGTGGTCAAACAGGGCCACGAGCCCAGCCCCATGCCCAGCCAGAAGCTGCTTAGGGGCCTTTGAAGACGGTGCTCAGGAGGTCGTTGGTGGCTCCAAGACCTCCCTCAGTGGCTGAGTGAGGCGGCTCAGGGCAGTGCACGGGTGCCCTGGGTGCTCCGGAAGCCTGACCCCAGCTCTGCCCACTCAGACCCCACGCTCCTCCCCACACAGACCGACCCGGGCATCCAGCCAAGGTCAGCTCTGGCTTCCAAGAAGGGGTTTCAGCGTCCCCCACTGCCCTCTGCTCCCACCCCGAGTGTGGGGCTCTCAGGCACCCCACCCTTAGAAAGAGGCAGCTACAGGGTCCCGACTGGGAAAGGATGACCCAGGAGTGTGAGCTTCTGGCATGGTCACTACTGTCCATGAGGGTGTGGACAGTCCCTGGATGACAGCGGGGCTGCCCATTGCCTCGGCAGGGTGACACAGGGACAGAAAGGGGACTCGGGGCAATGACAGTACTCTTGGCGCAGTCCCAACCCCCACTCAGATCGGCACGGTTGGAAAAAATCCCAAACCACCAAGTGAACCCTCAGCAGCCCACCTCCTGCTGCCCAGCCACCTGGGAGCCAGCCTGGGATGCCGGGAGAGCCTGGTCCACCCTGTCATGAGGGGGCTGAGCAGAGAGGCCCAGGGACACCCTGACCTTCCTGGCCACTACATGGTTAAATGGCCAGTCCCCCACGCTGGGGGCTCATCAGCCCCAGGCCCACACCCCAAGTCCTGCCCTGGTCATCTTCCCTCCTGGGCCAGGAGAGGCCCTGCCCAGCTCCAGGGAGGGCAGGGCGGAGGGCAGGGCAGCGGGCTGCCTCGTGGTGCAGTGGGGAGGGCACGTCCCAGCAGCAGACGACTGGGCAGGACTGTTCCTGGAAGTCGACGTTTCCTTCTGGGCTCGAGGAGGGGAAGTGTCCCCGCCCCACCCTCCCACGCCAAGCCGGCAGTCTGCACCTCATGCAAACCCGAGAAATGGCCACCTTCCAGCCACAGCCTGCTGCTGACGTGGCCTCCGGCCTGAGCTGTCACATGGAAAGCCAGGGGGGTGCCTAAAGGCCCGTGCAAGCAGGCACCCTGCCAAACTGCCCAGGCCACACCCTGGCCAGAGGGGCGGCCTCAGACAGCCTGCCTTGGGGTTCCTGGGCAAGGGGCTGCAGGGACCAGAGGGTGCCCTGGAAAGGGCTGGCCTCCTCTGTCACTGTCACTCTGCCCTAGGGCTCCAGTGGAACACAGACCCCCAGGACCAGGCCAAAGCTCCCCTGGAGTCGGGGTGTACTGCGGGATCTCCTCCTGCTCTTTGGTTGCCTGCCCCCTCCTCCTGGCACTCTGCCGGCTCCCCTCCCCCTTCACTGCAGTCCAGCTCCCCACTTTCCACACTTCCGATCAGACTCTGCCCTGCTGAGGGTAGCTGCCTCCCCCAAGTCACCCAGTGTGTCCTGTGTCGTCTGAAGGGATCCTGGTTTGACTTTCCATATTTGGGTCTCTGGTCCATCTAGAGTGGAGTTGGGATATGAGTAAAGCAGGGCCAAGAGTCTCTTCCCCTAAGGACACCAGCTGCTCCAGTGACCTTGGCTAGAAGGTCCTTCTTCCCGGCCACGCGCCTCCCCCATCAGCAGCCCAGGCGCAGAGATCTGCTCTGGACTGTTCCGCTCCCGGCTCTCTCCTGCTCACACACCTCACTGTCTGGATTATGTCACTGCATTACAGTGACCGGGGTGTGGGACCCTCCAGGGAGACCCCAGCTTGGTCTGCTCCGTCAGACCACCCGCTCTCTTGGTCCCTTACATTCCCACGAGCACCATGAAGCCAGCTGCTGGCTTTCCACAGGCAGAGGCTCCAGGATGCTGGCACACAGACACCGCCCTGCTCATGCTGGCGCACATCACTCCTAGGACTCCTTTGGTATCTTCTGGACAGGACAGCTGAGGCTCAGAGAGACGACCTTCAGGTCACGCTGTTCACATGCTGAGGAGTGGACTGCACTAGAGGGGTGGCTCCCAAGTCCAGCTTCCCCAGCAGGCTGTCAGCCTTCAGAGACAGACCTTGAGGACCTGGGCACCACCCCCAGGGTTTCCCCCAGACAGCTCAAGGGGTCAGTTTCCTGGATGAGTGCAGCTGGGCCCTGGGAGCCCGGGGGAAGAGAGAAGGGGGCCTCCCCTGCGCTGGACCCATCAGGCTGGGCTGAGTACCTCTGCCAGCATTTGGTGAATGAAATTGCTCATCACAGCCGCATCTCCAACCCTGGCTCCTGAATTCTCTTTCAAAGGAAAGAAAAATCTTCAGAAGCAAATTTCTGAAATCCTTCCAAAGTGTTCCTAACACAGCTGGCGGGGCCTGGCCACCTGTGGAAACTGATGGTATGAGTACCTACTGGTCACCAAGAAGGAAAACAGAGGCACAGAATCATGTTAAACAAGTCCCATGAGGCGCTGGGGGCCCGTGCATGCAAAGTTCTGTGGCAGTGGAGACAGCTACAAAGAGACACTCAAGACTCCAACTCGTCCAACTCCCTGAAACAGGGTCTGCACCCAAAGTCTAGAAGTCCAAAGCCCGAGGCCAGGCCCTTGGCATGGGAGGCCTAGAGAGGCTGACAGGAAGCAGGGCCTTGGGAGGGAGGTGGGCGAGGGTGCTTTAGGAGGAGGGGCCAGCATGGCCAAGTAGGGCGGCAGGGAGAGGTCACCACCTGCTCTGAGGACCATGCATGCTGGGTGCCTGTCCAGGGCGCTCTGACTGAGGCCCAGGCAGGGCTGGGTAGGAGCTCATGCACCTGGAAGGCTATGGGTGACACTGTCTCACTCCAGGCCTTTGTCATCCCAATGGGGTGCCCTCTGCTGGGTCCTCTCAAGGGGGCTGAGCTGAGGGGGGAGAAACGGCGCAGGACTGCCTCTGTCTGAGGCTCCAGGGAGGTGAGGTCCGTCTGGAGTTGTGTGCTGACTTCAGGGTGTGTCACCTTGATGAGACTGAGGACATTGGAGGACAGGAGAGAGCAGCAGCCACCAGGAGTGCTGTGTGCTGGCCCACTCAGTGCCAGGTGGGTCCTCCTGCTCCTCCTACTGGGCCTGGCTTCTGTCAAGCCTGCAGGTAGCAAAGACTGAGCTGGGACGGTTTCAGCTCTCCTTGTGGGTTCTGGATCGTTCTTACTCCCCCACCTGTGTCCGTCCTGCTCCCTGGCATCAGCCTTCCAGAGTCTGCTGAGCTGCTCCCTGACTTCAGGCAGCAAATCCCTATCACAAAGCCCTTCCTAATAGGCACACACCACAGGTGCTGGTGTGCCTGATCTCACGTATTAACACACGAGTTACATACTCAGTGCAGCACTTGGAACATGAAGTGGGCAATCTGGAAAGGGGAATGGGTGGTGGATGTTTGGATAGGGCATGGAGGGTGGGTAGAAGGATGGTGGGTGGGTGGGTGGATAGAGGGGGATGGATGAATGGATATGTGCATGGGCGGAAGCCTGAATAGGGGTGGGTGGGTGAAGGCTGATGGGTGAGTGAATGGATGGATACATAAATGAGTGAACAAGTGAACAAACCAGCGGTGGAGATGAAGCAGCACACAGCGGGAAATATAAAGAAGGGACAGGAGCAGGTGCGACCTAGAAGGTGCACACACGTTTATGAGGCGTTGAATCAACTACTGAGAGTCAAGTGTCACAGCGACTAACTGAGGAAGGACATTTGTAGGTTCAACACGTAAGCATATTTTGCAATATAGTAGGTCTATGGACTCATCATAATCCACCAGACAGAAGCAAGTCTGGGCCCTTACTGGAGCTGGGTGGCCTCTCCAGCTCCCAGGAGACTGCTGTCCAAGCCACCAAGCCCCATAGCCCTGGAGCCTGAACTCCATCTGTAACAGGAGGGACAGCACTGCCTCCAGGTTCCGGGTGGGCGTCCTGGGGAGAGCACCCACGATCCCTGCAGGCCTGTTTCTTTCTGCATGCAAGAAAGGGAGAGAAGGAAGGGAAAGGGGGGAAGAAAGAGGAAGGGGGAAGAAATGATGGACTGTCCCAGAACCCCCAGGCAGGCTGCCTCTAGGCCCAGGTGCTCCAGAGCTGTGGGGCTGCCTCCTGCCACACCCCTTCTTCTTCTGGGGTTTTCCTCGTTCTCTGGATAGAGTTCTAGAATAAAGTGCTGCCAGAGATCTGGGTTTCCACACAATCAGGCAGTCCGTGGAGGAGACATGCACTTTGCCCACCTCCCCATGGAGGCCCTGCCTGCCCAGCCTGGCCCGAGGCTCCCACAGAGCAAGGCAGTCACTCTGAGTGCCTGTGGAAGCTTGGGCTAAAGTGGAGGAAGGCCACCACTGGCTGCTGGAGCTGGCCTGGCCCTGGGACAGTGCATGTCCACTCGGCTCCACCGGGCTCCGTGCTGGGCAGGGTTTGTGTGTGCGCTGGCCTCTGTGGGCCCAGGATAGAAGTTGGCATGGTCACAGGCCTCCCAGTCCCGCCAAGCCACAGGCTAACTCCTTGACCCATGGCCAGCTGGGTTCCAATGGGGACACTCCACCCCAGGCCAGCCTAATAAACATTCCCCTGAGCCCTGTTGCCCGAAGTTCTGCAGAGATTCCTGTAGCCCCCTCACTTGAGCAGGACCCAGGATGGGCTGGGACAGAGGACAGCCTGGCTGGGCTGGCCAACCAAGCGGCACTTTCCATCTGGAGTCTGAGGCACTTGGGCTGTTTTCTCTGTGCTAGAAATGGCTCCAAACCCTGCACACGTGGGCTCTGCTGACGCCTCCAGTTGGGGGAGGCCGAGCCAGGCCAGCCACCTCCTTCCCTGTTGGGCAGAGGAAGTGCACACACAGCACTTGGCTGACTCTGCCTGGCTCTAGGCCAAAGAAGTGAAGAGACCTGCCAGGACACTTGCAGACCCCACTGTCCAACTGAGCCCAGAAGCAAAGGCTAAACTAGGTCAAATGGGTACGGAGGTGGAGCCAGGCCTGGCTATGGTGCAGGCCACTCTAGGCCCAGGTCTCGCCTGCCGCCCAGCGTGGGCAGCAGAGTGCTCCCACTTCACTTTGGCTGACCCAAGACCTAAGCAGACTGTTGAGGATGTGGGGACCTCCAGTCTGCATGCCCCAGCAGTGTCATGGGGGCAGACCAGCAGGAGCTTTGAGACACCAAGCCTGCGGGTTTCAAGGAGGCCCTGGACATAACTGGAGCACAGGGCCCCTTGCAAAAGGAGCCACAGACCAGCACAGCCCTTTCTCTGTGTCTTCACTGGGAGTATGAACTTGGGACTAGACAGGCCTGGAGCCTGCTGACTCCAGCACTGCAGGTTACTGTGTAGTCTTGGGCAAGTGTCTCAACCTCTCTGTCTCTGACTTCTCATCTGTAAAAGGTGACAGCAAGAACTTACCTCCTGGGTTATGT
The DNA here is from genome assembly GCF_964194105.1 of Spermophilus citellus. Classification (NCBI taxonomy): domain Eukaryota; kingdom Metazoa; phylum Chordata; class Mammalia; order Rodentia; family Sciuridae; genus Spermophilus; species Spermophilus citellus. The sequence continues at coordinate 3,160,515 of NC_138189.1, forward strand.
GTGAGGATGGCCTTAGGCGTGAGCCTAAGCAACTCCATTTTAAAACTCCAGATTGAAACCTGCAGTCTCACAGGCGGGCGCGCCTAACAGAGCCTTCCAGTATGGCCCTCAGGCACAAAGAAGTCACTTCTCTCTACCCTGACAAACTCAGAGTGAAGCCTCTGGCAGGCTGTCCTCCCATAATAAGAGGGAAAGGCAAAAAGATCAGGGTGGGGACCACCAGACCAGATGTTTTAACCCCAGGGTAAATGATGTCACTGGGAAATCCCGGTGGCAGCTGATAAGGATTAAAAGGGGGTCAGAATCCCCAAATTTGGTATAAATAATGGAGCAAGAGAACAGACATTCAGCCAGCCGACACTGATGCCCTCACGCTGAGCGCCTGATGAGGACCTGGACTGACATCCCGACACTTTTCATCGTTGCTGATCCTCTGCATCTTCCTCGCCACTCTCAAACTCTACAGCCACATCTTGGCCCTGGGGAGAGCCTCCTCAGCCAGCGCAGCTCCACCCCAGGAGAAGCCTGCCTGGGTTCTTGACCTGATCACTGCGGTCTGAATGAGTGTGCCTCTGGTCTGAGTGAGTGTGCATCTGCTGGACTTAGAGCCTAAGGCTTGAGACTTTTGACCTGACACTTGGACTTGGCACGCAGAGGGCATGTCTGCAATGAGCCCGTCAGGATTAAGTGTGTTTGCGGTGCTTAGAATTAATCTTGAATGGTTTGCTGTGAACTGATTATGGCTACTGCAGCGACTAGCATTAAGGATTGTCATCTTCTTGATTAAGAACCTATAGAGTGAAATTGTATTGAGTGATCTGAGGAATAAAGCACTGACCAGGGCAGAAGTGTGTGGACATTCTTTGTTTCTCCCCCTGGACTGCATGAGTTGCACCTTTTGCCCCATGGCGACATTATGACAGGACCCTCTGGTGTAGGGAGAGCAAGTGTGCCTTGCACCCCCCTCTCTGAGCCAGGTGCAAACCAGGCTCCTTCTGAGCCTGGGACCTCAACTCACCACCACTTGTTCCCCTACAGGGCCACACAGGGAACCTGGGGTCTCCATCCTTGGAGCCTCATAGACACTGAGCCCAAGATGCACCAGGAGACCTGAGGTCACAGCAGTCCTTGGCCCCAGGGTTTAAAGTGGCCCCCAGCCACCCTACCTCAGGCAGGTGCTCCCTACACACACAGCAGCTCTCACAGCTGAGCCCAGCACCAGCACCAGCACTGGGCAGGCCACGGTCACCAGACCCTGACACTTAGAGGAGCCACCTCTGATGACACTCCCTGAGGCTCTGGGTCCTCCTCCTTCCCCAGCTCCCTGGCTTGTGGCCACATCGCTCCAGTCTCTGCCTCTATCTCCTCCGTGTCTGTACCCCCTCCTCAGTACACCCTCACTGTCAGAGCCCACCCTAACTCCGCACGCCCTCATCGTCGTTCAACCACTTCTGCAAGGGCCCTATTTCCAAACTAGGCCACGAGGGACGTTCCCAGCAGACATGGATGTGGGGCACATGACTGTCCATCATAGGGCTGAAGCAGAGTCTCAAGGAAGGGCCTACGGATCCAGAGAGGAGCCTCGTCCCTCTGTTCCCAGCCGAGGGGCAGCCTCCTGTGCCGTAGCGAGGGTGCAAAGGGCCCTTGCTGGGCTGATCATGCCTGGTTCTCCAGGGCGGGCGCACAGCCTAGATGCAGCATAGCTCACGGTATTCACTTTCTAAGCCAGGAGACCATTGCAGGGGGCCACCTTGGAGCAGCGCTCTCTGCCTTCACCAGCAGGCACGTGGCCCCAAAGGCCAACTGCCCACAGATTCTGGATTCCCACATGAACCTGAGGCTGGTTCCCCAGGGCACAGGTTCCAGCCAAGGCCAGAAAGCTACAACCAGGGCCTGAGCCATTCACCTTGAAAGATGTACAGAGTGGACACTCAAAGACTGCTCAGAAGGGTTGTATGGAGACCACCCTGCAGCTGGGGGTGGGAACGATGTCCCTGGATGAGGACCAGCCAGGTCCAGCCCTCCTCTAGCAGGTGAAGCAGAGACCCAGGGAGGAGGCTGCCCTAGGTCACAGGCCAAGGAAACCAAGCTGGGCCTGCCACTCTTGTCGCGTGGGCAGAGGGTGTCTCCCCCTTTCTGTTGCCTGACCCCAATAGCACCCACCTGGCCTGGGTGTCCTGTGTGGGTGCTCATGTGCAGTGCCCACGTCCTGTCTTCAAGCATGAGCACAATAGACAGCAATAGGCTCTGAGATGCCCATGAGCCTGCCCTTGGCACTCATGCCTTTGAACAGGGTAGGGCCTGCAGCTTACCTCCATGGACTCCAGCAAAGGTGGAGGAGCGTCGCCGAAAAACATCACTTCTGTGATCGTGTGACACAGACCAGCTCTGGTCTTGCTGCTGTGTTCTGAACCGGCATCTGGAGAGGCTGGCGGTGAGCATCCCCCTGGTCTCAGCTCTCAGGTCCCAAGTGCTGCCCACAGCCACAGGAGTGTGGGTACCCCACCCTAATCTCTGCGCACCCCTCAATACTGTGTGGATACACTCCTTACTCAGCACGGCCCCAGTCTAGCCCTGGGCAGGCTCAGAGTCTGGGGTGGCAGGCATGGGGACAGGCCCGACACACTTCGGCATCAGTCCAGACATGCTCTTAAGGCTGCACCCCAAGGCCCACAGTCACCCAGCCAGGGCCCAGGAGCTCCCCTCCTGCTCGATGAGGGGTGGGCAAGGTCCCACAAAGAACAAGCCTGCAGGGTGCAGGAGAACGGGCACTGTGGAATGGCTGGGAGCAGCAGCCAGGGCTGGAGGCTTTGAGACTGTGCAGGAGATGTGGTCTCACTTCTACACACCAGGGTCTGCGGGGACAGAAACAGTCAGCCTTCTAGAATCTGTGCCACAGGCCTGGGTTATCGTCCCCTAGGTGGAGACCGAGGCTGCAGCAGCCTGCTCAGTGCTGAGGCCCTGTGAACAGGTCGGCCTGGGCTGGTGGTGTTTTCCAGCGCACACCCTGGTTCCTTCTCTCCTCACCACCCCTCCTGGCCTGCACCCTCCGTGGGCCCGTGCACCCGGGTGATTATGCCTGCGTGGCCTGGATCCTTGGCACTGAGCTCCTGGAAACCAGGAGCCCCCTCTTCTCACCCGCGGACACACTGAGCCTGGCGTCGGCCCCCAGGTCCCAGGGAGGAGTGTGGCTCTACTGGGGTCTGAAACAGCTCTGAAAGAACAAGGCCCCTCCATGCCCCACCTGCCTGCCTCAGCTGTAGGGACAGTGGCCTTTAACCTGGCCAAGAATCTCCACTCCTGAGAATAATTCAGTAAGAGTGCCCATCCCCCTGGCTGTTTTAGTCTTGTGCAGGAAGGCTATCCCACCCGCAAAAGTTCAAAGCCAGCCTGGGCAACTTGCCTGTCTCAAAACAAAGAAAATAACAAGGGCTCAGGATGGGGCTCAGCAGTATTGTCCCCGGTTCAACCCATAACAAAACAAAAATCCAAAACCTCAATAACAAAAACTATACTGAGAGTTCCACACACTGAAACAAACTCCCGAAAGGAGAGTTATTCAAGAATTAACCCTACTCTCTACCGTGAAGATTCCTGAAGACCAAAATACTGACCAGAGTATGAGGGCAGAAAAAAATCCGCAGGTGCCAGTGAGCACACAGGTTACCGGGCACTTGAACTGTGTCCAATGTGTGCTGATTTCACACCTGGGCGGGCCGTCCCTGTGCCAGAAACTAGACAGGGCCAGGGTCCCTAGGCCCGAGACACTCCCCAGGGTGGGGGGCCAACCCCTAACTGGAGTATGGCCATCAGGGCTCAGCAGCTCCCACAGCCCGACACCTGCCTCTCTCTCCCTGGTCCAGACTTGTCTGGGGCTCGGCGTGCACAGCCACACCCCAATACAGGGCGCAGCCACTCCAACATGGGCGCAGCCTGTGCGGGTGCTTAATAAACACTGCTCCAATGCACACACCAAGGGTGCTTTTAGCTCCAAATGAGGTGCAATCCCTTCTCCTGGCCCCAAGCATCCCCCTGGACAGTGGCACCCTCACCACCTCTGCCCTGCACAAGGGCAAAGCTACCGCCTCCTGTGGCAGCCCCAACTGGGAAGGACAGAAAAGCCCAGAGGGGTGACCCTCCCCACCTCATCAATCAGAACAACAGGGAAGGCACCTTCATGCCTCTTTTGATAAAGAATCACGGCCTCCTAACTACCCAAGGAGTAGAAATTAACTGGTTCTCGCGTTCTATCCTGGGGGAGCCCTGGAGGCCTGCCCTGTGCCCTATATAGGCCGCCCACTCTCTGGCGACTGCCTTCCCCTCAGGGCCCTCCGCTTCCTCGGCTGACTGCCCAGCTCTACTCAGAACCGCACAACAGAGATCCTGCACAGGGCAGCTGGGCCCCAGGTCCCTGTCCTACCTTTCATCATAGCTCTTCCTGGCAGTCAGATGCTCTGGCCACCACTGGTAGAAGGGACCCAGGCACCTGACACTGCAGGGCCAGGGTGGCATGAGAGCAAGGTCGCAGGACAGCTGGAGCTGCTGCGGCCTGCCCTTGACCCTGGCCACAGGGGAGAGATGTCCAAACAGTGTAACTCAAGGGTCCCCATCATGCACCAACTAAATATCATCGGGCTATACTGGCACCAAACTGTGTCACTTTATCAACCAGATTCACTCTGAAAATGTGCTCCACCTGCCACAGAGGGGACCCAGCGCAGTGCCCAGGCAGAGCGAGAGGCAAACAGTCCACCCATCACACCGCATGCCCTCTGGCCAGTGCCTCCCAGGAAGGAGTCCCAACACAATGACCCCAGCCCTAGCAGCTGTGTGACTCTGGTCACAGTATTTTTTCAAACTTAAAAAAAAATTTTGTAGTTGTAGGTGGACACAATCTTTATTTAATATTTTAACGCAGTGCTGAGGGTCAAACCCAGTGCCTCACAGTGAGAGGAAGTGCTCTACTGCTGAGCCCCAGACCCTCAACACGGCTCTGGACTCTGGATTGCTCCCATGGCACCAGGTCACGGGCACCTCACCTGCACAGGCCTAAGCCATGCCTGGCACAGGCAGGTGTACTGCAAGCCCACCAGCTTCCTCCCAGCACTGCCGAGCCATGGGCTTCAGGAAGCAGGGGCCATGGGGCGGGCAACACCTGCCACACAGGACTGAGACCCAGGGCCTCCTGGAGGTAGGCCTGCGGGGCCACCCCGCCCTAGAGTGCTGCAGTGCCCACAGCCACCTTCCCTGTGAGTTCTCTTACTCAAGAATAGAGCCCAGAGCACCCTCATCCAGAGCCACACTGCTACTGGAGACCACGAGCAACACATCCTCAGTGCAAGTCCCCAGGACATACTGCGGGAAAGTGAGTGACAGACCAGAGTGTGATGAGATCTTTTATGCAAACTGTGGAAATAATTGTAAGCGTAAACACACTGTTTACGCTTACAGGGACTGTTTACCTGGAAGCAATCAGAAAAACTGTCAGAACGCTCCTGTGGAGGGCCCATGGAGGACAGGAAGGCACAGATACATTCTGAGCCTTGCACAGGAACCCCTTCTGATCTCGCAGCCACCTGGCGCAGCCAGGTGAGGGCTGTGCCCACTGCTCGGCTCTGGGAATTCACACCACAGAGGCCTGAGGCCTTTCAACGCAGAAGTCAGGGGACTGAACCAGCAGTGTGCCTGCAGAGTGCCAGCCACCCCTGGGGAAGAGGCTGGTGTGGCAGCTCCTGCTGGTCAGCAGTTGCCCAAGAAGGATCTGAGTGGATGCCCCAGCTGGCCCCTTGAGGAGACCTGCTGAGAATCTGCATTGTCTGACGTCACAAGGCTGGGTGCATTTGGAAGTGGCTGTGTTGAAAATAAACCCAGTCTTGGCTGGGGCGTCCTGAGTCCCCTGCTCCTCTGGTCTCTGTGTGAGATGCCTGACCACCATGATGTCTGCAGGGAGTCGGGAGAGGCCGCTGGCACAGTACAGGGACCGTTAGGGGGCCTGTCTTTTCTTCTTAGAGGCCTGGGGTGGCCTCAGCTCTCCAGGCCCGTGGGCAAATGGGCAGCAGGCAGAAGGCAGCACGCAGCCATCGGGATGATGGGTGAAGAACCAACAGATGCGAGTCTTGAAGGCCTCAGAGGACAGACTCCGCTTGGCTTCAGGTGGTTTCTCCCTCTGCAGCTCCCGTCTCCAGTCACGAAGGTGGACTCGCCCGTTCAGCACTGAGGAGCAGGAGACACAGCTGAGACGTCGACCACAAGCCCACTCACTCGTGGGTCTGTCGACATCCGATGGGTGGGTGGCACTGCTGCAGGGTGCTGGGTGAGAGGTGCAGAAGATTGCACCAAGGTTCTCCCCTGGTGGAGGGAGGAGGCAGTGCCCCAGTGTTGGGAACCTGGGTGCACAGTGGGTTATCAAGCGGGAGACAGCCAGGAAGGCCTTGGTGAGCAGGAGAGGTGCAGAGGGTGGCAGCGAGCCTCGGGACTGATCCAGAACCAGCCAGTGAGGAAAGAGGGGGCCTCAGGGGGACAGCATTGCCTGCCATCCCATTCCAGATGGGCCTGCACACCTGATGGGAAACACCTGGAGGCATCTGGGCTGGGGGCTGGCCTTCAAGGACATTTCAGCACACCAGCAGAAGACAGGCGAGGCAGGAGGGGAGGGTCCCCTCTGGTCAGCCTGAGGTGGGGGCTGTGTGCAAGCCCTTCTATCATCTGCCCCACACTGGGGTCACACAGAGCCACAACCAGAGCCCTTCCAGATGCCCACGGTGGTGATGGGGGCTGCAGGCCTGGACACATGGAGACGAGGGCAGCTGACCCTCCCGAGCACACTGATGCAGATGCCTGCCTGGAGGCCCAGGCCTGTAGCAGAGGGACCCAGGATGGCCAGGACTGACTCAGAGCTGGGGGTGCTGGGTGTGACCAGGCAGGGCAGCTGCAAGCCACTAGAGCCTGCTTGTGAGCCGATGGGCAAGCAGGGCTAAGGACCAGGCCTCCCAGGTCAGGCTTAGGCTCCCCCTGGGCTTCTCCCTGGCCACTTCATTCCAAGAAGCCACCAGCTCCATGTGAACGCAGCCAAGGAAACCAAACCCTTCCTGGTTTTCACCGGAAACTATAAACCCACCCAGACAGGAAGGCTGAGAGAAACAGGGCTCCTACTGAGCAATCTGGCCACCCACTTCCAGAAGCTGAAGAGCATGTACAGCCCCAGCCAGCCTCTACAGCACCCCATGTTCTGCAGGGCCAGCCCACCTGGCTGCCCTCAAGTGACCCTTGGTGGACATTCTCCTCTGAAACCAGAGAAATGAGATCAACAGAGGTGCCTCGTTGCATGGATGGGTCTAAGAGGGGTTTGTCTTCAGGGATGCTCAAGCCCCAAGGCTGCATGACCCTGTGTGCAACCTGATCTCGGGCCAGGGCAGCTTTAGGACACTGACCTTCCCACAGGAGCACCTTCTGGAGAGGCACAGGGCATAACACAGTCACTGTGAACCCCCTGAAGTATGCCTGGGAGGAGCCCTGGTGCAGACAGGAGCATCCGCCAGACTCCCCATGGGGCATATGACTCCATACACCAAGGAGTCCGTGGTCCGGCCTGAAGCCCCCCAACCATGCCATCCTGGACTCTCCCCACAGGCAGGCTCCTCACAGCAGTCCCTTCCGGGGCAGCTCTGTGAACTAAGGCCCACTACTCTGGATTATGGAACAACCCTGTAGGTCAGGGTAAAACAGACCCAGCCAGGACACCTAAGGCCCAGCAGTGGGCATCAATGACAGAGGGACCCCAGAGGGGGCAAAGGATGGCTCCTGGTCTACTCCCAGGGTAGAGCACGGCTTGCTGCCAGCCCCTCCTGATACCTGAGCTCCCATTCTGGGCAGACGAATGTGAGGACCAGAAGGGCGGCCCTCCAGAGGCACACACTCCAGCCAGCCCCAAGTCAGACCACCAACAGCGTTCCTCCTACAGAAATGTGTTCCTAATTTTAAAACAGAATCACAGAACAAAATCCGCTCCAGCTAGCCCGCTCACACTGTCCCTGACCGCACTCCTCCTCCCTCCATGGGCGTTCCTGGACTGCAGGCAGCCTGGAACTGCTGCCTCCTCCCCTGCCCAGACACTGGCACTCCCTCAACCCAGGGTGCTAAGCAGCCTGCGGAGAAGGAAGCAAGTCCCAGGAGCGCCAGCACTGGGCACTCCACCAGCCAGGAGCCCTTGGGCAAGTTCCTCCTCCCTCTGAACTGTGACCACAACTTGAGAGGGGGAGGCCCTCTGCACCCGAGTGTAGGTCAGAGGGGGAGGCCGCTGCACCCCAGCACCACTCAGACGGCACGTGCCCATCAGAGGCTGCCTGCTGGCACAACTACCTATGCTCCATGTGGGCTCTGGCAGCCTGGGCAGGAGTGGATGCATGGTCAGCGGGGCTCCAGCAGTGTCGGCCATGCTGCAGCCCAGCACAACGCCACACAGGGTGCTGGCACTAGTTGACCAAGTCACGTGAAAGAGCATTCCCTTCCCACTCTCACAAGCCCTTCTCCAGACCAGCCACGTTAGTCTGAAAAACAAAACAAAACCTCAGAGAGAGATAAGATCCAGCTTCAGTGCATATTTTTTGCATGACTGAAAGAGAATGTTTATTTGGCCCCGCCTACTCAGAAGTGATTCCAAAAATAATTTTGCCCCCAATGTGAACTGAACAGAAAAGCAACTTTATAATATTTATAATGAGGAGAAGAGGCGCTCATCAGGAAGTCAAAGAAAACAATGTGCAGAAAAACAAAGAGCAGGCCTCCAGCTCCAGGAGGGTTTGAATTGGTCAAAGCTTTGGGGAAGGAAGAGCAGCTCCAGGCACAGCTGCCCAGCTGAGCTGCCCAGGGACCTGGGGTCCCCTCTCCTATACCCACCCCGACACAGGGCTCCAGGGCATTTGTAGGTGGCCCCGTCCCAACAGCACACCACCCCATGGGAAGTCAGCCACCTGAGCAGCCAGGCCACCGAGGGCAGTGGGTGTGCAAGTGGGCACGGCCCCTCTCACCCACAGGTAATGTGCACACACAGGGCAGTGCATGCACACCTATGTTCCTGCATAAACAGGGGACAGGGCTCAATACACGCGTGCGCAGAGGACAGGGAGGAGGAGCTGGCAGCACGCCACCCTCAGGAGGCCCGGGGTCTGCTGGCTCAGGTATGAACAGCACCTCCACCACCCGTGCGTCCCTGCAAGGTCCTCTCCACCACTCAACCCTGAGCTGCTTCTGATCACCGGTCCTGGGTCTTGGGGTCCACACAGAGTAATAAGAGGGGGGGCCCCAGCCCGCCCAGCCTTCAGGAGGGTGTCACACAGAAACAGCATCAAGCTAACCACTTAGCTCCTCCTGTCCACTGCTTAGCCATGCAGCGCTGCACAGATCATGACTGCCCCCTCGGTAACGGTGGAGCCAGGCTGTGTGAGGGCTGAAGGCAGCGCTGCACAGGACCCTCAGGCAACAGTAGTGACTGCTGGGGAGGGGGTCCTCATGCGGGCACCATTGCTGTGTGCCAGGGACAGACCCAGTTCTTCTCTGGCCACAGCAGCTGCGCCCCATAGGCTCCCACCCCAGGCCCTTGCACACACTGCTCCCTCTGCCCCCAATACTCATCTCTGTCCTCCCAACTCCCTGAGTGCTCTTCTCCTTCCAGCCCAGCTCAGTGTCGCCTCCTAAGTCAGGCCTTCCTAAGGGCCAGCCAGGCCCAGGCTGATCTCCCTGCACACTGCGGCTCTCACAGGAATGTGTGCTCTGGATGCTTCCAGTGTGCAGGTGGCCAAAGACAAAGCAGACGGTAACCACCACCTGGGAATGCTCTAGTGTGGCATGAGATCCAGCCAGCAGGCCTTCCCAAGGGTTACCTGCTATGCCTGAGCAACAGATGGAATGAAAGCAGTCGGTGAGTACATCCTGGATGGACAAGAGCCTAGGCTAGGGCAGGCCAAGCTGGACTAGAGGCAAGGGAACCCAAGAGGGAGAGATGGTCACAGTCCCACACAAGGAAGGAGGGTCCTAAGTGACCCGGTGGGCACAGGGAATTTGCGCCCTCCCCAGGGTCTTCTGAAAGTGTTTACTTCCCTCAAGATGACGTGATTCCCCCAAGATGAAGAAGAAAGAAGGGGACAGCAAAGCCGAGACCTGTGTGGGACATGCTGGGCCCAGGAAGGGCAGCCCGCAGCCCGTACTCCCTCCCAGGTTGGCACTCACCTTCGAACACCTGGTGACTGTTCCTGAGCAGTGTCTGCAGGCCTCCACACTCGCGCTTCAGCCTTTGCAGCGTCTCCCTGTCCAGCTCCCTGGCCACTTCCATCAAGGACAGGCTCTCTGTTGAGACGTGGGGTTTCCCCAAACAACAACAGACATTACAAACGGGAACCAGGCAGATGCGGCTGGGTCCTGGTTCAATCCCCTCCTGCAAATTCAAATTCCTCAGAGCTCCAGTAGCCGGCCTGTACACTGGGTTCAATGGAACCCAGACCTCACAACAATGGGAACTACAGGAGCAGTGGCTCTGCCATCCGAGCTGCACAGACAGCATAACACTGTGCAAGACCAGGATCCCACTGTCCTGCGCAGGCTGAGCGTCGAAGGATACTGCCAGAGTCTGGTGGTGGCCTGGGTCCCTCTCCTCCCTGGTAGCCACAGCATCTGAAGCCAGGGAGGCAGGGCAAGGGGCAAACCTGCTGTCCAAGCCTTCCTAGGCTGCCAGCCACAGCCACCAGCCAGGCACTAGAGGCACAGGCTCCAGGTAGGCCAGCTGTGGCACGGAGAGCTAGGTGTGAGGTAAGAAGCAGCACGGCAGGCAGGAACTGCAAGAACCAAGGGCGCTGGAAGCCACCTGAGGGCCAAGTGATCCAGGGGGTACCTCCATCCCCAGGGGAGCAGCTTCTCGCACCCAGAAGAGACCTAAGGGCCTCCAGCTAGCCTTGGACCTGCAAATACCATTCTAGGGTGCTAGCACCTGGCCTCAGGTTTCCACAGCAGGCAGGACTGGGGCCTACCACCAGTTGGCTCTAAGTCTGGAGTGGTTTTTCTTTGTTCACCACTTTTAGACCCACCTCAGCATCCGAGTTCCCATCCTGTGCCCAGCTAGCCTGCCGCCTCCACCCCTGGCTGTGCCTACTTAGTGGACCACCCAAGGCCCTGTAACCTGGGGGCTGGTCTGTAGTTATGCTGCCAGATCAGCCATCTGACCAGAACCACCCTGGCCCAACAGTGGCTCCTAGAGCCCTGCAGGGCTCTGCTGACTAGGCTGTCCTGTTTGGACACTTTCTGGAGAACAAGCTTGTGGTCTTGCCACATCATGCACAGGAGACGGCAGCAGGTGAGAGGGCACTTGGCCAAGGAAGGAGCCAGTCCCATGCTATTTAGGGAAAGGGCTCCTTGTTGTCCTCCAGCTTCCCAAGACTCCAGAAAAGCAGGTCTGCAGCACCAACCCCAGCAGACAGCCCACACTGCCCCCTGGTGGCCAGCCAGTGTCCCTGCAGGGAAGGAGCCCACCTCCTTATTGAGACCCAGGAAGTTTTAGCAGGAGAACCATCGTCATAAATATAGTAGCAGCTGGGTGCAGTGCTGCACCCCTGTAATCCCAGCAACTTGGGAGGCTGAGGCCAGACGATTCCAAGTTCAAGATCGGCCTGGGCAACTTAACAAGGCCCTAAAGAACTTAGCAAGACCCTGTCTCAATATAAAAAATAAAAAGGGATGAGTTGTGGCTCAGCAGTAAGCAGCCCTGGGTTCAATCCCTGGCATCAAAAAAAATAAAATAAAATAAAAATAAATCAATAATACAATAGCAGATCATATTTTGGCCCGCCTCTCTCAAATGCCACTAATCTCAGACAATGAAACAATCAGATGCAACTGCTTTGATCACAATGGATTCTTTTGAGGATTTCAACAATTAGCAAATCTTAACACTTCCAAATTCTAGCTGCACATTCAAGGGAACAGTGCTATTTCCTGGCATTCCGTACCCTGCTTTCTAGCTGTATCACTTCTATGGTTGGGAGTAAGCAGCCCCAACCTCTGGAGTGCATTTAACTACAAAGACCCACAATTGACGCTGGTGAGCTAGCAGGAATGCAACAGCCCCCAGTGTGGATAGCCTACCTCCTCCATTCCAGGTCTTCAGAACTCCTTCCTGGGAACTTCCTGTGTATAACTTCTTTCCACCTAACAACAAATTTGCCACTTGCAAAACCACTTCATCAATAAAATCTCGAGGGAGGGAAGCGCAGTTCCTCACAGGCTCGGCCTTTTCCCTAGGGTGGAATCCAGGCAGCCAGAGCTCCACAGCCGGAGTCCCTGCTCCATGGGCAGCAGTGCAGGCCTCAGACACACCCTTAGCCTCTGCACCCAAGGCTCTGTGGACCTCTCCATCAGCAGCCACCTGGGGTGTAGCAGGAGAAGGCTCCCCACCAGGCAGGCTCTGGGGACAGCCCTGCCTACTACGAATATACCGAGTCCTCTGCTCATCCATCCAAACTTCTTCAGAGGGTGGGTACGTTCTGGATTTTCCAATGAGACACACCTGCATTTAAAAGAGCAACGTAAGCATTTTGGCAGGCTCACATACTCCAGCACTTCTCTACCTATGGAAATCCCTTATTCTGGAATACAAACCACACAAGAATTTAAGTCATCTGTGATGAACCCGTTTTTGAAAATTTTTCTGGCGGTGCTGAACCTCATGCATTATTAGGCAAACACTCTACCATGGGGCTATGTTGCCAGCCCCAAGATCCTTATTTTAAAAACTAACATTAATGTACATGACCTAAAAAAACTAACAATAAAAGCCCATGAAAATCTCATGACTCAGAGCTTCAGAGGTATGCAAAGGCCAACAAAGCAGCTTCGCAGCACACCCCGTTCCAGACACGTTACTTGGGCCCACCCTCAGTGGATGACCACATCCACCCCACGAGCAGACAAGGGATTCACTCTGCAGAGCTCTCAAGGGGACAGGGAGAGAAGGCACCTGTGTCAACCCTGCCACAGCAAGGACACACAGGCCCTGGAGAGTGTTCGGTGCAGTGCGGGTGCTCAGTACACCCTAGCTTCCTTCCTCCTGAGTAACTGAATGAAGGATGGGCCCCAGGGTGGTGGTCATGGACATCTTCTCCAGGCACCAAGCAGAGGCAGGTCGCAGAGGATGTGAGAAGCCAGTCCAGTGACACGGAGCCTCCCCTGCTACCCCAGCTGCACCTGCGGTGGGACCGCAGCTTCTCTGCTGGGAGCAGGGCCGCACCTGGCACACATTCAGCTCTGAGAACACCCAGGTCTCTGACAAGTAACCAGACCGCAGATGCAAACAGCAGGACAGTGGGACCTCTGACTCACCAGGGGCCTGAACTCTAGCCGATTCCATCAACCAACCCAACCTCAAAAGTCAGACTTGCCCAAACAGAGACACGAGGGGCAACAGCGCAAAGATGCTAAAGGACATCTGCAAAGCAGCTCTGAGGGTGACTGCAGGGACCCAGCTGCCCACGTATGTGGACACCAGCACATCCCCAGGACCACAGCACACCTACTCTCTTGGTGGATGGAATCCTGAGGCAGTCTTCTTCCATGTGGAAGCCACAGGAGAGCCCCACTTCCCGAACAAAGTCCAAGTACTCCCGGTACTGTGTCTTCCTGCTCTGCCTGCGGCAGAACTTCCCCGTGAAGTCAAAGAAGCAGCAGGGCAGGACGAGGAACCGGCAGGCATAGGAGGACCTGCAGATAGCCACAAGAGACCCGAGCCTCAGCAGAGAGCCACGTGGGGGCCACACAGGGGCAGAACAACCAAGATTGTTCCTGGCAAATGTTTTTTTTTTTTTTTTTTTTTTTTGTAAAACTGAGGATTGAATCCAGGGGTGCCCTATCACTGACCTACACCCCCAACCCTTTCTATTTTCAGACAGGGTCTCACTGAGTTGCCAAAGCTGGCCCTGAATTGTGATCCTCCTGCCTCAGCCTCCTGAGCTGGGATCACAGGTGTGTGCTCCCTCACCCAGCACGGCAACATGCTTTATATTAAAGAATGAATTAGTCTTTCCCAAGTTGTGGGGAGCCATATTGAGTTACTGAAGCCAGATTTAAAGACAGGCAGTCAGTATAGTTAGGTAAATCGGGTCTAATATCGAGGAAGATCCAAAATGGAGGCCAGGTTGAGAATGAATTCGGGGAAAAGCAGAACAACTCTTGGAATGTTAATGTCCCCAAGGCCCAGACCCATCCCAAAGAAATGTTAATGAAACAGCTCTCAGCAAACCAGGAGATGCTAACCCAAAAGTCCTTCCTGCCCAGATTACTCCTTTGGCCCACCAGTGCCCCACCCTTGACAGAACAAAGGACAGGAATGTGACAGGAATGCAAGAAGACCCTGCATATAAAAAGGGGAGACAACCCCGCTTCTTCCTCCAGGAGAAGTCTTTTCTGCTGTCCTTTAATAAACTTCTACTTTCCACTCTGACCTTCCTCGTGCTTCTCGGTGTTATACTTCAACATTGGGGAGGCAAGGACTCGTCACTGGTCAACAACGGTAACATTGCCATGCCTTCCAGTCCTGATGCACCATGGAGATCTGAAAGATCACTGTAGTCTGGCACAGTAATGCTGTGACTCGTGACTCGGTCTTTTACCCCACTCTCTCTCTCTCTCTTTTCACAGACCCTTAAGGTCAGAGGAACTGTCACAGGACCCAAAGAAAAAGGTATCTCTGTCTCTTGTGTGGTTATTTTGTGCAGCCCAGTTCCCCTGGAGTGACCCCGAGTGTTTTACTCGTGAGGAACTCGACACCAAGTGAACATCTAAAAACAATGCAGTGCAGTGTATCTTTTCAATACAATGTGAATCTAATTACTTGAGCAAAGTATGATTTCCACCATAGTTATTCTTATCATTGTGATCCAAACATTCAGAATACTTTGAGATTAAGCACTTGGAGTCCTTAGCTAGGAGTAAGAAACTCAGAGGAAGACACCATAAAGACTGGGTGCAGACCTGACCCTGGAACTGCAAGTTCAAACAGTTCAAAAGAACCCTGGGCAAAGGAGACCTGTCATGGAGCCTCCAGGAGTAGCCCCCACCTCACGGAGGCTCTAAGGGCAACCCATGTCTCACAGACGCAGAGAGCTCCACCTGGAAGACATCGTGGCTGCAAAAGGTCACCTAATGACAGTCTGCCTTTGTTATCTGAGAGCAACTTTCAAAGAGGACCCATCTTTCAACACTGGACATAGATACTGCACAGTAAGAGTGTGGACTCACCTGGCCGCTATGACAGGAATCCAGGGTGTGAGCTCATCGGAATGGTTACCAATCAGCCAGTCAACACCAGGGAAGAGGGTCTCATCACTGGGGCTGATCACATCTTCCTTAAAGAACAGCACAAAACCAGGAGGAAATGGCGAGTAGACGTGGAGCCACCAAGGCAGCAGGACGGATACTGTGGAGCCACACACCACAGGGCCACAGCCCACGTGGGGCATGCCCTTTTTGGCCTCGCTGCACCTCAGTCACCAGGAGCAAGGTGACGACCTTGCCCATGCCAGCCCTCAAGGGCACAAATCACTAGCAACCGTTAGGGTCATCCCTGGGGACATGACTAGCCCTTCTCCGAGTGCTGATCTCCTGATAATTAAGAAGATGGTTTTATATGAACCCAAGAAGTAGCTACAGGAGAGATGGGACACAGGACCTGTCTCCCTCTGGCAGCAGGAAGAAGGAAAATGGACCAGGGAGAGCAGCCAGGCCTGAGGCTAGGATAAGGCACCATCGCCACACCACCCAGAGCCTCCCACAGAGGGAAGCCAGCTTCACAAAAGCAAAGCACAAGCGAAGTCTCTCACACACACACACACACACACACACACACACACACAGTCTCGATTCTGTGCTGCTGCTCCAGTTGCCTTCCGTGAACCCTCGGACAGCAAGTAAGCCTCCTGACCCAGCCCCTGCCAGACAACGCCTCACATGCTCCTCAGAAGGCAACATTCCCACAAACCTCCACACCGCAGCGGGGGAAGAGGGGCCAGCAGCCACCACAATGACCATCCTTCTGTAGGTGCAGCATGACGCCCAGGGAAGGGGCAGAACTGTCATCCGCAGTCAGAACACATGGGAAGATATGTGACCACTCACCGCTCACCACTCACCACTCAAGGGCACGCCTCACAACAAAGCCACCCGAGCAGGGCTTTTTGCAGACGTGAAGTATACAAGAGTAGAGCTGAAAGCCTGTAGTCTTTCTGGTCCTTAAATAAGACATGTGCTTTTATTTACACAGATGTTGAAAAAATGAAAATGGTACTGCTGGACCTACAGTAAGTGCCCAACCTACAAGCAGGTGAAACAAGTCTTTGGAGATATGATTCTTTTATTCCCTCCCAACCTAGGTTTGAGTCTGGCTCTTCATGTGGCTTGAATTAATTGAGCCCTCCTGTACACCTGTGACTGCCATAACTGCCCCCGAGCCTCTGGCCACAGTGCCGTGGAAACAAAGCCCTCCTGTCTCCTTCACTGGCATGGGGAATACAGCAAACTGCAACTTTCCTACTTCATACACAGTTTCACATAATTAAGTCAGTTTGCAACCATCACAATGCAGCCATTACCAACAGGTGTTTTGTTTTAAAACAAAAGAGGTTTTTGAAGGACAAGAGGTGGTCTGACACCCTTGACCTTTGAAGTTCTAGACTGGCCCTCCACGGAAATCACTCAGCTGTATCAGGAGGAAACACTTTACCGGAAAATCTATAAACACTTTGTATTAGCAAACAAAGCCACTCTTGTGGAACCACAGTCCTGAGGACAGAACTTGTGACTGGAACTCAATGGGCTTCTACCCCCACCTTGGAACACCAGTCAGAGCCTCCAGACCAGAGACAAAGCTTTAGGGGCAAAAAGAAAAACAGATTGGAACCAGAACTCTCCAGGCAGGGTCTCCCCAAAAGAGCCAGAGGCAGGCTGCTGGGGAGCCTCCGAGGAATAATGAGAACCTCCTACCCACTCTTTTTTTTGAACATAAGTTCTTCTTTTAAAATTTTTTTTAGTTGTTGATGGACCTTTATTTTATTCATTTACTTATATCTGGTATTGAGAATGGAAGCCAGGGCCTCACACAAGCTAGGCAAGGGCTTTCCACTGAGCTGAGCCCAGCCCCACCTCCTACCCATTCTCCAGAGCACCCACACCAGCCAGCCCTTCCCTGAAGTCCTGACTGTTTGAACTTCTTACCCAAAGAAAGGGAGGCCTCAGGACACTGGAATTTAAAGTCAGCTATTACTCTTTTGTTGTTGCAGCTATTATTGAGCCCAGGGGCGCTTTGACACTGAGCACATCCCAACCCTGTTTATTTTTGCTTTGAGACAGGGTCTTGCTAAGTGCTAGGGTCCCAAGTTGCTGAGGCTGGCCTTGAACTTCTCATCCACCTCTGAGTCTCTAGGATTACTGGCCTGGCCACCTCAGCTCACTCAACTTTATTCCTTTTGCTTTGATCATCAACCTCACAGTCCAAATCAGGGGGCCAGTTTTGCTAGGTGTATAACAATCAGCGTCTGCACACACATCCACAGAGCCTTCCCCAGCACATGGCCAGCTGACCAAAGGTCTTCAAGCCTGATGTTTTACAAGTATTTTTTAACTTACTATAACACATGAACGTATAAGCAATTACAAATCCCTCTAGAACAAGCAAAGAATAAATTTAGAATAAAAGCAATTAAGACACAGGGCAGCTGGAGCAAACTCCCCTCCTCCAGTGCTCTCTCCTTTTTGGCAATATTATTCTCCACTTTAAAAGGCAACAGAAAACATTAAAAGTGTCCTGAAGACTTTTACTTTCTTACCTTTACTTTTTTTTTTTTTTTGGGGGGGGGGAGACTGGGGATTAACTCTGGAGCATTTGACCACTAAGCCACACCCCAGCCCTATTTTGTACTTTATTTAGAGACAGGGTCTCACTGAGTTGCTTAGCACCTCCTCGTTGCCGGGACTGGCTTTGAACTCGTGATCCTCCTGCCTCAGGCTCCTGAGCCACTGGGATTACAGGCGTGTGCCACTGCACCAGGCTTTACTTTCTATTTATGGGAGAAATAATAATACCTGCTGCCTGTTTCAATGGCAATATGGGTCATGTGGGGGTTGGGAGATAAAGGAAGGGACTCGGCTGGAGAGCACATGGGGCTCACATTCTCCTCTCCACTCTCCAAGGAACAATAAAAAACTGTTTTCATTTCTCAAATCAACATTCTGCCCTCCAGTAGATGGGATTCTGACCTGTCATAGTCATGCCTTTGACTCCACGGACAAAGGCCTTCTAGTAATCCAGCAGCCTAACAGCAGACACAGTATGGTGGGAATGGAGGCCATGCCCATGAAGCCCGCCAGAGGGCAGGCAGCTGAGCCCATGAAGCCCCTGGAGGGTGGGGGCCAAGCACACACAGCCTCCCCACAGGGTCCTGAACACTCACTGCACTGGAGTGTCCACAGCCTTGCAAGCACCTAAGAGGAGGAGGCACATCACCCCAAGGTAGCATGGGAACACTCTGCAGGAGTGCCACATGCAGCAGGCTCAGGAGGAGGCACCTCTCGTGGCCAGAGCTCAGCTTCCACTCCTCAACGTGACCAGAGGGCTGTGGAATCTCAAGTGTCCTGTCTCCCTTCCTTTCCACTTTCAGCTCCTGGTGCAGGGCTGGCTGAGCCACACACACTCACTCAACAGGCGCCACCGGGATGAGCCTGAAGTCAAGCACGTGGGCTGTCAGTACCTCTAATTGAGTTTGGGGTCCATACAAGTCCCAGATTTTCCTTCTTCGGACATCGATCCCTCTGCCTGGATGCTGAAATAGTTTTAGAAACCAAAGATCACATTTAATACATCACAACAAACCAGCAACAAAAATGCAAGGTCTGCAGGTAGTGCAGCACACAGGGCAGAAACCGTGCCTGGCAGAGAGGCTTAAACTCCTGGCAGAGAGTCTTAAACTCCCGCCAGCGGCTCCTGGTCAAGGCTGTGCTTCCAGCACTCTGCTCTTCGCACCTCGGCCGAGCTCCAGCTCTCCCAGGCAAGCTGTTTACTCCCTACCTGGGAGGAGAAGGGTGCTGACACCCCCCCAGTGGTCTCCACGTCTCAGCTCCCAGGTCCCATAGGCAACCTGCTTGCAGCGATTACACAAACTCATTCTCGGAAAGCACTGGAAAAGCCCATTTTAGCCAGGCCGACTCTGAGTCCAGACAGCAGCAGAAGTGATGCTGTGAACCCTGTGCCTAACCTGAAGAGGAAGAGACTCTAGCAAAAGCCACAGAGCCATACTCACCCCCTCGCTGCAAAGGATGTGGACCAGGAGACCGTTTCCACACCCCAAGTCCACAAAGGACTGTTTGGTGGTCACTCCTCTCTGGGCCCTTTCCTCTTCCCACAGGATCTAAGGAAACAGAAGCGGCAAAGAAAAGCCAGTTTGTAGTTCACATGTTGAAGAATAATCCAGACACAAATCCCTCCTGGGCAGGACACATGGCCACACCTGTGATCCCAGCTACTTGAGAGGCTGAAGCAAGAGGATTTCAAGTGTGAGGCCAGCCTGGGAAACTTAGTAAAATCCTCTTTCAAAATAAAAAGTGAAAAGGGCTGGGGATGTTGCTCAATGGTACAGCACCCCTGGGTTCAATCCCAGTACCACAAAATAATCAAAAAACCCAAATGCCACCTGTAACTACAAATTGCACTCCCAGGCCTCACTTGAAGCCCTGGGCCTCTAGGCAAATGGCACAGGGGAGTCCACTGCTGCTGCCTGACGCTCACTGCATGGGGCATTGAAGCTGCTCTTTCTTTGTTCACCAGGAGTCACATTCAGGATTGGGGCTGTAACTCAGTGGTAGAGCATATGCTCAGCACATGCAAATACCTGGTTCAATCCCCAGATTTGGGAAAAAAAGTCCACATTTAAGTGGTCATTTCTGATATGAGCTTTATAAATAAGTTTCTTTACAGTTTCTCTTCATCCTTTAAGTTTTGTGTACTTTAATTATCAGAAAACCTGTTATTTCTAAATTAAAAGAACAAGTCAAAGGGAAACTAAAAATGATCTAAATATTGCATAGGTAAGAAAATTAAAACTAGGTAGGTGTGGTAGCGCATGCCTGTAATCCCAGTGGTTTGGGAGGCTGAGGCAGGAGGATCACAAGTTCAAAGCCAGCCCTGGCAACTTAGCGAGGCCCCAAGCAACTCAGCAAGTCCCTCTCTCTAAATAAAATATAAAAAAGGGCTGGGGGTATGGCTCAGTGGTTAAGTGCCCCTGGGTTTAATCCCTAATGCCAAAAAAAAAAAAAGGAAAATTGAAACTACTAAGTTAAATGGCATGCCCAAATTTAGCTGGCTAGTGAGCAAGCTCAGCAAGGACCCAGGGACAGGGGCCCAGGCCCAGAGGTGGAAGGCATGTGTGGAAGGCTAGCCTAGTGCCAGCCAGCACCCTGAAGTTGGCTCCCTTCATGCTAACACAAAAGCACCACTCAAAGTAAAACCCTCACCTGCGTGACAAGCCTAGCAAGCAGCCTACGGCCAGCACACCATAAGTTACAGATGTGGGGACCGTCCCTCCCTCCCAGGGCAACCTCCACACACTGCATGCTGCAGACCTTCTTACCAGCAGGTATGCAGCAATAGCCACGTCTTCATATACAAACTTTTCAGGATCAGTCACTTCAGGCCACACCTAAAAGATTTTCAAGAGCACATGAAAATGGTTGTTTCATTTCCCACCACCTCACAGTAAGACATCCTCAAAGGCACAAGTCAAACTGACCTGGCCGTGCAATAGAAGGCAAAACATGGCCAGCTCCAAAGGGACAACTGCACACTGAACGCTCCTACCGTGAGCCTCCCATTAAGACAGAATCACCACACTACGTGTTCATAACAGGAAGTGTCTGGTGCAATGTGATCAAAACCAAGATGGGGCTGTAGAAGTGTACAAAAGATGCGTAGATGAGGCAGTCAGACCTCAGAGGAAAATGCCCAACTACAGGATCTGGATTATCAGGATAAAAACAACAGGGGCTGGGGATGTGGCTCAAGTGGCAGCGTGCTCGCCTAACATGCAAGAGGCACTGCATTCAATTCTCAGCACCACATAAAAATAAAGATATTGTGTCCAGCTAAAACTAAAAAATATTATAAAACAACAACAACAAAGAAACAGGTAGTGGGGGAGGAAAGAAGCAGGCCAGGAGCTGGACACCAAGGCTCTAGCCCGTGGCAGCAGTGGCAGTATCCCTGCAAAGCAGGGAGGGAGCCTGGGCCCTAAGGCACGTGCAGAGAGACCACTGAGGGCCCCCTGGAAGGGGCAAAGCAGGCGCTGGGCAAGGGCACAGCCTCACTGCTGAGGTCAGCAAGATGCGCATCGGCATCTGACCCTAGAGGAATCCCAAAGGCCAGTGCTCACCGCTGGGATTCCACTTCCCATCAGAGTACATGACACCCCTCCAGGGAGCCAGCTCATGTAAATAATCTTAAAAGCTGTAAAAACATGAGCAGTACTTTCCTGCAAGTACTGAGTAGTGGGCAGGAGGTTGGGGACACAGGCAAGGCTCTTTGAGGGAATGGGCCCAGCCCCAGGCAGAGGCCCTCCAGACTCTCGGTGCCTCGTGTGACAGACCATCACAATGCAGGCTGTGGCTTTCGAGTGCCTTGCAGACAGTGACGGTGATGACTGAGGGGCAAGAAACCACAACGTATGTTTTTTCTGGGAGTACGTTCTCAATACTTGAGCTTTTCGTGTTTCCTTAAAACACCTTCAAATTCACACTAAAGAATTCTGGTAATTAATTCAATGTTCAATCACTTTCAATTACAATTCCCTTCTGATCTCTTGAAAATATAATGTAGAAAAAAGAGCAAACCTCTCCATCACACATTTTGCCTGGGTGCTGGGCGCCCCTCAAGGTGGGAGCGCAGCAGCTGCCACACGCTAGGGGGCGCATCTGGACTTGGGGTCTGCAGCTGGACAGATCCAGAAGGACCACTCTACTCCAGGGTCTAGTCATGGCACCTCATCTACAGGGGCTCACAGATGTCCCACAGAATTACCTTCACCATTTCTTTGTACTTCTCTTTAAGTTCCTGGTAAACCTGGCTGTACCGCAGGATGGAAATGAGAGAGAGGGTGCTTTTAAATTCACTTTTCTTGTTCTCTGCAGACCACTTGGCCAACCTGGCCAGCAGTTCTTCTCCAAGCCAGGTAGGATTGGGATATATAACTCCATCTGAATGCCACCTCTCTGGACAGAAAATTAAAACAGATATAAACCTTTAAAAATAAAAAAAATATGAGTAAGTGGGGCTGGTTTTAATCCTAATTTTAAATTATGTATTTATTCACCAAAAGAACAGAGCAGAAACACACACATGTATAACTATAAAATATTTTACTAAACCAGACGCCAAATGACCTCAAAGTAGTCATGAAAGTTTTGGCTACTAGAGGAAAAAAAAAACACACACGCACTTAAGAGCAGAAAGAACTCCTCCTGCTGCCAGCTGTGAAGTCCTCCTCGAGTCCCAGGGCTAGAGGGCCGTGCAGAACTGCCGGCCCTCCTCCTGTGTGCAGAGCCAGCCCTGCCCCGGCTTCGGGCTTCCTGACTTTGTAGTTTTCATGCATTTTCATGTGTGTTACTCAAACGTGAGTATACTGGCTCCCCAATACTAGCCAGAACTCCACCACAGAGAAAAGGACATGTGCATGGTCCCTCTGCATGTGTCTCTCATGTATTCTCTGTCAGCAAGGACACAACTGCCCTATGTCCTGCTCCTAGCAGGGCCAGATACACTGAGGCCCTCTCTATGTTGGATAAAGAAATGACAGCTCACAGCTCACAGTCCACAGGGGGGCAGGCGGGGACAAACATGGGCTCAGAAGACACCACCACACTGCAAGGCCTGCAACCTGGGCAGCATCCTGAGGGACAGAGTGTTAAGCTTATTGGTCAGATGAGAAAAAGCTACAAAAACAAAGGTGACAGGCAACAAAGGTCCCTAAGAGCACACAAAACAAGGTCTTTGGATAAGAAAGGCTGCTAACTGGTTGCCAAGTGATAAGAGTGAGCAGACGGGCAGTCTTCTGAGAGCCAGGCCAGGCATCAAAGGGACAATTAGCACCATGAGTGTTCCATGGAGGACAGATCTGGGAGGGGCTGGGAAGGACCCTTCCTGGACCTCGAGCGAGGCTCTTTGTCCATGTCCCCAGAGGTCCACATGGCTTCCTCCCTCCCTCCCTCAGGCTGCTTCTTAGTTGTTCCTTTCCCTGCTGGCCTGACATAAAACCAGTGGCCCAACACTGCCATTTTTAATGCAGGGTCATGGGAACAGAGCCACGTTTACTGTTTTGGCTTTCTTCCTAGCACGGAGAACGTATCTTTTGTCTCCTCTGTGAGTCTTGCTCACCTCACATGCCTGGCACGAAGCACATAACAGGTACACAAGTCCAGCCAAAAGGAAGCATGACGAGGAGCCCTCAGATACCGCCTCGTCTGCACTCAACTTAGAACGCAGTCACCTCTGGCCCCGCGGTGCGAACAGTGCTCAAGGGGATGCCAGCAGCTGTCTGTGGAGCTACTTCAGGAAATTCCAACCAGGAAATAGGGGTGCCAGCCAATCCTCAGTGGCCTATCTCAGAACAGCGAGCATGACTCCATGTGGCAGGCTCATCCTCAGTGCTTATTGTAGCCAGGGGCCCTGCTGGGTGCATTCGCCATAACCTCAAGGGACAGGTGTGGCCTCAAAGCTCACCAGCAGTAGCTCCTGCATGAGTACATGCCAGGTTGATGCCAGAGGTGAGTGGCCTCCCCTGCGTTCCCGAGAGAGAATGCCAATAAGGAGGGACCTCAGGGCAGGTGTCCTCAAGGGACTAAGCACTCCCATTAGACTTGGCCTGCAATGGACCTGAGGCCCAGCCCTTCCTCAGAGGTCAGTAATCATCAGACCCACTTCAGAGGTGAGGAAGTGACCGCCACATGGGTAGAGTGACAGACACGAAGACTCCACTGCTGGGGAAGCCCAGCTCTGTCTGACTCTAAACCCTGCTCTGTCCCCAGCTCTCCAGGCAGCTCAGGAGTGTTCGAGAAAGTACTGATAAGCTATGGCTCTCAGGAAAGCGTCAGTGGAAGAGTAATGAGGAAGTTTACCCTTCTTTTGCCTTGTTCATTTAATACTAATGGAATCAACCAAATGTCACACTTGCTGCACAGGACTAAATCCTGCATGGAAACAAGGGTTTTTAAGCCCTACTTTATTTAATAATAAGCACCTCTGAATACCCACTGTGAAAGGGAGCATCATCCACTTCTCCTGATCTAGTTGTAAAAATAACAAAGTAACAACAGGACTGGAGTTGACTTGACCTTCATGTCAAAACTGAGTGCTGCTGCCATGTGGGACACAGAGACTAGGGATTCCAGCCAGGCTGTTACCCCAAAACACAGGGCCAACCCAACAAGAACCAGCAAAAAGACAGGAAAGTACCCTGGAAGCCATCCTGCACAAGAGACAGGACTTCAGCTTGCCAATGACCCAGAATCTTCCAGCTGCCCAGACAATTGATTGATTGAAACCACAAAGCAAAGAAATGAGCCAGCTGTCCAGTTCTTACCATTCTTCTTTGCTACGACTGAGCTGAATCTGATACACATTGTTCATCTTAACCTCTAAATGCCCATCTTCATTTTCTTCCAAAGGTAAAAAAGTTACGGTTCCATTGGGGACATCTGGGAAAAAAAGACAATAATAACAGATTACCACTGCATAGCCCTATGTCGCCTCAAAGGCAGCGTGAAGAGGATGAGCGTGTCACAATCCCAGTCTCCAGAGGCCTTCCCAGCACTCCAGGAGGACAACTGTGTCTTATCACAGTCAAAGCCCAGCCTAGAAAGCACGAGGCACGTGGCACTCGTTCTCAATAGCCATCTGCGGCCTGTGGCGGTGCAGGAGCCAAGAGTTGAGGAAAGGGTGCGGTGACATGGACTGAACACTGCTCTAGATGACTGTGACCCCCCAGATGCCAGTTCAGGACAGTGAACACCACTCCAGGCCTCTGAACTCTGGGCCCTGAACTATATGGAATCCTCGTGGTTACGGGGACTCTGGATTTACCACCTTCTCATTAAAATATAAGCAGAGCACCTACTCCTAAGTTAACCTTAAGGCAATTTGCCAGTTTGTGTTGAAACTTAAGCTTTGGTGGTATGAAGCTCTATCCCTAAAATTGCTTGTTTACTTTTAATATAAAAAATCAGCAAAATCGAATTTAAAGATGAACGTACACCTCACTTCACAAACCAAGCACGAACAACTGAAATCACCTTCCACAGCAGGCCCAGTTCTCTACCTCTGTGTCACCCTGGTCAGCTACCAATAGCTATGATTCCTTAGTCACGTTACTCTGAGACCTGTGTGACCTCACCCAGAGCAGGGCAGAGAAATAGACAAAAGCTGGGAGTGTCTCCACTTTCAAAAACAGCAGTTATTAAGCACTTAACACTGCCAGGAACTAATCCCAAGTACTTTGTAATACAAAATTTCATTTAACTACTCCCACAACTATAAGAGATTTTATTACCCCATTTTACAAATGCAAAAACTGAGGCACAGAGACACTGTAAAACCTAACTGGGGGCCACACAGCTAATAAATAGCAAAGCAGAATACAAGGCCACACCATCAGTATTCTATGGAGGACATAAATACTCTGAAGAGCCTTCCTGGCAGGGACTGAATGTACCAGGAAGCTTACAGGAGGAGCATCAATCACCTCCTGAGGAGAAAGGAAGGCAGGGCAAGACAGCAAGATCAAAGGCTTTGTGGGGTGTTTCACTGATCCTCTCAGTCTAGTGGATAGGTTATATAGGTAGATTGTTATGACCACTGATAAAAGCTGAAAGAATTCTAGACTGGACTGGGTCAGAGAGGCCCCTGGAGGAAATGCAGAAGTGTCACAAGGACACCAGGGCAGAAAGTACTGGGGAAGGGAGAATGCACCTACAGCAACTGCCGCCTGTGGTAGGCAGAGGGTCTCCCCAGGATGGCACACCCACACCCATGTCCAATACTCATGAACACATTGTTATGTGGCAAAAATAGCTTTGTAGATGTGACTAAAGCTACAGGCCTTAAGTGGGAGGGTATCCCGGGTTATCCAGGTGGGTTCAGTCTCATCCCATGAATCCTCAACAGCAAAGAACTTTCTCCAGCTGGAGGCAGAAGTCAGAGAAATTGCAAGCAAACCAAGGATTCAAAACCACTACAGGCTCAGAGGCATAGGGCACTGTCCGAGGAACCAGAGAGGCCTCTAGGAAATGACAACCAGAAAGGAAACAGGGGCACCAGTTCTACAACCATAAACAACAGGGTTCTGCCAACCTAAAGGACTTTGCAAAGTGAATTTTCTCCCTTAGCCTCCTGACAAGAGCCAAGTCAGTCAGCTCTTAGATTCTGGCCTTGTAAATGAAACCTAGAGTAGAGAAGCCAGCAGAGACCACCAGAAATTTTAACCTACAGAACTGTAAGAAGCAGTTTGTCTGGGTTTGGCCATTAAATGCATAGTAATTTGCTACAGCAACAGTAGGAAGTTCACAAATGCTGAATAAAGTTTGAGGCAGGGAGTAGTTTAAGTCTGAAGGCCACAGTCAAAATAAATGTCTAAAATTTGAAAAACACTCAAAACTAGTCAGTTCCCTTCTGTCCAATCACCACGTTCTTTCTCATCTGTGTCAGCATAAATTGCTTACTGAACTTTAACTTGTCTCTTTAACGGCTAAACTTCTAATTGATCATTCAAGACCGCGCCCATCCTCACCTTCTCCCGGGGGCCTCGCGGACTCTGACCACCTGGACCAACCTCCCAACCCCTGGACTGCGGACACGCATTTCTACACACTCCCTCAAAAACAAGCAAACACCTACAACTTCACTAGTAAATCGCCGAGGGCTGCCACGGCAGGTCCCTGCCGCGCCTTTCCAAGGGACGCTTTGCGCCCTCGCCGCGTTCCTCCTCCACTACCAGCTGCGCGCTGACCTTGCACAACCAATTCTCTGCCGGGAGCCGCGAGCGGGCAACGAGCGCTCCTTTTCGGGATGATGGTTCTGAGAGCCAGGTCGAGCTGCTGCGGGGCCTCTGGCGGCGAGCGGGCCCCGGGGCCGGAGAGGAAGGCCAGCACCTCCGGGCTGCCGTCGGCCAGGCTCCGGGACAAACAGCTCCACAGCGAGCCCAGATCTGCGGCGCGTCCAGTCCTGACGGGCGGCCCGGGGTCCCCAGCGAGCAGCGGGGCCTGGGCCTGCTCAGGTCCGCCAGCCGCGGGGCCCCGCTCGGGTCCTAATCCCGGCCCGGGGTCTCCCTCAGCGGAGCCCTGGCGGGGTCCCCGCCGCTCCTGCTCGAGGCCAGCGCTCGGCCCGGGACGGCAGGCTTCGGCCCGGGGCAGGGCGGCCCTCCCGCGGGCCTCCAGGCGGGCGCCGCTCAGCCGCTTGTTGACCACCTGCGGCTTCTCCAGCCACACGGCCACCGCAGCCCAGAAGCCGCCCGGGAGCAGCCCGCCGGGGTCACACACCCGCGCCCGGCCCACCTCCGCCATAGCGCACAGGCGCCCGCTTCCCAGGCGGCGCGCGGCAATGACGCACCTGGCGGCGGCGCGCCACGATGACGCACGTACGGCAGCGCGTCGACGTCGGGGCGCGGCGGCGGCGAAACTAGAGCCGAGCGTCCTCCTCTCTGGGGTCCACGGTTGCGTCGCCTCGGTCGCTGTCTTTTCGTCCCGTCAGGGTGCTGATGCGGAGGGCGGTCTGAGCGGAGCCGGCTCTGGAGGGCTCTGGAGGCGGAGCACGCACGGCGGCCCGGGAGCCCGAATGTGTGAACGCGCAAGGCCGCCGCTCCGGGGGAGCGCTCCCTGCTCCGCGTGCGGCCCGGTGTGCTTTCCTCTGGGAGAGTGACAGCCGGCCACCCCCAGGTCCGAGCTCAGCCCCGGGCCGCCGAGAACCGTGCACTGTGAGCTCGCCCAGTGAGCGGCACCGTGGAGCGGCACGCGGAGGCCGCCCTCGGGAGCGCAGGGCCAGTGGGCACAGCCCGAGGACTGCGGTGGGGAAGGTTATCACTTGCAGCGAGTAAGGAGAGCACTGGGACAACTCCCAAATCAGTGTCTCCCTGATCGCTCGGGCCAGGAGATTTTATTAGGGAGATTTATGCTAACCTCTGTGGAAAAGACTTTGCTTGTTGAGTCGGCCTGTTGCAGAGCATGCCCAGTCTCAACCCATACTTGCTTAGGTCTTGAAACGTGGCAGGTGGGAATGCTCCTCAGGTGAAGAATTAAGCATTATGATGAGCAAAGTTCACTGCATTACCCAGAAGGACTCGCATTTTGGCTGAGTTTAAACTGATACCTTGTGGTCTAATCTGGAGGGGCTTTTTGTTTCATTTTGTTTGACCTGGAATTGAACCAATATACTACCACTGATGCTATATGCCCCAGTCCTTTTCATTTTGAGACAGAGTCTTCCTAAGTTGCTGAAGTTGACCTCCAACTTGTCAGTCCTCCTGCATCAACCTCCTAAGCCACCAAACCAAGCCTGTGAATCCTATCTGAAACAACTTGAACGGATGTCAGCAGTTATTTAAAGAGGTGACAGCTTCCCCCAAGCACAAGCACCTTGCCCCTAAAAGTTCCTGTCTAGTAGCTGTCACAGAAAAGTTCAAAAACTGCCAGTGTCATCCAAGGTCACCAGCACCTGGTGAAAATCTCAAAAGTCTCAAAGGTTTTTCGTTCTTTCTGGGAGTTTACAATAACTCACAGGATATATGGCAGAATCAAAATTGAAAACTCACTTGTTGTGTGATTTATCAGTGAAGAGCGCAGACCAAATGTGGAATTAAGTGAAAGACAGCTGAGCCATGCAGTCTGACACACCTGTTCACTCCAGCCCACTCAGACTTTGTTCACACGGTTGATTTTTCTGGTGTCTGAGTTAGTTTCCAGGGGCTTTTGTAACAAAGAACCACAAATGGAGACAAATTCTCACAGTTCTGAAGACTCTGAAGTAGAACCTACTCTCTCCCAGCTTCTGCTGCTTACAGCAGTCCTCAACACTCCTTGGCTTGTCTTGGCTTCATTACAGCCTCTGACTGTGGTCACAGCATTCTCTCTCTGTTTCTCAAAGTATCTTTGTTTAATAAAGATAGCACTCATATTTGATATTAGGACCAATCCTAATCCAGTGTCACATCACTGTAACTTGATTTCATCTGCCAAGGCCCTTGTGTCCACATAAGGTTAGGACTTCAGCATATCCCTTGGAAGGGCCCAATTCAACCCCAACACTGTTTTAAAAATGTTTAGCCTGGTTGGGGCAGCCAACTGGCCAACTGTTACACATCTCACTGAGCTGCAGATGTGTGCGGGGACCTCAGCCAAGCCCTGAGGACACAAGTAAACAGGCCCTGCTCGTCAGGAGGCTCCAGCTGCCCGGGGATGCATACAGAGGGCTGCGTGTCCTGGTTGCAGTTCCTTTTATTCCCCAAGTAAACTTGCTACCTCTAGAGAGTCTGTCTCTCAGTTTCCTTTTAAGTCAACATACCCTTTGGTTTGAATGTATTGGGTTTATAGTCCAAAAAATTTTTTCCCATTGGTCATACCACCAGAAAGACCAAAGCTACAGCCTTTTGTATGTGCATCTTTTACAAAACCACATTTATCAGCCCCAGCTCTTCTCTAGGCCATGCTCTGATGCCCATCTGAGTGTGACTTTACAAGGGGAAGCATGGTGCTGAGCAGTGGTGGCCCCAGCAGAGGTATCACAGAGCCACACTTGGTGCAGAATTGACAGCGCATTCCCAGCCCAGCAGCCTGGGGTGCTGCATGGCTGACCCTTGGAAACCAGCGAGGGGCAGTGGGGGATTAAGACAGATACACCACACAGAGAAAGTTGGGACCAGGGGGACACTGTCCTCTGATGGAGGAACAATGACCCAGAGAGCTACCTCAGCACAGTTATTATGTAGGTTTTATCATTGAAAGGATCTTCTCTGAGAAAGTGTCTTCAAAGCAGGAAGTCTTGAGGTCGAAGCACTGGCAACCAATTGTAATTCCGTACTTGTGCTCATAATTCTCTACTCCTGGCAGCTGGTGTCTGAACTCGGGGTCAAGACTGGTAGTCCGGTACACAGAACCTCCTTTAAGCAAGGTGTCACCATGGCAACTGGGCAGTCTCGACCTGCACCTCTGCACAGAAAGTTCCCAGAGCAGGCGTAGCTCCTGCTGCCAGGCAGGCAGAGACTATGATCCAAGTCACCGTTCTCCACCCTGGTGGCCCCATCCCCACCGCTTATCTGTGAATCCTGAACCAGCAGCAGAGGTTTGAGTGGTGGGAGAGTGGAGGAAGGGGATACAAATGGCCCAAGCTGTGAAGAAGTGTGTTCAAGGGATTGCAGGTGCCCATGCCTATGCCCATGGGGGGCAACAGAGCAAACAACTAAGCCTGAGCAGGGATTAGGTGGGCAGTGTAACAGGACTGAGTGCACATGAAAAAGAGTGGGTGGCAGTCAGATGACAGCTCCAGTGGACATCTGTGGGTCACTCAGCAGCAGCGCCCAGGGGCTGCTCTTGTAGTTTCACAAGAAAGTCCCTAACAAAACAAGGACAAAAACAGCCTCCTTTTCTTTCCTCTTAAAGTGAGACCCTCTGTGCTGACCCCAGTGGCATCTCCATTGTTAGGGCTTGGATCTAGATGTCCCCAAAGGCTCCTGGGTTGAAGACTTGGTCCCCGTGCAGCAATGCACAGGCCAGTTTTGAGAAAGTGTGGGGAGCCACAGTGAATGACCACACCTTCCAGTCCTGATGCCTCTGATTCTACCAACCACGGCATTCGCTGTGGCTCTGGTGGGGTCCAGCTCAGATAGTAAGGGGTCTTCTTTGTGGGGTGTGCCCCTAGGGTTGAGTCACCTGTCCCTTGTAGTCCTGCCCCTTCTGCCCTTTTTTTGGATAGAACTTTCTAAGAACAAGAATTCCCCCCAATAAAAGCTCCCTTCAGCACAGTTCCCTCTCTCGTCAGCCTCTGGTGACTTTCTCTTGCTCTCCCTTTTGGGGAACCTGAGGCCGAGAGCGGGAAAGCCGTCCTGAAGCTTGTGTAAAGGTAAATTGTGTCTGTTTTCTTTGGTGCCCCTGCAAATTCACATGCTGGTCAGGAACGGCAGGGAGAGAGTGGACTGTGAGGGTTCCGACCTATGTGAGGGATCAGTCTGTTAATGGGTTGACACCTTTGGGTGTGTTGCTCAGGGTTGGATTCAGGGTGCTCCAACACCAGGCTGCATCCTCAGCCCTTCGCATTTTATTCGGAGACAGGGTCTCACTAAGTTGCTTAAGTGGCCTCGAGACGTTGGTCCCCCTTCCTCTGCCTGAGTGGCTGGGTTGATAATCTGTGTGGACCACCAGGAGGGCGGGAACTGTGGGCAGGTGGGCATGGCGGGAGGAGGTGGAGACAGTCTGTCCCTGGCCTCTCCTGGGCTTTGCTCCTGGCGGCCTAAGCCGATGGCTTTCCTCTGCCTGTCCTTTTGCCATGATGGTCCTCCTCCCTCAGGCCCAGAGCAGTGGAGCCAGCCAACCACGGACTGAGACGGACAAAACTGACAGCTAAAATAAGCTTTCCTCCATAAAGTTGTTTGTGTCAGGTGCTTTGGTCACGGTGATCCCTTCACCCGGGTCCCAGCAACACAAAAGTCCCTTTCTCTTCATACTTGACGACCATCCTTCAGCCTCAAAGTGCACCTGAATCCACATAGAGACGTCTGTGATGCTCCTGTCAGCCAAGGTTGCACTGTATCCTGAGGCCCAGGAGGGGATTGCAGGTTGGGGAGAGGAACTGGGGGCACAGGAGGTGGTCAGAGCTGGAACAACAGTCTTAGCCTAGTCACCAGAACATTAAAGTCTCCAGCCAGCCCTGGCAGTGGGGCGGGGGGCAGAGGCAGACAAACCCAAGGAGCAGGGAAAAAAGGGCTGATGCCCTCCCCAAACCTGGGGCATGAGCTGTGGGCATTTTCTCCATGCACGCTTTTTACAGACACCCTGTCCTAAATAGAGCCAACGGGAAGCTGTCACCTTCCTTCCCTCCCTCTAGGGCACTGCCACAGCCATGTTGCAGGCCTCTGACTCTCACTGGTGGCTCTGAGGTCTTCCTCTGTAGCCTGCCTTCTGAAGTCTGCTTAGAAGGGTTGAAAAACCAGCCTCTGCCTCAGAGCAAAGCCTGTCCAAGGAAGGGACATGACCTTTGTCCTTGGAAAGACCCACAGAGCACTCCTAGGCACATTCCCACCCTGCTGAGTTGTTTATCTACAAATAACAGGAGAGATCTGCTGCGCCAGGTGTCCCTGACTCAGTCAGGCTAGGTGGGGACCCATAGCAATCCCCTAGCAGCCACCAATCGACATGAGACAGGGAAATACCTGGGATGCCAGATGACCCTCCCAGTAGTTTATGGTGTTGGGAAACCACGTAGTTCAGCATGAACACCCCTCTTGGCTTAAACCAATCAGTTCAAATGAATACCCCCTTTGTACTGACCAATCACCCCTACCCAACTTGTTCCCACCAGTGAATGTGCTAATCATGTTTTAGAGTTGTTTTATGATTTTCCCGCGGTGTGTGATGATTTGCTAAGAGATGCTGTGATGTATGGGGGGGTCCCTGCCTTCTCCAAAGAATGTATAAAACTGCTGCAAACCCTAAGCTCGGGGCCTCTCAGCGTCACCAGTTGCCGTGTGTGCGCGGAGGATGGAGCTAGCTCGCAATAAACACCTCTTTGCTGCTTACATCATTCTTGGTCTCTGGTGGTCTTTTGGGGATCCCGAATTTGAGCATAACAGGGTCTCCTCTGCCTAGCAGAGTGATAGGCCTACAATCCCAGCCACTCAGAAGGTTGAGACAGGAGGATCTCAATTTCAAGACCAGCCTCAGCAACTTAGCAAGGCCCTAAACAACTTAGTGATACCCTGTCTCAAAAAGTTAAAAAAAAGGGGGCTGGCTCTGTGGTTCAGTGGTTAAGCACCCCTGGGTTCAATCATTGACACCAAAAAGAAAGAAAAAATAAACGTTCCTTCCCTCCCTTTCCTGCGGTGGATTAGAAGTCTTTTGTGAAAGTTGCCAGAATCAAAATGGAGTTACTTATGTCAAACCCTAACAAAATGGAGTGGGGAGGCCTTGGGGGATGGGGGTGATTCTTACACATATTTGCCTGGTAATAAGAACTATCACAAAAGGGCCAGCCAAAAAATCTCACATAAAAGATGCCTCTGTGTGGCTCCCTATCCGGCATCTGCCTTCAGCCTCAGACTGACACTGAGAAACTGATGTGACTCCATTTTTGAGAAACCAGCCTCTACCTTGGAGCAAAGCCTGTCCAAGGAAGTGGGCGTGACCCTTGTCCTTGGAAAAATGCACAGAGCGCGCTCCTAGGCACATACTCACCCCACTGAGTTGTTTATCTACAAATGACAGAAGAGATCTGTGGTACCCGGTGTCCCTGACTCAGTCAGGCTAGGTGAGAACCCATAGCAACATCTAGCAACCACCAACCCTGAGCTGCTGGGATTACCAGCATGTGACAGGGAAAATACCTGGGATGCCAGATGACCCTCCCAGTAGTTTATGGTGGTTGATAACATGTCGGGAAACCAAGTAGTTCAGCAGGTACACCCCTCGAGGCTTAAACCAATCAGTTCAAACAAATTCCTCCCCCCCCTTTGTATTGCCCAATCACCCCTACCTAACTTGTTCCCGCCAGAGAATGTACTAATCATGTTTTAGAGTTGTTTTATGATTTTCCCGTGGTGTGTAATGATTTGCTAAGAGATGCTATGATGTATGTGAAGTTCCTGCCTTTCCCAAAGAGTGTATAAAACTGCTACAAACCCTGGGTCAGGGCCTCTCAGCGTCACCAGTTGCTGTGTGCGCGGAGGACCAAGCTAGCTCGCAATAAACGCCTCTTTGCTGCTTACATTGATCCTGGTCTCTGGTGGTCTTTGGGGGGGTCCTGAACTCGAGCATATCAACACCAGCCTGGTTACTGATCTTTGCAGCCAAGGACAAGTGTTTCCACCTCCATGCATCCGAGGCAGATCGGGATTCAGGACACTGTGTACTCATGCCAATTGCTCTCCAGACAGAAAAGTTGGAAGCGGCTTTGGCAGAACCCAACATGCTGCTCTATACCGAACAGGTGATTGAGAGCTGCCTAGGCCGGGAAACCTCTCACCCGAGTCTTGAAGAGTGGCGGCTGCACTAATTGTGTTTAAGTAGCTGTCGGGTGTCCACCTTACCATCCAGAAAGAAAGAGAAAGATGCACCTCAAACAGACATGGGGTGCGTGCACTTACCTCGGTGTAGAATCTCGGTCTGGGACCTCCAATTGAAAGACTCCAGCCCCATAACCTGAGGCCTTGTTGCGAAAGTAAAAGTATGCAATAAATAGGCACAAGTACCGGATGAGCTTACCATATAACCGGTTGAGAAAAGAGCACTGCACCCATATCTCAGGACATGCTTGAGCTAACAGGAACAGATAAGCAGGAACAGAAAGAATGGAATGTAACCCTGTAGGTTTTCCAAGAACGTATAGTGAAAAGCAAGTTTACCCTAATGCTGGATTCAAAAGAACCAATGAGATACCTGTTAGTGTGCTAGGCGGGAAACAGCTCCCTTCTCCCTATAAAAGAACTGTACCCCAAAGCCCGGTGTGCCAGTTCACCAAAGCTTCGGCTGAGGTTTTGCTGTGCACCCGCAGGCGCCTGTGTATTAATAAACTTGCCTCCTGCTTTTGCAGCCAGTGTGACCCGTAGTTCTCTTTTGGACGGGGGATTTGAGGGTCTGAGGGTCTTTCACAATATGTTACCGCTGTTGACCGGTGACGAGTTCTTGCTTCCCCAATGTTGAAGAATAACACCAAAGAAGCACGCTGAGGCCAGGTCAGAGTAGAAATTAGAAGTTTATTAAAGGACAGCAAAAAAGGCTTCTCCCGGAGGAAAAAGGGGACCCAAGAGGTGGAATCCGTGGAAGTGCGGTTGTTTCCCCTTTTTATAGTTTTGGTGATGGAATGTAGGTTGGAAGGTGGGACGCAGGTGGGCCAAAGAAGTCATCTGGTCAGGAAGGACTTCATTATCACTTCTTTGGGATGGACTTTGGCCTAGGGCCTTTTCAGGACTTCATTAACATTCCCTGAGTTGTCCTGCATTTCCCTGAGTCATTCTCAGCATGGCCCCCATTTTAGACCTGATTTACCTAACTACACTGACTACCTAACTTTAAATCTGGCTTCAGAACTTCGGGAGCACTGGGCCAGCTTGATAATTTGAAAAGGCGCAGCCCACTGGCGGATGGGGCAGCTCCCAGGCCGTGGGGAGTCTGCAAGTTAAATCGCCTCCCGGGATTCTGCGCAGGACCCCCTCGGCCCCCAGGAGGGACGCTCCGGGAAAGCGCGCGACAACAACGTGCGGGGAGAGCCGCGGCCACCAGCGGCAGCCCACGTGGTCCGCCGGCCGCGGCTTTCCCGGACAACCGGAGCCCGGAGCGAAGACGTCAGGGGGACAGACAGGCCACCCCCTGGAGCCGTGGTGACGAGAGGGCAGGACCGGCCTAGGAGCAGGGGCGGAGACCCCCCTGATGGGAGGGGACCAGACCTGGAATGCGGGCGGGCCACGCCCCGGGGCGGAGCTGAGGAAGGTGGGTCACGCCCCCGGGGCCGAGCGGACCGGAAGGCCACGCCCCTTGCAAGGCGGAGCGAGGCCGCGGCCGTGCCCCGGAGCGGCCGGGCCTGTGAGCTAACCTCGGGGTTCCGCCCGCGGTAGCGACGTCAGGACGACGGTCCAGAGCCCGCCGTGTGCGCAGCCGGGGCCGCAGCAGAGCCGACCGCGCGAGGCCTGGGCGGGCGCGGGGCAGCGGGCCGCGCTGTGACCCCGGGGCGCCTGCGGCTGTGACCCCGGGGCGCCGGCAGCCGCTGGGGCCAAACGCTGGCATACGTGTCTCAGATCACCGCTCGCCCCCAGAGGAGACTGCGTCACGACAGGTTTAGCTGCGGGTGACAGGCCGGCGTCCACGTCACGTATCTCGGCAACCCGGGCTCCGCAGGGTGACAGCTCCTTGACAGTGGGACTTGGAGGTGGAACCGGGAAGCAGAAAGGTGGAGACCAGGCCCCGAGTCACCCCAGGTAACTTTTCTGTAGGGGTGAAAGCCAGGGGACTTCATAATGAGGCCCTGATTGGCTGAAGTCTCCAGTTTCCAGCAAAATGGTGTTTGGTGACCTGGCTGCTTCCTTAGTTAGACTGTGCAGCATTTTGGTTTGCACTGGTGCATGGGGGGTTTCTGTGCAGGACCTCAGACCAAAAGTATAGCCGCTCATTTTTTTTTTAAGAAGAAAAACTGGCATCAGTGAAAGCCACCACTTAACAGATGTCAGCAACTATAGCAAGTATCCGATTGTGCACTGCGACAGCTTAGACAGTGTGTGCTGACAAACATTGCCTTGCACTGTCCCTGAAGCACACAAGGAGAGGTGGCTTGGCAAATAGGCACTTTGCTGTAGTGTTGGAATTTGAACCCAGGCAGTCTGGCTTTGAATCCTCTTGGCATGGTATAGCAATGGGACCAGAGGAGACTGGATAGGATCATAGGATTTGGAGTCACTCTGTTTGATAATAACTGTAGGACCTTGGGCAATTGGCTTCACTTCAAAAAGCTAACTCCCTGGCGATTACCTGCACACAGTCCTTCCTCAATAATGGGAGGTTCCATGCTAGGTTTAATAGGGCCATATGTGGCAGAGGTATTGATAGAGTGGGGCCCTGATAAGCAATCTGGGCACCATGAGGAGGGGACTTCTAGGATGGGTCTTGGGTTTACAGTGTGGGTAGCTCTTGGGCTACTGGCAGTGTGAACTGGGCCTACAGGAGGGCAGGCTGGGTCAGGGGTGATTTCAGTGTTGCACATTCAGTTTGAGCATCTCCAGAACTCGAGAGTAGAGGGCTGTCCAGCCAGCTGCCAAATAAGCACAGGGGTCAGGAGGTATGGATGTGGGAGCTCTCCACACACCAAGGACCATCTGTGTGGATGGGATGGTGCATGGGGTGGGTGTCTAAGGACGGGTCTTCGAGGAGACAGGAGGAGGGCAAAGGGAGGCATGTGGTGCTCCAGGCCACAGGGAGAAGCGTGTGCAGGGTAGTAGGAATCAGGCCCTGGGTGGCTGAAGGACTCTTAGGCTTTTCTGCTGGTGTGTGGAGAACTTGCCTCTGCCAAGTGTGGTGCTTTAATTTTCCCTTTTTATGCTGCATAATTGAGATAGACTCCACATCCCATGGTCTACACCGTGCGCTACGTGGTTGCTTATATACTCACAGGGT
Source organism: Spermophilus citellus (assembly GCF_964194105.1). Taxonomy (NCBI): domain Eukaryota; kingdom Metazoa; phylum Chordata; class Mammalia; order Rodentia; family Sciuridae; genus Spermophilus; species Spermophilus citellus. Next base: position 3,197,940 of record NC_138189.1, read on the forward strand.
TGTGCAAACATCATCACTGTGTAATTATGGAACATTTTCAGAAAGAAACTTTGGACCCATTAGGAGTGGATTGGTATTCCCCCAGCAGCTACTAATCCTTCTTTCTTTCTCTCTGTATTTGCATTTTCTGAATGTTTCCTATTATAGGAAGCATATGACTGTGATCTTTGGTGACTGGCCTCTTTCACTGAAATCATGTTTTCAAGGTTCATATATATTGTGTCATGAATCAGTACTTCATTCCTTTTTGTGACTGAGTTATGTCCCACTGGGCAGATCTGCCACATAGTTTACCTCTTCATCCACTGGTGGACATTTGGGTTGTTTCCACTTTGGAGATGCTATAAGCATTGCTGCAATGAATGTTTACGTACAGGTTTTTGTGTAGACCTAAGTCTTAGTTCTCCAGAGTGCGTGCCTAGGAGTGGAGTTGCTGGGTCCTATGGTTTGAGGAACTGCCAATCTGTCTTTCCATGTGGTGGCTCCATTCTCTGTCCCTCATGGCAGTGCACAAGGGTTTGGCTTCTCCACATCTTCTGCAGTCCTTGCTATTATGGATCTCTTTGTTGAGGCAGTCCTTGTGGTGATAAAGTGGATCACATTGCATTCTTGATTGGCTTTTGATGGCAAAAGATGTTGAGCGTCTTTTCTTGGACTTATTGGCCCTTTGTGTGTCTCTTTGGACAACTGTCTGTTCTAGTCCTTAGCCCACTTTAACTCTAGATACCTGTCTTATTATTGAGTTTTAAGGTTATTGAAGGTGGTTTTTGCAGCAAACATTTTAATTTGGGTGAGATCTCATTTCCTTGATTTTTTTGTTGTTGCTTGTGCTTCCATTGCTATATCTAAGAAGGCCTTGCTTAACCTACCGTCACAAAGATTCACGCCTATGTTTTCTTCTGAGTTTTATGATTTGGGCTCTTACCATTGGATCTGTGGGTCACGGAGTTAATCTTGTGTGTGTGTGTGTCCCCTTTTGTGTGTGTGTCCAGTTGCCCCAGCTCTGGTTGTTGGAAAGGACTGTCTTATTGAGTTATCATGGCACCCTGTGCAAAGCAGCCGAGCGCTGTGGAAGGCTTGAAGCAGAGGGGACGTGTGACTACATTGATGGGAATCGCCGGTTTCCAGGAAAACTGCTGTGTATGGGGACGGTGTTGCTCGGTTTCCATCACCACAACACCTGAGAGAGTCCGATTATAAAAACCGTGGCTTGTAGTGTTGGAGGTTCCAGTGCGGCCAGTTTGGTTGTCCCCATTGCTGTGGCCCTGTGGCAAGGCAGCACGTTGTGGCAGAAGCGTGTAGTGGAGCAAAGCCGCTCACCTCGTGGACAGGAAATGAAAGGAAGAAGAGACTGGGGTCCCACAATTTCCCTCAATCACCCAAGGACCCTCACTAGACTCCACCTTTTAAAGTCCCAGCATCTTCCAATAGTGCCTCCTCACTGGGTGCCAAGCCGTAACACGTGGGCTTTTGGGGGACATCCCAGATCCGAAGCCCAGCAGGCCGCTGCCTTCGAGACTCAGCTTGGTCCTGTGGCATCAAGCATGGGTGAGTCCGTCTGGTTTGGCCTGTCTGGGGGCTGGTGCAGGAGCCCAGGTCAAAGCGAAGGCCTCTGCCATCTTGGTGTAGGGCCTGAAGCCTGGCTCAGCTGATTTATCAGCTCCAAAAGGCTCAAATTAGTGTTTGTCTTGGAAACTGGTGGTCCCCTGGGGCTGTTTGTAGATGGCTTTTATCTGGGTGATGACATTTCCTTCTTTTAATTTTATTTATTTATTTTTTGTGGTCTGGTGTTGTACCAGGACTTGGCACACACTAGGCAAGCACTTGATCACTGAGCTACACTCCAGTCCACACCTCCTTTTTAAAAATAAATTTGAGACAGGGTCTCTCACAGAGTTGCCCGGCTGGCCTTGAACTTGTCCTCACACCTCAGTCTCCCTAGTACTTGGGATCACAGGCGTGTGCCAAGGCTCCCAGCATCTAAGAATGTTTTTGATTGACACATAAAGACTCTACACACTGATGGCACCTTGCAGCATCTCCACAGGTGTGCATGCGGTGATGCTGGCACCAGGTCAGCTTGCCTGCTCCTGGGTCCTGTGACGTGCAGCTCCCTGTCCCTGGCTTGGCCGCGTCTGTCAGCAGTGTTCCCTTCCTTGGGTGCTCTTTCTGCACCTGTCGCCTGCTGTGCGAGCTTCAGTGCTTGCTCCTGCTGGCTGGCGTCACAGAGCTACTTTCAGGTGCGGAGCCGCCTTGCCCTCCCAGGTGGGCCCAGGCACTCCTGCCACGTGATCTCTAGTCAGATGTCGCTGGGTTCAGTTTGCGGAGTTCAGCTGAGGGTCTTTGCATCTGTGTGTGAGGGACGCTTGCCTGGGTTTTTTCCTGTGTCCTGGTCTGCTGTTGGTGTCGGGTCATGCTGGCCTGGGGATGACTTGGGAAGCGCGGGCACCTCCTCGGCTTTGGGGCCATGTTTGTGGAGATTGGTATTTTTCTTTGAATGTTTGGCAGATCTTATAACTGAACCCCAGTTTCTTGGTTGCTAACTCAGCTTCTCAGTCATTGTAGTCTACGCTGATTTTCTGCTTCTCATAAATCAACCTTGGTGGGTTGTGCCTCCCCGGGAGTGGACCATTTCCTTGAGTGACCTCTTCAGTTGGCACCTGGTGGTTTGTGGAGTTCTCCCTCATGCTTATTTCTTTACGGTCAGCCCAACTTCCCCCCCTCGATTCCCAGTTAGGAGTTTGAGTTTTCTCTTTTTAATGGGCCCAGTGCCATGATTAACCTGTGTCATTAACATGGGCAAACACACTTGTGTCTTTCCCCAGTGATAGAATTCCCTGAGTAACAATGAAGTCACGGGCTGTGCCACGCCCTGTGGTGGGGATTCGCTGAATACTGGCAGGTCCCCCTATAGCCAAAGGCTGGGCAAGCACAGGGTCTTTTATTCCAGTCTCTGTTGATAATAGTACCTGTCACCCTCAAAGCACACGTCATATGTAGAGAGGTCACAGAAAGAATAAGATAGGTAAAGGCGCCACAGAGGACAGGCTGCTGGGCCTAGAGCTGGGGCAGAGAGACGAACGCACTGTCCACCGGGGGTGGTCAGAGAGGGGTTAGGACAAACCAGTTCCGCAGAGTTGCAGGTGCAGGCTGGACATGTCAGCGTGCAGAGAGCTGTGTGTGGTCATCACACGGGAGAAGCTATGCCGTGCTGAAGCCCAGGGGACAGAAGCAGAGGTTTGCTGCTGTGGCGACTTTCCTGGACAAGGCATGTGAGGAGCGACCAGGTGATGGAGTCCAGGTGCTGCTGTGTCCAACCTCGGAGTCTTGAGTGATGGGTGTTGTCTGATTAGGTTGTTCGCTCCCATCTTGGTATGATTTGGGCGGTCTGTGAGTCCAGGTGCTCCTGATTATGTTTGATGGCATGTTTGAGTTCTTGTTTACTATTTGTCCTTGGGATTGAACCCAGGGGTTTGCTACCACTGAGCCACACCCCCAGACATTGCATTTTAATTTGAGACAGTATCTCACTAAGTTGCCCCAGCAGTTCTTGAGCTTGAGATACTGCTGCCTCTGCCTCATGAGGCATGTGCCGCTGTGCCTGCCCGGCAATACGTTTTTATAAAAAATAGGTGTGTTCCTTATGGTGGTGCCTGGCAGGAGAGGTTGTTCCAGGGGTTACTCAAGGCAGGCACAGCCTGAGGACTGCTGTTCTGCACACCATGGAGTCACCAGGGCAGGCACAGCCTGAGGACTGCTGTTCTACACACATGGAGTCACCAGGGCAGGCGCAGCCTGAGGACTGCTGTTCTGCACACCATGGAGTCACCAGGGCAGGCGCAGCCTGAGGACTGCTGTTCTGCACACCATGGAGTCACCCAGGGGAGGCACAGCCTAAGGACTGCTGTCTTATACACCATGGAGTCACTACGGCGGGCACAGCCTGACCTGCTGTTCTTATGTCACCGTCACTTGTAGTATACATCCCACTGGCCATACTCAGTCCAGCTGAAAGTCTACAGACTCCTCAGTCTGTCTGCGAGGCAGCTGTCTCCACGTGGCCTCTCCCTCCTGCCTGCTGCTCCTGCCTTGCTCCTCGTATATCCCCTGTCACTTGCTCCTCGTGTGCTTCTCCTCCCGTGACCTGGGGTCTCCCCAAGCTGACCTTGGGGGCCACCACAGAGCTCCGCTGCCTCTTCCCTGCTGCAAAGTTGCCCTGCGCCCCTCAGCTCTTACCTGTTTCCACAGGAACAGAGATGGGAGGGTTACCCGGGGACTGCAGGGCTTGGTGGCCACGTCCCTCCTTTCCCTCTTACTGGAACTGTGGACTGTCCAGGGCAGAGTCCATCCCTGACTACTTCAGCAGTCATCTAGAAGCATTTCACAGTCCCCCGGGCTCCATGGTTGTGGAGAGCCGGGTCCACAGCCATCTCCTCCAGCACCTCCACTAGCCGAGGTCTTGGGAAAGGGCCAGCCAACTCAGAAGTCCCCGAATTCCTTGTTTGAGAGCCCTGTTCTCTTAGTGGAGAGGCAGGTGTCTGTATGTTGGGGACAGAACAGGTCCAAAGCCTGGGACAGATGGCCCGCATCCAGGAACATAATGTACCGTGGTGTGTGGCCAGGCTGCTTTGCTGGACTCCCTGCGTGGTGTCCTCAGGCGGAGCTGAGGCTGCCTGAGCCCAAGTCCCCAGTACCCTCTGGACCCCTTGCCTACCATCTATTTGCTACACCCGCTTCCCATGTCCTTCCAGCGCCTGCCCCGGGACCTCTCTTAGCTCTCTTTTGTGTCCTCGTCACCCTTTGTCCAGGAGTGGAGGTGAGAAGTGCCACCTCGCCTTCTCTTTTTTTTTTTAAAGTCACATACTTTTTTTTTTTAAAGAGAGTGAGAGAGGAGAGAGAGAGAGAGAGAGAGAGAGAGAGAGAGAGAGAGAGAATTTTTAATATTTATTTTTTAGTTCTCGGCGGACACAACATCTTTGTTGGTATGTGGTGCTGGGGATCGAACCCGGGCCGCACGCATGCCAGGCGAGCGCGCTACCGCTTGAGCCACATCCCCAGCCCTCGCCTTCTCTTTTGGAATATGGCACCCCTTCTCTGTGCGGGCCCTGCCTGCCGTCCCCTCAGGTCAGGGCTTGCTTTGCTTGGGTGGTGGCACCTGGCCAGGCATGTGGCCGTCTGAAGGTGACCTGCCACCCTGCTTCAGGCAGTGTCCTCCACAGGTTGACGGCAGAGGATGGCGCCCACCTTGGAAGGAAGCGCCCGTGCCCTGTGGCCAGACTTCCCCAGGGGTCCCCTGAGCAGGTACCGGGCCCGCGCGTCCTTCAGTGGCGCGGAGCTGCTGCTGTTCTTGGAAGGCGAGGACGTGGTCCGCTTTAAGGTGAGGCGCGTGGCGCTGCGGCGTGTGCTGCCGGCATCCTCGTCCCCTGGTGGAAGTGGGTCTGCAGCTCTGAGCTGCGTGGCGTCCTGGGGCTGCCTCCTCGTGAGAAACTGATCCTGGGCCACCATGGGCCGTTCTCGTCTTTGTAACCCTGGACGGGCCTCAGAGAACTGACCAGAGAGACAGGAACAGACCCCCAGTCTCAGCTCCTACCTCAAGCCCCTTGTCCCTCAGTTGGGAGTGGCAGCCATCTTTCGGTGGTCCTGAGTCAGACTGTGTCCCCATCAGCTCCAGCCTTGAGAACTTTGTGGGTGGGGGTGAATGAAGTCCCGTCCTTCCTCCAAGTCGGCCGCACTGTCTCCTGTGTTTCCAGAAAACCATCTTCTCGGCTCTGGAGAAGGACCCTCTCTTCACCCGTTCCCGTGGGGCTGACCTGCCCCTGGAGAAGTACCGGGAGCTCAGCTTCCTTCAGTGCAAGCGGGTGCTGGAGTACGGCTTCTTCAGTGTGGAGGACCTGGCAGCAAGCCCGCTGAGGGTCTGGGCCCTGATCCACTGCCTGGGCATGTACGACTGGTCCCTGGCAACCAAGTGCTTCCTGCACCTGCTGGTGAGTGCACAGTGCAGGCCACTGCACATGGCCACATGCAGCTGGACGGGGGCCACCGCCATGCTTCCCCAGGTAGCCAGCAAGCCACAGGCAAAGCTGCACACTTGGATGAGACCTGGTGTCCGAGACTCGAAGGCCCACGCGAGATCCTGGGCCTTGTGTTCCTTTTTGCTGTGTGTGTGTGACCAGGGGGAATAGGAAGGCGGGCCAAAGGGAGGTGGCCACTGCATCCTTCCCACACAGTGGTAGGGGACTGGGCAGGGTGTGGCCCTCGTCCTGGGTGTGTTGTGGGTGGCGGTGGGGCTCTCCCTGCTGCTCACCGTCCTCCTGGCCCCTCTCAGCGGCTCAGGACTTCTCGCAGGCCGGAGGTGCCTGCAGGCTGCCTGGCCAGGGACCGGGCCTTGCTGCCAGTGGAGTCCAAGGCCCCTGGGCAGATGAACCTTGGGAGCTGGCCCAGGTGCGGAGCTGCCCCTGTCCCGCAGGGCCCCGCTGGGCCAGCATGGTGGCGCGGAGCCGGGGCCGTGTCGATGTCACGTCAGCCTCCAGTTCCTGAGCAGTGGCGCTTCTTAGCCCGGCCGGTTCACCTGATGGTGTTCCTGCAGGTTTTCGGGTCGGCAGTCTACAACTCCGGTTCTGAAAGACACTTCAAATATATCGAAAAGATCTTCAACACAGAGGTAAGGTCAGCGCCAAGAATGGCCCGGCCTTCCTCCCTGTTCTTGGGATTTGGGGAAGGGCAGCTGCAGGAGAGGCCCCTGGAGGTTGTGGCCATCTTATCTAAGGGGAGTCTCGGGCCATGTCCACTCCCCAACCGGCACACAGTGGGCTCTGCTGCCCGCCCAAGCCGGGGCCTGGTGCTGCTTCTGGGGTCTGGAGCAGTCCCCACCACCCTGTGACCCAGAGAGGGCTGTGGCTGGTCTGCCTGTCATCTCATGAGGTGGCACCCGGTCCCATGGGACGCAGCCAGGTCAGAGCTGGGGAGGCAGGTGAATGGCGATGGGCGGGCCCGGTCAGTTCTGCCAGGACAGGGGGGGCAGGCCCTCAGGAACAGCTCGCCTTATATACTTTGCACTTGGACTCCTAGATTTTTGGCTGTTTTGCTCTGACTGAGCTGAGTCACGGGAGCAACACCAAGGCCATCCGCACCACCGCCCACTACGATCCCGCCACCCAGGTGGGCGCCCCTTCCCTCCCCTTCCCCGTGGGAGTGTTGGGAGTGGGGTGGTCACTAACGAGGAGACCCGTCCCGGCCGGTGCTCCAAGATGCACACTGAGCCTCCTGGGTGCTGGAGAGCCGGTGGCCGTGCCCCACGACCCAGGGTAGAGTCCAGGTGCTGGTTTGTGCATTCTGAAAGCCAGAGAGGACACCACTGTTGTGAGGTTCACTGCTCTGCTCGCCGGCAGGGCTGGTGCTGCGTGCGCGTGGTCCAGTCACCTGCACGTTGAGTTCTGCATCTCTCACTGCAACCTGCCCTGGTCTCGCACACCTGCCCTGGTTTCACATACCTGCCCTGGTCTCGCACATCTGCCATCTCTCACTGCACACCTGCCCTGGTCTCGCACACCTGCCCTGGTCTCGCACACCTGCCATCTCTCACTGCACACCTGCCCTGGTCTTGCACACCTGCTCTGGTCTCGCACACCTGCCATCTCTCACTGCAAACCTGCCCTGGTCTCACAAACCTGCCCTGGTCTCGACACCTGCCATCTCTCACTGCATCTGCCCTAGCCTCGCACGCCTGCCGTGGTCTCACGGCCACACCGAGCGCACAGAGGCGGCAGCTCGTTCTCCACCTCACGCCTCCGTCCCTCACCTGCCCGTGTGTCCACGGGGCTCCTGGGCATTCAGGGATAGCCTCATTCGTGGAGCTTGTAGACCAGAGACCGCAGGTTAAACAGGCTGCCACCCCGGAGAAGTCCAGGGGACGAGGAGGAGGCGCGGGTGCTCGGCCCTCCCACTCAGCCTGGCGAGGAGCGCAGTCTTAGCAGACAGAGTACTCTGCTTACGTTTTATTGTTCGCAATGTCGCTTGCCATTTCTCAAGTCTGTGAACCACAGGTGTGAGATAGGCCCCCTTTGCAGCAAAGGAAGTCAAAGTGCCTCTTTTTGACTCTTGAAGGAGACCTGGGGGAGGCGTGCGCCTCGGTGCTGACCACCGTGTCACTCTTCCTCTCGCAGGAATTCGTCATACATTCGCCCGATTTTGAAGCTGCCAAATTCTGGGTTGGGAACATGGGCAAGACGGCGACTCACGCGGTGGTGTTTGCCCAGCTGTACACGCCAGGGGGCCAGTGCCACGGGCTGCACTCCTTTGTGGTGCAGGTAGGTTGCCAGGGGGACCAGCGAGGGGCACCAGCGAGGGGGGATCAGCGGGGGGGGACCAGCGAGGGGCACCAGCGGGGGGTGCCTGAGGCCCCCGTGGCTTCTGCGAGTGCAGGTTGGGCCTGGGGAACTCGGGGAGCCGCTGGGCAGTCCGGCTGCAGGCCGCCTGCCGCAGCACTGCAGGCTGTGGTTAGCCTGATGCCAAACGTGCTCAGAGGATCGTGCGTTCTCCAAGGCATCCAGGGAAGCCCACGGGGTGCAGGGCACTGTGGGTCCTGCCCAGTGGAGCTTCCAGTCCAGGGGAGAGACAGGAGGAGGCGAGTGGAGTCCCGAGCCTTGGCTGGTGGAGGTGTGCGCAGGCTTGAGGGGCCCTCGGGTTGGCAGTCCCTTAAGTGTGGAAGTGTGAGATGTGAACTGCACAATTAAATATTTCTGAGATAAGTTGACATAGACTATTTCTACTTTCGTCTTTAGAAGTCTTTCCTTGATTCAAGAGTTTTAAGGATATTTATAATCACTACATTATCATTTTACTTCTGGATGAACTGAAAACTTGCATTCATAGTCTTTTTGTTTCATTACTTGAAAAATACCAGTTGTTTTTTCATTCCCCTCCTCTGTGTTAGCTGTCTGCTGCTGTGACAAAACGTCTGAGATAATTCACTTTTAAGGAGGAAAGGTCTACTTTGATTTGTGGCTTCAGAGGTTCTGTCCATGGTTGCTTGGCCCATCACGGGAGGCCTTTGGTGGGAGTGTGTGTGAACCCGCAGGCCTCTTTCTGGTCAGGAAGCAGGGAGAGAGGAAGGGGCTGGGGTCCCAAGGGTTCCTTCAAGGGCATGCCCCACGGATGTGATTTCCTCCTTTAGTTCGCATCCCTAAAGTTTTCATCCTCTCCCAAGTGCTAAGCCTTCAGCACGTGGCCTCTGGGAGACATTTCAGATTCAGATCATAATGTCCTATCATCCCTGGGCCCCAGAGGCTTCTCTCTCTCCCCCTCTGTTGGTACTGGGGTAACCCAGCTCTGCTTAACCACTGAGCTACACACCCAGCTTGTAAAAGTCTTGTCATTTGAGACATGGTCTTGCTAAGTTTCTTCAGGCCTTGCTAAGCTGCTGAGGCTGGCCTCAAACTTGCAATCCTCTTGCCTCAGCCTCCCAAGTTGCTGGGATGATCCGTATGTGCCACCGTGCCTGTCTCACGTCCACCTCATAATGTGAAATGCATTCAGTTAATTTCCAAGAAAGACCAAAGTTTTACCTGTCCCACCATTGTTCAAAAGTGCAAATACAAAGTCTCTGAGTCTTAAAGGCAAACTTTTAGCTGTGAGCTCTATAAAAATTAAAATACAAGTTACGTACCTCCAAGATACAGTGGTGGGACAGGATAGACATTCCCAGTCCCAAAGGAGGAATAGATCATAGAAAGAAGGAATTAGACCAAAGCAAGACCAAAACCCAGAAGGGCAAACATTTAACCCTGTAGTTCTGGCACCTTGGGCACATAGTGGCGTGATGTGAACTCGAAAGTGCTCGGGCAGCCAGGCGCATGGCACACACCTGTAATCCCAGTGACTCAGGAGGCCGAGGCGGGAGGATAGAAAGTTCAAGGCCAGCCTTAGCAATGTAGTGGGGCCTCAGCAACTTAGTGAGACCGTATTTCAAAATGCAAAATAAGAAAAGGCTGGGGATGTGGATCAGTGGCAAAGCACCCCCGGGTTCAACCCCTGGTACTAAAAAATAAAATAAAAGACCTGGGCAGCCCCACCCCTGTGGCCCTGCTGGCTGAGAGCACTGGGCCTCTCCCTGGGCCTCGCTCTGCTCGCTGCCTGCATTCCGCGTGGCAGGCAGGCCCCCTCCTCATATCTCCAGCTTGTTGGCATCTCACTGTGGCTTCGGCTTTGCTTTCCCAGCGTCACACGTGGCCCTCTGTGTGTGTGGGGGTGTCTAGGGATTCTGACCCTGCCCCACACCCCTGGCCTCTCGGGATTCCTAGGGGATCTTGGCGGAAGCCTCCATGGCCCCTGTATGCCTGCAGCACCAGCACCAGCCGGGCACGGGGGCCCACGCCTGTCATTCCAGTGGCTCAGGAGGCTGAGACAGGAGGATCGCAAGTTCAAAGCCAGTCTTAGCAAAAGTGAGGTGCTAAGTATCCCAGTGAGACCCTGTCTCTAAAGAACATACAAAACAGGGCTGGGATGTGGCTCAGTGGTCGAGAGCCCCCCAAGTGCAATCCTCAGTACCAAAAGAAACAAAAAACCAAAAAACCAACACCAGCACCACGTGGACAATGCCAAGGCCTGCCGTCCACGGGAAGCCCACAAAATGTCAGAACACAGAGAAAATGTAGACAAGTTCTTTGTCTACACAGGAACATGAGCAGTGCCAATCCAGTTCCCCACAGAGGCCTGTTCCCATCTGAAACGTCACGAGCCTGGCCTTTACTGTCTGAATTACTATCAGCCTTCTGCTCTTCTGAGCTGGACCAGAATTTTCCATGAAGTTGTGTATACCACCGAGGCTTTCTCTAACCTGCTCCACCAAACTTGTCTGAATTCTCTTGCAAACCAATTCCAAAGGCTTCTGAAGCTGTACGTGGTCAGATAGAGTCGCAGCAATGACTCCGATTCTTGGTACCGGTTTTCTGTGTTAGTTCTCTGTCGCTGTGACGAAATCGCTGAGATAATGTACTTAAAAGGAGGAAAGGTTTATTTTGGCTCATGGTTTCAGGGGCTTCGGTCCATGGTCACCTGGCCCTGTGGCGTTTGGGCCTGTGGAGAGGCTGCACACCCAGGGGGAGCAGAGCACAGCCTTCACTTCCCGGCACCAGGGGCAAAAGGAAAAGGGAGCGCCGGCTCCCACCCCGGGCGCCCGCTCCTGCAGCCCCTCCAGCCCCCCGCAGACCCCTCCCCTTCCAGGTTCTCTCTCCTGGCCTTCGGGGCAGTCAAGGGCCAAGCCGGCCACTCTTCATTTCTGTTTTTTGAGCTGCTTTTTAAATGGCATTTATTTCAAAAGATTTTTTAAAATTTGCTTCTGACTCTTCACTGAGCCTTATTGAAAGACTGGAAAAGGGAGAATATGTCTTGTGTTTGGATTTTGGCCCTTTAAATACTTTAAATATCTTTATTTTAAATTTCAATTAAGTTAGACCATTGCTTTACCAGATAAAAGCTGACGTACAGCAGACCCGTGAGTTTTAAGTGATCTGACCTCAGCTTCCTCTCCTTCCTCTCTCTTGCTCTTCTCTCTTCTGTGCTGAGCACTCTCTGCCGGAGCTCCGCCCTGCCATCGGGGTTCCTCCCCGCCTCAGTAGACAGCGGTCCTGTGGCCGTCCGGGCCCTCTAGGGTGTTTAACAGCCTTGGCCTCCACCACAGGACGCCAGTGCTGCCCCTTAGCTGGGACAACCACATATCTCCAGACGCGGCCTCCGAGCTCTGGAGGGACGGGTGGTGGCCGCTCCTTTGCCACCAGAAGTCCCCGCGCTAACATTCTCATGGAATGAAACCGTGTCCTGTTCACGGAGCAGGGGTGAGGGCTGGTCAGCCCGCTGGCTCTGCATGTTTTTAGATAAGTGGGCCTTTGGAAACCCGTCTTGGTGAGTGGAGAGTTGCCACAAATCTCGACCATCCCTCTCACCGCATACACGTGCCGCCATGTTGTCATTCTTTTGGAACCCTGCTGTGGCAGGACCTCCAGATGGCATTCAAGTAGCACGCACCGTCAGCCCTGACTCCGGCCCTGCAGCTGCCCCCACAGAGCCCTGTGGCCACCGGCCTCACCACAGCGGACAGCCGCCTTCTCAGTTCCGTAGGCTGCAGGCTGGGGGCTGGGCACTCTGGTTGCATTTCGGGAGCTGAATGTCTGAAGTCCAGATGCAGCAGCGGCTCCCTCTGAGGCTGTGGGGTGGCCCCTCCCTGCCTCTCCCAGCTCCTGGCAGCTCTGGGCATCCTTGGCCCATGGCCACCTCTCTCCAGTCTCTGCCTTCACCCCAGTCACGTGGCTTCCTGATTATATGTTTCCCTGGTCCCTTGTAAGGATCCTTGTCCTTGAATTTAGAGCCACCAGGTGTTTGGGGTGACCTTGTCTCGAGACCAGCCTTCAAGGCATCTGCACAGACCCTGTTTCCACATGACGCCAGTTCCCAGGTCCAGGGCAGCCCCTGGGCCTGACGCTCCCAGAGGAGATGGCGCGACCCACAGCTGCGCAGAGTGGCCCCTAGCTCAGCCACGGGTCTGGCCACACTCGTTTTGCTTTTCCTGTGATCCTAACAAGCACCATTTGTTGCTCTCCATGACTTCACAGATTCGGGACCCAAAGACCCTTCTTCCCATGCCAGGGGTGATGGTTGGCGACATAGGGAAGAAGCTTGGGCAGAACGGGCTGGACAATGGGTGAGTGTCGGGCTGGGCTTGGCGGTCACAGAGCTGCCCCTCCAGGAACCCTCACTTGAGCTGGGCTTTTGCAGGAGCCTCAGAGCTGCCCTTGCCTGGAGGCTCCCGTGGGCCGTTCTAGGCAGTAGGGACCCTTGCCTGCCTCCCTGCGAACAGCTGTCCCCTCCAGCAGGTGGCGCTCCCAGGCCTCAGGCCAGGCCCAGCCCCTTCCCTCCATCTGGGGGCCTCAGCCTGGGCTAAGCTGGGTGCCAGGCCACCTCCTTGCAGCCAGGTCCTCGGGACTCAGCCTCAGCACCCTGCTCAGAACCCTAGAACCTGGTCCACAGTTGTGCCTCGCTCTGGGCTTGCTCCTGGTGATCCTGTGCAATTCGGAGGAGGTTTGCTGGTTGATCTGTTTGATACACTCACAGAAACCTACTCAGTGGGTCTTGCTGGGGCAGGAACTGGCTTAGTGCTGGGTGGAAGATGGTGAGCACATGGGGGTCTCTGCCGCCTTCCAGCACAGGTGTGAAGCAGGGTTGATGCAGGTGTGGGGGGTTCCGAGCGCTCAGGTGGATGTGCAGACGTTGGCTGGGGAGCAGCCCGAGAAGTCTTTAGTGAAAGCTTGAGGTCCAGGTAGAGGCCCTGCGCTTAGCAGGAGGTGGCCAGGTGACTGGGGACAGCACAGTGTGAGGCTCCAGGGTGCACAGCCAGCTTGCGGAGGCCCCGGAAGTCTTGTCACTGAGGGACAAGAACCTCAGTTGTGGAACATCGAGAGCATGAGCTCTGTGCCACCTCAGCTGACTTTCTTGGCCAGGGTCCTCATCCGTGCAGTGGTGTGTCCCCATGTCAGGGCCCTTGTGTGGTCTCCAGGAGGAGCCAGGAGAGGGCTCTTGGCCCTAACTGTGTCAGTGCCTCCCTCCCCCGCACACAGGACCCAGAACTGGCTCCAGGTGAGCCCGGCCCGAGAGAGGGCACAGGGAGAGGGGGTCCCCGAGTCCTGGAGGCTCCTGTGGGAGCCTGGGTCCTGTGTGCAGGGGAGCAGTCCTGCCCTGCCGTGTGGCTCGGCTGGCCCACTCCCAGCAGCTGCCACAGTGGGTGACCTGGGACTCCAGGAGGAGGTGAGCCAGGTGGTCGCCAGATACCCGCCTGGAGAGACCTCCTTTCATCTTTCCCTCCCCAGAAGTCGGGGGCTGGGCTGGGAGGGTCTCTGATCTCTGCTTGGTCACAGCAGGTTTTGTCACAGCTTGAGAAAAGCGGGTCTCGTCACTTCTCTGTTGAGAGTGCAGGTGTGCATGGCCAGCAGCTCGGCCACCGCAGGGCTTCTCTGACCATCCACTGACCTTACAAACCAGCATCATTTGGGAGCACACAGAACGACCTGCCCTTGGCTCCCCTGAATCTCCTGCTTCTGGAGAAAGAATGGTCTCTAGGTGGACGGTGCCCCCGCAGCACCGGTGAGACCGCTTCAGGAGACACGTGGACATGGCCAGGCTCTTCTGATGGCCAGGAACGCCCCTCTCCCGAGTCCCTGTGGGCAGGGGGGTCAGCCTGAGAAGCCAAGAGCTCCTCTGAAGCAGAGTCCCTGCTGTGGGGCCCGTGGTGTCTGCCCACACGCTGGCCGCAGGAGGCCGTGGAGCTGGGGAGCGCCCAGCTTCCCACACCAGCCTGGCTCAGCTGCCCTTTTCCCTCGGCCAGCGGCGGGCTTGCCTAGCAGAGGGCGCCCGCGGCCCAGATGCAGCCCTGCCTCTGTGGTCCTGCTTTTCTCTGCTTTAGGGCTGTTCCTGGCGCTGAGCCACACGGCCGAGGGTCGCCTGGATTTCTAGCAGCCACACACCTTGGGGACTCCCGTGAGTGGCCAAGGCTCACCTGCTCACTGCCACCACTTTTTCCACAATAAATGATCTTGAAAGGGGTGAAGAGGCAGGACCTGCACAGAACAGGGTCACCTGTGGTGTCCTGGGCAGAGGATGCCTTACCCACCTCTGTGGGGTGGGGAGCCGTGACGGGCTTCCTGGAGGGGGTTGCAGCCCAGCTGCCCTCTGAGGAGCACCAGAGGCTGCCCAGGAAAGGCAGGGAGGGCCCAGGCCAGGAGAGAGCCTGGGGGGTCCAGGTGTCTTGAGTTGGTAGACCCGGCTGCTGGAGAGGCTAGGTCAGGTGAGGGTCACCCTGCATACGGGGTGCAGGCAACTGGGGAGTGGGTGTGGGCTGGGCTCACCAGGCTGTGGCAGTGTCAGAGCGTCTCTGTTCCTGCTGGTGTTTGATGGAAACGGCTAGGGTGGACTGAGAGGGGACGTCCACAAGCCAGGTTTCAAGGAGGACAGGTGTTGGGAAAGGAACACCTTCCTTGTCCAGCAGGCTGTCCCCCATCTCTTGACCCCAGCTGGGACAGCTGTTCACCACTAATGAGGTCTTCTTTGGTTTCACAAGAGCTGTCCTCTCTGACATTGTGAGTGATCTTAGTCACTGGCTGGGTGGCTTGAGGAACCACCGACGTGTCTGGCTGGTGTTTGGGGTTTTGATTTGGGGACGGTGTGCAGAACGCACATCCCTTGACGTACCGTGTCGCCTAAGCTGTTGCCAAAGGGGTTCCCTGACCTGACGACCATCACAACATCTTCAGTGTTTAACTCATGCTCAACCATAAAGGTGACCACGTGATCATCTCTCAGCACTCAGAAGGGACAGGTCACCTCCTTTGGGTTCCCCGGCCACACCAGGAACCCCCGGCTGCCCTTGGGGAGCGGGAGGGGCTGCAGAGGCCAGAGGAGGCGAGTGTGGACGAGGTGGCCACACAGCTCTTTGCTGTGTCTTGCGGGTTTGAAGCCTCCGTCGCGCTCGTTGCACCCAGGGCTCAGGCTTGTGGGTGACACATGAGGAGAGTCAGAGCGGCCGCCCTCAGGGCCAGCTGCCGTCCTGCCAGCAGCCCAGGTGCTGCGCTGCCCCATGCCCTGCGCGTCCTCCAGGAACACCTTTGTCCCATGGGGCGGGGTCCTGGCTGTATGTTCCCCCATGTGCAGGCTACCACGCCTTGTCCTTGGGGTTGTGGCACCTTTGTGCTGCCCTCTGGGGACAGGAGGGAGCCCAGGGCCACCCCTAACAGAAGCCGCCCTTTCTGCCCCACAGATTCGCCATGTTCCACAAGGTCAGGATTCCTCGCGAGGACCTCCTGAACAGGACGGGGGATGTCACCCCTGAGGGCACCTACGTCACCCCCTTCAAGGTAGGAGGATTCTGCAGGGCATTTGTGGCCAGTGCTCCCCGGGCGCCTCCCCTGCAGGGCCTGCCAAAGCCCTGAGCAAGGCCCTGCCACTGGAGGCCCTGGGCACGCCTCCTTAGCTTGGGTTCTGTGTCCCCAGCCAGGGCAGAGACTTGGTCGCACGGTGCCGGCTGCAGGGTGAGCCCGGCCTGGCAGCAGGCTCAGGCTGATTTGGGGCGTCCACGCCCATGGGGTTCCAGTTGGGGGATTCTCCCCAGCGCTGTCACCTGAGGGTCCACAGGAAGAGGCCGCTGGAGAGCTCCACACTTGGCAACCAGCAGGGTTCTCTGCGTCCAGGACCCGCCACCCCTCCCCAGAGACCTGTGGCCTGAGGGGAGGTGGCCCTGGGCTGAGGTGAAGCCTCAGGGCTGTGAGTCTCGGCCAAGACCACTGAGCCCAAGGATGGGCATCAGAAAGGCACTCTGGGGACACCAGTGTCACCTGGCAGTGAGAAGAGGGTAAGGGACACACAAGGAAAGATGGAGCACCCTGAGGCTGGAAGCCACGGAGCATGTGACCTTGAGCTGTGAAAACATCACCCTGACATGAAGCCGGGGGCCTGGAGAAGGAGCTCTGGAGGCCACAGGACAGCCCGAGGGCCAGGCGGCACCTGATGCCCACTGGGAGCGGGAGGGGCTGCGGAGGCCCTGGGGAGGCCAAGTGTGGACGAGCAGTCTGCAGACGGACAGGACGGGGTCCTTGGGTGGAGGACCTCATGCTCCCAGGGGAGCAGATGCCGGCCGGGCAGGAGCAGGAGAGGAGCTGGGGGACTTCAGAGGAAAGTCCTGGAGCCCTCAGGTCCGATGGCAGTGAGCAGAAGTCACCTGAACTTGGGATTCTCAAGGCAGCACGGGGGGAAGTGACTGTGAGCACGTGTTCCCACGCCAGCAGAACTGGCACTGGGGTGCGTCTCCCCAATCCACAGCGTTTTGGAAGATGACTCGACACCTGGGGTAACAGCAGCCAGGTGGGAGGGGACAGGGCCTTGGGAGGCTGTGCACTGGACGTGTCACAGCCCCACCAGGGACCCTGACTGCTTATGGCAGGAGGAGACGCGACCAGAGGGTGAAAACTGGAGGTGCTCTGAGACCCACCCACTCCACAGGGACACAGAACATGGGCATCTGTTAGCCCCTTAGATTGGGTCCTCGGACAGGGTTGGGGATAAAAGGAACCTATTTTCTCAGCAGAATGTCGGGCCAGAGACACACTCCCAGACTGTGGGCACCCTGCTGCCCCCAGCCGCCCAGGCCATTGCTGCCTACCGCCCGGTGCACACAGGGCCTGGTCCCTAAGGAGGGCTCCTGCAGAGCTGTGGCCTGCCGTTCCCTCCTCCTGGAGCGCCCCTTCCTCCCGCAGCTGGGGTCCCCTCCTCCGCCCATGGTTCACTGGTGGCAGCTGCCGTCCGCGGGCCCAGCCGCCGTCTGTGCCTGGAGGCTGGCTCTGGGTGCCCCGGGGCTCAGGGGAAGGAAAGGTCACCTTCGTCTTTGGCCCACGCGCAGTGCCTGCTTCTCTTCCTCAGGACACCAGGCAGCGCTTCGGAGCGTCGCTGGGCAGCCTGTCCTCGGGCCGGGTGTCCATCATCGGCATGTCGGTGGTGAACCTGAAGCTGGCCGTGTCCATCGCGCTCCGCTTCTCGGCCACTCGGTGTCAGTTTGGACCCACGGAGGAGGAGGAGGTCCCCGTGCTGGAGTACCAGCTGCAGGTGTGGGCTTCCTGCTCCCTGCTGCCCCGGCGCCTCTTCTCTGGGCTCCTGGGAGCCGGTCTGAGCCGTCAGCAGTAAGGGGACAGGCAAGGGGTGTGGCCGCAGGCAGCGAGGCCCTGTGTGTCCCGGGGTGGCTTGTAGTTCAAAGAACTGTGTGTAGAATGGCCACAGCAGGGGCCAGGGCAGGCATGCTCACCTGATGTGGCCGTGAGGTCCCACAGCTGTGGCAGGTGGTGGGCTGCCTGTCCACCTGTCATCCATTCCTTCCCTGAGACATGATTCCCCGGGAATGATTGTCAGAAGCAACAGGTGAGTGTGGAGCCCTGTCCCCTGTGGTGGCTTTTAGGGCTCAGGAGAGACACCCAGGCAGCAGTCCAGGTAGGCACAGCCGGGGAGCTGACCCCTCCCATATGCCGGCTCCTGAGGCAGAGGCCCCTGCCTTGCTGGACCTGGGGCTGTGCGGCGGGCCTTCGCAGCCAGGCAGTCGCCTTGTGATCCCCACGACACAGGTGGGGACCGAGGATTAGAGAGTGAGGCTCAGAGCTCGGTGGGTAGCTCTGGTCAGGCTGGGGGCCAAGCTGTGCATGAGCAGGTGTGTCCAGTGAGTCTGCGGGATGTGACTACTGCGCACCTTTCCGTGCACTGAGGCTGAGGTGCCTCCATGCCGAGGGGAGTAGGGTGCTGTCCGCACCTGGGCAGCCCACGGCCTGCCCACCCCGGCCCCCTCCTCCAGCTGCAGGTCAGGAGCCCAGGGCAGCTCAGCCACAAACCCAGCCCCACCCTGACGGGAGGCAGGGCCTGGGCCAGTGCCCCGGCCCCGTGCCCAGTATTGGGTCTGTGTGGTGCTGCTGGTGACACTCTTCCCGGGTCTCAGGGATTGGATAAGTTTGTACGCGGAGGCAGCCGGCGCAGCCTTTGGTGCCTGGCAAATATGGGACCCTGGTGGTGGCAGTTGGCTGGGTTCCCTTCACCTGTCCCCGTCCTTTGCTGATGTGCACAGGTGAAAAGCCCACGCTCTCTGCCCTTGAGCCTAGTTTCCTGACCATGTGACTGTGTCACCTGCCCCAGGCCTAGGAAGCCCAGGCTGGGGCCCAGCCAGCCTGTGCACCAGGCAGTGTCCTCTCAGTTCACAAGTGGACTTCCCGGGGGCCTGAGGTCACTGGATGGGCAGTGGCTGGCCTCTCAGGAGGAGGCGGGCCATGTCTGGTTTCTTGTAGCAATGGCGCTTGCTCCCCTACCTGGCGGCTGCCTATGCCTTGGACCACTTCTCCAGATCGCTCTTCCTGGACCTGATGCAGCTGCAGCGAGGCCTGATGCGGGGGGACCACGGGCCCAGGCAGGTGAGGCGTCCACACTCTGCTTAGCGTACAGTGTTCGGGTTGCTGAGGTCCAGCAGCCCAGATCTGCTGATTTGAAAGTCTTCTCCTGCCCCTCCCTCCGTGACCCCTTCCTGTCTCACTCTCCGTTCCTGTCTTGTCTGAGGGTGGAACCTAGGGCCGTCAGTGAGAAAGGCTTCCACCACTGAGCCGCACCCCAGCCATGATCCCTAAACAGTCAGTGTATTGATTTGTGAGCACATGGCCCACGACGTGTCCCTCGGCCGTGCCAGCTGCTCAGGACCTGGCTCGTGCTGCGACTGCAGCTGTCTGGGCTGCGTGCACGCCCTGGCTTCTCAAGCATGTGCTGACACAACTCCTAATTCCCGCCTGAGTTCAGCTCTTGTTCTCCTTTTGAGAATGTGATGGTTTTGCAAAATCCCCGTTCCCAGCCCCTCGGCGGATTTCGTGGTTCTGATCCTTTCATAAACAACGTACAAAGGCTGAGTCCTGCTGACGGGAGTCGAGTTGACAGTTGAGGATCTGTGCAGGAGAGGCGTGCAGGTCCACTGAGATCAGCTCGACGTCAGGCGGCCCGTCCCGGTTCTCCTGCACAGACTGGCTTCCGCGCCTGAGTGGAGTGAGACTGAGTCCAGATGAGTGCCCCTGGAAACAGACGAGGACCGCTGCAGCCGGGGTCGGGCTCCGGGTTCTGAAAGCCCCTCCGCGTTGGTTGCATGCCGTGGAATGTGGGGTGTAAATGCGGAGTGAGCGGCTGGAGTCCCCTGGGCACTGGGACAGGTGGAGGGCCTAGCAGGCTTTTCCCTGGCACGAGTCCTGGCTCTGCGGTGTCAGTGGCGCATGACACACCAGGCTTATTCTTCTTTAGCCCAGACAGACACCGTACAAGCTCGAAGTTGCCCTCATTTGAACTTGAAAACCCTCGGAAAGTGGGTCATTTTCTTTAGCAGCTCTCCCTCCCTCCCTCTCCCTCCCTCCCTGCCTCCCTCCCTCTCTCTCTCCCTCTCTCTCTCTCTCTCTCTCTCTCTCTCAGTTGTTTCCTGAATATCAAGTAGAGCAGCGGGACTCAGGGGATGTGTGCGGGGTTGGGTGCGAGGCAGGGAGCATTCTGCCGGGGAGAGCCCTGCCGGGCGCTGTCTGTGGTCACGGCTTTTCCGCCAGCCCCAGCCGTGAGCTCCCATCCAGGCCCTTGTCCCCTTGGAGGGAGGCGTGTCTCTGGTGTTGTGCGGGTTCCCTCCCTTGCTTTGTGGCCCTCTGGCGAGAGCACCTTCTTGGCTCCCCGCTTGACTGGGCTCCGTGGGCTTTCCGAGAGCCGAGGCAGCCGTCACTCCTCTGCTGGGCTCCCGCTGCCCACCCCGTGGCCCTGAGGCCTGTCTGCTGCCCAGAGCATGGTCCATTTATCAATGCCATGTCCACTCCTGGGTGCGTCCCTCCCTGTCCTTAATTAAGCTTGGGTCTCCTCTGAATCGCAGGGGTCTTGGACTAGAGCAGGGGATGCGGTCCTTTGTCCTTGATGCTGTTGCTGACGCTGGGGTCTGACCTGCACTCTCAGGGTCTTTTCACCCATTCTCATTGGATTCCCCACCCAAAGGCAGAGCTCGGGCGCGAGATCCACGCTCTGGCATCGGCCGGCAAGCCTCTGGCCTCATGGACTGCCCAGCAAGGAATCCAGGAGTGCCGGGAGGCCTGCGGTGGACACGGCTATCTGGCCAGTAGGTTCTGGAGAAGCGCGCGGTGGTCTCTTCCCTTATCCCTGCTGTTTGATGCTAGGCCAGGGGTCAGCACGCTGCAGCCCATGGGCCAAGCCCAGCCACTGCCTGTGCTTGTGAATGGAATTCCCTGGCATCTAGGCACCCAGCCCCAGGCACCCAGTCCTCCCAGGCTTCCTGTGGCCATCTCCACACTGCCCTGGCAATGTTGAGTGGCCCGAGCAGCCCCGACAGAAACCATGCATTCATAGGCTGGCCATGAACCATGCCCGGTGTGGTTTGCTGACCTCTGCCCCAGACTGCGCCCTCTGCCTTCTTGGACAATGAGGCAGCATGTGGGGTATGTGAGGCCCCAGGGGCCAGGCAGGGAGCAGGCAAGCTTTTGGTCAATGACTCGGTAGGAAACTGGTACGAGTGCTCATGCCTAGAAAG
Source organism: Spermophilus citellus (assembly GCF_964194105.1). Taxonomy (NCBI): domain Eukaryota; kingdom Metazoa; phylum Chordata; class Mammalia; order Rodentia; family Sciuridae; genus Spermophilus; species Spermophilus citellus. Next base: position 3,219,055 of record NC_138189.1, read on the forward strand.
GAAAGTGCTCCATTGGTGTTGGCGGGTCCTCAGGTAGCTGACATGAGGCTGAGAGGGTCAGCCAGCTCCCCCGAGGCCAGACCAGCCCTCACTGATGTCCACTGGAGGCGGTTTAGCCCATGGTGCTCGGGCTCTCAGGTCTGCCTGTGGTGTGGGTTCCTGGGATTGAGTGAGTGAATTCACGTGGCATGTCAGTGGGGGTCTGGCTGGGCTCCAGCCCAGCGCTGCTCCCTGCTCCCTGCTCCCATGGCTGTCCGCGTTGGAGTCACTGTTACTTCCATTTTATCTTCTTATTTTTGTACTGAGGATCAGAGCCGGGTGCTCTACATCAAGCTACACCCCAGCCCTTTTCATCTTTTGAGACAAGGCCTCGCTAAGTTGCTGAGGCTGATCTTGAACTTGGACTCGTCCTGCCTCAGCCTCCTTCACTGCTGGGATCACAGGCGAGCGCCATCGTCCCCGGCAGTTGTTAGTGTCATCATTTGCAGCTTATCTGCACAGCTTCCTGTGGGAAAATCTTCAATTTTCCTGTGGGAAAATCTTCAAAACCAGCTCTCCCAGAAGGCCGCAGACTCGCCCCACAGCTCAGCTGCAAAGCTGTTCCCTTTCTCAGCCTGGGGAGGTTCTGCAGGCTCTTGCCAGCTGGTGAAGGGTGCAGCAAGGACCCGGAATGGCCGTGCCCCTGAGTGGCTGGCTGTCCCTGCTGCTCCAACTGAGCCTCTCCAGCACCGCTGGACATCAGCATGCCCTCAGTGCCTGCACGCTGTCCCTGATATGCACTAGAGTGCGGGGACCATGGAGGTACAGATTTACACATAGGTGTGTTTTCTTCCTCTGGATGAAGTTCCTGGAAACAAATAGTTTAGCTTTGTCCCATTTTTTAAAAAATATTTTTTAGTTGACAATGGACCTTTATTTTCTCTATTTGTATGTGGTGCTAACAATCGAACCCAGTGCCTCACACATGCTAGGCAAGCGCTCTACCACTGCACCCCATCCCCGGCCCCACTTTGTTCCCGTTTTAAGTAGAATAAGGAAATTGAATCATGTAATACCGGAGACAACAAAAGTGACTGAATCAAGGTTTTTAACTTATTTAAACACTGGGCCAGACCAGTAAGACCAAAGTCAACAGAGACAAATGTAAACACCCACTCTAGGTTTAAGGTATTAATCAGTGTCTTGAAAAATGACCAGAGGTGACCACAAGCCTCCTGCAGTGGGGCACCTTTCAGCCTGTGGCTGCCTCCGTCCGTCCGTACAGCGTGTGGGTGTGGCCACGGGCGCCCTGCTTGCAGGCTGGGCTCCTCGGGGGCAGCCTCGTGCTTGTAAAGTCCCTATCTCAGGAGGGAGACCAGGTGGGTGAGGGCCTGGAGAGTGCCTTATACGGAGCCGTGAGACTGACCGTTTCTGACAGCTGAGGTTTCTCGCTGAAAAGAAAGGTCCGTCCAGCCGTAGGAGGAAGGACAGCCCTGGAACCAGCTCCCTGGAGACCCGCTGTGGAGACCGTGGGCAGGCCGGTCCCCATGCTGCTGGGAGGCGCTACCAGGTGCAGAGGCCTGGGCCGCAGGGAGGCCCCAGCTGCTGTCTGAAGCCCCCCACAGCCCTGGTCCAGCGGCCAGTGGTCCTGCACCCCCTCCACAGCCCTGGTCCAGCAGCCAGTAGCCCTGCACCCCTCCCGTGCCCTCCCAGGGCACCTCTGGGTCTCGAGTCAGTGCCGGAGACGCAGGGGCAGTTCAGGGGACATGGGGCTCCTCACCCCTATGGGTGGCGGTGGCGTCTCAGGTGAGCGTGGTGAATGATGCAGATCCTGTGGCTCTGTCACAGTCAACCGCCTGGGTGACCTCAGGAATGACAACGACCCGAACTGCACGTACGAAGGTGACAACAACGTCCTTCTGCAGCAGACGAGCAGCTACCTGCTGGGCCTCCTGGAGCACTGCGGGCCAGGTGGAGGGGGCCTCACGCTGCAGGGGCCACGCAGCGTGACCGCTGAGCTGGGCGGGGGTTGCTGTGTCTTCAGGGCGGGCTTGGGGGTTCCTTTCACCAAAGTCACGGAGTGTGTGCCCTAGACGGAGCTCGCTTCAGAAGCCCGCTGCAGACCGTGGACTTTCTGGAGGCCCACCCCAGCATCCTCGGCCAGAGGCTCACAGGCACCCACCAAGCTGACTGGCTGGACTCTGCAGGTGTGTCCCTTCCCCCTGGTCATGGGCAGGAGGTTTCCTGGCTCTCTTGTTTTCTGTCTTACCCCAGACAATGCTGGGCCACGGGGGTCTCTGGTGGCTAGCTAGGGTGCCGGGCAGTGGGGGGTCCTGGGTGCGGCATGGGCATTTGCTTTTATCTTTAATGACTTGTTCTTGGGCCATCTTTCTGTGCCTGTGGCTCGGAGGTGCTGGCTCCAGGGTAAAAGGAAAGTGCCCTTCCCGCCACCAGACCTCTTCCTCCCCGGGAGGCCATGGGAGAGGCCTCTGTGCTCTGGCCTCTGCCTGCTGTGTGTCCTGAGCCCCTGGTGTCCCCGGTGCTCAGGCACACACTGCGCTGCTGCAGACTTAATGGTTCCCGTCCGCTGAGGCTTTCTGGAGGACTGTGGGGTGGCACTGGGCTTTGTACACAGGAGGCCAGAGGATGAGCATCCTCGAGGGCCCTGGATCCCCAGGATAAAGAGCCACCAGCCTCCTCCCCAGGAGGACAGGAGCAGGGCATCCCAGCCACCAGGCCCCTTGTCAGCCAGAGCAAGGCAACTGCCGGCGCCCGGCACGCCCTCCTCAGCCCCCAGCCTGCGGAGCTCCCAAGAGGGCCTGCAGCAGAGAACCAGCGCCGGGGCAGCACCTGCAGGAGGCCGCGCTGCAGAGTGACCCATTGTCATCGTCGTCATTGTGATCCAGGAAATGCAGCCCAGAGTAGCTGCCATATTCCCCGCCATCACCTGCTGATACAGCTGTTCTGACAGCAACAGATCTTTCCGTTATCAATCTGCCTTTTTAATGTGCTAATAGTAAATGGGGTCACGTGAAGATCTATGTCTGAGCTTCCCAAGTGTTGCCACAGAAAGCACTAGAAAGTGCCCTCACCATGGTAGTTCCTTCAGCCACCAGAGCTCTTTCCCCCAGTCGTCAGGCCTTGTGAAACTGGAATGCAGGGCTCAGCTTCCCCTACCTGCCGGCTCTGCCTGCCTCTCCCCGTTCCTGGGCAGTGAGAGCAGGAGCGCTGGGCCCTCCCGGCACACCCGCCCCAGCAAGCCTGCCAAGCTGCGTCCTGTGCTTTCCTGCTTAACCGTGCGAGACCCAGCAAAGTGGAAGTGTTTTCTGGAGGAGAAACTGCAATAAAACCACTGGCTGCAAGCACGTGTCCCACGTACGCGTGGTCACAAACCCCAAGTCTGGCCCTGGCCTCATGTGGGTCCAGGGAAGCCTTATATGGTGACCTTTGGCCCTCCGGCTCTCCTGGACTGGCAGGAGCATGGCTTTCCGGAATCTGCCAGTGACTTTAGAGGTGCACGGGACCCAAGACCCTCACCTTCAGGACACAGAGCTGTTGCTGACGGGTGGCAGGAGCTGCCTGCTGCCAGTCCCCACTCAGTGCGAGACGTGCTAGATCGTGTCCTGCAGCCGGCCCTGTCCATCTGTCCCGGGGTGGGCACGGGCAGCTGCTGAGGGCTCTGTTGCTGATCTCCTCTCTTTCCTGTTGTGAAGCCCCCCTGGCTGCGTACAAGTGGCTGGTGTGCTACTTGCTCCAAGAGAGTCACCAGAAGTTAATTCGAGAGAGGAGGTCCCAGAGCAGTGACTTCGAAGCAAGAAACAACAGCCAGGTACTTGCTTGTTTTGAAATCTACTTTTTTGCCCCTAATTCCCTTGCTGTTGTGTCCTGGGAAGTCCTGCGTCCCTGTGGCTGCCGCCCTACCCCGGAACTCCCAGAGCCTGGGATGATCGCTGGCCTCCGGCACTTTGCTCCTCTGTGGGATGGCGGTGGCACCTGCTTTATGGGGTGGGGGAGGGGTCGAGGCGCATAGTTACCAAGCCTCGTGGCCTCTGCTGGGGCCAGAGCTGTCCTGGGGAGTGGAGAGGGGGCCGTGACAGCCTTGGTCTTCTGTGAAGTGCCAGTGCAGGGCCTCAGGCTCCTCCTGATGGGACGGCTCCTGAGCCTGCCCCACTGCCCGGCGCCCAGCTCTTCTCAAGGGCCCACCCCCTCCCTGGGTCTTGGTGGGAATGGGCCAAGCAGCTCGTGAGTGGCTTGGGCAGCTTGTGGTTCTGCAGCTGGGTGCCTGCGGGAGCACTTGGTGTGGAGCACTGCTCTGTGGTGGGCCAGCCCTGTGCGGAGGATCCACGGGGACAGGGTCCTCTGGGAGGCCCTGGTGAGCACACCCGGGCCTCGCAGGGCTGCTGCTGCCCCCTCCTCTCGGTGTCAGGTAAGAGGCCAAGCAGCTGCTCGGGAACCCAGGTGGCTCATCTGCCCAGGGTGCTGGGCTCCTGCTGAGCGGGAATGAACTAGATGGAGCCTAGGACTTAATGAATTCAGCAGATGGCCAAGCTTCTAGTTCAGCTTCTAGTCCACAGTGGCCCAACTAGGAGGCTTAGAAAGACCTTCTGGAACAGGCCACTTTCTGTACCCTGGGGCTGGGTCATGGCAATTTGGTCATCTGGGTAGGATGGTTGGCCACTGGCTCTGGCCACTCCTGCCTGCTGGTCCAGTGGTCATTCTAAAATGAGTAGCAACCTGCCCTCATTACCAACTGAGACCCCTGAAGAGATGGTAGCACAAGTCACCCCTGCCAATAGCACCTGCCAACAGCACCCACCCCCAGCACTGCAGGAGGCCCGAGCGGCCTCCGTGCTGCCCTTGGCCAGTGCTGGGCTCTGGCCATGCGTCCTCAGCACCACATATGGCATGGTGCTTGGGGAGCACTTTGTTGGGTGCTTCACTAATGGGCTTCTCAGCTGCCTTTCAGTGAATCCAGCTGCAAACAAGACAGGCCCCAGGGTCTGGGTCCAGCTGGGATGGGCTTCCTGGGAGAGCCAGAGCTGACCATGCTGCCGTGTGGCTGCACAGAGGGGCAGGAGGCAGGATGGAGGTGGCTCCGAGGCCTTGGGGAGGGAGCACCAGGACAGGCTGGCTCCCTGCTCAGGATCACAGGGAGTTTAGGAGCCAGACTGCAGACAGCTGAGAGCTTGCAGGGGCCTGGCTGGATGCAGGCTGCGGGAGCACAGTCCCTGCCCGACCCGTGAGGTCAGCAGCCATGTAGCATGGGAAGAAACGCAAATTGTTTACCTAACCTCAGTCCAGGACCAGTCTCCTGAAGGCGGGGACCTCTGAGGCTACAAAAGAAAACTGATTTGACAGTTGAAAAGTTCAGCCTTCTGGGCTGGGTGTGGCTCGAGGCAGAGGCTTGCTGAGTGTGTGAGGCCCTGGGCTGCAGCCAGCACTGAAGGAAGAGGAAAGCTGGACTTCCCTGAGGGGCAGCAGTCACCTGCAGCACAGCCAGCGGGGCCCTGGGCTGGGAGCGTGGGGAAGCACGACCAACGGGGACCTACGGGTGGAGGCCACACGCCCCAGGCATTGGCTGGGGTTGGGCAGCAGCTACTCTGCGTGCTGCCCTTTGGGGCCATCACCGGCCACTCTTGTTGAGGGGACAGTGTGCTTCCTCCTCCCCCAGCAGGCTTTACTGACTTTCTTCACCTGTGGCCCTTTGCAGAGGTGAGTGCCCTTTATTGCGTTCCTACTGCGGCCCCATGTGCACAGTAGGTTATTTAAAACCAAAAGCACTTTTTGGTGCCTCGGCTGGGAAGCCCCCTCCTGTGCTGGCCAGTGCTGTTGAAAGGTGGTGGTGTCTTCATCCCTGCCTCGCTGACCCCAGCCCTGGGACCAGCCCTGCACGGAACCCAGAGCCCCTGCAAGACCTGCAGAGAAGGACTTTTTCTCTCCCTCTAGCCACCCTGGGCTCTGTGCATCACATTATGTCATTTGAGGAATTAAGGAATCTGAGGGGGAGAGCAACGCCCAGGCCTCCTGGCTCAGCTGTGCTGGGAGATGGACCTGGACCTGCCGACCTAAAGCCCAGCTGTCCTCTGTTCTGCACCGATGGGTCTGGGCCTGGACAGCTTGCAGTTGGGTTTTGCCCAAAGTGTCCATTGCTTGTTAAGGTGCGAGGCCTCAGAGACAGGCACAACGAGTACTCGATTCTCCCTTTCTTTCCTGGCTGGAGGTGTCTGGGGTTTGTGAGAGGGAAGGCTGGCCTTGGGGACCGATGTGCAGACAGGATGGCTGGGATTTAGGCACAGCCAGGTCCCTCTGTGTGCCCTCTGTCCATGAGCCTCAGGGGTCACTGCTGCAGGGTGGCACCTGGTCCATAGCTGCGACTCCTGTGTACCTGTTGCCTCCTGAACTAGGGACAGTGGAACAGCTCTGGGGGCACTGAGACTGGTCAGAAGTTTGCTCTGGAACAGGCCCCACACCCACTGTCCTGTCCACGACTGGTACAGCTTTGGGGACAGTGAGTTGCCCACACTGGTTCCAGGAACACCTTGGCCTGAAGGCACCAGCTGTAACAGTGACGATGGGGACGCCCTTGTCCCATGCCCCAGACCACCTTGGTCACTATTGCAGTCAGATCTACTGACTGCAGCAACAGACACTGGTGAGGAGTCTGTCCCTGGAGCCTGTGACCAGTGGTCTTATCTGGACGTTTCCTAAGAATGCAAGGGCGTGTCCTTATGCTGAGCCACAACACAGGTGCTTCCCAAGGTGTGAGGAGCGTCACCTGCGAGCTCCAAGCTGACCCTGAACAACACCCAGGGCTCCCGACCACAGCTGTGGATGCTTCTGTGCAGAGATGGTCAGTTCTTGGCCGCACGCGCTGCTCACAGAAGCAGCTGCCACCTCCTGGAACCAGGTGTCCCTGCTGCGTGGTGGCGAGCTACAGGGGCAGCTGTCTTTCCACGCTCAGCAGCCACCCATCCAGCCCGTGGCACAGCAGAAATGGAGATGTGCTGCTGTCACAGGAAGACGATAAAAGAGTGTCACCTGAACACTAGACAGTCTGTGTGGCAGAAGGGAGGGCATGGACAGAAGAGCAAGCCTGGCTCAGGCCCCAGCTGACGTCCAGGCCTGTGGGATTGACCTCACCTCTGACCCCAGAGAGGACACCCGGTGGAGGAGGGCTCGTGGTGTGTGCTGGGGTGTGGGTGGGACTTTCTGGACCTGCCGGGCTCAGCCTGCCCGGTTCATGTCCCCTCTCTTCCCCATTTTGTCAGCGGGTGGAGGGAAGACGGGGGAGGACGGGGGAGCCCAGGAAGCCAGAGCACCTGGCCCAGCCACATGGCCAGCCAGAGGACGCAAGCAGCCGGAGGGCTCACCCACCCTGAACTCAGCGGAGCCCTGGGAAATGTGGGCGCAGGTCCAGCTGGGTCCATAGCAGTCCTCACCTCCCTGCCCTGCCTCCAGCCTCTATTGGCCAAGGCAGGGACACGCGCACCTTAGCATGTGAGGGTGGGTCAGGGCAGGCTGTGGCGGAGGCCCTGTGGGCCTCCAGCGGGCCTACCTTACAGTGTGCATGACCCTGTGGGCTCTTGGGACAGGACAGTCTGGTGGCAGGAGGTAGAGGGAGGAGTGTCTGCTGTCCAGAGGCTGCGACTGTGCCCGGGGCCCTGGGGAAGGCCCGCCTGGGACTGGAGACCCTGTGCTGCCCCGAGGGTGAGCAGGCCTGAGGGGAGGCTCCATGCCCCTGCAGTCAGGTGGGGTGAGCCCTGTGTGTTCCAGCTGAGGTGGGGGCAGTGTCACACGCAGGGGCGCCGGTCCCCATCCGTCTCTTGACGTGTTATCGTCAACCTCAGAAGCAGCTCACGCTCACTCACAGACCAAGCAGTGCACAGTTGTTCCCGGGACTTAAAAGGACCTGGTGAGACTGTAAATTGGAGATGAGGGAAGGAAAACTAAGGGTTGTCAGCAGATATTTTGGGTATAGGTTAGAAGACAAAGCGGGACCCGACTGAGAGCCATGACCCCTTGCTGCCAGTCTCTGCCCAGAGGCTCAGGCAGGCTGGGCTGGGCTGCGTCGAGTCTGGCCTCCTGTCTCAGGGCGAATGCCTGAGCAGAGGGCAGAATGGCCTCTTTAGGAACTTAGGTGACACTTGGAGGAGTGACACGCTGCCAGCAGTGTCACTGGGGCAGGCCACGGAGCCCCTCTGGGTCCCTCAAGTGTCCCAGCTACAGAAGACTGCAGGCCCTGCACCCTGGGGGCCACATGCTGGTGTCACCTCCCCTGGGCAGCAGCAGCCTCCCGAGCCTGCCCCGCCCCTGTGCTGTCACTGCCGAGCCAAGTTCCAGATGGCCTGAGCTGGGCACAGGGGTTCTGGGGCCCAAGTGCCAGGCTGTGCATGGCTGTGTCCGCATGGCGCTTCTGTTGGGTGTGTGGACCAGCTCTTGAGGTGTGCTGTGTCCCCGTCCCCCACCCAGGGGGCCTGTGGGACTGGCCTCATCAAGGCCTTGGCCTGCGTTTCCTGGCAGCCCTGTGGGGCGCAGCCTGGTGGACGCGGCCCTGTTCTGTCTCCAAGGTGTACCACTGCCGCTCGCTGGCCCTGGTCTTCCTGGAGCTCACCGTGGTGCAGCGGTTCCACGCCTACACGCACGGCCCCAGCGTGCCGTCCTCACTGCGGGCCGTGCTGGGGCGGCTCAGCGCTCTCTACGCCCTGTGGTCGCTGAGCCGGCACACGGCTCTGCTCTATCGAGGTGAGACCGCTGTCCTGGCCGGCCTCCCGGCACAGGAGCCCCCTGGGACCCATGCCCTGTGAACGCAGGCAGCTGTGCCGTGCCCGTGTGGCAGCACCTCCAGGCGGGCTCAGTGGAGGGGCCCAGGTGCCCCAGTGCAACATGAGGCCAGCAGATGGGGCAGAGAAATGTCAGCACCCGCTGGCCAGATGCAGCGCCCCTGTCCACAGTCCCTGCAGAGTCAGCCTCCTGTGCGCTTCATTGATGCTTCCAGAAGTGTGCGTGTGTGTGTGCATGTGTGTGCGTGTGCGTGTGTGTGTTGCAGTCTGGGACTGAAGCCAGGGCCCCATGCGTGCTGGAAAAACTGTCCACTGCTGAGCTGCGCCCACCCCTCTTACCTGTTACTCTGAGCAGAGTCTCGCTGGGTGGCGGTGCTCAGCCTCTGGAGTCCCTGGGGTAGCAGGTGCACCACCGTGCCTGGCTCAGGAGGCCACTGTCACCGGGAAGTGGGCTGGGTTCCAGAGAGCAGAGCCAGCCCTGTGGGCCACAGGCAGACACAGGCCTGGGCTGCTGGGACAACACCGCCAGGAGCTCCCAGTCTAGAGATCTTGGGTGGCTTCTTGGAGGAGGCGGTGCCCAAGCTGATCTGGAAGACTGGCAGGGCCGGGGAGCCAGGGTTCTCCCGGGGAGCCTTTTCTGATGCTCTCTCCTAGTCACCCCATGAGCCCTCCCTGTGCTGGGGCTGTGTCTGGACTTGTGGGCAGTGAGGTCCCCCCACCACCAAGACCAGCTTTGGGCCCCTGGGGTGGTGGCGTTCCCCATGGAGGCCCAGGTCAGCAGAGTGGCCAGCAGAGGAGGAGCTGGGCAGGATAGCGCCCAGCGCTGTTTGAGGAGGCTGCGTGGCCAGACTCCATTCTCTAGAGGAAAACCCTCCAGGAAGCGAATCCTTGAGCAAACACCTTCTCAAACACACAGGCCCTGCCCCTGGACCTGTTAGGTCTCCGGAGGAGCCAAGGGGCTGGAGGTGGCCCTCCCTTGGGTTGATTCTCCCACCCCAGTGGCTCTAGAGGCCCACGGACCCTGCATGCCACGGCTCCGTGGCCCTCCTGGTCCCTCTGTGGTCCTGGGTACCCGGCTGCCACACGTCTCTTCTGGCCTCCTTCGGCCTCGAAGGCCCCGCCTGGGTTCCTTCTTCAGAAGCACCAGCCCAGCCTCCCGCCCTGGCTGGTGGAGCCCAGGCCCTCAGAGCTGCGTGTCTCACTGCCTCTCCTCCGGCCAGGCCAGTTTCCTTGTCCCCAGTGCCTGGCCCTTGACTTGCCTATCACATGCTCAGAGGAGTGGATCCAGGCAGGGACAAGGTCTGAGTGCCGCAGTCCTTCCCGGCTCACGGCTGCTGGGCAGCTCCACCCAAACAGGTTCCCGAGGGCCTGTCCAGGGCCTCCTGGGCGCACTGCTACGGGGGCAGGGGGCCACGGCCCAGCCCTGCTGTGACAAAGGCTGTGCTTACAGGTGGATACTTATCTGATGAGCACTCAGGGACACAGATGGAGAGCGCCATCCTGGACCTGTGCACACAGGTGAGTGGCCGTCTGTGACCCCTGTGTGTAGTCGCCAGGATGCATGACGTCTCTGTCTGCATGCTGCGGGGTGGCCGGCATATCAACGCACACCCATGTCACGCGCTGTGCTACGTGGTCAGGACCCTGAAGTCGCTTCCCACCTGGCAGGGTGGCTAGGACAGGTGATCCCAATTACTCAAAGGAAAAATGTCATGCTTCCAGGAAAACTCTGGGGGTCTCTGCAGATAGGATTCTTTTGTGGCCTTGAAGAGCAATCTGAGACAGGACAGGGGCCCTGCACCCTGCTGGCCTTACCGGAGCCCATGGCCTCTGCAGTCCTGTGACTCCTGCCCCATTGCTCTGGGTCAGGCAGGCAGCAGTCACCAGGTCCTCCGAGACCAAGACGAGCCTCTGGGGACAGCTCTGGTTAGCAGGCTGCACTGGGGTCTCTGCCCGCATCCCCACCTTGCAGGGAAAGACAAGCCCGGAGTCCTGAGTGAACAGCAGTGCGGTGGAGTGTCCAGACACAGTGGTGACCGGGCCCTGAGTCAGAGCGGCCTGTGCCCGCCTGGGTCCCAGGGCCTGGCTGCTGACTCGGTGTGGCCCTGAGAGTGCGGGTGGTTGTCAGTGTGGGGACCGTGTTTTCCAACAGCTGAGAGACGACGCGGTTGCCCTGGTGGACGTGATCGCTCCTCCTGACTTTGTTCTGGACTCACCGATCGCCAGGGCTGATGGCGAGGTAAGGACCCCCTCATCTGGGTGGGATGTGGGCTGTCCCAGGGGCTGGCGGGAGTCTCTGTGGCACCGTGGAGCCTCTTGGGACCTCGTCACACTTCAGGGAGCCTCCGGGGTGGGTGTCGGGTGCTCTCACTGGCTGCTGGCCATGCCGTCCCCGGCCTGCTCTTCCCCCGAGGGACGGAGCGGCTGCCCCGTCACCCAGGCCCAGGAGTGGCAGTCGGCCCGGCCTCCCTGCTCTCCCCGCTGCCTGCCCCAGACCTTGGCCTGGCTCAGGGCTGGCTTCCGCCGCCTCTGAGTTCCAGTCGCAGGGGTGGCACTGCAGACATCATGAAGGACCATCCCTGGCCACTGCCCCGGTCCCCTCCTGGTCAGCATGTCACTGCTTGACCTGCTGCGTTAAGGTCTCCACCCCAGCTCAGGCCCCCAGCTCTCGGTGACTGTCCACAGCCCTGGGGCTGCTCTCCCCTCCCCGCCCACCTGGGCTCCCGTGGCCTCTGCCAGGCCCCGTCATTCCTGCCTCTGAGCTCCACAGAGGTTTCTTTAGAAGCAGGTGGGTCAGCCTGCCGGCGATGGAGCCCCCCAGCACCCCACCCCCAGATCCCCCCGCCACCGCCCTGCAGCACTGCTCCCAGGTGCTGCTCCTGCCCTCGGACCCAGCTCACCATCCTCCCACACTCTCCTAATGTGCTCCCCCCCCGCCCAGGCCTGGGCACCTGCTCCCGCTGCCTGGAGCGCCCTGTTCACTCGCCTGAGCCGGGCACTGCCCTCCCTCGCAGAAGCCTTCTCTGGCTCCCCCAGGAGCGTCCCCCACCCACTCCACTGCCCTGTGACCCTTGCAGGGCTCATCATTGTGCCTAAGGCATCTCCCTGTGTGACTCTTGCTCAGTGAGTGGCAGTGTCACACAGGTGACACTCACAGGTCCACCTGTCCTCACCCAGAATTCGATACCCAGGGCCTCTCGGCCCCTTGAACCACGGGGACCTGGCATTGCAGTCTTTCCTCTCGTGTCTGAGGTCTGCTGCTGCGGCTGTGGGGGCATGTGTCACCCAGCCCAGGCCCCCGGGGTCCCCCAGAGGGACCTGCCAACCTGGGCTCTGCCTTAATGGAGCCTGGGCAGGGAACACCAGAATCAACACTTCATAGCCGTGACAGACTTGTCCAGGGAAGGGCAGGTGCCGGCCTCACAGTCCAGGCCACTCCTGGGTTGGGGTGGGCACACCACAAGGCAGAGCTGGCCCGGGTGGGCAGCATGGAGGACCTGAGTGCCTCAAACCAGGAGGGACAGGGCAGTCATCCAAGGCCCACAGTCCTCCAGCAAGGCTCTGCCTCTCACCCTCCCTGGCCCACACTGTGTCCCCCTGTCCACTTTGCTGATGGGACACAAGTCCAGAGAAGCCCTGTGGGTTGCCCAGGGTTGCCCAGTCAGCATGCCCAGCCAGGGTCCAGGTGGAGAGGTGGATCCTGGTGCTTATGAGGAAGAGGGGAGGGGACCTTGGGTCCCAGTGGGAACCTGAGGAGAGGGGCTTTCCCTCCCCTGGGGGCTGACCAGGCAGACAGGCAGCGGGGCCTGCCGTGGAAGGTCCTGTGGCTGGCGGAGAACCCCAGCACGTAGCCTGTGCGGCAGGGAGGGTCGCCCCGGCTCCTGCGTCTGAGCAGTTGCCTTGCTCGTGAGCGGGAGGTGTAAGAAGAAGGAGCCTCGTGTCCTCAGGGTGGAGAGGGCCCTCTGGCTCTGGGTGCCACAGTCAAGCCAGAGCCTGCCAGAGGTGTCACCTGGTGGGGTGGCCTGGACTGCACCTTTTTTCCAGCTACTAGGAGCCAAGCTTTAACAGGTGCGACCAGGTAGGAGTTCAGTGAGCAAACCCCCGAGAAGATCGAAGGCCCAAATGAGCACATGCTTCCCACGTGAGAGCTGCTGGGGTGTGTGCCCAGGAGAAGCAGCAGCCTGTCTGGGTGGCCACTCGCGGTGCTGGAGCTGACAGGTGTGCCACAGGCACAGGCAAGGGGCCATCCTCAGGTGAGGGTAGCCGCCATCAGTCAGGGCAGAAGGGCCCGTTTCCTTAGGCCAGGTCCTTTGGAGTCACAGGCCCCTCTGCCCTTGGTGGCTGAACCTGTCTCCAGCGGGTGGAGGACCAGGCCCCAGCCAGGCTGGTTCAGGACCGTCCTCCGGGGTTTCCCACAAGGCGATGTGAGCAGCAGGCAGTCCAGCACAGGATCCCAAGGGGGCTCTGGCTGCACCAGGGCCCGTGGGCCACATGGGCCCAGGCACCCCTCCGGCCGGGCCTGCTCTCCAGCACTTCTGGCCTGCTCGGCTGGTGGTGCAAGGGTGCCGGAGGACATTCTCAGGGCGGACTGAAGGTGTGGGCTGCACAGGTAGTGCCCACCTCTGCAGTGAGCCCGGGGAGCAGCTCGGGGCCTGCCGTCGTAGTTCACAACTGAATTGTCCCAATTGTTTTCCACTTCTGAGAAGTGACTGCAGAGGATCCCTGTCCTCGACACGGCCTTCCCGGGACCCGCTGAGCCCTTTCTTCCCCTGTACCTTGTGTTTCCTGCAGCTCTATAAAAACCTCTGGAACGCCATCCTGCAGGAGCGTGGGGTGCTGGAGCGCCCGTCGTGGTGGCCAGAGTTCTCTGGGAACAAGCCCGTGGTGGGCAGCCTCCGGGCCAAGCTGTAGCCGCGCTGGCTGCAGTGCCCCATGTAGCTGAGCCAGTCAAGCCCAGCAGGACATGGCCACCAAGCCGGCTCCGCAGACGCCCAGATGGCCCCTTCTCCAAGTTCCAGTGCCTCACCGTGCCCAGCGCTAATGGCTCTGCACCCGGGTTGAGCAGCATTGCCCTGGGGGAGTGTCTGGGGTCCCGAGCTGCTGTGTGGAAAGGGACCTCGCATGGTCACTGGAGTCCACACCTCCTTCCTGGGCTCAGGTCCCCGACTCAGAGTGGCCACTCACTGTCCAGGCCTTCTGATCCCCGTGGGCATCACAAGCCACAGCTTCTCCCAGGACTCCCTGGTTTTTCGGCGCCAGCTGGGCGGCCACATGACTGTACCCTGACCTCCTTAGCTCATACCACAGGCCCTCTGCACGACTCGGCGTGAGGCCTCAGGGGAGAACCGTGGGTCACTGCTCTTGGTGCATCTGGAAGTTTCCACTGAGGACATTTCCCAAAGCTGCAGAGCACAGGGGTGTGAGCAAGGGCGGCATCGTGGCCCACTGTGGGTGGGCAGTGCCCAGGGCTTCCTGTTGAGCGTTCCTCATGGACCCTTCCGTATACAAGAGGCGTCCCCACAACCTGGCCACAGTTAAATGAGCGCTTCATGCTTTCTCAGGGTGTGGTCCACTGTGCCCATCTCCTCCTCCCCTCAGAGAAAATGGGAGGAAGATCCCAGACCCTCAGCAGCCTGGAGGGTCTGCTCTGAGCGCAGATGCATGGTAACCATGGTGCTGCCGGTGCCCCGCCAGTCACACCTCATGTGGCCTGCCCAGGCTCAGAGGCACGGTCCCCTGCTCAGCCATCCTGCCTGGGCACCCAGCCAAGAAGTGGGTGGGCCTGGGGCCTGGCAGCCAAGGCCACTCCATCTCTACCTGGTGCCCCTGGTCAGACACCGGAGCTGTGCATTCACTGATGGGGCTTCTCTGCCCAGATCCATGGCCTTTCCCCACCGTGAGGAGCAGGCCCTGAGTCCTCCTGTCCCCCTGCCTGAGTGGGAGTCCCGGTGCCCTCCCGCCTTAGCACATCCAGGCCCAGCCCTCCCCGTCCAGCAAGAGAGCCCGCCTTACCTGGGCACCTGGGGATCCCTGTGCTGTGCCGTTTCTTTTTTACCTTCAATCAGGCGGGGCCTGGGTTTACCGCCTGTCCTTGGGTTGGAAGCCGCTGTCCTTTCATCAGCAGGACATGGAAGTTGTCAAGAGAACGCTGCATCTGGTGCTCACTCAGGAAGGCTCTCTGCGTGTGCCGCCTGGTCCTGCGTGTCCCTGTCCTCATGTGCGGCTGTGACAAGCTCCCAGAGCAGGGTTGCCTCACGGTCCGGGGGTTTGACCGACCATCAGTACGCAGGTGTCTTCTGCCCCCGCAGAGGGTCCCTTCCACAGACACGACGCCCACCCACAGGCCCGCTCAGGCCACCTGCCGGCTCCACCCCAGTCCTGTGGGCACACTGGACCTGAAGGCCAGGGGGCAGGGTTAAGGGCAGAGGTGGTGTTATGGAGTCAGCTTGTAAGTAGAGATCATTTAAAAGATAACACATTGTGAAAGCAGCAGTAAAAATTGAATAATTGGAATAAAACGTTTAATCTTAATCTCTGCCTTCTCACACTCCTTTTCTGCTGATGAACCGGGCATGTGGTCTCAGGTACTATTTTGAAAATGTAGAATCCTTCCAAAAATAAAATGAATATCAGCCCCACGCTCAGAAGCAGCACCTGGTGTCTCAGGTGTTTAGTGGTGACAGTGGCCTGGACTGCCCAGGTTGCCATCCCCGCCGGAGGGCCTCCCTGGCAGGTGAAGTGTTAGTGCTCCTGTCCCCAGCGCCTTCATCCCTACACGAAGGCGGCTTTTCCATGGGAACGGGCACACCCTTGGAGGGCGGCAGCAAACCCCCAGGAGACACGGGTTAGACACTTCCCCTCTGAGGCTGTGGTGGCCACGGGTGCACCTGTGTCTGCACGTGGGCAGCTCCCCACTCCCACGGGGGAGGCCGGGCAGTGAGAGCCAGGGCCCACTGCACAGCTGCTGGACGCCCACGGCATCATTTTGCTGTCACAGGGGCACACAGCCTGGAGCCTGGCACAGGTGTTCTGGGGGCCAGGAGCCCGTGTCCTGTAGGACTTGGTGAGTTGTCCCAGCAGTGGCCTTGCCGTTCCTCGTGTCCAGTACCACGCTCCCGTGTGGCGCTCCCATGCCGCTCTGCTTCCCTTTGCGCCTGCCGAGGCGGCAGCCTGTGCTGCTGGGATGACGTCTGCTCTCATTCTTTGCCCGATGGAGCACTTAGTTTTCAGGTTTTTACTTGTAAGGAGTTTTACATAGTAAGTGACTAAAGCGTTGACATATCCATTACCAAGGATTTTTCCTGACTTGTCACTTGCCTTCTAATTGCATTCATTTTCCCCTTTTGATGTAACATTGTAAAACTTAAAATTTTAAATCAGAAACAAACATCCAAATTTAAAAGCCAAGAATCATTTGTGCCATTGAGGTCATCCTTGGAAATTCTCTCACACCAAAGGTATTTCCATTTTTATCTGTTTTCCTTTCCACTGAGCTTTCCTGCCAAATGTGTCTCCCAGCCCCGCAGGGACCATACCCACCTGGCCACGTGGAGCCACTGCCTGGCTCCCAGAGTCAAGGAGGGTTGTGTTAGTCAGTCAGTGGGTCACGTTAGTGTTATCCACATGGAAAGTGGACTAGGGCAGAGGACCTGGCAAGGTGCCCTCTCACCTGTGGTGGGCACAGGCCTGTGGGCGATGCTTCAGGCTGAGAGCTCCCACTGGGTGTAAGGGGGCAAGACCCTGTGGAGTGTGGGCGTCTGGGAAGCACAGTGGGAAACACCTGGGAACCAGGGAAGAGGGGGAGACCCGTACGAGAGCCCTGGGCACCTGGGGTTGGGGTCTGCACTGCCGTTGTCCCATGGTTCTCAGTGGCAGTGAGCTGGGGTCCTGCTTTCCATCCTGGGCTGTGTGAGTGACATGGAGCAGCTGTTGGGGTCATCACAAGCTCTGATCATTTCTTCCCATTTTTTTTGAGGGGGGTGGTTCTGGGGATTGAACTCAGGGGCACCCTAACCCGTCCCCAGCCCTATTCTGTGTTTTATTTAGAGACAAGGTCTCACTGAGTTGCTGAGGGCCTCACTGTTGCTGAGGCTGGCTTTGAACTCGAGATCCTCCTGCCTCGGCCTCCCGAGCCCCTGGGATGACAGGCGTGGCCACCGCACCCAGCCCCACTTTCATTTTTTATCTCTGCAACAATCAGGGTGGCTCTGGCTCTCAGGCTGCCCACCGGCAGTGAGTGAGCGTTGACCAGGATTTACTGAGCACCTAACCATGGCTCTGTCCTGGTCACGAGAGGGCTTCCTTCTCTTGGACCTGCTTCTTGGGGGCATTTGGCTAGTGCCCAGACTTCATGTGTGATGCGTCTCACCAGGCGGTGCCCCCCAGAAAAACATCGCAGCCCAGGTCACTGTGGGTCAGTTGGTCCTGGTTCCTCCTGTCCAGCTGTGGACTCATGAGTCTCATGTCATCCCCTGCTTCGTCCTAACAGATCCCAGTTCTGTCCCAGGTTCTTCCCGACAGACGCAGCCCACTGTGCTGCTTCTCCAGCCTGGGGCTGCCCCGGGACCCGTTTCTGCAGGCCCTGGCTGCCTCTGTGAGGGGGAAGCTCCGAGGAGGTTGTGTGACACGTGTCTCCTGCACGCGAACCGGGTGCTTTGCAGCAGGCCACCTTCCAGGCCGGTGAGCCCCACCTGCGCCCCAGCTGCTCGGGTGGACGAGCTGAGCCTGGCTGACTCCACACATGGAGCCCCAAGGTCAGAGGTGGCCACCATGGGGGACTGCTCAGCCCCATGGGCGCCCCCGGCAACACTGGCTGGGCAGCTCCTGTGTCATCACATGGAGACTCCACTGTCCATGGGGATGGCCGGACGTCACAGCCTCTAGGGGCACCTGAGTCACTCAGTGCTGCCCAGTGACCCCAGGGCAGGCTCTGGTTTGCTCCTGATTCTGCTCTGTGGCCTCTTGCTGGAAACATCCAGGGCATGATCTGTGGGCTCTGGGCTTGGGTCTGAAGTCCAGGAGTTTGATGGGGCTCCCTGTGAGAACCCAGCGTTCCATTCTGTTCCGAGGGTTCCAGGAATGCTCCACCGCCCGGTCCCCAGCCAGTGGAAGGCTGACCTCAGCGGGTTCCATCCCACAGTCTACCCTGCGGTGCTGGGAAAGTGACTCAGCATGCGGTGCCCAGAGGAGGCTGTTCCCAGCTGTGCGGTGGCCAGCAGGAGGTCGGGGAGCACTCTGAAGGGAGGCCTGCTGCTGGAGGGTGTTCGATTCACACACTTGGTGGTGACACTGAGCTTGGCTCATTCCCAGGCTCCGTCCTCCGCCTTTGGCACGGAGCTCAGTGAAGTTTGCTGGGCCTCATGGTTGGTGCTGGAGGCCCATTTGGATGTTCCCAAGGACCCACCGCGTCTGTTTGCACTGATAGTCTTACACGGGCAGGGCTCTTGGTGGGAAAACGAATCCCGAGGCTGGCTGTTCCCGCTTCCTCCCTGGGAGGCTCTTCTACAGGAATCCAGTTTGCAGAAATTCTTAACATCTCTCTCTCTTTTTTTTTAATTGATTTACTTATTTTTTATTCTAACTTGTTATACATGACAGCAGAATGCATTACAATTCATATTGCACGTATAGAGCTCAATTTTTCATATCTCTGGTTGTACACAGAGTATATCCACACCGTTTATGTCTTCATACATGTACTTAGGGTAGTGATGTCCATCTCATTCCACCATCTTTTTTACCCCCATGCCCTCTCCCTTCTCTTCCCACCCCTTTACCCTACCCAGAGTTTGCCTAATCTTCCCATGCTCCCCATCCCAACCCCACTATGGATCAGCCTCCTTATACCAGGGAAAACATTGGTTTTTTTGGGATTGGCTACTTCACTTAGCATTATCTTCTCCAACTCCATCCATTTACCTGCAAATGCCATGATTTTATTCTCTTTTATTGCTGAGTAATATTCCATTGTGTATATATACCACATTCTCTTTATCCACTCATCTATTGAAGGGCATCTAGGTTGGTTCCACAGTTTAGCTGTTGTGAATTGTGCTGCAATAAACATTGATGTGGCTGTGTCCCTGTAGTATGCTGTTTTTAAGTCCTTTGGGTATAGACCGAGGAGTGGAATAGCTGGGTCAAATGGTGGTTCCATTACCAGCTTTCCAGGGAATCTCCATATGCTTTCCATATTGGCTGCATTATTTTGCAGTCCCACCAGCAGTGTATGAGTGTACCCTTTTCCCCACATCCTTGCCAACACTTGTTGTTTGCGTTCTTAATAGCTGCCATTCTGACTGGAGCGAGATGAAATCTTAGTTTTGATTTGCATTTCTCTAATTGCTAGAGATGATGAACATTTTTATATATATTTGTTGATTGCTTGAATATCCTCTTCTGAGAAGTGTCTGTTCACGTCCTTGGCCCATTTATTGGTGGGTTATTTGTTTTTTTGGTGTTTAGCTTTTTGAGTTCTTTATATACCCTAGAGATTAGTGCTCTATCTGATGTGTGAATGGTGAACATTTTCTCCCAAGACATAGGCTTTCTGTTCACCTCACAGATGGTTTCTTTTGCCGAGAAGAAGCTTTTTAGTTTTATGCCATTTATTGATTCTTGATTTCAATTCTTGTGCTATAGGATTCTTGTTAAGAAAGTTGGAACCTGATCCGACATGATGGAGATTTAGACCTACTTTTTCTTCTAATTGGCGCAGTGTTTAATTCCTAGTTCCTGATCCACTTTGAGTTGAGCTTTGTGCATGGTGAGAGATAGGGGTTTAGTTTCATTTTGTTGCATATGGATTTCCAGTTCTCCCAGCACCATTCATTGAAGAGGCTATCTTTTCTCCAGTGTATGTTTTTGGTGCCTTTGTCTAATATAAGATAACTGTAACTATGTGGGTTAGACTCTGTGTCCTCTATTCTGTACCATTGGTCTACAGATCTGTTTTGGTGCCAATACCATGCTGTTTTTGTTACTATTGTTCTGTAGTATAGTTTAAGGTCTGGTCTAGTGATGCCACCTGCTTCATGCTTCCTGCTAAGGATTACTTTGGCTATTCTGGGTCTTTTATTTTTCCAGATGAATTTCATGACTGCTTTTTCTATTTCTATGAGAGATGTTATTGGGATTTTGATTGGAATTGCGTGAAATCTGTGTAGTCCTTTTGGTAGTATGGGCATTTTGACAATATTAATTCTGCCTATCCAAGAACAAGGGAGATCTTTCCATCTTCTAAGGTCTTCTTTAATTTCTTTTTTTTATTATTATTTAATTGTTGGTTGTTCAAAACATTACATAGTTCTTAATATACCATATTTCACAGATTGATTCAAGTGGGTTATGAACTCCCATTTTTACCCCGTATACAGATTGCTGTGTCACATCAGTTACATTTCCATTGATTTACAAATTGCCTTTCTAGTGACTGATGTATTCTGCTGTCTATCCCATTCTCCACTGTCCCCTCACCCCTCCCCTCCCCTCCCCTCCCCTTCTCTCTCTCCATCCCCTCAGAGACGAAGAGCTGGAGAAGAAGAATAACATTAAACAGGGATGATAGGCAGGAGGGAAAGTGAGAGTTAAGGGAAATTGCATGGAACTGGAAGGTGAGCCTCAGGGTTATACACAATTACATATAAGAGGAAAGGAGGAGTAGGAGAAAAATTATATAAGTGGAAGAAACGATTTAATTTCTTTCTTTAGTGTTTTTTAGTTTTCATTGTAGAGGTCTTTCACCTCTTTTGTTGATTCCCAAGTATTTTTTTTTTTTTAGTCTATTGTGAATGGGGTAGTTTTCCTCGTTTCCCTTTCTGGGGATTTGTCACTGATATACAGAAATGCCTTTCATTTATGGGTATTGATTTTGTGTGATGCTACTTTGCTGAATTCATTTACTAGTTCTAGGAGTTTTCTGGTAGAATATTTTGGGTCTTATAGGTATAGAATCTTACTGTTGGCAAATAGTGCTAATTTGAGTTCTTCTTTTCCTATCCGTATCCCTTTAATTTATTTTGTCTGTCTAATTGCTCTGGCCAGTGTTTCAAGAACTGTGTTAGATAGAAGTGGTGACAGAGGGTGTCCCTGTCTTTTTCCAGTTTTTAGAGGGAATGCCTTCAACTATTCTCCATTTAGAATGATGTTGGTCTGCCGTAGGCAGGTCGTCTGTGGGTAGCTGGTGTCTCCGCCCTCAGGAGGGTGGGGTCGCCAGGTGTGAGGGCTGGCCTTGGGTGCAGGGCACCTGGAAGTGGGGTGAGGCACCCCACGGTCCTGTTGGGAGACTGCACCCCAAGGATCTCCTTTGGGGTCTGCTCCTGTGACATGGGCACTGGCTTATCTCTGCTCTGGCCTGGGGACCTCCCAGTCCCTGCCTCTGCATGAGCCCCCTCACCTGCTCCTTCCTACTTCCTGATCAGGAGGTTTTCTCTCGGGGGTCCCGTGAGTGGCCCTCTGGAGGCTGCGCACCTGTCGGGAGGCTGTTCTGAATTGGGCTCTGCCGCTGGGGACTGAGGGGAATTCGGAAACTCTGGGTACCTGGCTGTCCAGTGTCCAAACTGGTGGTTCCCTGACTGAAGATGTGATGGAGGTGACCCTGATGGAGGCCGCTGCCTTCAGCCCTGGGGAGCCGGGTGGCCGGGGCAGGCGATGGCGTGTGCGAAGCGTTCAGAGAGGAGCTGGCCTGTGGCTGTCTTCAGAGGCTGCGCTGTCCCCAGGTGCAGGCAGGCTACCATGCGTAGGGGCCTCTGGCAGAGCTGCCGAGCCCCAAGATGGAGGCGACAGGGGAGCCCTACGTTGTAGACGGGGGACTGCACAGGCGTGGCGGGGTGGCGTATGGGAACCCCGCGCTGTGCTGGCACTGGCTAGTGCCTTGATAAGTTGCTGAGGCTGGCTTTGAGCTCACCATCCTCCTGCCTCAGCCTCCAGAGCCGCTGGGATGACCGTGCCCCCAGCACTTCAGGGGTAGTTTGTCGGCCTCCACTCAGAGGGCCTCCCTCAGCAAGGGTCTCCTTTAAAGTCATAAAACCAACAGTGCATCGTATAAAGGCTGAACTCAGGAAGGGAAGCACCTAGCCCTGCGGCTCACCCTGACCAAGGGCTCCCTATGGGTGCTCCATTCCAGAACCTTCCCGGGGGCCTTTTCTGAGCATGGTTCTACTCCCACTCCTACAGACTCCCCCTCATTCTTCCACGAATACCCAATTTGGAGTCTTTTCCGGGCACCGCACGCGGGGCTCATCCCAACTTCTTGAAGGAAGGCTCCATGTCCCGCCAGGGGAGCTCCGCGGCCGACACCCTCATTCTCCAGCCCTCAGCAGGACAAGCTGCCAGCGAGGGAGGACAAGCCCCTGTGGCGAGACTTTCCTACGCACTGGGACCAAGTCCTACCCACGCTGCTGGACCAGGGCACCGCACGAGCCGCGGCTGGTACTTCAGGAAGCCTCGCAGGGACCGGCGCCAGGTCCCACCACCAGCCGGACGAGGACCACCAGGAGGTCGCAGTTTGGTGCTTTCTGGCTGGACGCTCCCCCAGGAGCTGGGCTGAAGGAGCCTCTGTCCTCCCCTCTCCCCGCCGTCTCCTGACCAGGGCCACAGGGACGGGCTGCCTGCCGGCCATCAGGAGGCAGGGTGACGTGGAGAGGGCGGGGCAGGCTCCAGGAGACTTGGGTTCAGGTTTTCCCCAGAGCAGATGAGATCAGTCAGGCCAAAGGACCCTGGCCTGTCCCTTCCCTTCCCTGCGTGGCCTGGGCACATCCTTAGGATCCCAGTCTGACACCAGGCCATCCTTGGCCCTGGACCTGGTCCCCACAAGGCTGCTCCACAGGCCCACTGAGCCAGTGGCCCAGAGCCCGTGGGCAGGCCACAGCCTGTGGCCGGCAGTGCCCATCACGCTCAGGGGCTGGTGTGCCCATGTGCTCAGGGGGAGGCAGGGGCTCTGCAGACTGACTTCTGGGCCCTTCCTCCCTGGTCCCCTCTCCTCCCTGCCCGGCACTAGACACTGCAGGCCACCCACAGTCCAGCCACTCTGGGCCCCCCGCTCCTGTCGACTGGCCTCGTCTTCTGTCCTGAGCCGCAGTGCAGACCCTCTTGCAGGCCTCACCTCAGCTGGGGCCATGTAGGGCCTGGCATCCTGCCCCAGGGCCGGAGCATCCTTCTTCCCGCCTGGCCTGCCCTGGCCCTGCCCTGGCCCTGAGCACCAGAGGCACTCAGTATCCTGTGCTTGGTGCCCACCTGGAAGCCTGTCCTGCCATCGTCCCTGCCCTCTCCCACTGCCTCTTGTCCCCTGTGTCCACCCAGCCTGGAGGAGAGCAGCCCTTCACGTTGGCAAAGAGCCAGGACCCAGGCAGTGGGCAAGCAGCGGAGCCTCTTCTGTGAAAGGGGTGACCCCTGGGGACTGGAGGAGACAAGGCCACGCTTTCCTTAGAGGCTCAGGGGCAGTGGCTCCCGCCACCACCGCTGGGTGAGGATCAGAGCGAGGCAGAGGGGTGCAGGGGGCCTGGGAGCCTGCGACTGCCCACTCCTGGCAGAAGCTCAGGCGGGTCCGTGGGTCTGAGGTCCCCTGCCTGCAGGGAGGCTGGGTTGGTGCTGGCCTGGTGCTGGCCTGTCTGCGCCTTGGAGGCAGGGCTGTCCTCAGCACAGTCAGCGTGCTGTGCCCCCTGGATGAGGTGGCTTGACAGCTGTGCGTGGGGTCCCGTGGCCAGCCCTCCAGCCGGGATGCTTTGGGGCCCAGCCCTGAGTGCCTGAGCTGGACCTTGATGTCAGAGTCTCTCCAGACACCATCTCTACTCCTCACAGCTGTGCTTCCTTAGGGTGCACACACACACACACACACACGTGCACACACACACAGACAGACACACAGAGACACACACACAGACACACAGACAGACACAGACAGACACACACACACGTGCACACACACACAGACACACAGACAGACAGACACAGAGACACACACACAGAGACACACACAGAAAGACACACAGAGACAGACACACATAAACACACACAGAGAGACAGACACACATAAGCACACAGACACACACACACAGAGACACAGACAGACACAGACACACACACACACGTGCACACACACACAGACACACAGACAGACAGACACAGAGACACACACACAGAGACACACACAGAAAGACAGACACAGACACACACACACACAGAGACACACACACAGAGACACACAGAGACAGACACACATAAACACACACAGAGAGACAGACACACATAAGCACACAGACACACACACACAGAGACACGCAGAGACAGACACACATAAACACACAGACACACAGAGACAGACACACATAAGCACACAGACACACACACAGAAAGACAGACACAGACACACACACACACAGAGACACACACAGAAAGACACACAGAGACAGACACACATAAACACACAGACACACACAGAGACACATAAAGACATACACACAGAGACACGCAGAGACAGACACACATAAACACACACAGAGAGACAGACACACATAAGCACACAGACACACACACACAGAGACACGCAGAGACAGACACACATAAACACACAGACACACAGAGACAGACACAGAGACACACACACAGACACACAGACAGACACAGACACACACACACGTGCACACACACACACACACACACGTGCACACACACACAGACAGACACACAGAGACACACACACAGACACACAGACAGACACAGACACACACACACGTGCACACACACACAGACACACAGACAGACAGACACAGAGACACACACACACGTGCACACACACACAGACAGATACACAGAGACACACACACAGACACACAGACACACAGACACAGACACACACACACACGTGCACACACACACACACACACACGTGCACACACACACAGACAGACACACAGAGACACACACACAGACACACAGACAGACACAGACACAGACACACACACACGTGCACACACACACAGACACACAGACAGACAGACACAGAGACACACACACACGTGCACACACACACAGACAGACACACAGAGACACACACACAGACACACAGACACACAGACACAGACACACACACACACGTGCACACACACACAGACACACAGACAGACAGACACAGAGACACACACACAGAGACACACACAGAAAGACAGACACAGACACACACACACACAGAGACACACACACAGAGACACACAGAGACAGACACACAGACACACAGACACACAGACACAGACACACACACACACGTGCACACACACACAGACACACAGACAGACAGACACAGAGACACACACACAGAGACACACACAGAAAGACAGACACAGACACACACACACACAGAGACACACACACAGAGACACACAGAGACAGACACACATAAACACACACAGAGAGACAGACACACATAAGCACACAGACACACACACACAGAGACACGCAGAGACAGACACACATAAACACACAGACACACAGAGACAGACACACATAAGCACACAGACACACACACAGAAAGACAGACACAGACACACACACACACAGAGACACACACCGACACACCCATACAGACACACAGAGACAGACACACATAAACACACAGACACACACACAGACACATAAAGACATACACACAGACACACAGAGACAGACACAGACAGACACGCACACAGAGACACACACACAGAAACACACAGACACTGACACACACACAAAGACACATGCACACACAGACACACAGGCACACACAGACACATGCACACAGATACACACAGACACACACGCACACACAGGAACCCAAACCAAACAGAACAGAGCAAGACGTGGAGCTCACCCGGCCACCTGCAGGCTGCCTGGCCACTGTCCGGTACAGGACCCATCCACAGTCACTCTGGGTGACCTCTCTGGGAAGGGTCAGCAGTGTGCTCCCAGAATCCCCTGGGCTGCTGAGGACACGCGAGTCTCCCAGGCCCCTGCCCCACTCTGGGAGCTGCTCCAGGACAGGACACAGCAGGAGGGAGGCAAAGCCCTGAGGCCAAGGAGGTCACCTTCCAGGGCCAAAAAATAAAAAATAAAAGCAGAACAGGGCGGAGCCAGAGAACAGCCTGCCCAGGGCAGCAGGTGTGGTGAGAAGCCCTAGGTCTTCTGGAGGTGGGACCCTCAGGACTTGCCAAAGGAGAGGGGGCAGGAGTGAAGAGTGGCCCAGACTGCTCAGCCTGCGCAATCGGGAGGACGGGCCACAGTCCCCAGGAGACAGCCACGCAGAGCCGCTGCCCCTCCCGCAGGGGGAGCGTCTCCAGGGTGTCTGGAGAGCCAGGCCGGATGCACAGGAAGCCTGCCCTCCACATCCGGCCCTTGCTGCCCACCCCCTGACAGCTCGCTGGCCCTGCCTGGGACCTGCTGGTGCAGTGCTCCCCAGGTCTCTGCAGGGCGCCCTGGCCACTTTGGCTCTTGCCTGAGGCTTCTTGAGCTAGGGCCCAGGTCACTGTCTTCTGGCCTCCTCAGTCAGCATCCTTGGCCCTGGGGACACTGCCCCGTGGGCATCTGCAGGCAGGTTTCAGGGTGCACCCCTTAGGGACCGAACCCCACATCTCATGAGCACTTCTTGCCGGGGTCCTTTCCAGAGATGAAAGACCCTCTGTGAGTGGCACAGGAGAGGTGGCTCTCCAAGGTGTGGCCCAGGGGCAGCTCTGGGTGCCATAGGGCCTGCCTTCTCCCTCCTCCCCACTGCCCGGGAGCCTGGTCCCCCCAGGGACCTAGTCACCACCAGCTCCTCATCTGGACTTCTGGCCTCCTCTCTCCCTGCCCGGGCCTCTCACCCCCTCCCCTTTCCCAGATGGCCTCAGCCCAGGGGGCTCCTCCTCCTTGAGCACCCTCCTTGCTGGCCACCACCCTTGGCCTTCTTCCCTTGAGCTGAACTTGGCCTGCACATCCTGTTCTCTAATATCCGTTTAACCAGCACCCTCAGTGGGAGACCTGGGCCGGGTCCACTGTAAGTACTTCACCGGGCCTGACCTTCTCCTCCGTACACCCGCTGAGGTTCTCACCGAAACCAGCAGCAAGAGAGGGTGGGCAGCCTGCCCATGACACACTGCCAGTGGGCGCTAGAGCGAGGGCAAGACAGAACGCCTGGACCCTGCGTCCGGACTGCCTCGTAACACACACTCCGCTGTCCTTGCCTGTCCTGGCTGCCAGAGCCCCCGGGGTCGCAGCCCCAGCAGAGTCCTCCGCGCCCCTCCCAGCCTCTCCTGGCCTAAAGCAGGGTAGGGGTCACGGTGCTGTGTGAAGGCAGGAGCCCCCTCTTGCCACACTCAGAGGTGGGGAAACAGGTGCTCACGGTGCTGCTGGATGCCTGCTGGCCCCGGCTGGCCCCGGTGTCACCAGCCTCACGGTTCTCACTCTTGTGAGACTGGAGTAGGATCCAACCCCCTATGGCCGTGAGCAGACCCCTGCCTCCTCCCACAGCAGCGGGGGGTCTGGGGAGCAGCCCGGGGGGGTCTTGATTCCAGCACGAAGCTGCCAGCCCCTGGACCCCACTCTGAGGAGCAAGGCCGTTGGACCTTAGAATGCCCAGCCTGGGCCAAGGGGGCAGGTGAGGGTCTCTCTTGCCCCTCACCACCAGGGGAACAGGGCTGCTGCCTGAGGCACATGAAGTGGGGGTCAGGGCAGGTTCAGGGCCTGGGAACTGAAGGGAAAGGAGAGCTCCCGGGCCTGGGAACTGAGGTCCGAGACCCGGGAACTGAGTCTGAGGCCCGCAGCATAGATGGGGCGTGACCAGGCCACCTCTCCCCCACGCCCAGGGCCATGGGTCCCCATACTGGGGCCAGAGGGACCAGAAAGTTGTCCCTTTCTCCGAACACCAACAAGTCTCGGCCTCACTCCTGTCCACGGCCTTCGGACTGGCCAACGTCAATACAGGCCCCACATCTGTGGGAGCAGGGCCAAGTCCCTGCCAAGGCCACTCAGACCCTTGTCCAAGCTGAGGGAACCTGGTCGTGCCCTCAGAGCATCTTCAGGACTGGCTGGGGGACAGGCCACGAGGCCCAGCCTGGCCCTGCCCCAGCCCTTACACCCACCCAGAGAAGGTCTCGGTCCTCGCTGGCTGCAGACGCTCGGGAGCAAGGCGACTGCATCATGTCTGGCTGGATGCTGATTCCAGCCCCGACTCTCTCCTGACGCCCCTCTCCAGCCCAGCAAGCTGCAGGTCAGCCTCTGAGGTCTCTGGGCCCCACCACCCCGCCCTCCATCGTCCTCCACCTGGATCCACTTCCTGTTGATGTACCTGCTTTCTACTGAGGGTCCCTGGGGACTCGTCGCCGTGATCTCCAGGACCTGATAAGGTCTGAATCCACTTGATGGGCGGTTTGCTGGGTTCCGAATTCTAGTTTGGAGATGGTTTTCCTGCAGAGGCCAGGTCTGCAGGAACGGTGCCATCCTGTCTAGTTGCCAGCATCACTGTCCCAAGTTCAAAGCCACTCTGATTCCTAGTTCTTCAGAGTGACCCTCCCCTCTTCTATTGCCTACTCAAAAGTTAAATAAAAAGTCAGTGGTGCCCTGCGAGGTCTTGTTTGTCCCTCACGCCTGGCGGGAGGAGGAGGTGAGTCTTGCTCCTTCACATGGTGGTGGAGCCGGACTGCGGAGCCCTGGAGCACCCAAGGACTAACAAGTGGCCTCGTTTTCCCCAGGCCCCTCCAGTGCGGAGCCGGGCCAGCGGGGAGTGAGGGACCCTGAGATTGTTATCACATGTGTTTGCTGAGGCGGTGGCTGCAGACTGAGCAGGGGGCCTGGCCTGCCGTCGTGGGCAGCAGGCGGTGCCCAGGAACAGCAGGCAGCAGGCCGTCCCCTGCACCTGTACCTGCTCTCTCCAACACCACCTGGAGCGCCTGCCCTGGCCCTCCTGCAGCTGCTGCCCGGGCTCCCAAGAGCCACTGTTGAAGGAAGGCAGCCGCACAGCTCAGGGGAGAGCCCTGAGGGGGGGTTGGGCACAAGCACACTGTGTTCAGGGACAGTGGGCTCCGCAGCCAAGAGGACGGAGCCAGAGCCCGCAGGAGGATGGCGGATGGCAGGCTCCTGAGGCCACCCTGGCTGGAAGGCTGGGTCCTGATCCTGCAGTGCTACAGCCTCAGGGGACATGAAGCCCCCCCCACTGACCCTCCCTGAGGCTTCAGAGAGGCGAGTCCCTGGGGACGGGCGGGGGTCTGTGAGAAGCAGCTCTTCCTGCCTTACTGAGGGGCGGGAAGGCCAGGGCCAGCCCACCTGGCCCACAGCTCAGTGTCCTGGACGGTAAGAACTCAGGGGATAAGCGCATGTCCCCTGGGAGCCTGCGACGTGACCCTGGGCCTCTCTCTATAAAATGGGGTGAAACCCTGACTTGCCTGGCCAGGTCATGAGGATGACCGCTAGCTCCTGTCCCCGCAGTGAGAGTGCGGGCTGGCGTCTGTCCTCGTAGGCTCTGGAGAGCGCTGCCCTGGCACAGTGCCCTTCCGTGCTGTGGAGGGAGGAGGAGGGACATCCAGGGCGGCAGAGGCCATGACTGCCCAGACCAATCTCCAGGCTGCACGGGCCAAACGCTCTGCGAAGGCAGCTCTGAGGGAAGGAGAATAGCGTGGTGGGGCCCGGAGGCCTCAGAGGCCGACCTGCAGCTTGCTGGGCAGAGGAGTGGGCTCCTGCCCCTCCTGTCTGCTGGGGTTTGAGTGGGACCAGCAGCTCTGAGCGGGTTCTAAGTTGGAATCTCGGAGTTGCCTCTGCGGCTACGGCGACTAAGGCTGGGGTGTGGTCACTGGGGCCTGGGCTTCCCCTCTGCAGAGCGCGGGGGTGAAACTCCCGTAAAACCCCATGATAATGAGCGTGGCTTGGGGAGCGTCAGCCCCGCAGGCTGGTCCTCGTATCATTGCCAGCAGCCTGGCTGTCTGCAGAGGAGCCAGGGACCATGGTGGCAGACACTCATGGCACACAGACACCCCAGAAGCAGGGGCCCTGTGTAGACCGCAGCCCCTGTGGCCCAGCCCTGGGACCACTGCGTTCCAGGATGCGGGAGCCGGCCAGCTCCTCTGCTTCTCGTTAGGACCGTCCCCGCCCCTGCTGCAGCCCTCCTGCCCGCAGTGTCTCACTCCACATCGGGGCTGCCTGGGGGCTCCCAGCCAAGTCTGGTCTGCTGGCCAGCCTCAAGCCAAGGGGCCCACGCCTTCCAAAAAGGAAGAGGCAGGAAGCCCGGCCCGTGAAGTCTGGCCCAAGAGCCAGGCCTGGGGTGAGGGGACATGGATGCTGGCCAGCGAGTGAACTGGGCAGCCTGGGCCTCGAGCCGCAGGCGAGGGCAGCTCTAGAGTCTCTGCTGAGGCTCTTGAGCCTGGCCAGGAGGCAGGGGGCAACCGAGACCTGGGACTCCAGGACGCGGACCCAGCCCTTCCCTCGGGGCCTGGAGGGTGTGGATTTATTGAGGGTGGCGTAGACAGAGTGAGTGGTGTCCAGATGATTTCCGAGTGGGAAGACGGTCAGCAGGACGCTGGACACCAGCCAGGCCTTGGTGGGGATGCCCCGGAGGGGACGGCCGGGACATTCAGGTTCCTCTCAGGACCCACCTGCATGGGCCTCCTCCCTTCCTGGGTGCTCCGAAGCCCTTCTGCCCTGTTGGGGTGACTGTTGGGCACATGTGCCTGGTCCATATGGCCGTGTGACGAAGCCCCAGAGACTGTGCTCTCACGCACAACAGTCACCGGCCTCTCATCGTCTGGAAGCGGGAGGTCCGAGCCCAAGGCTCCGCAGGATGGGGTGGTGAGGCTCCCCTGGCTGGAGAATCGTCCCTGGGTCCTCAAGCGGCCGGTGGGGAGAAAGGTGCTCTCCGGGGTCCTCGGGAAAGGGCACTGCCATGGCTTGGACATGGTTTGAGCATGTCCCCAAGGGTTTGAGTGTTGAATTTAAACCCCTTTGTGAGGTGTGGACAGGGTGGAAACTCAACCTGCCATGGTGCTGGGGGCCCCTGGGAGGGGTTAGGATCACACGAAGCCACCGGGTGGAGCCCCCAAGGCCGAACCTTGGCAGCTGTGAGCAGAGAGAGGGCCGAGGAGACCCACACCCGCTCCCTGACTCTGTGTAGCACCCTGAGCCACCACTGACTCCGCCAGCAAGAAGCACCACCTGATGTGGGCACCTGGCCTGCGCTGTAGCTGCAAGTGGAAGAAACCTCCTTCTAAAAAGCATCAGCCTCGGACATTTCTCCACCTGAAGAACAGGCCGGACTGAGCGCCCACCAGGCCCCTCCTTCAGGACCTCCTCACGCCCAAGGTCCGCCTCCTAACAGTGTCCAGCCAGCCAGCAAATTCTCGAGGGAACCGTCCACAGTAGCACTTCCGGGGGGCGGGGGAGGTTACCCTTCCCTAGCTCTTGGTTGGCCCTGGTAGGAGGGTCCCCAATGCCCCCAGTGACCAGCACTGGGCCTTGTGTAAGACAGTGCCTGGACAACGCTTTGGGGACGCGTACTTGGACCTGCCCACCCCCTTGGTGTCATGAGACGCCATCCCCAGGTGGATAGGGATGTCCCAAGCAGCCTCCCTGCTCCCAGACCGGGGCGGGGGAGGTGTCTTGGCAGGTGCCAAGCCATCAGGACAGATAGATCATCCTGCTGGGGTGGACATGGCGTTCTGTCCCTCCCTCTGGCCTCAGTGGCTCCAACTGGTGTGGCGCCAGCTGGCAGTAGGGCGAGCTGAGAGGGAGCTGTCGGAGCGGCTGCCGGCGTCTCCCCAGGGCTGCGACTGACAGAGGGGAGAGAGCGTGATGGGGGGGCCCAGGAGTGTGGGCCTCCTGTGTGTGCACTGCGTGTGTAGGTCGCAGATGCTGGCCAGTGCCCCCGGCCTGTCATGGCTCTGCCAGGGCTGCCTGCCTCCCATGTGTCAGTGTCCCCTGCACCTTCACGTCTGTGGAGAGGGGAGGCCTGCAGGCTGGCCCTGCCCCTGTCAGCCCTGCTCTCTGCAGGGCGTGGGGTCCCCGTCTGTGGGTCTGCAGAGGCCCAGGGCTCAGCTGCAGGCTTGCCCTGCCTGCTCTCCTCCCAGGCCTCACTCCCACCACTGCCTGGGCCTCCTCCTGTCCACCCCGGGCCTGAGTGAGACCTTGTGGCTCAAGCCCTGAGCCTGCATGGCTCCTAGCAAGGGACCGCGTCACCGTCACCAGACACTGCTGTTTATGCCTCCTGCAGGAGTGCTGGATGACCTGAGGCCTCCGCCCTCCCCCCAGGCCCTGTGTCTCTGTGCTGCGGCCTGTTTGTGTCTGTTTGTCCCTGGAACTGCCCACAATTCCCTGGTGTCTCTGGCTGTGGGAGCCACCCTGAGTCCCAGGGCGCACACCTCTCTGTTGCTCCACAGGACAGTGGAGCTGACAGGATCCCGACACCCTTGGGGACTCTCACCCACTGGGCAGGAGCCAGCTCAGGCTTCCTGTCTTGCCACACAGGCCAGGGCTGCCGTCCTGGGGGAAGGGGCTGGACAGGTCACCTAGTGCCTCCCACCCCAGGCTCTTGCTGCCCAGCACCGCTTGGCTCCGTCTGCACCCTCGACACAAGGACACCAACCCCAGGGCCCAGCACAGACACTACCTCACTCACCGGGGCTGCCAGCCTGCAGGACCTCAGCCATGGCCAGCAGGCCAGTCTGGGCAGGGGACAGAAGTTCCTGAGTCAGCTCCATCAGGCTGTGAATACCAGCCGAGGGGGTGGGGCAGCAGGGGGCCTATTTGGTCACTGTGTCTCAGACTCCTTCTAGAATAGCGCTTCTGGGGTCCCACCATGCACAGAGAGGAAAGAGGGGAGAGGGAGGCCACTCAGCCCCGGGGAGCGCAGACCTGTGTATACCTTTGCCCTGGGTGGCCTCGGAGACTCGAGTAGGACCCTGTGGGGGGGCTCCCACACCCACTCGACCAGTGAGAAATCTGAGGCCCAGGGGTGAGCTGACTAATCCTGGCTCACACCGCTACAGGGCGGAGGCAAGATGCCAGGAAATGCCCTCTGTCCCCCAAACACATCCCACTGGCCACACTGCCTTCCTGACCATGCAGGGCCAGCCCCTCCTGAGGTCTCACCCTTGAGCCTCAGGCCAAGCCAGAGTCCCCAGGAACTTCTCATGGAGAGAAGTCGAGAGGTGACCTCGGGCTGCCTGTCTCCTGAGGTCAGGGGTCCACGTGGAGGGGACAGGAAGGGAGTGATGGCAGCAGGGCCACTCTCAGGGGACCCTAAGGCCCTGGGTGGTTGCAGGTATCCCAGTTCGAGGCTCCCTCACAAAGGGCCAGCTCTGCGCAGGGCGGTGTCTGGTGGGCTGGAGCTCGTGAGGAGGGAGTGCTGGATCCCCCTGGGGAGGTCTCACCAGGTAAGCAGATCCTGGCTTCCCAAATCACGCCTGCCAAGACCCTCCCGGTCTCACCAGGCCACAGTGAAGAATCGGGCGGTCAGGCAGGCAGGAAGAGGGTGGTGTGCAGAGCCCCAATCTAGGAAGGTGGACCTGTGAGGGGCCTCAGAGGCAGGGGGGCATCTTTGGGCATCACAGATGCAGCCTGACCTGGGACCAGCGGCCACATGCCCCTGGGGTGGGCCCAAAGGAGGCCCCACCATCTGGCCTGAGCAGCGGCTTCCCTGGGCCCTGCAGGGTGTAGAGCAACATCCCTGCCTTGCCCCACTGGGGACAGCAGCATCACTCAGAATTGTCACAACCCAAAACACCTCCAGCCATGGCTAAATATTTGCTAGGTCAGCATTGCCACTGATGAAGACCAGGGCTGGAGTCCCCTGGGCTCCTGGGGCTGGACTGTCCTCCTACCTGGTGCTGGACTTTCGGTGCTTGCGCTGTGACAGTCCACTAGGAGGAACACTTAATCAGGGGCTCTTTCCTGTGGTGTGTGACCTCCAGCAGAGTTAGAAGAACACCCCAGGGAGACGGGACGAGCAGGTTCAGGGTCTTCCCAACAGAGCGCTCCCAGGGTGTCGATCTGGGACGGGTCCCAAGAGTCCCCCAGACACCACCCAGAGGCTGCCTCGAAAAGCCACAGACCTGCCTCAAAGAGGGGGCCCGCACCCCTGAGGCCAGCAGACAGGGGTGTGGTCCCAACCCCATGTTTTAGGAGATTCCTAGGATCCCCGTCCTTGGCATCTGGTGCAGGGCAGTTATGATGCTGGTGGACACAGATGGCACATGACCATCACGACCGCACGAGAGCAGTTTTCCGAGCTTTTGCTGAACTCTTCAAAGTCCCAGTGAAGGACAGGAAGCTGTGCTTCTGCTACTGGGGTTGACAGCCTGGAGGCATGGCGAGGGCAGGGTCGGGGCAGCTCTGTGTCCACCCGCTGGGAAGCTGGGCCACAGTGACGTCTGTGCGTACAGACGGAACGCTCTGTGGTGTGATGTGACCACCACTTGGCGACCCACCCTCAGAACCCTGTGGGTGCAGCAGGGGGCAGATGAGGACCTGAAGGCCTGGGAGGCAGCCCGGCAGCTGGGCAGGGAGACTGCGTGCCCTGGGAACATCAGTCTTCCCCACCTCTAGGCTCAACAGCCCAGTCCAACCTGGGAAGTTACTTTGCTGCTCTTAGGAGACAGATAGGACGTGGGCCCACACCTTAGTGCCCAGTTGCCACCGTGTGCTGGGTCAGGAGCAGCAGTGACGTCTTTCTTTGTGCTGATCTGATTTTTCTGCAATGAACACGTGCTACTTCAACATTAGAAAAAAAACAGTGAAATTTTTTCTAAAGGAAAAAATGCAGAGAGAAAGGCGTGCGGGCCTGAGGGCCGGGCTGCGTCCAGCCGCTGCGCCTCCAGAGCGGCCTGGACAGGGCCAGGAGTGTCACCGGGACAGCGGTCATGCGGCTCCTTCCTGGAATCTGGCAGCCCCCTGTGTCCAAGGGCTCCGACGGGGGGCTGTCTGGGGCCTGGGCCCCTCTGTGCTCTGCAGCTGTGGACAGGGAACGCCTGGGCAGCTTCCCATTTTCCACGGCCGAGATGGGCTGAGGGGACCGTTTCTCCAGCTGGGTCCTTTATGTTTAAACGCTTTAAAAGTGAACGATGCAGCAGGTCTGGTCACGAGTTCAGCTGAGCTTCTCAGTCGTGAACCCGTCTGCAGAGTCCACGGTGGAGAGGCCCTGGGAGGTCCGGGGCAATACGGGGCCTGCCTCACACTCTGCTCGGTCTTCGAGGCCTGGCCTGGTACCACTCCCTCCAGGAAGCCTCCTCTGCTTTCCTCAGCCGTGGAGCTTGGTCCTTCACTGAGGCACCCAACCTGCCCCACCCTGGGCCTCTGGGCTCCCTCTGCCTGGCAGGGGGCTGGAGAAGGAGGGGACGTTCCTTCTCTGCCACTTCCCACCTGTGCAGAGGGCTTAGTTTGGCTCCCATAAGCTGATCAGGGCCAAGTGACCCCAGAAAGCCCTGGTGGGGGGGGTGCATCAGGGAAGGGGCTGTGTTGGTGGGCAGCTCAGGGCTGTGGACACTCAGGGCGCAGGGCAGTGGGGCTCTGGGAGGCTGAGGAGCACACCTCTGGTGGCCCCAGGGAGCCTGAGGAAACCGGTGTCACCCACACCTCCCAGCAGAGGACCCCCTAAGCATTGCCTGCTAGCACAAGCTCAGTCTGATCTGAGGTCTGGGGTCACTGCAGGGCAGAGAGGTGGCCCTTGGGTGGATGATGGGGGCCGTCAGCAGGTGAGCTTGTTGAAGGACGGGCCACCACAAGGCCCGGTTCCTGCCTCCTGTGGCCGCCTCAGAACCGTGTGGTTGTTCCCTCCTGTGTTGTGCACAGAAGTGTCACCTGATGAGCCACACCTGCTGAGGCCCTGGGGCATGGTGGACAGGTGAGCTCACCCTTCTCTTCTCCTCGGGCCGGAGCAGGGCTGGGAGGATTGATGAAGGAAACAGCGGTGAGGCTCCGGGCCAGACCCTGCCAGGCCGAGAGGACACGGGGTTCTCTCACTTAGCAGATATTTACCGGCCGCCTGCATGTGCCAAGCCCAAGGCTGAGCCTGCCTGAGCCCGCAGTGGCTCAGAGACCCTGAGTAGAGAGGGACCTGGTCACTGCAAAGCAGGCAAGGCTCAGTGTGGGGTCGCCAGCCGTGCCTGGTGCCACAGCCTGGGCTCCTCATCTTCCTGCTGTGTTCCAGGCAGGTCCCTCCCTGAGCATCCACAGGAGTGGAACACAAACATGGCCGCAGGTCACTTGAGGATTCAATGACATCACGGACAGCCGCGCTCAGCACAATGCCTTCCACATGGTGAGTGGTCAACACGGGGTCACCATGGTAACAGCGGTCAGGCAGACTCTGCCCGCCCAGAACGCGCATCCCAGAGCAGGGAGCTGGACCCTGCCTACAGCAGCAGCCAGGCTCTGTCTGAAGGAGGGATCAGGTGACGGGCCCGCACCTGCCAGCCTTGGCCACACCACGGCGTCAACACGGCCTCCACATGCTGGGTGAGGGTGTTCCCCAGGGACGCGCTCAGAGCCGGCCTGCCTTCCCCAGGGAGCTGGGGACGGCTGTGCAGCCGCACCCGGCAGGGCTTGGCCAGAACCGCCCGCTCACCTGGGCACTTGTACAGCAGGGTATGCCAGTGCCCGCCCCACAGGGGCCTCACGTGGCAGAGCCAGAGGCTACTGCGGGCTCCTGAAGTCACCCTCTTGCCACAGAGCCAGACTCGCCACACAGGGCCTCGCTGGTGGGTGCTCCTGGGAGCACGGCCCCCACGCTCATTCCTCGGGGATGGGGTTCTGGCGGGGGGTAGCTGGCGGGAGGGGCTGGACACCTTGACCTCTGGGAGATGGACGAGCCCAGCTGCCACCCTGCAGGGGCCCCCTCCAGGGGTGAGATGCCCTTACCTGCAGCCCACCCTACAGGAAGTCCTCAGCCCCCCGACTCCGGGTTAGGAGCACTTGATTTTCCAGGCTCAGAGTTGGAGCCCACACCCTTCATCCTGCTGGTGGGAAGAGGCTCGGAACAGAACCTGGTGGTTCTCCTGTCCCTGGAGACTGGGGTGTGGCTCTGGCCCCAAGGTGTCGGGGAAGAGGCGTCTTCCTCCCTGTGTGGACACAGCAGGCAGAATGGGAGTGGCAGCCGGGTGGGCGGTGTCCAGCCTCTGCCTCTGTGGAGGTGACAAAACGTTGCGGTATGGCATCCACCCATGTCCATGCGGGACCTCCCACTCGATCCCCAGCAAGCTGCTGCCGCGGGGCCAGGAGTGTGGCATCGGCAGAGAGGCGCAGCCGGGCAGTGCTGCCACTCCTCGGCTCTCCTGGGCAGCAGCCACCTGGGCTCAGCTCTTCCTGTTCCAGGAGACTCTGAGAAGCAGAGCACAGCTGGGTGGACATAGCAACTGTCCACCCAGAAGGGGCTGCGGCTGCACGTGGGTCTCCCTGTTGGGCAGGGTTGTCTCGGGACACTTCCAGGCTTGCCCCACCACCCTGGGCACTGTCACCATCCTGGGACCCTCACAAAAGCCCAGCTGGACTGCCTTTCTAGAGTCTTCCTGTCACCTTCCGCTTGCCTGTGGCCTCCTGCAAACCTCAGAGCCGCTGTTACCACGCCCGCTATGCAGGGAAGGGAACCGAGGGGTTGCCACTCCCCAAGGCCCCCGGGCCTGCTCCACCTGCCAGGCTAATTCTCCCAGATGGCATAATAACTGGCACTTGGGCACTGCCACAGTGGGCACTATGCCCAGCACCGTCCATCTTTCCTGGAACCTCCACTTATGCACCAAGTGGCAAGGACAGGCTGGTGGGGCCCAGAGCTCCACGTTCTTCTGGAGACGCTGTATGAGGGCCCTTCAGCCAAGGGCCCAGCATGGCCGTGCATGACCTGCGTGGCGCCAAAGGACACCATGTGTCATGGAAGCCACAGCTGCTCTGGGACTCTCTGGGAGACACTGTGACCTGCTGGAGTCAGGAAAGGTCTTCATGGCCATGGGGAAGGAAAAACGCCTCTGCAAGACAGGACAAGGGAGCTTCTACCTGGGAAGCTCTGGGCTGCAGGTGGGGCTGAGGGCTGCGGAGGCCAAGGGGACGACAGCTCTCCAGAGAAGGCTGGGGTAGGCGAGCCGGCCCTGCAGAGGGGACTGGGGATCCTTCAGTCATTTGCTGAAAGACTGGGATGTGCCTTCTCTCCCTTGTGCCCCAAGAAATATTGAGTCATTCTTCACTCCTTATGTAGCTATGAAATGGGCTCTTCTTGAGAAACTCTGATGTGATGATGGTGGTGATGTGGTGATGGGGTGATGGTGATGTTAGTGATGGTGATGGTGTTGTTGTTGGTGGTGATAGTGGTGGTGGTGATGGTGATGATGGTGTTGTTGTTGGTGGTGGTGTTAGTGATGATGGTGGTGGTGATAGTGATGATAGTGTTAGTGATGGTGATGATGGCGGTGGTGATGGTGATGATGGTGTTAGTGATGGTGATGATGGTGTTGGTGATGGTGATGATAGTGTTGGTGATGGTGATGATGGTGGTAGTGATGGTGATGATGGTGTTGGTGATGGTGGTGGTGATGGTGATGATGGTGGTAGTGATGGTGATGATGGTGTTGGTGATGGTGGTGGTGATGGTGATGATGGTGGTAGTGATGGTGATGATGGTGTTGGTGATGGTGGTGGTGATGGTGATGATGGTGGTAGTGATGGTGATGATGGTGTTGGTGGTGGTGGTGGTGATGGTGATGATGGTGTTGGT
Organism: Spermophilus citellus; assembly: GCF_964194105.1. Classification (NCBI taxonomy): domain Eukaryota; kingdom Metazoa; phylum Chordata; class Mammalia; order Rodentia; family Sciuridae; genus Spermophilus; species Spermophilus citellus. The sequence goes on from NC_138189.1 coordinate 3,257,494, forward strand.
GATGGTGATGATGGTGTTGTGATGGTGGTGGTGATGGTGATGATGGTGGTAGTGATGGTGATGATGGTGTTGGTGATGGTGGTGGTGATGGTGATGATGGTGGTAGTGATTGTGATAATGGTGGTGGTGATGGTGATGATGGTGGTGGTGATGGTGATGATGGTGTTGGTGATGGTGATGATGGTGTTGGTGATGGTGATGATGGTGGTAGTGATGGTGGTAGTGATGGTGATAATGGTGTTGGTGATGGTGGTGGTGATGGTGATGATGGTGGTGGTGATAGTGATGATAGTGTTAGTGATGGTGATGATGGTGTTGGTGATGGTGATAATGGTGATACTGATGGTGATGATGGTGTTGGTAATGGTGGTGGTGATGGTGATGATGGTGTTAGTGATGGTGATAATGGCGGTGGTGATGGTGATGATGGTGTTGGTGGTGGTGGTGATGGTGGTAGTGATTGTGATAATGGTGGTGGTGATGGTGATAATGGTGATACTGATGGTGATGATGGTGGTGGTGATGGTGATGATGGTGGTGGTGATGGTGATGATGGTGTTGGTGATGGTGATGGTGGTGTTGGTGGTGGTGATGATGGTGGTAGTGATGGTGGTAGTGATGGTGATAATGGTGATACTGATGGTGATGATGGTGTTGGTAATGGTGGTGGTGATGGTGATGATGGTGTTAGTGATGGTGATAATGGCGGTGGTGATGGTGATGATGGTGTTGGTGGTGGTGTTGGTGATGGTGATGATGGTGTTGGTGATGGTGTTGGTCATGGTGATGGTGGTGGTGGTGGTGATGGCCTGTCATATTTTGGGACTTACCAAGGCCAAGCAGAGTTTTAGTTTTACTTTACCCAAGTATTCCCATTCAATCCTTATGAAACCCCAAGTTTGCCCCATTATTGCTCAAATCCAAGCTCCCCTGAGCCAAGCACATTCCTTGGTCATGTGCTAGGAATATGAGGGTGACTCTGACAGATGCAGCCCCAACACATGGAGTGCACAGTCTGTTGGTGGGGACAGGCACATTGACTGATGGCAGGGAGGGACAGGCAGAGAACTCCAGACGAAGGGTCAAGGAAGGCTTCCAGGGGAGGTAGGATCTGGTCCTAGGGCAGATAGTGGTCTGTGGAGGCCAGCCGGCTCTGCCAGGGATGCTCAGCAGACCCCTCCTGAGCTGCCAGGGCTTCCATGGCCGAGCAGAACCCAGCTGGCACCACCTTCAAGGCCTATTTTTAGGCTCAACTTGGCATTAAAAGTAAACACATTGTCAAGAGAGTGGGCAGCTTGGATCCCAGCTCTGAACAGGCCTCTCTACGACACCAAAATAGAAAAGGGCTCTGTGTGGATGACAGGCTTCTGGCCGAGGCCAGGTCAGCGCCCAGCCCTTGGATGTCCTGAATACCTCCCGCCCAATACAGTGTAGAAATGCATGCCCAGCAGCTCGCCCTGGTCCCGCAGCACACCGCCGGGCACTGCCAGGCGAGCGGGACAGGTCGCACTTGAGAGAGCGGGAGAGAGCAGAGGATCCGCCCACCAGAGCCAGCAGCCTGAGGGCACTGCCGCCCTGTCCCTAGGTGAGGAAGCCACGCTGAAGGACAAAGGCCCTGACCAGTCAGTGAAGACCCGCGGCCCCAGCTGGGCCCCGCGAGCTCCCCCCACAGGTCTCTGGCAACACGCCACCTGTTTCCCGCCTCCCTCCCCATGGCCACCTCGCGGTGATGACCACTAGCCCACTTTAGGGAGGGACAAGTGAGGCCCAGAGAAGGCAAGAAATTTTCCCGACCAGTTAGTGACTTGAATTCAAGTCTGTTTGGCTATTGAATGTCCCCAGGTCCCAGGCGCTGGAGTCTAGGTCCTGGCTGAGGGGGCTCCTGGGACATGGCTCCTCTGCCAGAGCAGAGATGGTGGCCAGGCCAAGCCCTGGGGCCAGGGAGCCCAGCCCAGACCGCGCACTCAGGAAAGGGGTGGGACAGAGGCTCACAAGACCCACCAGGGAGAGAGGCTTTCCCTCTATAGGGCAACTGAGACCCACAGGGAGGCGGAGGCTCAGTGTGGCTGTGGACGTAGACCCAAGTCCAGGTGGTCTGGAGAGCGAGCCACACACTGCCGTGTTTCAGGTGAGCTGATGGGGACAAGCTCCGTTAGCCCCCGCCCCACCTTCACGCACACCCTGAGGACCCAGGCTGGGCACCTGAGACTCTGCTCCTACTCTTCTTCTCCTCCTGCCCCTTCCTTCTTCCCATCCTCCCTTGTCCTCCTCTTTCTTAAAACCTTTTAAACGTATAAACATTGCCACCAGCCCCCAAGCCACAGGGAAGCCCTGGACCTGCCCGCTGGGGTGGGCGGACCCCGCGGGGGAAGGCCTGGCCAGGGTCCCCGCTAAGGAACGTGGGGTCGTCACAGGTGAGGCTTCTGATGGCAGGACACAGGCCAAGGGAAGTGGCTGAGTGTCCTTCAACTCAGTGAAAGACCAAAGGGTGCTGCCCACTGCCTTCCTCACGCCGCCCGCGAGGCCTGACCATGTGCTGCTGCGCTGGCCTGTGGTGGGCCCAGGGGGCTCCCCGCCCACCCGGGGATGCACAGGTGCAGTAGCCACAGGAGCTGGAGGACCGATGCCCTGGCTCCCTCGTCCTTCATGTGGGTGACACTGCCGGTCAGCCCACCCCGTGTCCCAAGCTCCCACAAGGACTGTGCCAGGTGCCCAGGGCAGCAGCCAGCTCTTCCCACCCAGACTTCCTGTTCTTCCTCCTGTGCCCAGCCTCCGTGTGTGCACAAAGGCTGACCCCTGGGCACGCCCAGGCCTCGCCTCCAGCTGGTTCTTTGCAGCCAGAAGAGCTGATCTGCTCTCTCCACACCTGTCCCCCACGGCCACTCCAGTCCTGGCATCTGACCAGTCCATGCAACTGTGGAGAGGAAGTAGAGGAAGAGGGTCCCAGATAGGGACATGGCACAGGGAAAGCCGAGGAGGGGGGAGGGGTGGCCATCAGGGAAGGGGGTGGTGGGTGAGGCAGGGGGAGGACCAGGTGGTCGGGTGGTGGTGAGGCTGGTCTTGGAAGCCCAGGCGCATGGAGGAGGAACGAGGGCCGGCCATGCTGGGGGAGCACCGACTGTGGAGGGGACGGAATCATTAGATGATGGCCCCGAGAGTCCAGCACAGGTGAACTGACCAGAGCGTCCCAGCATCTGATCACCCATCTCCAGGGCCCCAAGGGCTGAGGAGGGGGAGGAGGCTGTGTCCGAGGGTCAGGGAGCAGTGAGCCCAGACAGGAGTGTCCCCTGGTCTCCACTGCCGGCAGCAGGGCAGGTCCAACCTGGAGGAAGGCCGCCCCAGCGTCAGCAGACACACAGGGACAGGGCTGGTGACTTCTTCTCCCTCAGTGGCCCGTGGGGACGGCTTAGGTCAGGACATCCTGTAGTCTGAAGGTGGCCCCAGCTTCAGTGTCTGTGAAGCTCACCAAGGGCCCTGTCCCACCCTGGACGGGATCGAGGCCCTCAATGCTGGCCGGTCAGGGTTCGCTCAGAGCCATCCCCACACGGGGACGCAGCCCTCAGCAGCACATTCTCATTGTGAGCGGCAGGAGTCTGCCCTGCCCAAGCGCTGGCCCCCAGAGTCCCAGGTGCCTGCAACCAACCCAAAGGACAGAGTCCTGTGGCCTTGCTCGAGGGCCAGGAGCCCTGGGGAGCTGGTCTGGGCTCACCGGGGGAGGCGCCCCTCTCACTGCGCTGCGGAGCCTGCCGTCCCACGACTTGAACCCTCAGGTCACTCCAGGTGAACTGGGCTGCACCATTTAACCACAGAGAGAGAGAGAGAAATTCCTTTCTCCTGGGTCCTGTGGTGGCTCCTCTGAACCCTAGGGGTCCTGGAAAGAGAGAGGAGCGCATGCTGGACCTTTGACTGGGAAGAAGCCGTTCCAATGAGGCCGGGGTGGGATTCCACGGGGACAGGTGGGTGGAACTCGACCCCTGAGGTGACGCCTGCTTCTGGAGCCACACTGTCCAAGCTGGGACAGTGCCCACGTCACCTCGAATGTAGTGATGGTCAGAGCCTCGTGCCTCAGGACCGGAAGGCACGGTCATTCAGAGCAGATCCCCACAAGAGCCCCCTGGGGACACCATCCACCATGTCACAGGGGCCACTCCTAGAAAGTGCCACCCAGACCCAAGGCTGGAGTGGGCCTGGACATCTGGGCAGTGGCAGGAGCCACCCTGGGAGTGGGAGGTGGGAGCTTGTCCCCTGTCCCAGGACACTGCAGGCAGGAGGTCCCCCCAGCCACAGCTCTGTGAGATGCAGGTAGCTGTGTTGAGTCCCCCTGGGGTTCCTGTGCTGGAGGCTTGGTCCCCAGTGTGGCAGTGGGGAGGCGGGGCCTCATGGGAGGTTGTCAGGTTGCGGGGGGCTGCCCTTGGAAGGCTTCATGTACTTCTGGGGGACCCTGGTACGTTCTCATGGGGGAGGTTGTTATGGAAGAGCAAGGCTGGCCCTCCCTGCTCTCTGGCTTCCTACCTCGCCAGGCACTCCCCTCTGGCATGCTGCCACCATGATGTCATCCACCACAAGGACTTCACCAGAGCCCAAGTCAGGGGGCCATCTGATCTTGGACTTCCAGACTCCAAAAGTATGAGCTAAATAAACCTCTTGTCTTGACATATTCTCAGATTCGGGTATTTTGTTATGGCAAAGGAAAAGAGAATTTTGAATGTACCACTTTACAGAAGGGGAAACTGAGGCTCAGAGAGATGAGAAGCATGGCAGAGCAGCCCTAGGACTTCTTCTAAGCCTGTGGTCCCTCCTGCAAAGTGCCTCTCCCTGCAGTCTCAAGTCAGGTCCTGTGGAGATGGGCCACAGAGAAAAATCTAGAAATAAATGTAAAGCCACCTGATTTCAGTGGCCAGTCCAGGACCGTGCATTTCCCTCCCTCTCTCCTCTCCCATTAACAGGGCAGTAAGAGGAACAAAGGAAAGGATGTGGACAGATGTCCAGGCTGGAACGGGAGGCTTCACCAGGCAAGGCTCAGGGCTTCTGGGGACGAATCTCAGCTGGCAGTGGGGGGGCTGCTGAGGGAGCCGGATTGGGGGGCTCGGGGGCTGGGGGCTATCTGGACAGCCAGCTCCAGGCTGGGCCACCTGGGGTGTGGCATGGAGCATGGAGGAGGAGAGGGAGTGGATCTGGCAGTGGTTTGCAGATGAGCTGAGCTGGTGGGCAGAGATAAGCCCCAGCTCCTGGACCTGGAGATGCCAGTTTCCAAGGGGAACTCAGCTCCGCAAAAGAAGGCCCCTCGTGTCGTCACTGAGCGGGAGGAAGCCCCCCTCTTGCACACCGTCAGTGAAGCCTGCAGGAGACCCTCTGCGGGCACCACAGGGCAAGGCCAGCTTCTTCCAGGGCAGGCTGAAGCTGTCAGGGGACACCACGTGGGTCCCATGTTGCTCGGCAAAGTCCCTCAGTGCTGTGTTGGAGCAGAAGCCAGGACCAGCACATGAGGTGGGGGCAGATCCCCAGGGGATGGCAGAGTGGACTTCAGAGAGAAGAGGCTCACTCTGGCTGCTGGCCGGAGGAGTTGAGATTTGGCATCCTATATATAAGTTGTTTTATATAAAAATTGCCAGGTACCGGGGTGCATGCCTATAATCCCAGTGGCTCAGGAGGCCGAGGCAGGAGGATTGTGAGTTCAAAGCCAGCCTCAGTAAAAGTGAGGCACTAAGCAACTCAGTGAGACTGTGTCTCTAAATAAAATACAAAATAGGGCTGAGGATGTGGCTCAGTGGTCGAGTGCCCCTAAGTTCAATTCCCACTACCAAAAAAAAAAAAAAAATTGCCAGGCACAGTGACACACATTTTCCTTGTGACAGGAACTACTTTAAGTGTTTTAGTGACTTTGTCACCAGGAGGGAATTAAGATTAACTCCATCTGACAGATGAGAAAACTGAAGAAAGAGAAGTTAAGTCCCCCAGTCGTGGCTAGAAAGTTGCAGAGCTGAAATTCAAACGCAGGTTGCCTGGTTCCAGATTCTGTGTTCTCATACAGACTCTAGTACTTCTGGAATGATCAGGAGGGCAGCATCTGTCTAGAACAGAACAGAACTTGGGTGATGCAGCCAAAGCTGTGCCAGAGGCAAATTTATTCCTTTAAGCACAATTTTTTAAAGAGGCAAATTAAGCCTAAAGAAGAAAGTAAGAGAGAGGGAATAAAAAAAGGTAAGAGCAGAAATTAGTGAACTAGAAAACAAATATACAATAAGGAGGATCAACAAAACAGAACTTGTCCCTCCAGTAAAAAAGAAAAAAAATTCAGATTCCCTGACAAGACTGAGTCAGATAAAGAGAGAGAAGAGCAAGCAGCCATGTCAAGAGAAACTGAGGACAGTGAAGAAATAAAAGGGGATTCTGTGCAGCCCTGTGTCTACACACCTGCATTCTAGAAATGAACACGCCCAGAGAACGCAGCTCACCTGAGCTGTCCCAGAGGGAATCTGACAATCTATTAAAGCAATCCAAGCCTCAGTTTAGACCTTCCCTCAACGAAAACTCTAAAACCAACATCTCTACCAGAAAGTTCTGTCACTGGTTAAGAAATGAGTGATGCCAACCTTATACCATGAGAGCAGAACAGGTTCTGCAGCCCACAGTACACAGTGCTGACCGGGCCCTGGGCCCGGCAGCCACTGGAACACATCTCTTACGACCTGCCTCATGGTAACCTCCACCCGTGGTCTACTTCTGCACCTTTGCCCAGTTTAGGGCTCCGTGGGAGTGGACCATGCAGAGTCTGCCCTGGGCCTGACTTATTTCATCAGTACCTGTCCTCCAGGTCCATCTGTGGGGGAGGGTATTTTCTGTGTGTAAACCAAGAGCTCAGAAGCAAGGAGAGAAGGCAGCAGGGGACCACTGAGCCCGGCTTGGACAGGCTTGGCCCCTGGATGCCTCAATGACCAGCAAATGCTTGAAAAGCCGCCCAACCTCATTTCCAGTCACGGAGTTGCAGTTGAAACCCGCGAGTCACCACCACCTTCCCAGGAAATGCCATGAATCCAAGACTGGCCTCGGGAGCGCTGGCGGGTGCAGCAGTAGGAACCCAGAGCTGGCGGGGTGCAGACCAGGACTCCCTCCAAAAGTGCACAGTCCTACCCTGACTGAACGCAGGCCCCACGCCCACTCAGCAGAAACCTTGCCCAAGGGACGAGACACACCTGCAAGGGCACCAGCCTTGACGGTCAGCAGCCCTTCAGAACCAGCCCTGTGCCCATCAGCGGGAGGCAGCGACGGAACTGCCATGTGCTCCTGGGGCAGACTCTGCACCGTGGTGTTGTGAGTCGCCCTGGCTGCAGCCACGCCGTTCCAGAATGTTCCTCTCTGGTCAACATGTGCTGGAAGGAACTGGGGGGTGCGGGGGAGGGTGTCCACTGACAGGGTGACTGCTGGGGCAGGAGCTGTCCGCCCTCCTGGAGGTCCTGACCTCTTGAAGGTCCCCCTGTTGTGGAGCGGATGTTTGTCCTGCAGCAGCTGGGGCCACAGCTGCCTGAGGGGCAGGCAGTTGCCTGGAGGTCAGCCACAGTCCAGGCGAGACCTGGAGCGAGTCCTTCCCTCTCAGAGCCTCAGTGCCCCTTGTCAGGTAGACGATGGAACAGCCTCCCAGGACTCCAGGTGTGTGCAGAGGCCAGGGCTTAGGGCAGCGTGGCCGCTGAGTGCCCTGTTTACAGCCCCAGGGTACCCCCAGGGGACAGCGGAGTCCTGCTGGGCGTGGGCCTGAGTTGCACAACACTCTGGCTGCAGCAGACAGCCCCAAAAAAGTTGTTTTTCCCCAACGGCAGCTGGAGGCGCAGCTGGGAGGTCAGCACTCCCCACGGGAGCTGCAGGGCCTGGGGCCAGGAGGGGGCCTAGGGCCACAGTCCCACCTCCACCAACAGGGCTGCCCTGGACAAGTGGACACACAGCCCTGGCACTGTGAGCTGTCTGAGAGCTGGCCTCCCTCCTGGGGGTGGTAACCACGGCCACCTGGTGTGGAGGCTCAGAGCTGAAGGCCCCGAGGGTCAGCCGGGCTCAGACCCCACCTCGGCCTCCCCTGCACTCAAGAGCAGCCAGGGCGTGGGGGGGGGGTGAGGGACGAGAGGTGGCACTGGGCAGACCCCGGTCAAGAGCCTCCAGGCACTGTCGTTGTCCCCACCACATCCAGCTCATCCTCAGGTGACCCCAAACCGTCAAGGACACAGCATCAACTCCACTTCACAGCTGAGGAGGCTGCGGCTCAGAGGGCAGGGCCACCAGGGCCACTTGAGCTCTGCCTCCCACCCCACAGCACTGCTTGGTCTCAGGAGGGAGGCCCGGAGGCTGGGTGGGCCCCAGCAGTGTGCGTGGTGGGCGTGGGAGGAGACACTTCCCTCCGCCAGCTCGCTGCCCTCACCCACATGGCCAGGTGTCAGTGTCTGCCCCCTGGGGGGACAGTCTGAGGAGGGGAGGGGTCTTCTGCCCACCACACGGAAGGTGCCAATGCAGGGCACAGGCAGGACCCCCGGCCCTGGTTCTGGAAACTGCTAGAGGTCAAGGCTGGGTGACGCTTTTCTTGCCCAAGACCTGGGGCTGGAAGTCAGTGGAGGAGCTGGGCTTTGTACCCCGTGGCCTGACTTGAGACCTTGGCAAAACCAGAGGTCCTGGGGACAGGTATGTCCCGATCCTTAGCTGTTGTAGAAACCTGTCCTTATCACAGAGGCCACTGCCTTGGTCTAGGCTCCTACACCTAGCAAGGTGTGCGACACGGCGTCCCCAGGAAAGTGCCAACTGCTCGACATGGGCCCCAATACCCCTCAGACGGACAACTCTGTGCTTGTAAACTTTAATTTCCGTACAGTAGAGAAACACACGGGGGGCGGGCAGCTGTGCAGCAAAGCTCAAGACACACCCGGAGGGACACACGGGAGGAGGTGTCCACCAGAGCCCGCTGCTTCCACCAGGCTCTGTGGGCAAGGCGGGGCCGGCTCAGTCCTGCACTCGGCGGCTCTCCCCTCGGCCACCTGGGGCTGCACTTCTCCAGGCCGCAGCTGAGTGTGTGCATCGCGCTCGGCTCCCTGTGCTCTTGAGAGGGTGCAGCTCGTGGCCGGTGCAGGGCTCGGCTCAGCAGAGGGTTGTTCACTGGCACCTGCTCCAGGCCAGTCCCTGTTGGACCCTGACCCTGCCAGGGGTCATGGGCACACCCTGCCCTTTGGGGAGTCTAGGTGGCAGGGCGGGCAGCCCCTGTCATACCATGGGAGGGCACTGCAGCAGAAGGAAACTGGACAGCAGGGTGAGGGAGGAGCTCACGAGGGAGGAGCAGACGTGGGAGCTGGGACCTGAAGTGGGTGGTGAGTGGGACAAGGGGGACCTTTCAGACAGAGGGATGGACAGGTGCAGAGGCAGGAAGCCGAGGAAGAGGGTAGACTTCAGGAACTGCAGGAGTTTTATAGGTTCCAGAGAACTTCGAAGGTGACCTTCAAGAGCAGGTGCACCAGGGGAGCATGGGACTTCCCTTGTGGTGCTGGGATTTGGGATCAAGGCTGAGATCTGGTCCTCCAGCCAGGCCCAGCCTGGGACTCTGCCTTGGGACGCTGGGAGGCTGTGGCGTCCTCCCTGCTGAGGACCACAGGTCCTCCGTCCGGGTCCTGGAGAGGCTCTATCCCTGCCATCTGCAGGGTCTGACCTGGCGCTTGATGCTGGAGGGGTGGCCCGCCTCACACGACCACCTCGGGCACAATGCTGAACAGGAGGTCATCGTTGCCCCGCTGCACCTCCAGCAGGAGCGGAGACTCTTTCATGATGGCCTCCTGCAGCTCACTCGAGTCCACCAGCGGGCGCCCGTTGACCTTGACGATGATGTCGCCATCTTGGATTCCCCCTCTGCCAAAGGGAGAGACACAGGGGCACTCTTCTCAGGGGCCTGGGCTCAGCCAGGACATGGTGGGGTTCCACGGCAGCAGTTGAACAAAAACCATGTCAGTGAGAAAGAGCAGCAAGCAGACCACGAAGTCCCTTCCCCAGAAGGGAACCAGTGGGTGCGGAATAGCATTCTCCATGTGCCCCACCCCAGGACATGTGGGCCATCTTTGCCAGGAAGCTCACAGCCACCTGAAGTCAGTGCAGGAGACCCGGCCCAGGCTCCACCCCGCCACCAGGGTCTGCCACCCGCCTCCCAGGCAGCCTCCCCGCCTCTTGGCAGAGCCTACCTCTGAGAAGGCGAATTTGGAACAACCTCCTGCACATAAATCCCACTGCTGACCGACGGGAAGTCGGGGTCGCCAGCCTTGAGTTCCTCCACCAAACTGAAAGGACAGCCCCTGTGAAGCCTCTTCCGAGCCCTGGAACCAGCTCCTCGGCATGCAGCTGCCCCACCCTCTGCCCAGGCCAGACAAGGAGCCTCCCGGGGGCTGCCACACTGCCCTGTCCTGCCACCTGAGCACTCCGTGTCCCCCACGAAAATCTCAATGCAAGGCCCCATTAGAAATGTAGAGGGCAGAGCTGGAGGGGAGAAGGGAGGGTGCACAGGAGGAAGGAGGCAAGGCAGAGGGAGGAGGGGACGATAGGTGATGGAAGGAGGAAGGTTAGTGGGGAGCAGAAAGGAGAGATGGACAGACACTCGGCACGTCCGTTACGGAATGCTCAGAGGAGACTGGACAGATGGCAGGACGGGCAGGGGACAGAGGAACAGGAAGGACACATGAGCAGGCCCACCAGTGTGGTGGTCTCCATTACAGAGGGCCTCCAAATTGCACCCCTGGAGTAACCCCCTGAAACAGGGAGAGTGTCCTCTGGGGACCGTGTGGTGGGGTGGGTATCCCAGTTCTTCCCAGAGCTCCTCGATGCCTGCACGTCCTCCGGCTTCAAACCCTCGGACCTGATTGGTGGACCCTGTCTCCCTCCACTTCTCCATCCAGCCTGGGTATTTCTGGGCACTGATCACGTAGGCCTGCCATTAGGGGCAGAGTAGAGTGGGTGGAACACAGTCCTTGCCCCCAGGGGCTCATGGCCAGGAGGTGGGGAGGGGTCCCACGAACAGCAGGGGAAGGCAAAGCTGGGGCTCTGCAAAGAGGGGTGGCCTGTGAGGAGGCAGAAGTGCATCCCCCAAATCCATGCACTCCCAGGACCTCAGAGTGCGACCTTGTTGGAAACAGGGTCTTTGCAGATGGGATCAGCTAAGGATCCTGAGATGATGTCATCCTGATGTAGGGTGAGTCCTAAGTCCAGGGACTGGAGGTTTTGTAAGAGAAACAGGGGGGAGATTTGGACACAGACACACAGAGGAGGCCACATGGACACAGAGGAGGGATTGGCATGATGTGGCCACAAGCCAAGGACACCCGGAGCCACCAGGAGTGGAAGAAGCAGGAAAGTTACTCCCTGAGCCCCTCAGAGGGGCCCCATTGACACCCTGACAGCAGACTTCGGGTCCCCAGAACTGTGAGCTAACACATTCGGCTGTGCTTAGCCACCCACTTTGTGGTGACTCGTGTGGCAGCCCCAGGAAGGATCCAGAGCAGCACAGGAGGAGTCCGAGCATTGGCCAGGCCAGGACCGGGGCAGCCCGAGCAGGGGCACGGAGGGGGCACCCCTCACCTGGGAGTGATGGTCCGCATCCGAATGCCGATGAACCGTTTCTTCCAGTCTGGGAATGAGTAGAGCAGGACTGGGTTACAGCTGCTGAAAAGCCACCGCCCTCCCCGAGAGGACCAGCAGGGGACAGGAGGTGCCCCGTGGGACCAGGAAGCAGCAGGAGCCACCCTGCCTGAGGCAGCCGGCACCATGCGGCCAGGCTCCTGCAGCTGTCCTCTCAAATACTCCCCAGAGCTAGGAGATGCCCAGCTGCAGTCCCCCACACCACTGCCTTCACGTCCACTCCATCTCTGTTCCACCCATCAGCTCCAACACCTGCTGCCCTTGCTGAGCTCCACACCCAACCCCAAGGGCCCTCCCCCGCCCCACACTGCCAGTCCCCAGTGTCCTTACTTCGAACTGAACCTACCTGCCCATACACAGTGACACCTGAAACGCCCGGTGAGCACTAGCCACGTGCCAGGCCCACTGAGGTGGCCCCGCCACCCCGCTGCTCCAGCCAGCGATTTAGCAGGCGTCACAGACCCAGAGACTACAGTGACACGTTGTGGACCATCAAACAATACTCGATTCGTTTCTCATTTTCAATTCATAAAAGCTTTCTGACCACAATGGACTGAACTAGAAATCAATAATAGAAATAAACCCAGAAAGTTCTCAGCTAGTTTCAAAGGAGAAATCAAAAGGGAAATGAGAAAGTACTTTCAATTGCATAAAAGTGAAAATCTAACACATGAAGCTTGGTGGGAATAAGGCAGCTCTTAGAGGGAACCAGCTTACTTAAGTGCGTGTGTCACAAAAGGGTGGCCTCAAGTCAGGGCCCAGATTCCACCCGAAAAACACGGAACGGAGGCCGACGAGACCTCAAGTGAGCACATGGAAAGAAATAGAGTCTGAATCGATGAAATAGAAACCATGGAGAAGATAAACGCAGACCCAAATCTCATTCTTTGCCACCAAAACCCTGATAGAGCTTTAGCAGCATGACTAGGGAAAAGAAGAGACACCATTGTCACCGGGAGAGCTGGAGAGGCCGCATGGCATGGACCCAGAGACAGCACCAGGGTGTCACCAACCACCCGAGGCCAACACGCCTGGAAACGCGCTGTCCTCCCCCAGGACGGGAACTGGACGACAGGGGACTGGACAAGGATGTCCACTCTCACCACTTCCCTTGAATATTTTACCAGAAATCCTTCCCGGGTAAGAAAAAGAGAGAAAGGACATTCAGACTGGACATGAAGAGGCCCGACTGTGACATTCGGGCTGTAAGGCCATCTATGTAAACAATCTAGTAGACTCTACAGAAAAGTGACAGTGAGTACCAGTGTCACGGTTGGACCTAACGCTCCCAGCGGCTCCTGGGTTGAAGGCGTGGTCCCCGGGCAGCACTGTCCAGGGGCGGGGTTCCTGGGAAGGCGCACTCAGGGCTCTGACCTTAGTGGACGAACCCTCGGGTGCAGTCATCTGAAAGGACTCTCGGAGGTGGTGGGAACGGCAGGGGGTGTGTCTGTCCCTGTGCCCTCCTCTCGCTCTGCTCCATGAGGCGGGTAGCTCTGCTTCCCCGGGAGCCCCCTGACCGTGCTCTGCCTCACCTCAGGCCCCGAAATGATGGCGCCAACTGACCACAGACTGACTCCTCTGGAGCCGACTCACAGTAAGCCTCTCCTCCTCCGGCTGATTTTCTCAGGTCCTCGACTCCGTGGCGGGAAGGTGACTGGCCATCAGGGAGGCAGCGGTCTCAGGACCAACACGCCAACAGCGTTTTATTTGTATATTCTTGTTACAAACCATCAGCGACTGACCTGGACACTGCAAACCATGGCCACTGCTGAGAAGGGCCAAAGAGGACCCAGTCGATGGGGAGAGACTGGGATGGCAGGTCCGAAGACCCAACAGTGTGAACAGCAAGCCAGTTCTCCCCAGCTCATCTCTAGGTCCAATGCAAGCCCAACCCTGACCCCAGCAGGTTACCAGAGTGAAAAGCTAACCCTGAAGGTTTGGGAGTGAAAGACTAGAAGAGCCAAAATAGCTGGAGAAAGAGCAAAGAGCAAGGGGGCCGGCGGGCAGGGGGCTCCACACCCAACCTGAAGCCTCTCTCTCTACTTTGCACCATATAAAAATTTATTTTGAAATGTGTTTTAGACCCAAGTCTGAAACCTCAAAAAGTAGGACTTCTGGGGGAGAATCCTGGTCTTGGGCTGCGGAGATCCCTTAGCTACAACACTAGATGCGTGACCTAGTCCCAAAGAAGCTGGATTCATCCAATTGTACCAAATTTCTGCTCTTTAAAGACACTGTTAAGAGAAGAAAAAGGCCAGTCAGGCCAGCAGAGAACCCCTGCAGCTCACATATCAGGCTCCTGTGCCGACCAGAGAGAAACTGCAGCCCCTCCAGGAGCACAAGCAACCTGAAGCTTTTTTTTTTTTTTCAAACGGGCAAAATATTTAAACAGACGCTTCACCCGAGGTGGACGACTTTACAAGCCACGTGGTGGGTGGTGTCTGCAGGCTCTGGTTTTCAACTGGCTCACAGCACAGGCTGCCTGGGGTTCTGAAGCCCCCCAGCTGCAGAAGGGTCTGGGGTCAGTAGGGAGACAGGCCAGTAAGGGCTCTGGTGGCCAGAGGCCAGGTGTGGGTAGTCCTGTAGGTAGGCCCCGAGGACTTGCTGGTGGGAGGGACGAGGGCTGGAGGCGTGAAAGGACAGGGCTGCCCTTCACTGAGGGGCGGCTGGGGGCTGGTGGGCAGGAGTCTCCTCCTACAGCTGGGGAGAGGTCCGTGGGGAGGTGAGTCTGTGGACTCAAGTCTAAGCCCAAGAGGCTGGACGGGGACGGGCCAAGCCCGAGTCTGAACACCTGGGCCACCCTAGCGGCTCTCTCCTGGCCACTGGCTGCAGGTCAGCGTGGTTCACAGCACGAGGCCACGCTGAAAGAGGTAAGGTGCAGCCTCCGGCACACACGTGGGGGCAGGGCCTAGTCCCTTGCAGGTGTAGGGTGCCTTCCCAGCAGAAGCCCAGCTTGGGGTCACCTGGGAGGCCAGGGACAGTCACTGGGTAGGAGGACCCCTTGCTGCCCCTCCAGCAGGGCCAGCAGCACAGCCATGGAGGCAGCTCTCTAGGGACACGGGGCCAGGGGCAGGGGTGTGCTCCTGACCCCAGGTTCCCGCAGCCTTTGCTGGAGTGTTGTGAAAAGGGCGTCAGCCACTGGCTGGAGGAGCTGGGCGCCTGGCTGCGCTCCTTCCTCAGCCCATGGCTCTGCCGCCCCAGGGTGCCCTTCAGAGGGAGCCCAGAGCACCGGGAGGCCGCCGAATGGCGAGGAGATGGAGCCTGAAAGGGCCCGTGACCTGGGCACAGGAGCTTTAGAAGCAGAATGCGGTAAAGCCCTGAGCGGGAATGTCACCGCCACAACCCAAAACGCGTAGGGCGCACTCCACGGGAGGGCTCCGTGCACAGGGGCTGCTCCCCAGCTCCCTCCTGCCCTTGGCTCCCTCCTGTCCTCCCAGGGCTCTGCCCCAGCCCCTCCTGCTCCCACCCACATTCCACCTTTCTAGAAACCCTGCTGGCTCCACCTTCAAGCAGACCCCCACCCATCAGGTCTCCTGACTGCTGCCACCCGGGCAGGGCACTGAGAGCACCTGCTGTTCCGTGGCTCGCCTGGCCCCCCAGCCAGGGGAGCCCCTGCCGTTACCCCCACTCTCTCCAGGCCCCAGCTCCCGGGCACAGCCCTCGGCCCAGGGGCCCACCGCTGCCAGGGCCTCCTCTCCAGCCCCCACGCTGGCCCACCCCTGGGATGTCACATGTCCTGCTCATGGCCAGACAGGGCCTCCCCCATCTCCTGAGCAGGCGCCCCTCTGCCAGATGCCACCTCCCAGGGGTCTCCTGCTCCCTGTCCTCTGCAGCCTCCCACCTGCCTTCCTCCTGGTCTCTGAGACACCAGGTCACCTGTTGGCCCTTGGGGCACGTTCTTTGAGGGCTTGGCCCAGCCTGCAGGAGGACCAGGTAGGGAGAGGCAGCTGGACACCTGCCCTGGCTGCCCCGGCCTTGTGTGTGACCAAGCCAGAGTTCAGCTGGACCTTGTCCAGAGCTCAGGAGGAGAGGCTGGCCTGGGCTCAGCTGCCCCCTCTCCCTGGAGAAGGGATGAGAGGCACAAGACCCCCTGCCCAGCCCCGGCCTCAGTTCTGCCCTGCCCTGCCCTCCTGCTCCAGCCCTGCTTCTGTGGGTGGGGGCTGCCTCTCCCACTCCCCGGTCTGCTTGGGAAGGACCTCCCCAAGTTCTGGCTGTCCCCCCCTGCCCACTCCTGACCCTGCAGCTTTCCTGAGCTCTCACCGCCAAGGAGGCCCTGCCCCCCACAGTGCAGTGGTCACGTGACCTGAAACCCCCCGGGGCATCTGCAACCCTGGACAAGGACAAGAGTGCACTTAGCATCCTGATTTAATAAAAAGATTGATCATTTTAAAGAACTTTAATTGGGTTTGGATCATTTCATTCTTTTATTTAGAAAAAGAAAAAAAAACAAGCTCTAACTTTGGAAGAATTTTAAAACAACAGATTCGCTTCTCAGCTAAGATATCTGGGGGGTCTTTGTGGGAGGGGGTGGTCTGCACTGTCCTTGGGTGAGGGATGAAGGTTTCTCAGGGGCCAGGTGAGGTCAGTGCTGACCAGGACAGTCCCCGTGACACAGAGAAGCAAAGCCAGGTGCTGGCGGGTCCTTTTCCAAGAAAGGAGAGAAAGAGGCCAGAAGGGAGAGGCCACCACGCCACTCCAGCAAGACAGGCAGCCCACACCTCACCCACAGGCACAGCCACTGACCCCCGGGGTGGCCAAGTCCAGGGGACCCAGAGAGCTAGGACAGATAAACTGGAAAGGCTCAGAGAAGGAAGGACCCAGCTACCAAGGTACCAAGGTGCAGCCTGGTCTAGCTCTGAGGCTCCTGGCAGCCAAGAAGAAGAGGCCTGGGCTCAGACTGCCCACTGCCCAAGAGGAGGAGGCTGGGCTTCGTGGGAAAGAGCCCTGCCCAGCCCCAGACTGTCTTCACCTAAAGGCACTTAGGAACGAATGCAGGGTCCGGTGGCCATTCTTCCTTTGACCAGTCCTCAGGCTGCGCTGGGGTCCTTGTGCTTGGCGGGCAGGATGGTGGAGGAGGGGCGAGCAGAGAGGGCCCTGCTCAGTGGAGTGCTGGTGAGGGGCGGGGGAGACAGGGAGCAAGGTGAGGGCGAGGGTGCCGGGTGCCCAGGCCTGGGTGTCGGCCAGGAGGTGAGCGCAAGATGGAGAAGCTCAACTAGGCCACCAGGAAAGGGCCCAGGTCAGGAGTGTGCCCTCCCCTGGAAGGTGGAGCCACCACCAACCAAAGGTGACTGGAATGATCTCACTGGGACAGCCACCTTGTGCCGTGGCAAGACCTCTCCCAGAGGGGTGCTCATGGCCATGTAGGAGTGGACAGGGTGGAGTGGGCAGCCCTGTTGGGACGGGGATGAGGAGAGGGAAGTTGGCCAGAGGTGACTTCCAAGGACAAGGGTCATGTGCTCCCCTGGAACAGAGGGCACCCCACCAAGAGGTCTCCATGGCCCACAGGTGGAAGAAATAGTTAGCAACGGGTGGAGGAATGGGTGAGGAAGGGAGGGGAGGAGGGACAGGTGAATGGGAAAATGGATGGGCACACGGACATTAGGATGGATAGATGGACAGATGGATAGACTAGGTAGTGGGTGGATGGTGAGTGAGTGGGGTGGGTGGATGAGTGGATGGATGGAAGGGTGGAAGGAAGGGAGAGATAGATGGATGGATAGATGAATAGAATCATAGCAGGTAAACGGCTGGAAGAAGGAAGGAAGGAAGGATGGGTTGGGGGGCAGGTGGGTTGGCAGGTGGATAGATGAGTGAGCTGGTGGGTGGATGGGTGAATGTATGGATGGATGGGTGGGGGGCAGGTGGGTGGGCAGGTGGATGAATGGATGGGTGGATGGGTGGATGGATGGATGGATGGGTGGGTGGGTGGATGAGTGAGCTGGTGGGTGGATAGATGGGTGAATGGATGGATGGGTGGGTGGGTGGGTGGGTGGATGAGTGAGCTGGTGGGTGGATGGGTAAATGGATGGGTGGGTGGGCTGATGACAAATAGGTGGGTGGAAAGGTGGGAGGATAAATGGACAGATGGATGGACAGGTCCATGGGTGAGTGGGTAGGTGAGTAGGCAGGTGGACTGGTGGATGGGTGGGTATTAGGAAGAAACCATCAAACTGTGACAACTAAGGAACAGCCCAGTCAAGAGGAACCAGAAGGTCCAAGCTGATGAAGAGAACTGAGGCCAGCGCTCCGGAGCCACCGGACGTGTCTGGACGGCAGCAAGTGAGGAGGGGCAGGGAGGCCCCCAAGAGGCCACAGAGGAGCTGTCCTGGCGTCCCCTGGCTCTGGGAGGGCGAAGGGACTCCGTCTAGTGGTGAGCACTGCTCACAGCGCACCTGCTCCGACGCTGGCCCCGGAGCCGGGAGGCAGGGCCTGGCCCTGGGGGTGCCCCCGCCCCCCAGGAGGCCGTACCTTTGATGTGCTTGTCCTGGAACTCTGACAGGAAGCGTGTGATGCGGTCCGAGGGGATGGCAAAGGAGATGCCAGCTGCCACCTTGAGCGTGTTGATGCCGATGACCTCACCATCCTGGCGGGGCGGTCAAAGCAGGGTGGTCACACGAGGGAGCCCAGGTACACTGCTGCCCACAAGGCACGGTGCCCACAGCCTCCTCTCCAGGGGGCCTCGATGCCCCCACAGGGACACTCCTGGAGTAGCCCCAACTGGTCTGAGGGGTTGCTCCTGGGTCGTCCCCCTTCTGCTGTCTCCAGAGAGACCTTCTCCGTCCCGGGAGCTCGCAGCCGAGGCCTGCCCCCTGCCCCACCCTCTGCCCTGGGCGGCAGTGCCCCTGGACCCAGGATGCCAAGAGAGAGGGAGGGCTGTGCCAGGGCTGTCTTCGTGTCTAGGAAGCAGGGGGCAAGGAGTGGGGCCAGGGCAGCCCCACAGCATCCCTCTGTCCCTGAGCACCCCCCCGCCTCTTCCCCAGCCACCAGGACCTCACTCTTGAGAAGGACCTCACTCCCCTCAGCCTGGGCAGCACCCTGGCCTGCGCCCTGGCCAGGGGTGGGATGTACCTTGAATATAAACCTGAGGGAGGGAGGCCCAGGGTGACGATCGCCCAGACTGTCTCCTGCCCAACGCACTCAGGGCGCTGCTCTCGGGCAGTTCACTCTGGGGGCTGCCACGGCCCTTGAGGGCATGGGGCAGCGTGGCCTTGGGACTCAGTCCCCTCCTGGGCCTCTGGCCCAGCCGTGCTCCTGTTGTCAGGTGTGCGGGTTCTGGGCCCCACTGTGGGTCCTGTCCCTGCCTTGAGGCTGTGCCCCCCTGTGAGCAAAGCCCTGGAAACCCGAGACGCTGGACCTAGGAGACACTCACCAGGTTCACCAGGGGTCCCCCGGAGTTCCCGTACTGCGGGGGAGGAAACAGGTGTTAGCTCTGCCTGAGCCCCAAGCGCCCCCCTGCCCGGCCCTGGCTCAGGCGGTGGAGACACAACAGCACTCCCCCCGCAGCCTGGGGTCAGCCCTGCCTCACCCACCGGAGAGCTGAGGCCACGGAGGCCACCCACAGCCCTCTGAGGCCTCCTCTGTCCACCAGAGCTCTCCGTGCAGGCCCCCTGCTTTGGTGTCTGCACCACTGGCGGGCGGGGGCACCCAGCGGTGCATGCAGTGCAGGGCACCTTCTCGGTCCTGCTGACCTGGCCCGGGCTCCCTATAGAGACTAACGGTTCGCGCAGGCGCAGCGGGCGTGTGCCACGCTGTCTGGGCACAGCCCTGAGAATGCAGGGGACGGCACCACAGGGAGGCAGAGGGCCCAGCTGGGCACAGCCCGGGCATGACCCAGCCTGGCAGAATGCAACGCTGCCCGGGGGACAAGGCGTCCGGATCGTGGCCAGGCCTCCCCATTGCTGAAGGACCTTTAGGGTCTGAACCCCCAGGGTGGCCGGCAGGCCTGGGCACAAGGCCCCGGTCAGCACTGCTTCTGGCAGCAGTCAGGAGCTGGAGCCTGTTCCGGGGACAGGAGCAAGCCAGGTCTTGGGTGTGAACAGGGTGTGCCAGGGCCTGGCGGCCTCCCCTGCTCTGGGACTCACGTTGATGATGGCGTCTGTCTGGACGTAGTCCATGTCTGAGTCCCGGAGGCCCAGCTCCCTGCCGTCCCGCTGGGCGGTGCTGACGATGCCCGTCGTCACAGTGTTCTGTAGGGCGAAGGGACTGCCAATGGCCACCACGAACTCACCAGGCCGCAGGTCTGCCGAGTGACCCAGCAGCAACACAGGGAGCTTTTTCTGGGGGGACAGGGAGAAGAGAGGGAGGCTCAGGTGGTCCCAGGGAAGCCAGGGGCAGCTGTACAGGGAGGGCCCCATGAGGCTGAGCCAGGCCCCCACATGGACCAGGGCCAGGACAGCGCCAGACCCAAGCTGGAGCCACGGAACAGAGACTCAGTGGGGCTGGCCACGTGGCCCACCACAGGGAGGCACAGAGGGCCCAGCTGGGCACAGCCTCTGAGCTCCTGAGCCTCCGGGCTTAATGGCCACAGGACCCTCTGGAAATCTGGTGGTGCCTGGGGTGGACAGCTCTGCAGGTGCCAGAGCCAGCTGAGGACCCCTCGACACCCCACCTCCTGACAGACGCACAGGGCACCCGAGTCCGGGGGTGAGCTGACGTGGCCACCCACGCCAGCCCCAGTGCCCCTCTTAGTTTCACGTGGGGCTCAGAGCCTCTGTCTGACCCGTGACTGGGCTGGGAGCTGGCAGAGGGGCCAAGTCCAACTTGCTCTGCACTCAGGAGCTGCAGGGAGGCTCCGAGGGGTGCCCTCGAGTGCCCGTGAGCAAGTGCCAAGGTGCACACACAGGGCAGGTGACTGGCAAGAGCCAGGCAGCCCTTCAGTGGCGTCCACGTCAATTCCAGGGTCTGGTCTGCCCGAGTAGCCTGAGACGTCACGGCTGGGGAGGCTGGGGAGGGCCACCTGGGACTGCCTGCCCATGGCCAGACCACATGGGCCTAGCTCTGGAGGGAGCAGGACGGCTTCTCACCTCTGGCCCTCTCCTCCTGGCCTCTCTCCTCCCCTTGCCCTCCTAGCCCTGTTGGGGGCCTCCATGTCGAGTGAGACACCTTCCTGGGGGGCAGTTTTCATAACAGCTGTCCATGGAGAAGAGGGAGCATCTGCAGACGGAAGCCACGCGGAGAGACCCCGGTGGGCATGGGCACGGACCCCTGTGCTCTGGTACTGGCCATGAAGCTTCCGTCCATGGCATGTAGGGACTCAGGAGGAGGAGCCAGGCCACCCACCAGAAGGCGGGGACCCAGAGAGCAGACCTCTGAGAGGCCAGAGGGCCAGGGTGGCTTGTGTGCAGGGAGGCCCGAGACCGTAGCTGGCCAGCTAGGAGGCAGAGCCACCGCTGGGTTGGCGCCACGAGGCTGCCAGGCTCAAGGGGACTTCCCCTGGGGACATGGCAGGAGGTGCTGGCCAGGGGTTCAGTGCTGGGTTTCACTGGCTCGGGCAGCACCTATGGGCACAGGTGTCCACCAGAGCCTCTGCTCTGCCCCCCTGGCATCCACGCTGGCTGGTCCCTCAGGACAGTGCCATGAAACCAGGCGGAGAGACCCAGCCGGCACTGTCTGGCTCTCCCCTCCCCGCCTGGGCCCCGGGGCAGGGCCAGCTGCGGTCCTCAGGCCACGCCCCCTCTGCCTGCGCTCAGGCTCTGCTGGGCACAGTGACCTCACCCTGGCCTGGCCGACAGCCCCTCTGGACATCAGCACAGTCGCCCAGGGGTGACAGAGACCACGGGGCCCCAGCCCACAGCATGACCACCAGGCGCGTCACAGGATGGGCCGGCTTCTGTCCTCGAGCCTGCTCCTGCCAGGACTCAGGTTCCCTGACTTTAAAAGGGAGGTGACGCCCCAGACTCAGCAGCTGGGGGTGAGCAGGCTCAGGCGCGGGAACTGTCTGCATCGCTGCTCCAGCCTGCCTGGGCAGGGCCACAGGAGGTCCTGCCAGAGACCTGTCACTCCGAGTGCTGTCCACCTGTGTCCAGGGGAGGGGCCAGACTCCAACTCAGCACCAGGGAAGCCCCATGTGCGGGCGCCCACCAGAGGCTTAGTGACTGCATGACAGTCGCGGAGGCGGCCATGGGGACCCCAAGGCGGCCTCACGACCACCCTGGGCACCACGAGGAAGCCCAGGGAGGCCCAGCGTCTCGGCTCAGCAGGCTGGCTCTGCCACACTTGGCCACGGTCCTGGGACTTACCTGCCCTCCCCCAGCTCAGTTTCCCCGTCTGAGATTCCAGGCAGGGACAACCTGAGTAAGCATGGCTTGTGCCCAGCACCAGAAACAGAGTCCCTGTGCCGGTGCAGCTGTGCTGGGCAGCCAGAGGCAGGGGCAGATGCTATGGAGGGCAGGGTGGCTGTCTCCAAGGCTCTGGCCTCAGTGGCCACATGGGACAGCTGCATCTGCAGGAGCAGGCCCCAGGTGCACCCATGGAGCCCCGTCCTGGGGAGTGACGAGGACCTGGTCCCGCTGTTCACCACACACTACCTGGCCAGTCACGCAGTCTTGCTCGGTCCTGCGCCTGGGGCCGGGAAGGGCAGGGCTCCAGAGACCCAGGCTCCAGCTCTGACTTGGCCAGTGACCATGGGAGGACTGCTGGTGGCCCTCAGGACTCAGTTCCCCAGCTGTCCTGGGGACATTGGGCCAGGCGTCCAGAGGGGTCAGGAAGAGGCTGCCTCACGGTGTCCCTGCAGTCCCTGAGCTCACCTTGGGGTGGATCTTGATGGTGGCGATGTCAGACTTCTTGTCGATGTCCTTGATGGTGGCCTCGTAGGAGTCTCCGTTCTGCAGCTGCACCTTGAGCTGCTGCCGGCCTGAGGCCGAGTTGCTGCTGGACACCACGTGGGCGTTGGTGACGATCAGACCCGCCTCCGACATGATGAAGCCCGAACCGCTGGACAGGGGCACGTTGCGGCCAAACAGAGGGTGTCTGCAGAGCGCAGGCACAGGGGGTGCTCAGACAGGCCTCCTCGGCCGGGGCAGGGGCAGGCAGCTGGGAGCGGAGCCCACGTGGGCGAGAGAGCATGGGTGTGGAGTCCCCGGGCTGCGCAGACGGTGGCTGCGTCACCTACAGGCCATGCCCTGGCCATGAAGCTGGGCCGGCCTCATAGCCATAAAGAAGGGACGGTCACCCCCAGCCTGCAATTTGCTGCGATGAGCACCATGCCCGTGGAGGCCTGCACGGCCCACAGAGGCACTGTCTGCCCACACAGGGCCCTGGAGCCAGACAGACTGGACCCTGATCGCCAGGCCTGCTGATCAGCCGCAGCCCTCAGGCAGGTGTCTAAGCCTCGGGCCTCAGTCGCCCCGTCTGGAAACAGGCTGTCTGGTCGGGGCCACACCCACCCAGAAGGGAGGGAGGGGCAGCAGAGGCAGCTTGGGGCAGGTGGGACGTCCCGGGTCCTAGCACAGGGCTGGTGCAGGGCAGTGCACAGTCCCTGGGGATGCTAAGTGGACGGGGGCAGGGGGACCAGGCCCTTGGGGCCTGGACCAATCAGGAGAGGAAACACCAGGAGGAAGGCCTGGTACATCTCAGGGGCACAAGGGCTTCTGCAAGGTGCAGAAATAGCCCCTCAGACAGCAGCAAGGCCACCGGGCGGCTCCAAGGTGGGCCAGGCCCGCACACTCACGGCTGGAGTGGGCATGGGCACAAGTGTTAGTCCAGCACCTCATGCAAACAGGGTCTTTGCCGCTGTCATGAAGTTAAGATGAGGTCACGCTAGAGCAGGGCAGCCCCAAACACAGGGACCGTCAGATGCAGGGACACAGGGGCACGGGCCAGTGGGTGGACTGGACAACACAGCACAACCCAGGATGTCAAGGGCTGCTGCCCACCAGCAAGGAGAGAGGCCTGGAGCAGGCTCTCCCGAGGCCCAGGAAGGATGAGACGGACACACCCTGATGTTGGGCTTCTGGCCTCCAGAGCGGTGACCAGCCCTTCTGTGGCCAGGCCACGTGGTCTCGACCCTTCTATCGAAAGCCAGGAAAACAACACAGCACTTGCCCAGGGAAGCCCAGCCCTGCCCGGGTCAGGCCCACGGCGACGGGCAGAGCGCAAGTTTCTGTCCAGCAGCTCAACCACCCTGCGCTCTGAGCCTGGCACTGTCCACTCCCAGCTGTGACAGCCCTGTCCTGCCCAGCTGCGTCACCTCCAGAAGCCCTGCACAGCCTCCGTGCCCAGCACGTGGGGTTTGCAGACAGGGCCCGAGGGGGTCCTGTGGTCTCCTCCCGGTGCCCACACCTGGGTCAGGGGTCACCATCCACTCAGATCACTGCCTCCAAGGCCAAGGAGGGACTGGCACTGCCACCCGCCCAGGCCACCTGCAGTCAGTGATCAGTGGCGTGGGGCTGGTGCCCCCGGCTCTGCAGAGAGCTGGTGTGGCTGTCCAGACACAGAGGGACAGCAAAGTGCCACTTAGTGCACCTGGTTGTAATTTCCTCAATGACTTATCTCAGGGCCCCCAGGGAAGGGCAGCCGGGGGTCAGCCTCTGCACAGAGACCCGTTCCACCCCGGGGTCAGGAGCCTGGGTCAGCAGCAGCGGGGCCTCCAGCTTCGCGGCAATCTCAGGCCTGGGCTTCGGCCTCCTGGAATGGGGACAGCAGAGGCCCCTCCTGGGGCTCATGGGGAGATGCCTTGGGGCCCCGTGGGCCTGGGACTGTCCACCAACGCAGGGCGCTCTGCAGACCGCTGGTCACGTGGGCCACGGTCACATGTGCACTGAGTCCCGTGAGTGCCCATCTCCCTCCCGTAGGAGGTGGACACCCCCAGGGCTGCGCTGAGAAACTTGGGCCAAGCCTGGGCGCCGCGGGGAGCCTGAGAAGACCTGGCTCTGTCCCAGGACAGCCAGGGACGGGCGGGTGTGGAGCCCGGCACCTGCACTCACTCCAGGCCAAACAGACGGGCTCCAGAGGCCCCTCTCCTCCCATCCCTATAAAGACGAGGATGACGGGCTCCCGCCAGACTCCTGGCCTCACCCAGGCCTCACCCAGGGCCTCACCCAGGGCCAAGAGTAAAGCAGCGAGCGCTCTGAGCTCGAGAGACGTCGTGTGGGACCGCCTTCCCCAGGACTGCACTGGACACAGTGGCCAGTATGCTCTGAGGGCAGGGCTGGGGACCAGCTCTGAAGGCCCTGTAATGCTGGGGCGGGGAGGCTGGGGCGGGAGGCTCTGGTAGGACCCCAGGGGGGACCTGTGCTCACTGACCCTCCCTCCCTCACACACCCCACCCTTCCCTCCCACTCACTCCTGCCCCTGCCACACTGGCCGGCCACCCTGGTTGGGGCCAGGCTGTCCTAGGCAAAGCCACTCTGTCAACCCCCTTGGGGACCCCACTCGTAGCTTTGGTGTGGCCTCCGGGGCCCCAAGCAGCCCACCACCCTGATGCCCCTGCTGCTTCACCCTGGCCACTGGAATCCAGCCGAGTTTGGGCCCCAGCAGACAGAAGGGACCCAGGGGACATCAGGAAGCCACCCGGGTGCAGCAGGGCCCCACGCACCTCAGGAAGAGCTCGATGTGGACCACGGCTGGCGCAATCTTCTCCACCACGTCGGCGATGAAGTTGAACTTGTACCGCGGGCTGGTCAGCGGGTGGAGACCTGCACTGACAGAGGCAGCCGGTGGTCAGGAGCCCTGCGGCTCCCAGCAGCCCTGACTGTCCCGGGGAGGAGGAAGCCCCACCTGAGACCCCCTGTCGGGGCCAGCCTCTGCATGTGCAGAGCCTGGGGTACCTCACTGTATGATGTCCAGACACTTGGGAAGGTGGCCCCTCACCCTGAGGACAGGTAAAAAAGGCTTCTGCAAGCTGAGCACCCTCAGATCGCCTCCCTGGACATTGCTGAGCTAGCCAGGAGGCCCAGAGAGGCTAAGACACTTGCCCTGGGTGACACAGCATTGATACTGGGGCCAGCGCTGGGCTCAGTACCCTGTGCCCTTCCTCTCTGATATGACAGCTGTGTGCTTGCAGGAAATGACCATTGCACCTCCTCGTGGGCTCTGCAGGACCCCCCAGCCCCAGTGTGGCCTTGCTGGAAGACGGTGACTGATTCCTGAGTGAACAGGGCCACACCTTCATCTCCCTTGGCCACAGCCCTGTCCTGCTGGCTGGGCGGCTTGTGAACTTCCCTGACCCTTCACCAGCTCGGGTCTCTGCTGCCCTTCGCCATGGGCTGCTGCCCACCAGGCCCAGGCTGCAGGCAGGTGGGGCAGGGCACAGGCCACGGCTCTGGTCTCCTGCACTGGCCTTGCTGACAGCCCCAGGTCCTGGCCCCTGTGCTTCTAGGCAGGGCCCCTGCTCTGGCCTGGCCCTGGCTTGGCTGGGCAGGCTGCTTCCAGCTCTGTGGCTTCAGCGCTTCCTTACACACCTGGCCGGAAGGTGCCCCTGGGCCTGCAGGGACAGGTGTGAGGGTGACTCGCAGACTGTGACCCTCCCTGCCAGGGGCCACCACCACATGGCCACCCAGCCACCTAAGCTAAGGCCCAGCCCAGAAAGCACGGTGTGTAGCTGAGACCCCCAGGTCTCTGGAGGTGGGGACCGCAGACAGAAGACACCTGGCTTTCTGGACCGTCCAGCCCACCTGGTCAGCCTGAACAGAAGGCCACCTGTCAGGGGTGGCCAGGGCCTGAGGGGAGACGCCAACCCCCACGGGCTCTCACAGATGAAGCTGGAAGGTGCAGGGTCCCTGGTTCCCAGACCCCTTCACCACTGCCGGGGTGGGGCTGCCCAGGCTGAGTACCCAGGGGACCCCTGACCCTCCGCACAGTGGGTGGCCAGGCCCACAGCTCCTCCTTATGCCCCGGCTCTGGGCAGGGACTCACGAGGAATCTGCTCTCCCGCAAGATGCCCCCAGCCAGGAGGCTCTGACCGGGCTCTCGGGCACTCCGAGGGGTGCCCAAGCACCTGGCAGGGAGGGCCCCCCGCGGCCCCCTGCGTCTGGGCCTGTGCGCAGCAGACTGTCTCGGGGAGAGGCACTCGGTCACCCTGACACTGAGGCCGATGTCACCCCTCCGCAGGGCGTCCTGTCACCTCGCCCTGCAGGACCACCCCCACTTCTCCTGCCTCCCCAGGGACTCCCAGCCTTCTCCTGGTGGAGGCTCCCCCCAGGCCCCTGGCCCCAGCCCCGGCCCCTGGCCCCAGCTCCGGCCCCTGGCCACAGCCCTGGCCCCTGGCCACAGCCCCGGCCCCCAGGGCTCCCTCCGCCCACCTGGCTCCACTTCCCCAAGCACCTGAGGACCAGAGCGGGACCCGCCAGGGGAGGGCCCGCCAGGGGAGGACCCGCCAAAGACAGTGCAGTGTGACTGGAAGCTCAAGGGCGAGGCCCGGGAGGGTGGGCACAGCACACGCACCATCTGTGCCTGTGCCTGAAGACAGCCCTGGACGTGGGCTCTGGCAGCCTGGGACGGGCCCCGCGAGACAGCACAGGGTGGGGACGTCTGTCCACCTCGCAGGGGTGATCAGACGCTCAGGACGAGCGGCCTCCCCGCTGACTTCATCCTGGACTGCGGAGGAGCTGACCCCGGTCAGAAGCCTCTGCAGGCCGCCCCGGCCCCTGGCTGACCCTGCAGGGTCCCCACAGGAGCTGGGTGGGAGAGCGGGCCAGGGCCCACGTGCCCGGGCTGCTGGCTCTGCTCCGACTCAGCAGAGGCCTGGACGGCGTGGACAGTGGCCCTGCTCCTCCGTGCCTGAGGACCCGCACCTCTGCACCACGCCACGGACGCAGGCCGACGAGGCTTCACCCAGCACGGGAGGGGTGGGCTGCGCTGCCCGTTGCCCCCCCCAGGCCAGCCTTCGGCAGTGGGCCAGGGAGGAGCAGGGCAGGGACGGACAGGGCGGACACAGAGCCCGTTTCCCGCTCGCCCCTCCTGCGCCTGGCGTGGACTCTCCAGAGAAGCTCTCGTCCACCTGGCCCCCCACATGAGCCCCGGGGGACAGAGACGGGTCTGGGTCACCCCACACCCCAGCAGTGACCAGCACAGGGCAAGGCAGCCCCCAAAATGCACAGAAAGAGGGAAGGAGGACGGGGTGCTCTGCCTGGGGCTCCTCCAGGAAGGGAGGGCCACCCACCACACCAGGGAGGCCCAGCCATGCCCCGGGAGCGCAGCCGTCCCACGTCATGGCCCAGGGCGGAGGCTGGGAGGCTGGGAGCGCTGCGGCGCTAGCCAGCCTGAGACCCCGGCCGCCAGGCTGGCCCTTTAAGCCAGCCCCACACAGATGAGTCAGGATGAGTCAGTGGGAGGGAGGCAGCGGCTGGGAAGAGGCTCTGTTTATTTGGGGTTTTGACAACCCCACCCCCACGCCCGCCTAGAGCCCGGGCCTCAGCCGCTGGTTCAGCTGCTGCTGCTTTTATTTTCAAAAATAAACTAAACTGGAATCTAGGGAAGGCCTGGAGGTTTGGTCGGGGGGAACCGGACAGAGTGAAGCCCAAGCCAGGTGTCTGTCTGGGCCTCTGGAGAGGAAGGGGCACAGCCAGGACCGCGGGAGACTGGGAAAAGAGCCGCCAGGGACAGAAGCCCCGTCTCAGGGCTCCACCTCTACTATTCCTTCCTGGCAGGCTTCCAGGAGCACTGAGGGACAGTGGCAGCCCCTGAACTGAAGATTTTGTGCTGGTTCAGGGCAATCAAAACTGCCAGGAACAGACGGAGAAACTAAGGCCCTGAGTGGGAAAGTGAACGAGCAAGACACCCTGCAGGACCACTTTGCCCTGCTGCACAGGTTCTGCACTGCACAATTCTGGAGCCATTAACAAAGATCATGTCGCCTGCTTCCCGGGGAGCTGTGCAGTGCAGAGCTGTGTGCATTAGCCCTCTAGCTCCTAAGGGACACAGCCAGGACACAGACCCTGTGTCCGGCTGCTGAGGGGTGAGTCCCAGCGTTGCTGCTCCCCATGGCAAGACCCCAGAGTCTCCCGAGCCCCCCACACGCTATTCCTCATCTGTGAAGGGGATAACCGGCACCCTCCTTCCCTGGGTCGCTGGTCGTCTCGAGACATCCGCTAGCGGTCCACACGTGGGGGCAGGCCCAACACTGGCCAGGGGGTTCCTTAGGTAGAGGGCGTGTGCTAGCACCTGGGAGGTTCCTGGTGAGGCGCAGCCCAGGGCCCGGGAGCTGAGGCGGGAAGGCGGCAGGTTCAAGGTCGGCCTCCAACTCTGCAAGACCCAGAGTCAAACCAAACAGGAAAGAGCAGCCTGGGGGACGGGGAGGGAGCAGAGGAGGCATCTGTGCGGGCCAGGCCTCAGAGACAGATGCAGTGCTGGGCCCGAGGGCACAGTGGACACAGGCCTGTGAGGCTGAGCCCCGAGGAGGCACCACTGGCCAGGCCTGGGGACGAAGGCTAGGACACTCCTGGTGCAGGACACTGAACAGGCCTGGAGCTTGCAACCCACAGACAGGGGCAGCTGGAGGGTGGACACCTGGTCCCTCAGTGCCCTGTGGAGAAGTTGCCACCGTGCACAGGCCGGGTGGGCGCCGGGCAGAGCAGGCAGAGCCTGGCACGGGCACGTCCTCTGGGTTCCTGCTGCACCAAGGACGAGGGTTAAGGTCTGATTCTGCTTCTCGCAGGAGGTCACTTCCTGGGGTGCTGGGGGCCAGCACCAGACGGCCAGGCGGGGGCCGAGGCTCGGGCAGATCTGCCCCTCCACAGAGGGGCGGCTCAGTGGGCTCCCGGGCCTTCCCCGTAAGGGGCCGTGACGCCGGGCGCCCGTGTCCCCAGCACTCTGAGGTGGAGACGGGAGGACCACAAGTTTGAGGCCAGCCTCGGCGACTCAGTGAGTCCGACCTCACCGAGGGCTGAGCTGCAGCTCGTGGCGGAGACCGGGGGGTACCCAGGACCAACACAGACAAACGAACACACGCTCCCCACAAAGACGCCCCAAAGGTGCGTTTAGGGCTTCTCAAGCCGGTGCACAGTCCCTGCGTCACCCCGTCCCTCCCAAGCCCAGGTGGCCGGCTCCTCCAGTGGGAGCCCGCAGGAGGCCTTCAGCCTGGCAGAGGGGCCGGCCACCTCCCGCTGCAGCCGGCACAGACCTCGGGCCCCAGAGCCAACGCATGGGCCTGACCTCACTGCCCAACAGGGGCCAGGACAGCAGGCCACCAGCACCTTGCTCAGGCCCCTTAGAGTGGACTTGGAGGACGGCACCTGGCAGGTGAGGGGGCTCCTGGGCAGGTGAGGGGCTCCTGGGCAGGTGAGGGGCTCCTGGTCTTGCAGTGAGCTCTCCCCACCCGCTGGCCGCCCTGCCCTCCAGGACACCGGCACCACCACCAACACCGACGGCCACTGCACCGGGTCACCCGCCCTCCACAGGCTCCAGACCTGTGTCCCCTGGGCTCTCCCACCGCCACTCCAGGCCCCACCACCCGCCACCCTCCTGTCACCCCAGGGCCTCTAGAGCTCCCTCCCTCAGTTGTCACCCCTGCATGGGGCCCATCCACTGTCCTGGCCACGCTGGCCACCGTGAATGGCTGTCAGCCACGTGGCCATTCTGTCTACAAGGACCCAGCCTCCCGGGGCCCACCTGCCTCCTGGGCCTCCCTCGGGCCCCCTGTGCTGGCTTCTCCATGGCTGTTTCCATGCTGCCTCCTCCAGGAAGCACTCCCTGATCTCTCCCTCTCCCCGACCCCATCTGGCACATCACCAATTGTCACTAACAGCACAGGACTAGGGACTTCACAGGGGCAGGGTGATGGTGGGCAAAGAGCCGAGGCCAGGGCCTGCAAGCCGCCTCGGGGGTCTGTCTGGTGGGTGGAGCCATGGTCTTGTAGAGGGCGGGGGAAGACCCAGGGCAGGAACTCCTGACGCCCCGACCCCAGGCTGGTGCAGGAGCAGCGGGGCAGGGGGTTCCCGGGCCCCGTGCTCCTCCCTGGCTGGCTCCTGGCACCCGGACGCTGTGGCAGAGGCTCTCGGCTCTCCGTGGCCTGTGCAGCTCTGAGCCAGCCAGGCCCTGAGGCGGGGGCACCAGCTGCGGCAGCTCCTCTGCGGCCCCAGGAGGGAGGCGCACAGGAAGCAGGGGTTTCACCTCCTGAAGGGTCCCGAATGCGGGACTCCAAGGTCTGCAGCCCCGAGGCTGCAAAGAGGATCGAACTCCAAAGCCACCGGACGGGACGCGCGCCCACAGAGACCCCCGGAGACGCGCGGACCTCTGGGGCAGAGTGCCGCTGGCCCTGACACCACGCCAAGCCACCAGACTCTGAGTCTGAACTCAGGGTGACCCAGGAGGTGTGTGTGGTCTGAGGAGGTGAGGAGGGGCCTCCCGCAGAGCCCTGGTCACACGTCACTCCGCGGACAGGTGTCCCCAGTATGGGAAAAACACCTTAGCAGGGAGAGGGAGGGTGCCCCCAGAGCAGGTGAGCCTCCGCACGGCGCTGTGGGGTGGACGTCTCCTGGGGACCCTCTCGTTTCACGTCACCTACTGCATGTGGCAGGGACCAGAGCTGGCCCTGCACTGTGAGGCTCAGAGTCCGCAGAGGAAGCAGAGGGTCAGTGCAGACCAACGCAGGTGATGCTGTGGCGCTAAGGGTGTGGTGGCAAGAGGGCGGCCCAGGGCCACGGACACCAGGCCACAGCAGGAAGAGGGACCAGCCACCTGCTGTCAGGGAGGGGAGCTTGGCACTGGGTACAGCAGGTACAAAGGTCCTGCGGCCCTGCAGAGGAAAGCCCAGGACCCAGAGCACAGTCCTCATGCTAGGCAGACCCAGGCCAGGCCCGGCCCCTTCCTGGCCGCCACATCCCCCTTCCCAGCCTCTGTGGCACATCCGGGTGTCTGGCCCCAGCACCCTCCATACGGAGGGGCCTCTGTACGTGCAGCTCTGCTGAATCCTGAGGTCTGTGCCCTGGGAGACCGCAGCCGGCCACGCACAGTCCCCCCGGAACAGTGGCCCTGGGGTGGGACCGCAGCCCTGACAGCCACCAAAGCTGGGTGACACGCTGGTGTCAGTTTCAAGGTCCCGAGCAGCCCTGCCCCTCTGGCCCCAGTTCCCTGGGCTCCCTGGACGGTGGGCTCTGGGGCAGCATGTGCTCCTGGGCCCCAGGCCCTCCTGTCCCTTCCAGGGAGCTGCCATTCATGCGCTGCTCAGCTCAGGTGCCCCCTCGGGGAGCCCTCCCGAACCCCCAGATGGAACGGATGCCAGCAGCAGGACGGCACAGGACGGAACACCTCGGTCCAGCAGTCGCGCGGAGCTGTGGGAGGCGCTGCCCACGGGGGCACAGCTGGTGCACGCCGGGCTCAGGCCACCGTCTCTGTGGGTTCCTCTGCAGGAGTGGTGACAGTCCACCCACAGGTGAGGACTGGAGGGTGAATAAGGGAGGTGACTCGGGGGACAGGCGCTGGGGACCAGTGGTCAGCCCAGACCCCACATCCATAGCCTCCTGCCTCCCCGAGCAGCCTGCCCGTGTCCCCGATGGTCTGTGCCATGTCCTTGTCACCAGCCCGGGGCCAGGCAGCAGTAGGAGTGTTTCCAGCAGCACGCCTCTCCTCCTGCCCTCCCTGGCCCTGAGCCTCATCCTATGGCGACTGCCCAGGCGCAGGCTGGAGGTGGCCCCGCCACACAGGAGCTGCAGTGGGCAGACGTCGGGTCCCCGGGACCTCTGCCCCTCAGAGCGAGGTCCTGGAAGGACCAGTGCCAAGCCCCTGGGTGGGTGGCCCGCGAGGCGCAGGAGACCCTCCCAGGTGCACGTCCATCGCTGAGCTATGGCAGTGCTGCGCCCCACGCTCCACGCCCCGGGCAGTCTACACACAGCCTGGCCATCACCTCTCCTGCCGGTGTGAAGAGTCTGCTCCAAGCCCAGGCGCTGAACCCCATGGCCAGCACGAGGCACGGGAGGGGCCTTGAGGGCCCAGGTCATGAGGGCCCCACACCCATGGTCTCGAGGCCCCGAGGGAAAAGGCACTGCACTCAGCCCACTCCCCACTGGGCCAGCCGGTCCCCTGCCTGGGCCGCGTGGACCCAGGCTCTCCTGCCCTGCAGGGATCACGGCCCCCCCAGAACCCAGCCTGCCCATGCTCCATGTTGGACTTCCAGCCCCCAGAAGCGTGAGAGGTTCTGTCTCCTGTAGGTAACCCAGCCTTGGGGACCTCACTGAACCACCACAAAACAGACCAGGCCCAACCTCGCCCTGCGTGTTCCCCCTCAGCATGCCCCATGTCCCACCTGCTGCCCAGACCCACAGCTGCAGGAGGAGGCCGGCCTGTGCGGGGGCCCCACCAGCACCCCTGTGGGAGGACCCACCAGCACCCCTGTGGGGGGACCCACCAGCACCCCTGCGGGGGGACCCACCAGCACCCCTGCGGGGGGCCCCTGTCAGCACCCCTGTGGGGGGACCCACCAGCACCCCTGTGGGGGCCCCTGTCAGCACCCCTGTGGGGGCCCCTGTCAGCACCCCTGTGGGAGGACCCACCAGCACCCCTGTGGGGGGACCCACCAGCACCCCTGCGGGGGGCCCCTGTCAGCACCCCTGCGGGAGGACCCACCAGCATCCCTGTGGGGGGACCCACCAGCACCCCTGCGGGGGGCCCCTGTCAGCACCCCTGCGGGAGGACCCACCAGCACCCCTGTGGGAGGACCCACCAGCACCCCTGTGGGAGGACCCACCAGCACCCCTGTGGGAGGAGCCACCAGCACCCCTGTGGGAGGAGCCACCAGCACCCCTGTGGGAGGAGCCACCAGCACCCCTGTGGGAGGACCCACCAGCACCCCTGTGGGAGGAGCCACCAGCACCCCTGTGGGAGGAGCCACCAGCACCCCTGTGGGAGGAGCCACCAGCACCCCTGTGGGAGGACCCACCAGCACCCCTGTGGGAGGAGCCACCAGCACCCCTGTGGGAGGACCCCCCAGCACCCCTGTGGGAGGACCCACCAGCACCCCTGTGGGAGGAGCCACCAGCACCCCTGTGGGAGGACCCACCAGCACCCCTGTGGGAGGAGCCACCAGCACCCCTGTGGGAGGACCCCCCAGCACCCCTGCGGGAGGACCCACCAGCATCCCTGTGGGAGGACCCCCCAGCACCCCTGTGGGGGGACCCACCAACACCCCTGTGGGGGCCCCTGTCAGCACCCCTGTGGGGGGACCCACCAGCACCCCTGTGGGAGGACACACCAGCACCCCTGTGGGGGCCCCTGTCAGCACCCCTGTGGGGGGACCCACCAGCACCCCTGCGGGGGGCCCCTGTCAGCACCCCTGTGGGGGCCCCTGTCAGCACCCCTGTGGGGGGACCCACCAGCACCCCTGTGGGGGGACCCACCAGCACCCCTGTGGGGGCCCCTGTCAGCACCCCTGTGGGGGGACCCACCAGCACCCCTGTGGGGGCCCCTGTCAGCACCCCGTGGGAGGGCCCACCAGCACCCCTGTGGGGGGCCCCTGTCAGCACCCCTGTGGGAGGGCCCACCAGCACCCCTGCGGGGGGCCCCTGTCAGCACCCCGTGGGAGGGCCCACCAGCACCCCTGCGGGGGGACCCGTCAGCACCCCTGTGGGAGGACCCACCAGCACCCCTGCGGGGGGACCCGTCAGCACCCCTGCGGGAGGACCCACCAGCACCCCTGTGGGAGGACCCACCAGCACCCCTGTGGGAGGGCCCACCAGCACCCCTGTGGGGGGACCCACCAGCACCCCGTGGGAGGCCTGGGGTTACCCCGATGCAGCTCTCCTCAGGTTCTGCTCGACGCTGACGGACCCAAGCCTGGGGTGTTGTTTCCCAACCCCCCGACCTACAGCACCCTAGTTTCTACAGTGCTGGACACAACTTGGGGAGCTCTGGCCTACAGGATGAAGACTCAGAACAGTGGCAAGAGCCTTAGGGCCACTCGCCTCCTGCCCAGTCTCCAGTGTCACCCCCTAGTCCACGGCTCCTTGCTATCTGCACCTCCCCGTGGGGCTCACGGCGCTGGCTCGGCAGAGCCCAGAGTGTCCCGCAGGTCTCTCCTGCCAGAGTGCCTCCCCACCATGACCATGAAGATCTGGCCCACAGGGCCCTCTGCAGACTCCCTGAGCTCCGGGGGCCTCAGGCCATGCCCCGGCTGCACCCAGTCTCTGCCTGGCTGGCTGCGGGGCCCAGGGTCCCGCCCATTGCCACCTGCCCAGGCTCTGGCACGGGGCTTCAGCAAGCACCCCCCAAGCACGATCCCAGCCTGATGGCAGGGCTTTCTAGCTCTTCCTCACGCCCACAGCCATCTGGGGGGCAAGAAGCACTAGAGCCACTTGCAAGTCAGAAGGGGCTGTCTTGGGGACTCAGGGGACACCCCAGGTCCCCAGACAGCCAGCTAGAGAGACGCCTGGAGCCATCAACAGAAAGAAAGAAGTGCTGGTATCACCCTCCAGGACACAGCCACCAGAGACTGAGGACCAGGAAGGACTGTGACAGCCAGCTCTCTGACAGCCAGACAGGAGGAGCAGGGGAGGTCAGTGTGCCAGGCCAAAACCTGGAGAAGCCCAACCCAGGGGCTGGGGACCAGGGGGTCTGGAGCACTCGGTTTCACTTTGGTGCATTGTGTGTGGCCTTGAGCACGCTGTGGCATCCTGGGCCCCAGCGTCTCCTCCTTTCTTCTGGAAGGCCAGGGGCTAGCTGACCGCTTCTAAAGGGCAGCCCCTCATGCCAGGGAGTGGGGTCCTGCGGCTGGACGGTCCTCTGCGCCTGGGTCCCAGCCGTCCACCCCGTCCACCCCATCCACTTGTGCACCCCGTCCACCCGCAGGCTTACCCGATGGGCAGGCGCCCTTCTGCAGCTGGCGCACCGGCGTCCCCGAGAGCTGTAGCGCGCGGCGGCTGGCCGCCAGCAGTGCGCACACGTTGGCGTAGGTGTGCCCGTCGGTGCCACACACAGCGTGCGACCCTCGGCAGCGGCACACGCCACGCGCGCACTCCAGGCCCTCCCCGCAGGGCGCGTCCAGGGGCCGCCCGCAGGGCTCGCCCTCGCTGGCCGCGCACACCAGGCAGCAGTTGCAGAGGTCGGGCACGTAGCCGCCGGGGCAGCGTGGGCTCGGGCAGCGCGACACGTCGCAGCGCGCGGGACACGGCGCCGCGGGGGGCTCCCGGGCCAGCGCCAGCGCGGCCAGCGAGGCCAGGAGCAGCGCGCGCGTCTGCATGGCGGGTCTGCGGCGACGGCGGGGACACCGAGGGCGGCGGCTCAGGCGGGCGCGTGCCCGGGGCGCTGGGCCGCTCCCTCGCTAGTCTGCCGCCGCGGGCGCCTCCGCACTTAAGGCGGCCGCCCGACCCGCCCTCGCTGGACGGCCGCCCGCGCCCGCCGGCCCCGCCCCGCGACAGGCCCCGCCGGCCTGGGACTCTGCCTGCCTGTTCCGGAAACTCCTAGTGACAAACCCGTGCGTGAGGACCTGGGGAGGGAACCCGCCGGGAGCACTCCAGGCCCAACCGCAGGCTACCCCCCAAAAGGGGTGAACAGGTCAAGATGTTCGGCGCCCCTCCCGGCCCTCCTTGGCCAGCACCACCAGGTCTGGGGACCGTGGTTTCCCTCCAGGCTTCCTGGTCTGTGTGTCAGTCTGCCCATTGGGAGGAGTGCCCGTCTCTGTCCTCGGTGACTCTGGAATGGCCTGGCAGCCCCGGGCCTCAGTTTCCCCTCTGTGAGGAGCATCTAGTAGCACTTCCCACGTGGCAGAGGGGTTGAAGTCTCTGCTGACATTGCTGGCACTCAGTGCCGGGGTCTGGAAGCTGGCTCCTTTCTCACTGTCCCTCATGCGTTCTCCAAAGGCCACCTCAGACCCAGGGCCTGCCACAGGGGCTCACTCTGGTGACCGGGACATCAGGCTACCCTTTTGAGGCTGCAGGGATCAGAGAGAGCACCTCCTCTGAGCTGAACCTTGGGCGTGCAGGGTGCAGGCCCAGATGGCAGCTGCCCACCACCTGGGCTGAGGCCGAGGGAAAGCAAACAGGCAGTGCCTCCCGCGGCAGGAGACCACGGTCCTGTGCCTCACGGATCCGCAGCTCCAGGCCTCACCTCTGGCCACCTGGAGAGCCTGCAGAGCCCCTCAGCGTGTTCTCAAATCCCCAGACAAATGGTGGCGGTGGCCGGGAGCAGTTCCTCTAAGGCAGTTTCAGACTCCGCAGAGCAGCACCTTGCAGCGAGTAACCCTACCGCCTACCTCACCGCCGCCGCGGGTGCCCATGGGATTTCTAGGCAGCACTGACTGAGCCCAAGGGGCCGGGAGGCCCACAGCCAGCAGTGTGCATGGAGACCCCGTCCCCTAGGCGGAGGAGTCCCAGGGACGGCAGGGGCTTGGCTGCCTCACCACCAGGGAACGCTGGTCTTCGTTGGGAGTTGGCGAAAATGAGGATTTTTTTCCATCCAAGTTTATGGACACCCAGGTCAGGGGTGCAGGGGCACCGCTAGGAGGGGTGGGCCAGACTCCTGGGGCCTCCTGTCCCTGCAGGCTTGGCTCTGCTGGCGTTCAGGCAGGGGAGTGGCCTGTCAGACAGCCGTGAGCACCAGGAGCCCCAGGGTGGCAGTGACCTGTGAGGTGAGGTGGCTTCAAGGCCAAGGCAGGGGTCTGGAGTGGGGGGGCCAGGGCCTCCCCTTCCCAAAGGGCCTTTCGCAAAGGACCACAGCTGCATTGCTGCCTCTGAAAACCTGAAGCTCGTGCTGCTCTGCAGCTGTGGCCAGTTCTGGTCCTGGGTGGGGGCCTCAGGGCTGGTCTGGGCTGGGCGATCCTTGACCCTGACCCAGGCTCCTGCACCCTGTCTCTACAGGGTGACTCCGGCCCGAGGGACAGAGGGTCAGGATGCCAGCCTCCGAGTGTGCCTGTGGGTATGGGACCCAGAGCAGGCTGTTTGGGGGCCCTTGGTATCCTACGGATGCCCAGCCCAGAAGGTGGACACTGTTCCCTGCCAGGATTCTCCAGGACACAGAAAATCAGGCCTTGGAAGCACCCGAGCTCCTTAATTCAGCCTTTTCACACGCAGGTGGGGAGACGGTCCCCGGTTCTGGGCCTGCTCTGCAGACAGGTGTTTACACGCCCTCTGCAGTGTCCAGGGGGCAGGGCTGCACACTCTCGGCCCCAGGTCCTCCAGGATCCCCAGGTGGATTATCCACCTCAGTGCTATACCTGCCCTGAGAGGTGGGCATCGGAAAGACGGGCAGGAGGGGGCCAGAGTACTGCAGCTGGTTCCCGTCCAGGCCTGTCTCAGGTCAAGTGCGTGCTCTCTCCTCTCGACCACACCGTCCCCCCTGACCTGAATTACAGCCACTCTGCAAAGGGAACGTTTAGTCCCCTTGTGCAGAGACCGCGGCTGGAGTGCAGGGACACAGTCCGGTCTGGTTTCCTTTCCCACTGAGCAGGCCGCAGGGACTTGCTTTGTTCTTTGCTGAAGGGGCCCCGCCCGGCGGGCTCCTAAGGGGAGCCCAGGGTGGACTGTAGGGGCAGTGGCGCCCCCTGCTGCTCCTGCCCTTTGCTGCCTCTGACCCTCCCAGAGCCCTGGCCTCCTGGGCAGGACTGTCCTGAGGGCCTGGCGTCTGCAGGGGATCTTCCTGGTCGGGGCCCCTCTTACTCCCAGGACATAAGGGGACACAGGCATGGGACAGCCTCTGCTGCAGTCAGCATACCCAGGCCCTGGCAGGCCCCTGCCTGATCTCAGCCCTGTCCCCCGGACCATGGTGGGGACCTTGTGATGCACGCAGACCCGTCACACGTATGTGCCTGCTCCCCGCCCCCCCCCCAAGAGAGACATTCTTCAAAACAAGACCCGGGAAGCCACAGGAGCCCACGGCCCCTCCAGCCTGGCCAGTCTGCTCCCTCCAGGGGCCACCTTCCCTCGGGCGGGCCCAGGGCAGGACAGCAGGGCCCTGTCGGGGCCTCAGCTGCTGTCTCCAGCCTCCTCCACATGGCCCTTCCCGAGCCCAGACCCCACAGTGGGTGAAGTCATGGCTTACGTCACTTTGGGGACCTCAAAGACTGTCCCTGGCCACACCTCAGCCTGCGATAAGATGTCTCCATCTGCGCTAGTGGGTGACTCAGAGGGTGGCCCTGCTCAGGGCTGGGGTGGAGAAGCTGTGGCAAGGACACAGACTGACACCCCCTCCCTGGACTCCCTCCGAGAGGACACCCCAAGCCCTCCTTTCCGGGTGTGTCCAGGCCTCCTGCTAACAGTCCCTGCAACCCTCTCTGTGCCCACCATGCTGTCCCTCCGTGATGGCCGTGGCTGGAGCTCCTCACTGCCCCAGGAGCCCTGTAAAGTAGCTAATATAAGGCTCTGTGTTTTGCAGGTGAGGCAGCCCTGGCACAGAGAGGTGGAGTAACCTGCTCAAGGCTGCACAGCGTGGTTCCACAAGGGCAGACGCAGGATTTGGATCCAGATGCCTGGCTCCAAACGCCTGCCCTAGGCTGGCCTGTCCATCTGGCTGCTGTCCCATTACCCATGCACAGTGGACACTGTGGTGGAAGGGAGCAGGAACTGAGCAGGGACTGCAGGGGGCTCCTGGAGTGGGCAGCACTCGGGAGGAGCCCAGGGCAGGCGTCCAGGGAGGGTGCTGGGCCCAGGCCTGCCTCCTCTCTGAGAGTCTTGCAGAGCGTGGGGCTGGGTGCAGGGGGCAGAGGGGGCAAGAGTGGAGGGTCAAGGAGGACAAGCCAGGATACAGGTGAGAGCCTGTCCCCCCGGGGAGCCCTCGGGGCAGAGCAGCACAGTGTAGCCATCTGCTGGGTTCCCGCGCTCTGGCAGGGAGAAGAAATGACCAGCCAGCAGGGGGCCCGCCGGGGGCTGGGTTGGCACCTGCTGCAGGTCCCATACATGCCTCAGCCCCCCGCCCCCCGTGACAAGCACAGCTCAAACTGGCTTAGCAGAGGGCTGTCAGGCCTCTTCCTGATGGGCCCCGGCTCTGCATCAGGTGCGGCCTGATCCAGGCCCTCGGTGTCCTCCAGCCCCTCTGGACTCTGCTCCCATGGTGCTGGTCACATTCTCAGGCTCCAGTGGTCACAGGTGGCTGCCATTGGCCCAGACCCTTGCCCTCTGAGGGGCCTTGCCCCCGGTCCCAGCAAGAGCAGTGAGCCACCTTGACCCTGGTGCTCAGTCCATCCCTGACAACCAAAGGGTACAATCTCCAGTCCAGCTCCTGTTGGGCCCCTGAGGCCCTCCTCCCGGGACTCCACGTACAGAAGCTGTGTGGGGCTGCACTCGGCGTCTCTGGACCTGCAGGCCCGAGAAGGGACCCTGGCTCCCTGGGCCAGCCTGACTGGGCTTCCTGGGACCCCTGAGCTGCCTGGACTTGATGGTGGAGCGTGAGCCTGAACGAGGGGCGCCTGAGCATGAGCTGTGGTGGGTGAGCCTTCAGCCCGCGCCCCGCGGCCCTGCGCTCTGCGGAGTGACTCAGGGCAGCACACAGCCTGCAGAGCTGAGCTCGAGGACAGGAGGCACGGCCGAGGGGACAAGAGCAGGCCCAGTCAGGCTGGCCGGCGGTGCTTTCCGGGCTCTGCCTTTCTCAGAAGGAGCTGGACGGCCAGTTCCCCATGGGGCCGACCCAGGGGCATGGCAGCTACCCGAGCCACAGCGGGTCTCCTCGGGTTTGCACACAGTCAGAACCCTCCCGGGAGAGGGGGAGAGTCTGGCGGCTTCTTAAAAAGCCACCCATACAAGTCAGAGCCAGCCAGGCACCTGGGGGCTCACAGCAGGGAGATGGAGGCCATGTCCCCCCCCAGAGACCAGTGTGACCCCACAGCAGCTGCGTTGGCCTCGCCCCAGACGGGTGATAGGGGCGTGTGCAAGATGGACCCCAAGCAAGCCGTGGTGTGGCCACTCCACCCCATGCAGGCCGGGGACACTGCCCAGCCCCGAGAGGGAGCACCTTCTGATCCCTGTGGGCCCAAGTGACACCTGCATGTCACCCATCACACGCTTCCCCCAGCGTCACCTTGAACCAGCAGCCCACAGGGGTGAGGGGCCGTGGCGGCCCAGGGCCGAGGTGGGGGTGGGGATGGGGTGGCTCCGCGGGGCAGTGCAGGGTTGTCCTCGTGCAGGGGACGGTTCTGCGTCTGGGTTGCAGTGCTGGTCACACAATCCACTGTGACACAGGACGTGGAACCCTGCGAGGTCAGTGCTCGGCTGGAGGTGCGCTCGTTCCAGGAGATGGGATCCCTAGGAGGGACCAGGGAGAGGACGGGGACCTCGGCAGGGTCTCTGCACCTTCTTCTAAATACGGAGTCAGCAAAGACAATCCCCGGGGGGACGGGAACAGGAGAGGACATGGCTCAGGGTACTGGTCAGACGGGACGGAAGAACAGGACGCAGCTGAGCCGGGAGCTGGGCCACCCCCAGGGCTGCAGGGACGGGGCAGGTGGGATTGCTGGAGCCCGGGCGTGTCCCTGGAGCTGGGGTCCTAGAGAGGTTGGAGAGCGCCTGGTCTGTCCCCTCCCCTCCCACCTGGGCAGTGCGTCCATCCGCCCAGGCAGGTGTAGGAAGGAGGAGCCACAAGACCCAGGGGGAGCCCGTGTGCCTCCTGGAAGCTTCACAGCTTGGCTGTCCCTCCAGTCTGGGGCCCACCTGGTTCACCTTGCTGTCACCCAGGATTAGCTTTGAAAGGACGTCTGTCTTGTTACCTGGCTGCCACTGGCTAGTGGTGCTAGGTGGGCATACTGAGCGTGAGGCAGCAGAGCCCTGGGAGGGGAGCTGGGACCAAGGCCTGGAGCAGGCTGCTTCTCGTCAGTGTGACGCTTGCCGGGCCTGGCCCGCAGCCACGCATAAGCAAAGGCCTCTCATCTGGCAGCCTGCTTGATCGACCCCTCCCTGCAGCCCACACCCTTCCTTGGTCGGCCTTGCTCTGCCCGGAATAGCCTCCCTCAACGACTTTCCCCACGCCTCGAGTGAGCGAGTGAGCGAGGGTGTCCTGGGGGCCTCGTGGCCTCGGGAGCTTGGTTCTGTGAGGGAAGCCCCTGGAGGTATCTCCTGGTGGCTTGGGAGTGGAGGACCTGGCCTTAGAAGGTCCCAGGGAGGAAGGCAGTGCCACCCGATGCTCAGGGCAGCGCAGTTCACACAGTGAGTGCTGGAAGGAAGAGTTTTGCCAAACACCAGTTAATAAAAGTGGACAAGGCCGCAGTGGCAGACGGGCTGCCCTCGAGGTGGCCATGTTGAGACCTGCCCCAGCTGTGGGTAGGAGTGGGCTCTGGGCCCACGGCAGGCATGGGGCCAGCACACATCGAGGTCTCTGCTGGGAGCCAGGGGGCCTCAGAACTGCTGGGCACCGGCCGCCAGGCGCCAGTGCTGAGGCTACGCTTCTCACAGCAGCTCGGAGACACCGAGTGGCATGGAGGGGGGAACCTCGGGGACACCGAGGGGCACGGGGGGGGGGGGGCGCTGGCCAGGCAGCAGTCGCAGAGGGCAGCCCACGTTGGCAGGAGGGCGTCAGGCGGCGGGGGCTGGGACCTCACACACCTTGGTGCCCAGGTGCCACTGGTTGGTTATGAGTCTCCTATTTGAGACGCTTTTCCAGAACCGAAGCTGCCTCAGGACGCTGGCCTCAGCCCTTGTCCATCTGCCTCCACAAGGCCAAGTGCTGCCCCTGGCCCTAGCCCTGTGGATCGCAGGCCCCAGCTCCCAGCGTCTGCCAGACGCCCAGGCCTGGGCACCACCTCCCGGGGTCCCAGGGTGGCAACTCCTTTGCCCAGTGGTGGGTGGCAGGGACCCTCTGGGCTCATTGGGGCTGCTCTGAGTCCAGGGGAGGCAGGAAGTGGGCACAGCCCAGCTCTGCCAGGCCAGCTCAGTTCCCCATCCGACAATGACCGCTGGACATCAGGCCTGGTCACTGGACCTGCCCATGTTATTCCCCCCTTCATATGGGCCACCAAATGCCGCAGTCTGGCTGGGCACAGATCACCAAGCCGCCACACAGCACTTGTATCTTCAAACAGGAAACTTTATTGCCTGAACTCCAATAGCACTCCACGCACACTCCCCGGGAACTCTCCCGAACGCCACCCACGCGGCCCCCAGCCACACCACACCCCCTCCGAACTCCCCCGGGAACTCTGCCGGACACCACCGGGCTGCGCGCGCACTCACGCTCGGAACCCCGCAAGAACTCAACTGCCCTTCCTCTCCACCAGCCCCAGCCTTGGGCTGCCCTGCCCGCCCCGTGCCCACTCGCTCAGACCGTGGGGAGCCGCAGGCCGGAGCACGGGGCACTGACCACGGCCGGCAGCCCCGGAGCCTGAGCCAGGATGAGCCTCTCTTCGCAGGTGGCTTGGGGCAGGCCTTGGTCACAGGGAGGATGGCCGCTGACAGGACAGGCCCCCTCCCCCCTGTGGGAGCTGGAGTGTGGACGCCCGGCCCTTCCGTCTCCCACACGACCCAGGATCCGGTTCTGAAGCGGACGCAGGCTGGGGACCCTGTGGGAGGAGCCGCGGGGCTCTGCTGCCCGTGGGCCAGTAGGTGAGCGGAGGTCTCGGGACGGCCTCATCTGCAGTCCAGCTCTGTTGTGGGGCCGCGGCCGGCCTCCCTGCGCTCCTGCAGGAGCCAGGCTTTCTCCCCGCGTCCGGCCTTGCGCCTGAGACGGGGACTCTCTGGGGTCACCTCTGAAGGTGCCCACTTGTGTTTCTTTCCCTCTGTCCTGCTGTGCCCGGGCGTGGGGGGACCCTGAGCCCTCTGTCAGCGGCTGCTTCTGTGTCCTCTGCCAGCTT
The DNA here is from genome assembly GCF_964194105.1 of Spermophilus citellus. NCBI lineage: Eukaryota > Metazoa > Chordata > Mammalia > Rodentia > Sciuridae > Spermophilus > Spermophilus citellus. The sequence goes on from NC_138189.1 coordinate 3,300,770, forward strand.
GGCGGGACCCCAGCAGGCCCAGGGGCCGTGCCGCTGCCCACTGGGCACAGATGGGGGCCTTCTGCCTTTGTGTCCTTTCGGGGTCTCCCTGGGTTTGTTCACAGCCTTGACTCACACAGAGAGCCCACCAGGGGTCCCATCCACAGCCAGGGCTCTTCCTGCCCAGGGAGGGCTGTCCCCAGAGGGACAGAGGCCTAAGTCTCTGCGGCCAGGCGGGGACCCTGGGTAAGGCAGGGCCAGCCGGCCTCGTTGGCCCGCGTCCAGGCCGTGGCGGGAATGGGTGTGTCTGCAGCTCCTCCTGGTGCTGATGATCCACCCAGTGGGCCTCCCGCCGGCCGCTGCCCTGGAGGGGGCTGTCCCGTGTGAGTGGCTTTGGACGGCCTTCTCCAGCCACCTGGCGGTGGGGGGGGGTGCGCTGGGCGGCCCGGGCAGCGGCTGGGAGGGCAGGGGAGGCCCTGCTGGCCTCGGGCTGAGTTCTGGGGACGGGCGGGGCACTGGGACTGTCTCTCCCCGACAGACCTCCCTCCCGGCCCCAGGGAGGGCTCCTCACTCTGTGGCCAGTGCTTACCGCCCCCTGCTGTCCCCATGGCCCTGATGCCTGGCCACATGGCCCGGCCCTGGAGTCCCTCCTTTCAGAAAGGAGACCCAGCCCAGGCCGCGGATCACGAGCCCGGAGGCCAAGCTGTGGTCTGTGTGGGTGGTCAGAGGTCCAGGCTCAGGCCCTTCCAAGCCCCGTGGCTGTGGCGGAGCTCAGCGCTGTGCAGATGGGGCCCCTGTCCTTGTGGGCAGTTGAAGGGGACTGCTGGGCTCCTGGGGGAACCCCCAGCTGACTTCCCCGTCACCTGCTCCACAGGCGTGAGGTCAGGCCCTGGACGCCCGAGGACGTGCCAGTGGACAGCCACTAGAACACAAAGCTGAGGTCCCAGATGGTGCAGGCAAGAGCCCAAGGGCACCCCAAGCCCCAGCAGGGACACCTGGACACTCTGCATTTGCAGGACGGGGACCCCAGGGCCTGCGTGAAGCCCCCTGAGGACTGGGAAGTCCCTCCAGGTGCCCTCTCCCCCCTGCCCTGGGGAGAGCTGGCTGCCTGGCTGGGCAGCACCACCTTCCTAACACCTGTGCCTGGTCAGGGCCGCTGGCCACTGTGGTGGACGCAGATGACAGCAGATGTGCTGGGGGCTCCCACCCTCCCTGGACCTCAGAGTCCCCGTCCAGAGCAAGAGCCCAGCCTGGACGTGTGCCTGGTGGGCTGCCAGGCAGCCGGCCACGTGGGACAGAGCTGGGCTCTGTGGCCCTGGCAGACGGCTGCTCTTCTCTGTCCAGAGGACAATCCCATGGAGCCCTAGAAGGAGTGTGGTCTCATCCCCAGCCCTGGGGCCCTGAGCGTGGCTCGGCTGCTCCTGGCCTGCAGCGGCCCACGGAGCGGTCAGTGGGCGGTGAGCGCACGGGAGGCACAGGGTCTGCACAGGCAGCCTGTGCTGCAGAGGCCCTGGCACAGGCCCCTGGGTGGCCTCACATCCACTCTGCTGGAAGGGGGCATGCGCTGCCTGGGCCTGGCCTCGAAGGGCAGAGCAGGGCTGAAGTCCAGCGGGCCTGTGCCCAAGCCAGCTGAGCTCTGTCCCTCAGCCACAGAGGAGGCCGCGGCCTGAGCTGCACACAGGCTCAGCTCTCACTATTCACGCTTTCTCCCTTCTTCCCGGGACCTTAGGAAGGGTTTCCCTTTGGTACTGATGAAGAGACAGAAGGTCTGAGAGGTTAAGCAAGTTGACCAGAGTTACTCAGCCTCTGGTTTAGTGTTCCGTGGAGGCTGGAGTCGGTCCTGCGGTCATCGCAGCAGCAGTGGCCAGGCTGGGCAGCACTGGCTCAGGCTCTCTGCACCCCACATGTTGCCTTCATCTCCTGGTAACTGGGCTGAGGCCCAGAGGTACCAGCTCTCTGAGGCCCTGTGCTCCCAGGCAGGTGGCAGAGGACAGCTGGGCCTGTGGACCCGGCCCATGTGGAGAGGTGGACGCTGTCCAGGGGCGGTGACTTCAGAGACCTGGTCCTCAGGGTGGCTGCGACAGCACTTCTGGCCCAAGTGGCACAGGTTGCCCGTCCCCTCCTCCTGGTCCCACAGAACAAGGCAGTAGGAGGCCCCCTGCCTCCCCTGCCAAGGCCCCCCGAGGGGGCTGGGAGCGCTCTCTGCTGCCCCCTGGTGGGCGAGGCTGGGAGCCCCGTGGGCTGAGCAGGCTAGGCCTCCCAGCTGGGCTCCCCCTGGGCTGGTGGAGACCAGTCAGCAGCCCCTCCAGTTCCACCCCAGGCTTTGCCTATGGCCCCTCCCTCTCCAGGCCCATTTCCGTCCTAGGAGGCTGGGGAGCCAGTGAGGTTTCTTTTAGAGGCTCTGGGCACAGGGAGGGCTGGCTGACCTCACAATGGCCCAGTCTGTTCCAAACCCACCTCACTTGAAATCGTGTTTGCAAGAGGGGCTCAGGCCGTACAGTGGGGAGGGGCAGGCCCTCCCCAGACCCTGCGCCCCTGAGCCTCGGTCTCCCTGCCTGGAGGTTGGTGAAGACACCACCTGGTCCCCTTCCCAGGGGCCTGGATGCCCATGGCACCCAGAGTTCCTGGGGACAGGGCTGAGGCTGGTGGCCAGAAGGGAGAGGTGGGGAGCCTTTTACCAACTGCCCACTTCTTGCAGGGCTGAGGAGGCTGGGGTAGCCCGGCCATGCTCAGCCCAGCCAGGTCCTGGGCCATAGGACTCAGTGGACAGCACTTAGGCCTCTCTCCCCTAGCCTGTGACCCCTGAGAAGTGAGAAGGTCTGGAAGCCACCAGCAAGGCCTAAAGGCAGGCTGGTAGGGTGGTGTGGTAGTTACTGCCCAGGACTCAGGGGCTCAGCCCCTCCTGCTGTGTGACCGTGGGTAACACACTCAACCTCTCTGTGCCTACGTTTCTTTAACTGGGGTAATAACAGTCCCAACTCCTCACATACTGGGCATTTTGAGGACAGGGCAGCTCCAGATGCTGGGAGGGAGGACAGGGCTGACAAAGGATCCTGCCTGGCTCCCGCCACCTCTTCATCATTTGACAGGCCGGGAGGCGGAGGCTGAAAAGGAGACTCACAGGCCACACCAGGAGAGGCCAGCTGGTCGCTGGAGAGATTTATTGCTATTTCCCTGCGTCCAGCCTGCCAGGAGCCTCCAGAGCCAGAGGAAGGCAGAGGCCCTTCCACAGGGCCAGTCCCTCTGTGTCAGGGCAGGTGGCCGGGGGCCAGCCAGGGGGCCCTGCTGCAGAAGCGCTGGGGCACCAGGTTGGTCCTGCGGGCGTTGAGCTCGGAGGCGAAGGTCCTGGCCTTCTGGTAGAAGAAGAGGGACATCTCGCGGTCCATGAGGAAGTGGTGATAGATGGTGGCCAGGCGCGAGTAGATCTTCAGCTGGGCCTTCTTGTGGCCCAGGTCCACGGCCGCGGCCAACGCGAGCTGGTAGTAGCCCGCTGCGTCGAAGGGGTCCTGAGGCGGGGAGGCCACGTGAGCAGGCGGCTTCCCACTCGGAGCCTAGCCCTAGGTCCCCGCCCCAGGCCCGCGGCTCCTCCACCTGCTGGCCTGCCCACAGCCCACCTCCGCGGCACCCCAGGGGCTCCGTGTGTGCTGGCCACAGGGCCACAGCTGGCCACGGCCGAGCCTGCAGATGGGGGCTCTGAGCTCTGCCCCGTGGGCGGCCCAACTCCTGTGTCCTCGTGACCGGATGCGCTTCCTGGAAGCTCCCCCAGGAGGACCAGCAGCTCCCATGGCGGGGTGGGGCCAAGCGCTCCCAGTGTGACCCAGAGTCTGGGCCTGGAGCAGCGACCCCCGCTGCCTGGTGTCGGAGGACGGCTGCTCTGCGAGCTCCTTTCCCCCACCCTGTCCCCCAACTGGTCGCCCCCTCGGGCCCCTCCCTCCCAGGCTGGGCTGGGTCCCCTGGGCTGCAGGGTCTGTCCCCGCTCTGGCGGCCCCCAGGCCATGTGCTGCGGGCGGCAGACAAGTGACCCGGGCCCCTGCAGCCTGTGCCCACACGGCACCAGCATTCCCAGGGGCCGGGCCAGGCCACCTTCCAGATGTCATCTTCCCCAGGCCCTCCTGGGTGCACGCCGACACCCACCCACCTCCAGCCTCCTGCCCCTCACCCAGCACCTGTGAGGACCCCGCCCGCCCACCCTTGGCCATCTCCACCTCTGCCCCCGAGGTTTTCCTCCCCCACTGCCCCAGAGGCCTCCTAAGACCTGGGCTGGCCTGTCCCTCTCCTCCTTGGCTCTCACTGTGGCTCCCCAGCGCCAGGGACAAGACACACAGCCCTTTCTCCTCTCTGTCCCCTGCTGCACCCTGGAGCAAGGACCCGAGGACAAAACCACAGATGGTGTGGCAGTGAGTAGGTGCTCCCTGCTGCCTGGGGCTCCCAGGACGGGGACCCGGAGGAAGGTACAGGGAGGCCCCCCACTCCGCCTGGGCTGGGGTGGGAGGGCTTCCTGGAAGAGGAGGCGTCCCAACTGAACAGGAAGGAGCCAGCCATTGTGGGAGCCCATGTGTGAGCCCGTGTGCATGTCTGTGTGCGAGCCCGTGTGCATGCCCGTGTTCTATGTGTGAGCCCATGTGTGTGCCTGTGTCCTGTGTGTGAGCCTGTGTGCGAGCCCGTGTCCTGTGTGCGAGCCTGTGTGTGTCCCTGTGTGCAAGCCCGTGTCCTGTGTGCAAGCCCCTGTGTGTGTGTGTTGCATGGACCATGTGCGAGCCCGTGGGTGTGCCCGTGGGGGCAGCTCAGGATTCGCCCCGGCCCTCCGTCCTCGCTGAGCCTGGCCCCTCTGGCTGCGAGGAGCCTGGGGTGGACGGGGTGTAGGGACAGCTGCCAGGGGCACCCTCTCTCCGCTTCCTGCTGTCCCCTTCCCAGGGGCACCACAGGCCAAGTGCTGCGCACTGGAGGGACCAGCTGCCCTGAGCCCCTGGACACAGGGCTCCCCGAGGGAGTGGGAGGCTGGCCATGAGGTCGAGGTGAGGCCGCGGTGACAGCCGGGCAAGAGGCGCAGGAAGGAAACAGAGGGACTTCTCTGTCCTTGACCCCACCACGCTGGCCCGACCTTGGCCTCTGGCTGCACCGGCCCTTCCTTCCTCCCATGGGCGGGGCAGGTGGCGGGTGTACCCAGGAGGAGGTAAAGGCCCCTTCCCAGAGACCCTGGCCCCAGAATCACAGGTGGGCACGTGAGTGTCCCTCAGGGCTGCCAGATGCAGCCTGAGTTCCTGGGGACCTGGCCACAGCAGGAGGCTGCAGGGACCACGTCTGGCCACCAGGTGCCGCCAGCGCACAGCAGGGCCCACAGGAGCCCAGGCAGGGGTGGGCATTTAGGGTGGGTGGGCAGGCGCCCCAGCTCCCTGATTCCTGTCAGGGCCCCGAGAGCTCAGCCCATGAACTGGGGTTCCCTCGCCCGCAGCGGGAGGAGACCCTGCGCTGTGGTGTGAAGTGTGGGCCTGGGCTGGGAGACCTGCAGGGACAGGAAAGAGGCCCAGCTCAGGGCCTGGAAGGGCAGCGCGGCTGTGGGGGTCTCTGCACCCCTCCCTGAGCCTGTTGCCTCTCTGGGAAGCGCAGCCTGGGTGCCTTGAAGGTCACCTTCCTCCAGGGCCCTGGGAGGGATCCTGAGAGGCGGCTGGCACCTGGGCAGGCCTGGAGCGGGGCCCAGGGTGGGCCGGATCTTGCAGTGCGGGTCTCTCGGGATCCGGGTCCCCCCAGAAGTCCACCCCCTCTGCCCTTTCTTGCTAACTCCTACTTGACCATCAAGACTGGCCTGGCGTCACCTCTAGGAGACCCCTGACTACACCCCCTACTGAGTGTCCTGTACCCCATGAGTTCCTGGCTGACCTGGCCACCCTAGGGGCTGGACAGCATCTGCCTTTCTAGAAGCTCCTCACAGCCAGGCCTGGGGCTCCAGGGAGACCACTCGGTGCTGCTGGAGGGCCGGGCCCCAGACCCCAGGGCCCACGCCCCCCACGGAGCACGGCCCCCACCTTCAGGTCGTGGAAGATGATGTCGCCGAGCGCCAGGTACACCTTCACGTAGTACAGCGTCTCCTCCTCGAACTCCAGCGGTGAGCTGCAGAGCGACAGGGCCTTGAGGTAGAAGTGCTCGGCCAGCTCGCCGTGGCCCAGCCGGTGGTGCAGGGCGGCCAGCCGGTGGTAGGCCACTCGCTCGTTCAGCCGGTCACCTGGGGACAGGCGTAGGGGTGGGTGTGAGGACACGGCCCTGCGGGGTGGGCAGGACGCAGGGCGATCTGGACCAAGGGCGGACCCTGCCTCTCAGCACTGGGCAGCTCCAGCTGGTCGCTTCCCCCAGGCCTTGCTTTTCCTCTCTGTAACGTGGATAGACAACACCTGCTACCCCTGGACCTCAGGAGTGGGCCAAGGGTGGATCTGGACACCCTGCTCCAGGCCCGCACAGAGCTCCCTGGATGGGGGGCCGTTGGTGCTGTTTGTAACCAGGAACCCCTGACGGCCGTGCGATCCTGTGCTCCTGGGCACTAGGGCTCAGGCCACCTGCAGACCTGCTGCGGCCTCTTCCTGAGTGTGTCACCAGCAGAGCCTCCTGCCTTGGGGAGTCTCTGTCCAGTGGAGCCCCAGGCCTTCCCCTGCAAACAGGCAGGCCAGCCTGGGTGGTCCCCAGCGTCCTCCCCCTTTGGAGCCAGCGCTTGGAGCCTGTGGGCAGTGCACAACACTCTGCTGTGGGCTCCCTGTGTCTGCAGGGAGACGGAAGGCCTGGCTCAGCACGGTGAGGTGCTGGGCAGAGGGACATCTAGAGTTAAGGGAGGGGCTTCTGGGAAGGGGTCAGGGATTTCCCCAGCCAGAGAACAGTAGTGGCTGACCAGGGCAGGGACGGTGACCAGGGCAGGGAGGACCAAGGCCGTGGAGGCCCAGAGCCAGGAGTGCCCCAGGTGCCCATTGGCCTGCACCCGGTTGGCAGGGAAGAGGCAGAGGAGCCCAGAGGGCTTTGCCCTTTGCGGGACACTGGCTGGCCCTGGGCAGTGGACAGGGGCTCACCCAGAGTGATGCTGAGAGCCAGGGCCTCGTGGGCGAACTCCAGGCCCTCCTGCGGGGCCTCCAGCACGGCCAGCAGGGCCACCAGCTTGTTGCACAGCCGCAGCTCCGCCTCCCGGTTCCCCACAGTGACCGCCAGGGGCAGCGCCCGGTCCTGTCACAGGGAGAGGTGGCTCAGGCCTCTGCAGCGCCCAGGTGCAAAGTGCCCCTTAGCCCACGGGCCTGGAGCTTCCCACGTCCCCTCCCGCTCTAGGGTCTTCCCACAGCCGAGTCCTGGGAGGAGGACGGGTCGGGGTCCCGACAGCTACACTGGGCGCTGGGGGCCATCCGGACTCGCCCCCTCCCAGCCTTGGACCAGCGCCTCCCGCCCCCAGCCACCAGGGCCTGAGGGGGAGGCTCCAGCACCCTCCACTTGAAACACACACTGATGTGGACGGGGCCCAGCTGCACCCCAGGAGCCTTGGGGACGGGGAGGGAGGAGGCCAGGTCTCCTGTGCATGTCCCTTGACACCTCCCCTCGCCCCCCAGCCTGTTTCCTCATCCGTAAGATGCAGACAAAACCTTCCCACCCAGGGTTGCTTCAGACCATTGGGTGCCAGCGAGAGACCAAGGCTGGGCCTCTGCCTGCCCTGGTGGGCGTGCCAGGTCATTCCAGGAAGCCAAGCAGGTGCCCAGGGCAGCCCGGCCTCCAGGAGGGCGCCTGACCCAGCCACGCCTACGCCTGGCCCATCAAGGGCAGACGGGTGGCGCTGCTCACCCGATAGAAGGACACAGCCTTCTCCCGCTCCCAGCTGCCATTGAAGAAAATGTCTCCGGCCGCCTCGAACAGCTCCAGCCCCAGGTTGGGGTCCCCCGTGTACAGGGCCGCGTTCTGCGCCACCTGCAAGATGGAGCTCTGGAGGCCACACCTGACAGGCACCCAGGGTGCTCAGCCCGACAGCCTCCCCACCCGCCCAGACGCAGCCTGCTTCCTCTCGCTGTGCTCTTGGGACCCGGGGGCCGCAGCCCTGAGCCCCTGATTGTCGAGAGGGGCCTGCCCAGCCAAAGCCCCAGGGCCCTGGCCGGTGCAGGCATTGGCAGTGGGCAGGACAGAGCCCAGCGGGCCTCCAGTCCCACCCACCGGGGCTCCCGCCACTTGCTGCCCCTCTGTCTCCACTTCTTCTCCAGGTCCTTAGCCCCCCTGACCTGACCACGTCTACCTTCTCTCCCACCAGCTCCACAGGAAGGGGGACTGAGGCCGCAGCTGTGCCCACCACTTAGTGCACAGTAGGTGCACAGTGAGTCCAGACACACCCTACTGCTTGTAGCCCCAGAACGTGCCAGGTCCCTTGGAACCTCTGGGCCTCTGGACCACGGGTCCTGCTGCCTGGAGCACCCTCCACCAGGCGGCTCTAGCCCCCTTGCCCACAGCCAGCTGGAGCCCCTCCCGGTGCCCAAAGCAGGACAGGTTCTCCTCTCAGTCAGAGCTCCTCATCCTGAGTCCTCAGGCCTGGCTCAGGGAAGGTACACAGTGGTGCTCAAAAACAAAAGCCTCAGGGGCCCCCCACTGTGTCCTATGGTGTTTGGGAAGCCCCCAGAAACAGCTTATATGACAATGTCGTTTCAGAGGAAATGTGCCTTGGGCTGCTAAAGCCAGATCTTCTGGGCGTCAACTGAGGGGACACATGGATTGTACATGGACTAAGCACTTCCTGGGTACCAACACAGAGGGGCCATCATGATGCCCCCAGGGAGCTCAGATCATTGTTGGAGATGCTGGGTACTGGAGGAGACTATCAGGGAACCAGGAGGGCAGAGAGGGAGAGACAAGGGCTCCTGGCATACAGCAGGTGCTCAACATTGGCTCTGGAATGGATGGACAATGGTGGGTGGGTGGATAGATGGTGAATGAGGGAGTGGATGGATGTGTGGATGGATGGGTGGGTGAGTGGGTGTGGGTGAGTGGATAGGTGGATGGGTGGATGGGTAGGTGGATGGGTAGGTGAGTGGATGGATGGGTGGATGGATGGGTGGATGGATAAGCAGGTGGGTGAGTGGATTGGTGGATAGATTGTGGATGAGTGAATGGATGGATGTGTGGATGGATGGGTGGGTGAGTGGGTGGGTGTGTGAGAGGATAGGTGGATGGGTGGATGGGTAGGTGGATGGGTAGGTGAGTGGATAGATGGGTGGATGGATGGGTGGATGGATAAGCAGGTGGGTGAGTGGATTGGTGGATAGATTGTAGATGAGTGAATGGATGGATGTGTGGATGGATGGGTGGGTGAGTGGGTGGTGGGTGAGTGGATAGGTGGATGAGTGGATGGGTGGGAGATGGGTAGATAGGTGGATAGATGGGTGGATGGGTGGATGGTAAGCAGGTGGGTGAGTGGATTGGTGGATAGATGGTAGATGAGTGGGTGGGTGGATTGGCAGGTGGGTGAGTGGATTGGTGGATAGATGGTGGATGAGTGAGTGGGTGGATGGATAGGCAGGTGGGTGAGTGGATTGGTGGATAGATGGTAGGTGAGTGTGTGGGTGGGTGGGCAGGTGGGTGGGTAGATGTATGGATGGATGGGTGGGTGGATGGGCAGGTGGGTGGATGGACAGGCAGGTGGGTGAGTGGATTGGTGGATGGATGGTGGATGAGTGGGTGGGTGGGTGGGCAGGTGAGTGGATGGACAGGCAGGTGGGTGAGTGGATTGGTGGATGGATGGTGGATGAGTGGGTGGGTGGGTGGGCAGGTGAGTGGATGGACAGGCAGGTGGGTGAGTGGATTGGTGGATGGATGGTGGATGAGTGGGTGGGTGGGTGGGCAGGTGAGTGGATGGACAGGCAGGTGGGTGAGTGGATTGGTGGATAGATGGTGGATGAGTGGGTGGGTGTATGGACAGGCAGGTGGATGAGTGGATTGGTGGATAGATGGTAGGTGAGAGCGTGGGTGGGTGGGGGCAGGTGGGTGGTTGGATGGATGGGTACATGGGTGAGTGGAGTGGATGTGTGGCGGGTGAGCGCGGGCAGGCTGCTCGTCTGCACCACCTACCTGGATGTACAGATCCACCAGCTCGTTCTGACGCAGGATGTAGTAGATCTTCCCCGCCTGCAGCCAGGCATAGGCCTCCTTCTCCTTCTTCTGCAGGTCAATGAATATCCCCAGGCTCCGCTTGGTGTAGTCCAGAGCAGATTTGTAGGCCCTGGAGTCAGACGCAGATGTCAGGCAAGAGCCCTGGGACCTGCCTGGGCTCCTCCACGGTGGGTCTGCAGGTGGGTGGGCCTTGCCGTGTGCAGCACCCACCCCTCCAGGGCTGCTGGGAGATGGTCATCAGGTACAGAAAAGGCAAATTGTTCAGAGGGAAGCGGCGTTGGGCCAGACACCCGGCAGGAGCAGCCTGCTTCCCGTGGCTCCCCGGTTTCTCTCCCATCTCTTCCCGTCCCTGCCCACACAGCTTCATCTCTGGGCACACCAGGAACCCTCAGCACAGGGCAGAAATTCAAAGACAGCCTAGACGGGTGGTTCTCACCCTTGCGCCTGCCCCAGAGCGCAGAGGGCTGTTCACAGGCAGATCGCTGGGCCCTGCTCCAGGCTCTGCCCCCAGCGGGAGTCAAGGCTGAGCCCCTCCAGCGGACTCCAGGGCGGTGCGGCTCTGCCTGCCCAGGTCCACTCTTGGAGAGCAGCATTCTAGAGCACTGGCCCATTTCTTCTGCTGTGAACTCAACACCTGGACAGGAGCCCGTCCCCCAAGTCCTCGTGGACATCTGGCTCCTGCCCAGCTATCAGCGAGTCCTATGTGACAGGTGGGGTTCACTGCAGTGACCCCATGGGGCCTGTGGGCTGTAAGCCGTACAGGGATGTGTCCCAAGATGCTGTCCCAGGGAAGCAGGTGGAACGATTGGCTCTGCTTCTTTGGGTGCAAAGCCTTGGGAACACATGGCCACTGTCACGTCTGGGGGACAAGGAGGCCCGGCCACCCTGTGACTGAAGACTCAGGGAAGGCAAAGTTCAGCTCACAAAAGCCACCATGGCAGGAAGGGTGACCTAGCGATGGCTGCCAGGCATCTGTGGGGCAAGGCTTGTCTGGGGGTGAAAGCAGATGGGAGGGTGCCCAAGCTGGGACTCGCAAGTCATGAGTAATGGACAGAGTGACCCCAGGCCCATCAGCTGATGCCAGGAACCCCACGGTCACCAAAGGGAGGTTGCCCAGGAATGGGGCATGGTCTCCATGCTGGCCCCACCCCACACTGGGGTGCAACCCTTACCGCTCGGTGCCCAGTGACAGGTACAGATGACTGATGGCCTCTAGGAGCTGTCCCTCCAACACCTTGTCGGCTCTCCTGCGGGCCAGTGTGAGCTGGAACTCATGGTAGATGACGCTCTGTGCCTCATTGGGCATGACACTGCTATAGAAGTGGCACAGCTGCTGGACGGCTTGCAGTTGGCCTGAGGGGAACAAAAGGAAGATGTCACTCTTGTGACTCCACAGAGGCCATACGCAGGGGTCAAAGGCCCCTTGCTGAATGTCCACCTCTTCCACACCTCTATAAGCCAGGTCCTTCAGATAGGGAAATTGAGCCAGGATAGTCCAAGTGGCCATCTCAGGGGCATAGCATGGACAGCCCAGGAACAGTAGGCTGTGGAGGCTCCAGAGACAGCACTGACCATCTTGATGACCCTCAGAGCCAGAGTCCTGTCCCATCAGGCCTCCTGTTTCTGCCTCACCAAGCTCCTAGCCAGAACGGGGGCTGCCTCCATCCTGACCTGATGGCCAGGTGGCACCATCACCTCCTCTTACAGATGGACACACAGAGTCCAGAGTGTTTGCCTGGAGTTTACTGGAATCTTAGAATGGAATGGGACTCCACTGTGCCCCGGCATCACAAGGCCTACACTCTGTCCAGGAGCAGGCTCCAAACCACAGGCCTGTGGGCCTCTCCTCAAACCAGGGGCTGGGAGTTATGGAGAGCTTCCAACTGTCAAAAGTAATCCAGAGGAAAACAAGGAAGTGGAAATTACCCACACCATAAACCAGCTAGACCTCATAGGTACTCACAAAACACTCCACCCAACACTAGCAGAGTTCAGTTTCAGTGTCATAGAACATCCTCCAAGATGGTCCACATGCAAGGCCACAAAGCGAGCCTTAGTAAGTGTAAAAGGGTTGAAGTTTTGAGAAATATGTTCTTCAGTTACCTTGAAATGTAGTTAGAAATCAGTCACAGAAGGAAGTTTGGAAATTCCAAAATATGTGAAAATTAAAATACACATTCCTAAATAACAAGTGGGTCAAAGAAGAGCTCACAAGGGAAACTAAAACCACTCCGATATGAACAGAAACAGAAGCACAATATACCAGGACTTAGGGGGTGCAGCTAAAGCAAGAGTGTAGAGGGAAATTCATAGCCCTGAATGCCTTTATTAAGAAAAATTTCAAAGGCCAAACCTAAACTTCCTCTGTAAGAAACTAGAAAAAGAAGAGTTAAATAATTCTAAAACAAGCAAAGAGGAAGAACATAATGAAGAGTAGAGTGCAAATAACCAACTAACCCAAAATCTGTTTTTTTTTTTTTTTGCTTTTGTTTGTTTGGGTTTTTGCCTACTAGGGATTGCGCTCAGGAGCACTTGACCTGAGCCACGTCCCCAGCCCTGCTTTGAGACAGGGTCTCTCTAAGTTGCCCATACTAGTCTTGAACTTGTGATCCTCCTGCCTCAGCCTCCTGAGTAGCCGGGATCACAGGTGTGTGCCACCAATGTCCACTCAAAAGTTGATTCTTCCAAAAGATTCACAAAATCAACAAGTCTTTCACCAGACTGACAAAGAAAATCGAAGAAGATGGAAATTACTAAAATCAGAATTGAAGAGGGGATGTGGCGGCCAACCTCCTGCCAACCTCTGAGAGAGGAAGGCTGTAAGGAGCGCTGTGCCGCAAGTCAGATGGCCGTGGGAGGCGCTGGCTCCAGGAAGGACACCTCCGACACCCACTTGGCTCAAACATGGCCCGAGTATGCACCTGGCAGCCCTGGGTGCCACCCCTGCCCGCCTTCTTGGATGTTTGGTCTGGCCCAGCGTGGGAACCCGCGGTGTCCGCACTCAGCATTCTCCGGGTGGGACCAGTCCCCCAGCCTGGGACTCACACCCAGGCGCTCTGAACAGAGATGGAGGAGGGACGCGGGTGGCACTTGTGGTCACCACTTACTCTCCAGGTGGCCCGTCTCCACAGCGACCAGAAAGGCCCACTGGTAGTAACACCTGCCCTGCTGGGCGAGGGCCCGGCGGGTGCACAGGTGGCCCGTCCACAGGAGCACCTGGGTGAAGTCCTGACCACACTCCCCGACGGGCAGCTGTGAGAAGAGTCTGATGGCCTCCAGGAGGTAGTGCTGGGCCAGCCCGACGGCACTGGCCTGCAGACACAGTGCCCCGAAGTTGGCCAGGACCACTGCCTGGTTCCGCAGCTGGCCCAGGCCCCGAGCCAGGCGCAGGGCGCGGTAGTAGCCCTCGGCTGCCTGCCGGGTCCTGCCTGTCCTCTTCAGGGCGATGGCCGCCATGTTGACAATCACACCCTCCTGGTCCTCGCTGGCCACATCTGCATCCAGGATGGACTGCAGGATGTCCAGGGCCGCCAGGCTCTGCCCGTGGAGCAGGTGCAACCAGGCCAGCACCACCAGGCGGTCCACCACGGGGCGCGCACCGGCCGTGGCGTCGGCCTCCACCGCCCGCCTCATGAAGGCGATGGCCTGCCCGTGCTGCTCATGGTGGCTGTGCAGCTGGGCCAGGCTGGCATACAGCAGGCCGCGAAGGGCCTGCCCCGTGCCCGCGGCCGTGGAGGCCAGCGCCTGCCTGAGATAGTGGGCGGCCTGGGCAGGGAGGCTATAAGCCGCCGTCCTCTGGCCATGCAGCCGGGGGGCATTCCAGAGGACCAGGTCCACGCTCCTCAGGGAGCTGGCCAGCGAGCCTGGGGTCCGCAGCGAGGCCACCCTGATGCAGCTCAGAGCCAGGTGGGGCAGGCACTTCCTGCTGTAGGTGTCGGCCAGGAGCAGGTAGCAGCTCAGAGGCCAGGCGGCAGGAGGGGCCCCCAGGTCCCTGTGCAGCAGCAGCAGCCTCTCCAGGTAGGGCAGGGCCTCCTCCGGCTGCTTGAGGTGGGTGTGGTGCCTGGCCAGCAGGAAGCAGGCCCGGGCCTCGGCCTGCGGGCTCCCGCCGCTGATGGCCCTCCGCAGCGCAAACCGCAGGAGCTCCGCCTCTGCCTCGGTGCTGCAGATGTGGCTGGGTGTGCCCAGGAGCAGGGCCGCAGCTTTGGGCACCACCTGGGCACACTTCTCCCTGGATTTCTGCTTTAGGTAGATGGTAGCCAGGTTTGCATACACAGCCACCACCAGGAAGAGGTCCTCAAAGCAGCCCCCGCGGGCCCTCAGGGCTTCCTCAAAGTACACGCGGGCCTGGGAGAGCTTGAGCTTCCGGGCACACAGCCGTCCCAGGAGGAAGCAGAGTCTGGCCAGTGCCATGCCAAGGCCAGCCTTCTTGGCCATCTCCCGGGCCCGTGCCAGGAGCCCGGCCAGATCCTCCTCATCAGCAAAGCTGCAGAACACGCTGCCCCACCACGGCAGGCAGGCGTCATACAGGCCACGGAAGCAGGCCTGGTACCCAGGGGCATTCAGGGTCTGCAGCAGCGAGCCCAGGGCCTCTGGGTCCGTCCCACTGTCTTCGGGAAGCAGGCAGAAGGGGGGCTCCTCGGGGTCGGGGGAGCTCACACTGCCAGAAGCCTCCTGGAGACCCCTGGCCTCGGGCTCCTCCTCAGGGCAGCCTGGGAAGGTCTTGCATTGTTCTAGAACATCCTTCACTGTCCGCAGGGTCTCCTGGGGCTCGGGGTTGAGGCCAGGTAGAGGCATTTCTGCAAGTCACAAAAAGACCCAGTGGGATTAGCGTCCAGTGTGAAGGCCACTGGCCTGCACAGTTCTCCCCTCCCCCGCCGGCCCTGGAGCAGCACCACCCAGGTGACCCTCCCCCCAGGCTGCTCCAAGGACAGCAGGGTCTGGTGGCTCAATGTTCCTTCCCCGTGACCCTCTTCCCTCCATCTCCGCCCTCTTGAGAGCACCATCGTGAGAGATCCATGCTTCAGAGCTCAGCCATGGCTGGCGGGTCCCTTTCCCTTCAGAAAGAATCGAAGCCACATAAGGAGTCCTGTCCACCCTCTGGGCTAGCCCCAAAGGTGTGATTTGCTTAGCCTGCTGGGCTCGCCCCCATCCAGGAAGCCCCAACTGCCAGTCATAACTGCTGATCTGCCCACTGAAGTCCTCATGCAGAACAGGCAGAACGGCCGGGTGCAGCTCCGCGGGGGAGGCCGGCTCCATCCCCAGGAACCAGCCAGCTGGAGAGGAGGGCTGGCCATCTGCCCTTCCCCACCACAGGAAAGGGACCATCTCTAGCAAGAGGGATCGGGAATGGCTCCCAGAGCAAACTCTTTGTTGGTTGGCAAAGACTTAGAACAAGAAAAAATTAAACTCAGTTTAGGGGCAGAGGTCCTGCCGACCCGACTGCCCTGGATTATCTAGGAATCTGCCCCCCACAGAGCCCCCATGGTTGGCCTCCACTCCAGCCCAGCGCAGGCAGCTAAGGGGCCCACAGGGACTTTGCTCAGGAGCCAGGAGGGTCTGCAGAGGCTCCAGGTGGGAAGGAGGCAGGCCCAGCCTCCCACACCAGCCTCCCGCAGGCCCCATCTCAGGGCCTCCCTGTCTGCACCCCAGGGCAGCCGTTGTGAGTTGGTGCTTGGTTCTCCCAGGAAATTTCCAAATGCCCCCGCCCTGGCATTCAGACCCCTGGGGAGGGGTGCAGGGAGCCAGCTGAGCTGCAGACGGGCGAAAAGAGGGTGTCCCTGAACCAAGAAGGCCCTCAGGAAGGACCTGCAGGGACCTCACTGGGGAGGGCTTCCTCTCCAGAGCAATGTTCCAGCTCCACCCTCCTTGTCCCCGCTCCCTGCAGGCAGTGTGACCTGGCCGCCTGGCACAGAGCAGGACAGGCCTCAGCTGCTCTGAGTCACCCAGAGGCAGCCGTAGCCGAGAGTGGGCTCAGGCAGTGGGCGGGACCTCTGCCCTGTGGGGCCCAGTGGGGCTGACACATCCGTCAGAGGAAGTGTGGGGCCCAGCGCCTCGAGGTGCAAGGGGGGTTCAGGCCCACCCCATAAACCTCCCACACCCGCCTGCACTCTCACAGCAGAGGAGTGGCACCCCCACCCAGTACCTGGTGCCCAGCACTGCCACCTCTGCCCTGCACTCCTGCCACGGAGCCCCGCCTCTGACCACAAGACCCCGGACCCCAAGCTGTGGGCAGCACCCACCTGGCTCCTCGGGCTGCACACCCTCTGCTTCTGCCAGGCGGTCTGGGAGGGAGGAAGAGAGGCCATCAGGACTCCAGACAGGGCCCTGTGGTCCCAGGCCATGTTCAGGCAGGGACCCTCTGGCCACCAGCACCCACGAGGGAGAGGTGTGGCTCAGGAGCCAGGAGTCCACGTCCCCCAGGACCTACAGACAGGGACAGAGCATGGTGGTCTGCCCCTGCCCTCCCCTGCCCACGCAGAACTCCAGCCTGCCCTCTGGACAGGGACCGTGGCCACGGAGGGGTGCCCTGGCCCCGTGAGCTCCACTGGGGAGCAGGGTGGATGGAGCCACAGCAGCCCTCAGTCCCACAGGCGGGGGCGGAGCCACCCACTGTGGGCCCGTCCCTGCTCAGACTGGGGCAGGCACCTCCTGGCCTCAGCACTGGCCGGATGCCGCCCGGTTCACCCAGTCCCAAGCCTTTATCTCCACCGTGGACGCAGTCACCGTCCTTCCAGGAATCCACCCAGCACTCTCCCAGGTCCCCTGCAGGGACAGTCAGCCAGGCCCCACACCTACCCAGACTGTGCACAGAGCAGACCTCAGTGCCCGCCATCCTGCTCAGCAAGCGCTGGGCGGTGTCCTCCGAAAGGTGCCCCTCGCTGCTGAAGAACACCCTCTCTCCCTCGTCCAGGAAGACCACGCTCTCCAACCTGGGAGCCATGACGCAGGTGTCAAACAGGAGGCCGCTGATCGGGGCTGCTCTGCAGGGCCCCAAGGACCCCACCAAAGGCCCAGCACAGTGGTTCTGCATCACCATGCTGGGACGGCTCCGCTGGCCTCTGAGGACACCAGCAAGACAGGGCCATGTCTCAATGGGCCAGTTTTAGGGGCAGGGTGAGGACGAGGCCCCGCTGCCTTACCCCTTACAAAACAGTGACCTGCAGGGACCTGGCGCCAACGGGAAGGCTCTTCCGCTGCAGCGCGGTTCCCTAGTCCCACCTGACAACACCCGCCGCTGTCCCGCCCCTGCTGGACTCGGCCACCAGATGTGTGACTCGTGGACACAGCCAACTGGATCTTCAGCTGAATTGGTTGTGATTGTGTCTTCTGACAGTGACATTTCACAGTCAGACCGTTTCTACTCCCTCATTTGAGACAGTCCCCACGCACGGCAGCGAAGACGGGGAGGCCAGCACCAAACCACTGTGCCTGGGAAGGGGGCTCCCGGCAGCTTTCAAAGCCCCCTCCAATGTCCCCTGCAGCTGCTGTGCCAACCATGCTCCTCACGCAGCCTCTGCAGGGTCCCACAGTGCTCAGCCAGGGACAGGGCTGGCAGGCGGCCACCAAGTCCCGGAGGGGGACAGGAAGGAGGCAGGAGCAGGGAGGTAGCTACGGGACTAAACGGCCTGTAGGACATGGACCTCTGGATATAGCTTATTGGTCAGTCTCAGCGCCCAGCCCAGAACAGGGCCACCAAAAACGTGTCTCACCTGTGGGAGTGGGAGGTGAGCCCACAGAGGGGACAGGACAGAAGCGGAGGACACTTTCCTCACACCCACATTCTCCAGGCTCTGAACTGGGTTCTAACAATGAGAAGCCAAGTCCAGGGAAGAGACCACAAGGACAGGCACAGCTGTGCCCACTGACACTCCCCAAGGACCCTCACTGTTGCCAGGGCCGGGCAGCAGCGACACAGAATCGACCAGCATCTGTCCCTGGGAGTCCTTTGGCTGGGGTTGGGGGCTAGGGGACAGGGAGAGTGTCCCCGGGAAAAGTCATTACAGACAAGACTCAGAACCCGTGGGGACCAAGGGACCAGGAGCCAGCCTCCCCGTAGCTGGACTCCGGGGACTCAAGGCAAGCGGCGGCCCTTGGGATGGGAGGCACCAGGGTTGTGAGGGGCCTCGAAGTCCATGGCTGAAACTTGAAAGGGGTTCATGGAGGGGAGTGACTTGGGGTGCTGAGTTAAGGAGTGACCCTCCAAACTCCAAACTCAAAGGAACCTTGGAAGGTGACGTTTTTGGAAATGAGGTCTTTGCAGATGTAACTGGTTAAGGTGGGACCCACTGGAGGGAGGGGTGTAACATGACAGCAAGTGTCCTTCTTAGAGAAAACAGTCACAGACACAGGGGAGGAGGCCTTGTGGACACTGGGCGGAGCTGGAGGGACACAGCCACCAGCCAAGGGGCGCTGCTGGCAGCCGAAGCTTGGAGGGCACGAGGGCCCTGAGCTGGGGAGGCAGCCTGGGGCTGCCCGCACCTTGCTCTCTGCCCCTGGCTCCAGGCCTGAGGGCCAGCCGCCTGTGGGACAAGCACCAGGAGGTGTCGGGGCACGTCACCTCTCAGAGGATGCCCTCCTGGCAGCATCTTGGAGAGGTGCTGGGGCAGAGGCAATGGTGACCTGAGCCCCGCAAGGGGGAAGGAGCTGTCCAGGCCAGCATCCAGGTGGTCACCTGGGAAGCTCTGTGGATGTGGTGGCAGGGTCCCCTGGCAGTGGTGGGGATTAGCCTAGAAAAGGGGGCCTTGTCCACTCACTCAGACACCGGGCCCTGCATGCTGATGTGGCTGGTCCGCACGAAGCCCACCTGGCCTGAGGCCATGTGCCGGCCCACGCACCAGGGCAGGCTGGGCACCTGGGCACCCAGGATCTCGATGAGGTCGCCGGCATGGAAGGACACCTCTTCAGGCCCTGAGCCCTGGAAGTCCGCCACCGCTGAGGCCTGGCCAAGCCCTGGGAAGGAGACCACACGGTCAGAGCTGGGGCCGGTGGGCAGAGGCCGGGACTTCGGGCAGAAAATATGCCTTGCCCCTGGGGGAGGAGAAGGGAAGCTCGGGCCCTGCAGTGTGGGGCTGGACATCTAAGTGGACCCCAGAGATGGGCGCTTTTTTTTTTTTTTTTTTTAAAGAGAGAGTGAGAGAGGGGAGAGAGAGAGAGAGAGAGAGAGAATTTTTAATATTTATTTTTTAGTTCTCGGCGGACACAACATCTTTGTTGGTATGTGGTGCTGAGGATCGAACCCGGGCCGCATGCATGCCAGGCGAGCGCGCTACCGCTTGAGCCACATCCCCAGCCCGAGATGGGCGCTTTTATCCCTAAATCAAACATGGGAAACGGTGGCCATGACTCTCGCTCAGCCGGGGGGTCAGCCTCCAGGAGACTGTGACCTGCCCCTCCTGCCCCCAGGGCCTGTGTCCACGTAGCTGGCACAGAAGCCGAGCAAACACCAGCCGCCGGGTGCCAAGCAGAAAGCTCTGGTGCCCCTGAGCCCGGGAGCTGCAGGCAGCTTTTCACAAAGACCCAGGACAGGGTCAGGCTGAGCCTCGGGGTCTCCTTGGCACCCACAGCAGGTTCAGCCAGAGGCTGGCCGCCTCCTCCCAGGTCTTCCAGGGCGTTGAGACCTGGGACAGCTCATTGAGGTGTCTGTGAGCCACATCCCAGGCTCCTGGGGACGATGACAGGATGCCAGCCACCTTCCCAGGGCTGTGAAGTTTGGATCAGTCCTGGAGTTCTCTGAGCCTCAGCCTGAATCTTGTGGACAGGAGGGGACCACAGCCTTGTCCCTTGGCTTGGGGAGGGTTCAGGGCAAACACAGAAACTTCCAGAATGCTGGTGCCCATGACTCATGGGCTACCTCTCCCCCAGGAAAGAGAGGCCGGTGGAAACTCTTACCCATCAGTGAGCTGTCACACGTCACAGGTCCACCCACGGAGTCGTCGACGGGGCCCCAGGGGGCCCTAAGGGCCCACCTAGAGTGGAGAGAGGGGGTCTGTGCCGTGGACCTCAGACTGGGGCAGGCGCCTTCCGGGCAGGGGTCCAGCCCCAGCAACCTGAGCAGATCCCTCACCTCCTGGTCACAGGTACCTGCTGGGGCCGGTGGCACTACCCAGCCCAGGGACTGCATCACTGCTTTGGACCCCTGCAGACCACCCCCCAGAAGCACCTGCCCCCACTGCTTCCAGGAGCAGCTCAGTGCTGTGGGGCGGCAGGAGCCTGGCCTCCGGCCCTGACCCTACTATCCGTCACCATGGGCCTGCACAAGTGACCCTGTCCGGGCCTCTGCTCCTCAGACAGATGGCAAGAACACTGTAGTGGAGACTGACCATCCTCCTTCTCCATCTAACCTCTGGAACCTGACCCTGGAGGATGGCCTACGGACGTGCTCTGTGTCACCTGCCAGGACCTCACTGGGCACAGCAAACAGGGGAGTTTCTTGGAGAAACTAGGAACTCCTCTGGTCTTCGTAGGAGACATGAGCGGCCGTTGACCGCAACCCCACCATCGCTGTCAATCAGGAGGTCGAGTTTCTCTCTTTGCTTTGGCTTCTAGGAAGCTCCCAGCCTAGTCTCTGAGCCAATCAGCAAGCCAGCAGGATCTTCTGGGTTACCGTCCTCACTAGCTTTACCTGCACTCAGTTTCTATGTGTGCAGATCTCCGTATGCCTCCTTCCTGCGGGTGCAACTGTCCTGAGCCTCCCTGGCGGGCTTCCGAGTGGGCCTGATGAGGGCTGTGTGCTGCACACTCCTGTGCCCTGAGTCCCGGACAGCCCTGCCAGGGAGAGCCCGCGGGCCCCGTCGAGGCGCTGCCTGAGGCCCAGAGAGGAAGCAGCAGAAGAGGTGCCCCCTTGCCTGTCCTCCCACCCCACTGGGCAGTCGGCCTGCCAGGCCCAGGGACCATCTGTGGGGCCCAACACCACCCAGCACCACAGGGACGACAGAGAGTCCGGTACCTACTGATGGAACGGAATCAAGGGCTCCGGGGCAGCCGCCGCTGCTGCCGCCCCAGACGTGGTGGGAATGGGGCTTGAAGAGTCTGCTTCCAGGGCCACGTCCCCCAGGGAGTGCCCCGAAGCCTTCCTGAGGACCTGGGGGCCCTTCCCCACACTCTGGCAGCCAGTCGTCAGTCTCACATGGTGGTCAGGACACAGGACAAAGAAAGGCCCTTCGAAAGGAAAAAGGTGGTCATCCAGGTGGCTGGACCGGGACCCACAGTGAAGGCAGCCGGGGGGAGGCCCCGTCAGCTGCTTCAGCCCCAGGAACCAGTGGACTGGCTCTGGAGGCCCAAGGAGCCCAGACAGGAGGCCAGCACCCGGGGTGGGCCCAGCTCTGCCTCCACTGGCCTCTGAGGCCTGCTCAAACTCAGACTCTCTCTGGGCCTCAGTGTCCTCCCTGTACCACCAAGGCCAGACGGGTGGTCCCCAGCACTTCCTGCTTGGACGGCCAGGGGGCGCCAGGTAGCCACCGCCTGGAGCAGACCTCCTGGCTCCAGAGCTGCCTCCTGCCACAGCCCCAGACCAAGGTCACCGTCGCCACGCACGGCACCCACCTTCCTGGGCCAGCAGGCTCTGGTGGGTCCGCCTCAAGGCGTCCTCCTCCACATGCACCTGGATGGCCGTCTCCTCCTCCTCGCCTGGCCAGAGCAGCCAGAAGGCCCTGTCCACCAGCAGGTTTTCCAAGCAGTGATGTGTGAAGCCTGCAAGGCCAGGTCTGGTCACCCGCAGGCTCTGGAAGGGGCAGGGAAGACCCCAGCGTGGGCTACCTGCCCTGGGAGCCTATCTGTGCACGGTCCACTGGTCTGACCATCCTGGCTACCAGTGGCTGTGTCCAGACCTTCACCCACCCACCACCACCATGGTCAAGTTAAGGGCCTCTGTGTGCCTCTGTGTTTGCATTCTTAAGTCAGAGGTTACAGGGCCATGTTGACCATCAATAGGATGGACAGAACAGGCCAGGGGAGCCCTGGCCTGGCGCTACTGGTCCATGTTATCTGTTTCCATGGAGACAGTGCTTTGCCATCAGGGTGCTTGTGACACCCCCACGCCTGGCCAGCAGGCAGCACCAGCCTTGCTCCCCATTAGGGCCACAGCAGATAGCGAGCAAGTCCTTCATTACTCTAGCTGAAGGTGGACATTCGATGACAGGGCCAGAGGACGCTGCCTTCTGAGCACCACAGTACCCACGGCTGTCCTGCAGGAGGACTGAGGACAAACTGGCTCCTCTGAGAACTGTCTCCTCCCAGGAGACAGGACAGTGCATCAACAAGTCCTGCCAAGGGTTCTAACAAGGGGTCTCCTCCTCCAGTTTCTCGGCCCTCAAACGTAGGTGGGCTCACAAGGCTCTCCTAGCTGGGCCCCACCCCAGGCTGCTGGCCTCCTGTCTGGGCTCCTTGGGCCTCCAGAGCCAGTGGGAGCCCAGCTCCCGCCCCGCAGAGGTAAGGACCAAGCCGTAGGGAAGGGACCCGGGAGCTCAGGCACCACAGCCCCCAGCAAGACTGTCCACCTCAGCACAGCCCAGCACAGCGCCTCCCCACCCCCAGAACAAGGTGGACCCTGGGCCCTCCCTGTTTTTCTGGAGAGGCCGCTGTGAAGCAACCTATTCTCCAGCCCCGATTGGTGCCATGGACACAGGGTGAGTTACGGGTCCTCTGAGGGGGCCCTGGGATCAGCCCTGGGAGGGTGGCCACTTTACCAAGAGCGTGGTAGGTGGAAAACTTCCAGATTTCTTCAAAAGTCTTAAACGTCACCATGATCCGATCCTGGTCACTGTGGATAGACAACAGTCTGGCTGACAATTCCTTGAAGGAAAGAAATAGAATTTAGGGACAGTCCCAGTGGCCTGCAGGGCGGTTCCTTGCAGCCCCGGCTGCTCCTCTCCTGCTCACAAGCCGACCGCAGCTCCGGCACCTGCAGAATACAGCCCAGCTCCTGCCAGACCCCACGCTGCTCTCTCGCCCTCCAAGCCTCCCCCCGGCCACTGCCATCAGCAGCTGCCCTCAGCCCGGCCACAGCACTGCCTTGGGACCCGCCTTGCCTCGCTGCACCTGCAGCTCCCACCGAGGCTCAGTGCACTCCTGCCCCTGTCCTCTGGGGTGACGGTGACGGTGTTGGGAACAATCGCACCATCCGTGAGCTCTTCTGACTAAAGCGGGGGCGGCCAACACCCCTCCATCTGACAAAGGAAGCCAGGCCTGATTCTGAGCTCAGACCCTAGGCAGGTGGTGCCGCTGACTGGACCCCAGAGCCCACCACGGCCCTCCTCCGTGGCCCGGGATCCCATTTGTTGAGCAGTCTGAGCCAGTCTCTGTGCCGGGCACTTGGTGAGGTATTCACCTGGTCCCCACCTCTGGGCGTCTCCAGTGAGTGTGGTGGACGAAGGTGCCTTCACACAGGCTAGGAGACCACCGTCAGGGCAGTCTGACCCCAAGTCCGTGCTGCCCCCATCCCAGCCCTGTGGCAGAGGGGGGCCCTGTCTCCTGAACTGTCCTCATTCCGTGACATCCCCCTCTGTGCCTATTCTCTTTACTCGAGGGAGCCCCTTTCCCCTGCTCCCAGGCTCCAGGGCTGACTCACCCCCAGCACGCGGGCCACCTCCTGGCTCTCGTTCTCCAGCAGGCGCAGCCGGCCCCGCAGGGCCTGCTGCAGGCCGGGGTCTGGCTGTCCACTCTTCCTCCGCACGGCCAGCAGCTGCAGAGCCAGGTCTGGAAGGTGCAGATGGAAGTCAGGAGGTCCTGCTGGCCCAGACCTGGGTCTATGGGGTGCTCCCCCCCACCCCCGCTGAGCCTCCAAGTCACAAAACTGGTGCTGGAGGCTGGGCCAGCACTGTGGCGCCCAAACCCAGAGACCAGCTTGACCTCCAGTAACAGACGCCCAGCTCAGCTGCAAAGACCTGCCTGTTCATCCTCAGGCCCAGCCCCTGCGGGGATGGAAAGGTGGACTTTCGTTTTACCCTGCAGCAGGTCAGCAAGGAGCTGACATTCAGCTAGTGGCCTGGGTCACCATGACCTCCTGCCCCACCTCTCCCCTGGCCCCCATCTCCAGATGTGGCACCCAGCCTCCTGGGACACCCCCCAGGCATCACAGAAGCCTCAAGTCTACCCTGGCTCCTGTCCCCTCTTCCTTGTCTCCTGGGGGACCCTGTGCCCACTCCATTCCCCCGTCACACATGGCATGGGCCCACCAGCCCTGTCCTCAGCCCCTGCCCACGGCTCAGGGCAGCAGAGCCGTGGGACAACTGTCTGGCCAGGCCCTGCCCTAGTCGGCCCTCTGGCCCATGCAGAGCCAGAGGCCCCAAGAGAGCACCCCCGACCTGGCCTGGCTCTGAACCCTCTAGGGTAACACTGAACTTCTGCAGATGGACATGGCCTGTCTACACTGTTCCAGGAAATGGCCAGCAGCGTGGGGGCCGCAGAGCTCTGGAGAGCTGGCCAAGCACACGAGGGGCCCGGCTTTCCATCAACCCTGTACATATCGGGGAGGTCTTTGGGTGAGGTTGATCCGACTGAGTTCTGATGTGCGTGTGAACGTGCCTCCGTGGAGCCCGCCCCTCTGCACAGCTCACAGGCACCAACAAGAAAGCAAATCTCCACGTGTGGCCAGGGCTTCCTGTGGGAGGGGGCATGAAACGCAAGTCCCCTCCCCGGGCCCTGCCGGTTCTCTGCTGCCCAAGACTCCAGGCACCCAGGGCCTCCCCACCTCTTCACTCCCCCAGGGCCTCCCAAACCAGGCCCTGCCCTGGGGGCTGTTGCCTGATAGCTCCCAGCTCGACACCACCCCAGGCCCTAAAGCCAGGTAGGAGACAGGGCACGGGAAAGGGGCCACCCCTTAGGGAGCTCAGCTCCACCAAAAAGGGGAATTTGAGCCCAGGAAGGAGGAGCCCCGTCCTGCGTGGGCTCCAGGGACCACCTGAAGTTAGCTGGTTGCTGGTCACCAGCATCGCGGCTTGCTCCCCCTGTGCAGGATACCGGGGAGGAGGTCACGTGTGGGCAATAAAAGAAGTCCTTGGAGGTTCAGCTGCCCATCAAGGTATCAGTGGACCCCCAGGCCCCCCAGGGGAGAAGAGGGGAGACTAAGAGCCCAGTGAAAGCCCCTGTGCAGAGGGTCCAGCCCTCCGCAGCTCCACCTTCTGCTCCCCATGTTCTCTCCCCCCAGAGTCACTCCCCTCTCAATACACCTCTCTTTGTCCCCAGTCTCTCCAGTCTTGCTCAGTTCCTTGCTCCGCAGGCTGAGAACCTGGACCAGGACCCTAGGCCCTGCTCTAGCTGCACCCAGCTAACAGGGACCCTGAAGCAACAGCCTTTTATTTCTAAGGCTGCTGCTGCCACCAGAATCCAGGCTCCTGGGACAGCCCCCTCACCTGTTCTGATGCTGAAACTCTAAGACAATCAGCCCTACCTAACCCCTGGGGTCAAGGTCAGCTAGAGATCTCCAGCAGATGCCCTCTCCTCCCTGCTGCCAGCCCTCTACAGAGTGGGGCTGCCCTCAGATGATCAGGAAGGAGGGAGAGAGGGAAAGGAGGGAGGGGATTAAAAGGAGGAGGGGGAGAGAGAGGAGGAGGGGAGGAAGAAGAGGAGGGAGGGAAAGGAGGAGGGGAGGGAAAGGAGGAGGGAGGGAAAGGAAGAGGGAGGGAAAGGAGGAAGGGAGGGAAAGGAGGAGGGGGAGGGAAAGGAGAAGGGGAGGGAAAGGAGGAGGGGAAGGAAAGGAGGAGGGGAGGGAAAGGAGGAGGGGAAGGAAGGAGGAGGGAGGGAAAGGAGGAGCAAAGGGGGAGAGGAGGGAAAGGAGGAGGGAGGGAAAGGAGGAGGGAGGGAAAGGAGGAGGGAGGGAAAGGAGGAGGGGGAGGGAAAGGAGAAGGGGAGGGAAAGGAGGAGGGGAAGGAAAGGAGGAGGGGAGGGAAAGGAGAAGGGGAAGGAAGGAGGAGGGAGGGAAAGGAGGAGCAAAGGGGGAGGGGAGGGAAAGGAGGAGGGAGGGAAAGGAGGAGGGGAGGGAAAGGAGGAGGGGAGGGAAAGGAGGAGGGAGGGAAAGGAGGAGGGGAGGGAAAGGAGGAGGGGAAGGAAGGAGGAGGGAGGGAAAGGAGGAGGGAGGGAAAGGAGGAGGGAGGGAAAGGAGGAGGGAGGGAAAGGAGGAGGGGAAGGAAGGAGGAGGGAGGGAAAGGAGGAGGGAGGGAAAGGAGGAGGGGGGAGGTTCCCCTCACCCCTGGGATAAGCTGGAGCACCTTCCTCCTGTGCCTGGGGAAGGGCCCTGTGTGATCAGTGTGGAGACTCTGGAATCTGGAGCAGGGCCACTTAAGGTGAAGTGCCCTCCCAGTGTGTCACAACACCCTGGGCTTTGGCAGCTCCTGAATCCCTTCCCACACAGAGGGAGGACTGTGCATCTTCAAGTCCCAAATAATGTGTCCACTGCCCAACATCCCGACCACCCTGAGCCAAGGCAGGCAGCGCTCCCACCCGGAGGGACAGCCCGAGGACAGCTGGGGGGCAAAGCAACAGCAGGAGTCCAGCCCCAGAGCTGGGGTCTTCTCCCTGCAGCTCAGAGCAGGGACAGGTGTCTGGGGATGGCTCTGCACAGGCTGGGGTCTTTCTGTACTCCCAAGGCTGCTCCCCACCACCCAAGGTAGACGCGGGGGTCCTTGGAGGTCCCTCCTCGGGAACCCTTTCTGCCCTCTGCACCCCTACAACGCAGTGGGCACCCTCCTCCTCTTGCCTCGCCCCACCTGGGCAGCCCTCCTTGAGGGTCATTGGCCAGCCTCTCCCAGGTGGGCAGCTGTCCAGGGAAGGTGGTGGCTGGCCGGCCCCAGTCCTCCAGCTGCAGGTAGAGGCAGAGTCCAGAGCTGACCCCCAGCCCCCAGAGTCAGAACCTCTGGGCTGGGGCCTGAGCAGCTGTGTCCAGCAGCCACGTTGAGGCAGGAAGTAGGAGCCATGCGGAGGAGTCTTGGGAGGGTGCCTCACAGGCATGGGACCCCCCCTGTCCCCCCAGGCCCTGTGTTGAGGGCTTGGTCCCCTGTGGCACTGCTAGGAGGTCCCGGGACCTTTAGGAGGGGGGCCCAGTAGGAGGTCTGTCACTGGGATGTGCCCTTGAAGGGACTGTGGGACCCCAGTCTCTTCCTCTTTCTGTTTTGACTTCTGGCTGTGAGGTGGGCAGCTTGGTCTGCTCCTGTTCTGGCTGGGATGCGCCACACTGGCCCAAAAGCCATGGGGCAGCCGAGCGGACTGGAATGAACCTCCCTCTGTAAGCCCACTGCCTCAGGAGGAGTCGTTTAGCTCAGTTGGGGTTTGGTTTTGGTACTAGGGATTGAACCCGGGACACTTCACCACTGACCCACATCCCTGGCCTTTTTTTTTTTTTTTTTTGAGACAGGGTCTCACTAACTTGCTCAAGTCCTTGCCAAGTTGTGGAGGCTGACCTTGAATGCACAATCCTCCTGCCTCAGCCTCCTGAGTGTCTGGGGTTACAGGCTACCGTTAAATACCCATACTGAGGTTTTGTAGGAGAATACCCTGGTTGTGGGAATCCTGGATTCCTTTGGGATGAGGGAGTCATGTTTGCTCTTAAACAGTTCAGAAAAAAAAAGTGTGTATGTAGGTAGATGATGGATGGATGGGTAGATGGATGGAGAGATAAAGCAAATATAAAGAATTTCAGCGTTGGAAGGGTAAATGGGAATCGTTTCTGCTATTTCTTGCAACTTGAAATTGTCCAAGGAAGACGAGGAGGTGGGGAATCAATGTGGAGTCCTCTCCCCCGAGCCAGCCTTGCTGCCGGCAGCCAGTTGAGCCTCCTCAGACAGAAGCCCATGGACTCAGCCAGCTGGGCTCAGAGGTCCACATGCGGACCCGGAGGCAGCGTGCCTGCACATCTCCAGAGGAAGCCCCTGGCAGCCACAGGGCTGGGGACACCTGACTCCCCCTGAGGTCCAAAGCCACTCCTGGGTGGGCCACTCTCCTGCTGTTGGTCTGGCCCATCTAAGTCCGGACTTCTGTGCACTCTGCAGGCCTGGGCAGGACCCAACCCCTGCGGACCCACCTAGGCGCTGGATCCACGGTGGAGGGTGGGCTGCCAGGCCCCGTCCCCAGCCCTCTAGGCCACCCCTCCCAGCAGGACCTCCTCCCCTTTTGAATCAGTGTGCAAAGCCCACCTGGTCCCTCCCCATGTCCACCCACAAGCAGGAGGACTGAGATGACAGGCGTGACACACTGGGAGCCCAGGGCCGCAGTGACTGGGTCTGGACCCAGCAGGAGCTCAGGGGGTCTCCACTCCGCTCTCCCACTGTGCCATTCACCCACTGACCCCTCAGATGGCCTTTGAGTCTCTACCGTGAGCCACGCTCTGGGGACCCTCGGTAGGAGAGAGGAGGGTCCTGCACTAACTTGTGTCCCCCTCTCCCTGCCCCCTCTGCCGGGACGGTGGAGGGAGGGTGCTGGAGGTCACGGAGGCTGCCCCTCAGATTTCCAAGAGGGCAAATAGGCCCAGGTTAAGCAGTGGCCCATGACACTCAGGATTGGAGCCGGTCTCCCGGGTGCAGCCAGCCTGGCTGCCCTGTCACTGTTCCTCATGTCCCTCACACAGAGCTGTCCCTGTCTGGGCCTCGGGAGATGCAGCCACTGTCCCCTGTGGCCTGGCAAGTTCCTCCCTGTCTCTGGGCCTTGGCTTGCCCCCTCAGGAGCAAGGGACACCCTGTCGAGCAGGGTATGAGAACAAGGAGGGGCTGCGAAGGCTGGCCACCCAGAGTCTCAGGGCAGCCTCTGGAGGAGTGGGCGGCTTCTGGGTCCTTCCCCTCTGGTTTTGCCATCAGGACAGGCCCCAAACAGGAGCGGGGCCCTGGTCAGGAGCATGACTTGCTGGGTCAGCTCTTGTCTTAACACACCCGAGCCGACACCAGAGCTGGGGCCTGTGTGCAGGGTAGGGGAAGGCATGGACAGCGGGGGTCAGGTGGAGTGGATGGCGGGGGTGGGGTGGACTGGACAGCGGTGGCCCCAAAGCTGCACTCACCACCTCGGACTGGCGCCTTGGCCTCCTCAGGCACAGCCTGCTCCCGGCCACAGGGTGAGTGCATGGCCCCACTCTGGACCTCGTGCCCGCTGCTGTGGCCTCCAGAGGGTCTTGCAGGCCCCCAGCCCATCTCCGCTGGCTCCCCAGTGGTCTCCTCCTTGGGGCTCTTCATGACCCGCCCCGGCCCCAGTGCTGAGGGCTCGGCATGCCCAGTTGGCCTGTGGAGAGAGCAGTGGGCGTCAGCAGAGGCCTCTCCAGGGTGGGGCTGCCAGACCATCAGGGGCCTCTCTGCCAGGGGTGAGGGACGGGGAGAGAAGCCAACGTTGCAGAGTGTCCGGCACCTCCAAGGCCTAGCCGTGGCCCTGCTTGCAGCCTGTGTCCCCAGCGCTGGGGCCACGGTCTGGCCTGTGATGGCCAAACCAGACCTGGTTGTGACGTGAAAGCACAAAACCACTGTGGTCAGAATCCTGGGCCTGGGGAGGGGTCAGTCCCCCCCAGCCTTTCTCCAGGAAGCCTGAGGGACCATGTCCCCACCTTTGGGGGGTGGATGACTGCCCTGGGCTCTGATGGCGCCCTCTGGAAGTGTGCGATGCCTGTGAGCAGAGCGGGTCCTCCCATCCGTTTCTGTGAGCACCTTCAGGTTAGAGGCCCTGCACGGGCTTCAGCCTCTAGACTAGGAATTTTTTAAAAGAGGAGAAAAGCCCCAGTGATAGGACGGGCCTAAGATGAGGACCTGTGAATGTCCGGGGCTCGGAATCTGGGGTTGGCTCTCCTCTGGCCGCCCCTCACAGCAGAGTTCCCAGCTCTCCTCTCCGAGGGCGGCTTGCTGCTTCCCGCAACAGCCCACCTCCTCCGGGAAGGGGACTTGGCCTTGCCTGTGGCTGGGGTCCACCTCAGCTGCATGGGGAATCTGGCCCTGGGTCCTGATGCTCCTAATGATGTCCCCTCCCTACTGGAGCTGGACCACGTGGGCTCAGTCTCTCCCACCAACAGAGGCCTGTGCAATCAGCTGGACGGCCCCTGGGGCCCCTCAATCTTGAGGCTTCCAGTGGCCGGGAGCCAGGACCCAGGGGCCCCTGGGAGGGGAAGGAAGCGGGGGGAGGAGGAGCGGGAGGTAGTTGAGGCAGAGCCCTGGCCAGGAGCTGCTCGCTGGCCTCACACTTTCCTGGGCTCAGAGATGAGCATTGACAGGCCCTGCTCCCAGGTCCGTGGTTTTGTCACTCATCTGAGGACACATTGTCCCCTTTCATGAATCAAACACAAGCACAAGAGACACGGGCTCAGCTCTCCCCTCACGCAAGGCTGCTGAGCATGGGGCAGACCCCCAATGACGGCCGTGCTGGCTCACAAGGAAGGCGGGAGCCACCTGGGTGGCACGCCCAGCCTGAAGGCTGCACATTTCAAGCCTGACCATCTGCTGGTTGTGAGCAGGGAACCTTCAATCCTGAGGGTGCAGAACTCCCCAGGACTCCTCTGCCCAGAGCACTCAGGGGGACAAGGCAACAACCCCTGACCCCTCTCCATCCACCAAGGTGCAAGTCTGGTCTCCCCGGACTTGCCCCCTTTCTTGGCAGACGTTGGAGGCAGACCTGGGTCATGCTGTGGCCAGCTGCATGGGCTGGGCCCAGGTATGCCCAGCCAGGGCCAGATAGCTGTGCTCCCGAGTCTCTGGCCTCCGCCCTCGTCCCGGGCAAGGAATCAGCAGAGGACAGACAGGGAATCAGACAGGGCAGCTGCAGAGGCACCTGGGTCTGGGGTCTAGGATGCAGGACGTAGGCTAACAGATGAGGTAGAGTGTACCCCCAAGGGCAGAGGGGCCACCAAAGCCTCTAACCAGGAGAAGGGGTCATTCCTCAATGTCTGAAAGTTTGTTTTAATATCTGTGCAGAACATACTAGAGAAGCTGGGTGCAGTGGCCACACCTGTAATCCCAGTGACTCGGGAGGCTGAGGCAGGAGGATCTCAAGTGCAAGATCTGCCTGGGCAATTTAGTGAGACCCTGACTCAAAATAATTAAAAAGGGCTGGGGGTGTGGCCCAGTGGTGGAACACCCATGGGTTCAGTTCCTAATACTGCAAAAAAGAATGTACTGAAGAGTCCCTGAGGGAGGTGGGCAGTGGGGTGCGGGGCTTGTCACCAAAACAAAGGTAGCTGAGCCCCCAGTAGTCACAGCACAGGTGTCATCTCACACCAGGTTCTTGCAGACCCTGTCCCTGTCTTTTGGTCCTGGATGGTTCCAGGTGGGAATTCTACAACGGGAACTGAGGGTCACCTTGTCCCGGAGGTAGAGGGAAGGGAAGTGGACTGCAGGGAGGGCTCCCTGGAGGAGGTGCTCATGGTGAAGGGTCTCGTCCAGTTCCCTGCCCAACTGCCCTCTGCCTGCCTGTTCCATGTGAAACCCGATGGTCAGTTTATGGCCAAATCCTTCCCAGCCCCAACCACCTCTGAGGGGCAGGGACGGGGACCAGGCTGGGTAGATGGGAAGGGGGCAGCAAGTCAGAGGGCCCCCAGTGAGGGTCCCTGGTGCCTGAAGAGACCCTTTCCCCTTCCAAGGGAGCTGCTCAACCCAGGAGGTCAGCGCAGGCCTGAGAACACCCACTCCCTAGTGAAGAGGCAAGTGGACCTGGACCCCGGGAGCACAGAGTGCCAAGGAGGTGACAGAACTGTCAACAGTGCGGTGTCCACCAGGTTGAGCCTAGGCCTGGAAGGCTGCCCCACCTGGGGATGCCTGAGGGGCTCCTTAGCACATTCAGGATGCAGCTGGGCATCCTGGCCACCTCCCCCAGTGCTGAGTCCAGCCCAAGCCTCAGAGTCTGCTCCCGTCCCCTGTCCCCCTTGCCCAGCTGCCACACTGGCTCCTGCCAGGGTGATGCCCACTGGCTGGCCCAGGTCTGCCAGGCGCAGGAAGCCCACGGTGGAAGGCTGGCTGTCTTGCTGCCCCCTGGTGGAGGCACGCAGAGGCACGTCCATAGAGCTCCACTCCAGCCCTTTGATGGGGGGGGGGGGGGCTGTAGCTTCTACCCCAGCCCCCCCAGGGTCCTGGCCTCTGAGTCACTTCTTCCTTCAAAAGCCAGGTCACTGCCTTCACTGCAGGCAGCGCTGGTGTCCCAGCAGCCCAGGCGGCGACTGGACCACCTGCGGATGCCCTGGCTGTCTGCCTCCCTTCCCACTCGCCTCCCGGCACAGGAAGTGGCCCATTTGAGGAGGTGCCCGGGGCCTCATGGGCCTGGCACAAAGCTGGTGCTCAGGGGCAGGTCCCTGAGAAAAAGGGAAGGCTTCCCCAGCTCAGGGGACTTCCCGCCTGCTGGTGAGGGACGCGGGACAGCTGCACACATGGGCTCCTGCTCGGAGGAGGAAGTGGGCTCAATCTCTGCAGGACACTTCCCTCCCGGCCGCTGCAACAAGCAGCCTCTTCCGGCCTCGGGCCTTCTGGGTCCTGCCCAGGGCAGCAGGCGTGGCACCCCAGAGCGAGGCCTCTAGCAGATGTCCGGTACTCCCTGAGGTCAGCTGGCTGAGCCACATGCCCCAGGCCCCATCCAGCACCCAATCCCAGAGTTTGCTGCCAGCACCCAGAGGCGAGGTTCAATTTCAGTGGGTGGAGGTGCTCCATGCTCCATTACCACCCAGAAAATGAGAATAAAATGCCCGCGAGGGGTCGCGTGGTTGGAGCAGGTGGCCCTGTGGCTCAGTGTCCAGGGAGCTGGGCTGCTAGCGGGAGATGGAGCCAACAAGCCCTGACTGGCGGGGGCTCGGACTGGGCAGACCCCTAGGGACACCAGACCTCGGCTCTTTGCCAAGAAGCAAGCCTGAGGGTGGTCCAGTCCTGCTCCCTGGATGGCAAGGGAAAGCTCATGTCCCCCAACCATGCCCCCCAGGGACCGCGGGCTGAGCCTCATGTGTAACTCACCTTCAGCTGAGCTGAGTCCTGCTGGACAAGGGTGGCCCTCACCCAGTGCCCGGTGTCCTCATGAGAAAGAGAGGCGGACCCATGGAGAGGCCCTGGGACGACAGAGCCAGAGCCTGGATGACCTGACCACAGGCCCAGCAGCCCTGGGCTCCAGGGCAGGAAGAGCAGGACCCGCGTGGGGCCTCTGGGTGCAGCCTGGCCCTGCCCAGCCTGTCTGCAGCTCCAGCCTCCAGAACTCTTGAGAACACAGTGTCACTGCGGGCCACCAAGGGTCACTGTCAGGGCAGCTGAGGACGTGACCACTCGTCCCTTTCTGTGTGGCAGGGCTGCCGGTGCCCACGTCATGGAGTTTGTGGGGAGCTGTGACCTCTCACGTGACACGCTGCACAGGGCCCGTCAACCCCATGCTCCCATGCCCTGGCTCCGCCTGCCGTTGTCTCATCCCAGACTAGGGGGGCGGGGGTCCTAGGTCCCTGGGGAGGTCGCCCTAGGCCTGCAGAAGGTCTCCATGGGGCTTCTGAGGCCACATGTCCTGGGCAGGACGTGAGGCTGGAAGGCTGGGCCCAGGAATTTTGGGTTGGTGGCCCTGGTCCAGCCACTTATCTTGTTATTTGATGTAAAAAAGACCCAGGGTGACTTTGGAGTGGCCTGGTCACACCCACAGTGGCACTGCGGGCTCTGCGGAGGTGCTGCATCAGCAGTCATGCCAATGTGGCCTGCGATAACCCAGGGCTGGCCACAGTTGGGACACAGTGGCCCAGAACCCCTTGTTCCTGGCTCATCCAGACCCTGGGGGCACACCCCGAGGTCAGTGTGGCTATGAAGTCACTGTGAGGCGCTTGTAAATGAATTCTCATGTCAGATCACATGAGAATCCCTGAGAGGGTCTGGCAGCACCCTGGGGGGCCTGGTGACAGCCTCCCTTGGCCTACAGCAGTCCTGCCCCACCCCCACTGCAGACAGTCTGAAGAATGTTCCAGAAAGTGGAAGGTGGGAGGCTATTCCTAGACACAAGGACGGCCACTGTGTGTCTGCCAACCCAGCCGCCTGGCAGGCCACCACCCTCCCTCCCGCCCCAGAGCCCGCCGTACCTGAGCTCTGCTCCCGAGACACCTCTCAGGCCCACCAGGCCCAGGGCGCAGGTGGCCTGTCCCAACTCTGCTTGGTGCTGGCTGTCCACGGGGCTGTCTGAAGCTGGCCAGGGCAGGCAGAGGCCGCCCACAGAGGCTGACTGCAGAGCAGCCACCACCGCCCCTGCTTCCTGCCCCACTTCCTCCCGGAGCCTGGGGCAGCAATGAGAGGCCAGTGCTGGCCGCGATTGATCATTAGCCCCTTCCTGGGTGGGTGCCAGGCCCTGTCCCTGCCTGCTCACTGCCAGCCCCCAGGCTCTGGGGTGGAGGCCAGGGGGCACCCAGGCTCCCGTTTGGCACTGGGATTGGGGAAGTCCACCAACTAGCGGCCCTCGGGCTCTGCTCTCTGTTCCCCTTCCAGTTCTGTGCACGTGGGCACACACGTGTGGGCCTAAGGACACACACACTCTCGTGGGCACACAGACACAGTTCCTCACTCCTGCGCCCAGGTCATAGGAACATTCTGGGGGAGGAGAGGGGATGTCCTGCTCCTCAGCTGGCCAGTGTGTCCCACCTGGGAGACTGGCCAGCACTGTCCCCTCTTTACCTGCCTTCTGGCTGCAACCCCACCTGGGGTTGGGACGGGAGATCTCCTAGCTGGCTAAGGAACCCCTGGCCTGGCCCCCTGGGACTCAGAAAGAAGCAGGACTGAACATGGGCCAGCCTCCTGCCCCGGCCCTCTGTGCCTGCCCCTCAGGCTGGGGCTGGCCTGCTCCACGCCCTGGGAGCACCCCCCATCCTGTCTCCCTCTGTGAGGGGCTGACAGTGGGTGCACTTGCCACCCGCTCTCTGCCCAGACTCTGGAGGGTGAAGACCCCCGACATTCTGGCTTCCCTGGGCCTGTGTACCTGAGAGCTATGCTGAAAGAGGTCCTGGTTGGGCCCCCTGTCCACACAAGGGTCAGGAGGCGTTTCCTCTCCCGGCCATTGTCCCAGGCGGAGCCCAAGACCCGGCATCCTGTTTGTCTACAGCTGAGCTCTTGGCCGCAGCCCAGGGCTTTTCCAGGACCCCCCCCACACACACACACACACACTGTGTGCGGGACTCGCCTCCTCCCAGCTCCAGCCGCTAAGGAAGGAGCAGGTGTGTTCTGGGTCCAGGACTTTCCAACCAGGGCCCTCCTGGGGCTGCTGGATGGACGGCCCTGCCTGCCCGGCCTCCTGAAGCCCAGCCCAGCTGGCGTTCCCGGGGCCACCTGTCCCTTCCCAGAGCCTCGGTTTCCCCCTTGTGGAAACCACTAAGTGCCCTCCCAGCTCAGTGGTTCTGACCCTGACGCAGGGGTAGAGAACAAGCTGACACTTGTCAGGAAGACGCCACAACCCTCCAGGTGACCCTCACCCTTCGGGTGGTCAAAACAGCCTGACCAAACGTTCCTGTGACTCCTGTTGGACTGACCAGCTGAAGCCCAGCCCATGTCCTCACCCTCCCTCCCAGCCAGAGGCTCTCGGGTGCTGAAGTCCAGCAGAGGAAAAACAGCAGGCCCTGCCCAGGAGCCTAGGAGGCCACCCTTGCCCAGAGTGCAGGGCTTTGCAGGTGACCAGATACCCATGCCTTCAATCACCAAACCCCAAAGCAATGACCTCTCGTCCCTTTTCCCTCGTCAGAGGCCAGCCAGTGCTAGCAACTCTACGGGCCTGGCGGCCAGTGACCTGCAGGCAGGACCCAGAGGCTCTGGAGTCCCTGTCTCCTTGCTGCAGGAGGGAGGCCCCAGGAGCAGTGGAGCTGGGCAGAGTGAGAGGCCCTGGAGGGACTTGCTCCTGTGAGGAGCAGTACCCTGTGGGGAGCACCATCTGCCTGCAGGAGGCCACAGGGTCCAGTACTCCAGGCCAGGGGGACACCTTGTCCAGCCAGTGCAGAAGCCACAGCTCCACCCTGGTGCCCTGGACGTCTCCTAAGGCTAAAATGCAAGGGCAGGACTCACCCAGGACGGGAGCACGGCTCACCTGGGAGGTGGCCTGCGAGTCCCACCAGGACACAGGAAAGGCCTCTGCCGGCAGGGCCTCCTGCAGGGGGCCCACGTGGCTTTGAGCTGCCCCGGCACACTCCTGCCCATCCCATCTCGGCCGGTCCTCCACCTGGAGCACGCTCAGAGGTTTCCTCAGAGACGGACTTGCCAGCCTGGGGAGCACCGGGAGGGCCCAAACCTGTCCCTAGTCCATCCTGCGGGGAAGCCCCAGCCACCACCAGGGCCCAGTTATGGCCTCCAAAGTCCCTAGTCAAGCCCTTAGCTGTGGCTTCCTGGGGACCCCTTTGGTGGACCCTCCTGCCCTCAGTCGGCCTGGGGTCTACCCTGCCCGTGGGCAGCAGGTTCCCTCCTGTGGAGGGCCCAGTGGCCGAGCACACCCAGGGGCTCCCCAGACAGGGACCCAGGGCTGGACCCAAGGCAGGTGGGGTGCCCGTCCCCCTCCTGCTGCGGAGGGCTCTTGTGTTTATGTTTTGAGTCCCATAGGGAAAACAGTGACCACTGTGGTCAGTCAAGACAATGGCTTTTCTAATTGTGTCATTTAGAGCAGCGTCAGTCCTCGGGACAGCTGTGGAGGGTGGAGCTGGGGAGGGTCCAGAACCCCACGACCTGCCTCTCCACCTCCAGGTACCTCAGCTCCCTGGGGTTTGGAGCTACACCTGCCTCGTGTGACGATGGCCCTACTATCCCAGCCCTGCCCCTGGTACCCACCCACCAGGTCCATAGGCAGGTGGGAAGGGGGAAGCCAGGGAGAGAGGAAGAGAGGGCGAAATCCTGGAGGCTTCCTGGAAGTGAAGGCTCCTGCACAAACTCTTAGAAGGAGAACGACAAAGAGGGCTGGCCCAGGGCACCCCAGGGGACAGGGATGCTCAGGAGAGCACATGGCCCAGCAGCAGCTCACGACAGCCAGACACACACAGGCCGGAGCCTCCATGGCCACTCTGCCAACTGGATGCTGGTGGCTAAGGAGAGGCCTGGCTCGCTGGCCCTGAGGGCTGATCTGCAGCAGGCCATCAACAGTGACCCCAAGAGTGCAGGGCCCCGGGGAGCTCCAGCCCAGGCCTCACCAGGGCCTGTCCAGGCAAACGCTGTCTGCCGGGGCCTCTGGTTGTCCTTGAACAGGTGACCACCCCCATCCCCTACCCCTGTGGG
The DNA here is from genome assembly GCF_964194105.1 of Spermophilus citellus. NCBI lineage: Eukaryota > Metazoa > Chordata > Mammalia > Rodentia > Sciuridae > Spermophilus > Spermophilus citellus. Next base: position 3,337,987 of record NC_138189.1, read on the forward strand.
GGCCAGAGAGAAGCTGCTGTCCTCTCTGGCTGTCGGGCCCTCACATCTCTGCCGAGCCAGCGTGGAGATGGACAGACGAGGGTCAACAGGTGGGCGAGGCGGCCGCCAGGACGACTCCACAAAGCAGGGGCTGGAAGGCCCACGCTGTGGTCTGTGGACCCGGCTTTGGACATGGGAGTGGGCCGAGATGACGGGGAGGCAGCGCTGAACCTTGTCTGGTGACGGGCCCCTGAGACACTGGCCTCGGCCATGCAAGGAAGAGCCCAGCCACCAGGGATGGGCAGAGCCATGGTCCCTGGAGGGGCATGGGGTGGGCACCAGAGAGCTGAGGCTGCCTGGCTGGGGAGAAGGCTCCAGTGTGGCTGGAGGACCAGCCCCGACCTTCTGCTCCCCTGTTGCGAGGACCCAGCAGAGGGGCTCGGACACTGAATCACCGATTTCCACTTGCCCCGAGCTCAGAGGTGGGAACCGGGCCTCCCGGGAGGGCAGCCTCCAAGAACAAATGGGGACAGTTCAGCCACACGCGCGCCAGGAGGAGAGCTCCTGGGGTCTATGTGGGCCTTTCATTTTAAAGGTGACCTAAGTGACCAGCCCCTGCCCAGGTTCTGAATGGGGGGTTCCCCAGAATGGCAAAGACGCCAGGCCCACCTTCCAAGGAACACGCGTTCCCAAGCCCTGGCAGACCTGAGGTCGGGGGAGAAACGTGCCCAGAGACTGCCTCCCAGGCTCCCACCTGTACCCCCCAGGGACGGTGCTGTGAGCCTCGGCACCAGAAGAGCAGGTGCCCGATGCTGGGTCCACACAGGAAGGACTGGACAGCCCCTGTTGGCACAGGGGGTCTGTTTGTGATGTCTGTGGTTATCACTGAAACCAGCAAAAATGTGCACCGGCCCCGGAATTTCAGGAACTCCTCTGCAAAAACAAGGCTGCAGGAGTAAACAGGCTTCCCAGATGACCGATGGCCCCCGGGACCCGGATGAGTGGCTGGGCGCGGGCCCCCGGCTGACAGGAAGCAGACAGCACGTCCCAGGCCTGCGGCAAAGGGTGCCCTCCGCAGTCTGGCTGAACCTGGAGCAGCCACTGTAGTGACACCCCCTTTCTCCACAGAAAAGTCTTAACTGGGCTGATTTTAGGACTGTCAGCAAAAGAGTCCAATGTAGATAAGCTTCCTATTGTCCTGTCCCCTGTTTACTTGGCCACTAGCAGGGAAGAAATCAGCACTCCAGGTGCTGGACACCCCCTCACTAGTTCTTCACAAATGTATCCAGTATAGTAGTTGGTAGAAATGTGCAAACAGGCCTCTGGCCTTGAGCTGGGCTTCACAGAGATGTCTACATTCCTAAGATAAGAGAAGTTACAACTGGGCTCCATGGTAAGAGCTGGCAGGGGACGGGAGAAAGGGGAGAAGAAGCTCCCCCCTTCTCAAGAGCTGTACTTGAAGGGTTAACAGTGAAGGAAAAAGCTGCTTTATGTGGACTTCTGCAGACTGTGAACTTCTGAGCCCCTCCCCTTACACACGGGGTATAAAACTCTGAAACTCCCTGAACTCGGGGTTCAGGGGATTAACTGAGTCCAGCAAAAGCTGTGCCCTCTGAACCTGGCTGCAGCCAAATAAAACTGTTTCCTGCTATCTTTGGTGTCCTGCCTCGTCTGTCCCTACAACACCACAGGACAGTGGCCTGCCAGCTCTGTCAGGGCAGGTGTATCCCCAGCCTGGGAGATGGAGGACTCTACAGCCCAGCCGTTCCCGCATGACAGGGACCCTGGGAACAGTGCTCTTCCCTGGGGTGACAGGGCTGTTCCGTGGGCAGGGCATGTAGAAGAGGGACATGGCCTCCTCACACCCCAATAAAGAGGCTTGGCCACAGAGGAGGAGGAGCAGAAGGGCCTCCTTCCCTGCCGGGGGAGCAGGCCAGGCTATGCCCTGGACAGCCCTGCGGGCCAGGTCCCCGAGGCCCAGCTCACAGCTCGCAGAGCGCCCCATGGGCCACCCGACCTGTGGGTTGTGGGGTGCACAGAAGAGGCGGGAGTAGGAGGCTCCAAACGGGGCCACGTTGGGGGCTTCGTGGCTGCCGTTCTCCCAAGAACACGAGAAAGAAGGCCCCAGATCATAGACAAGATCCTGACACCCCAATCCCAAGGACCCTCACTCCCCGGGCCCCAACATTCCTGACTCAGGGGTGAGAGCTTGGCTGGAATTCCTGACATTCCCTGGAGCGCAGTCATCCTGGTTGATCTTGACCTTGGCTTGTGCAAACATTAACCTGCCAGCACTCCCCACCCAGACCCCTCCCTGGGGAGCGAAGTCCTCCTGGCCAGGCCCCTCTCCCTGGAGACAGGCTCCCAGCCAGTGCACTCACTACCTGCCAGCTGGGCCCGAGGGCTCAGGCCGATTCCCGCAGCCCTGCCTCCTCACCCCACCTCAAGCTGCGGCCAACACAGGCTGGGCTGCAGGTCCCCCTGGTGACCTTGGCCTGCGTGGGCACTGCCCGTCCTACTCCCTCAACTGCTTCCACCCAGCAAAACCTCAGTGCTGTCTGCTCCGGCCAGTGCCATGACCCCTGCCAGCGGGTGCCACCCACCCACCCCACAGTTATCTTGCCTCGGTCCCCAGCACCGTCCATGCTGCCTCAACCTGTCCCTCCCTGACCTGACTGCATCTGCCTGTCAAGGGTCTGCCCTGCCGACTGCAGCCCCGGCTGGACACCTCCTTCCTCACCTTGTCACAGAGTCACCTTCTAGGGTTCTTGCTCCTTGGAACTTCTAGAAGCTTCTACCTACCCTGCTGGCTTTGCCAGGGCTCTGGCTCAGACCAAGGGCTGGAGGCTGTACCACCTGGGCTTCCTCTCCAGCGGCCTCCAGCCCAGAAAGACATCTCAGCGGACTTGGGCAAGGTCCACAGCCCCAGGAGGCAGCCAACTCGGGACCCTTCTCCCCACCAGGTCCATCCAGCCGCCCCCACAACCTCACCTGGCTGTCCCATGGTGTCCCCTGTACCTGCCTCACTTCTCCAGGCCTCCCCTGATGCAAGACCAGCCAGTGCCCGGCACCCCAAGGCCCACCATCCGGGACCTCCATCGGGGGCCACACCTGCCTCCTCCGCAGTCCTCCAGGGAGGTGCTGGCCAGACACGGCATGGCACTCTGCAGGTGTTCACTGAATGACCAATAAGCAGAGGTGCCAGCAAGGGGGCCTGGCCGTGTCGGTGCACACAGGCCACCGAGTAGTGAGAGCAGAGGGCCCATGTGCTCTGGGCAGGACGGCAGCCCCAGGCAGGCGTGGGTCAGGCCCCACTAACCCACTCCTCTGCAGCGATCAGTGCAGGCGGGCCCCTCCTCCCCACACGTCCCTCCTGCTCCTCGGCAGCTGCTGGGGGAGTCACTCGGGTGTGGGGGCTCACAAGTCATGGGAACCTCCGTGAGGCCCAGGATGAGGCGAGTGGACAGTCCCTGGCAGCATCTGGCCTCCAACCCCTGCTGTGCCCACTGGGAGTCTGGAGAGAGGGACTGGGCGGGCAACACCCACACCTGCACCCTTCACAGCCCTGGCGCCCAGCTGGGATGCTTCCCAGGTGACATCACAGGGGCGTGGTCAGAGGGCGCTGCTTTGATGCCAGGAATGAGCCCCCGGGAGGCTCTTGCCTGCTGCAGGGCGGGGCACGCCCTCCACCCCAGGACTCAGAGGACAGGGTGGCAGTGGCACACCTCCACTGGCTGGCGCGGAGATGGAGAGTGTCCTGGAGCAGCCGCCAGGCCGGAATCCCCAGGAGGGCTGCTCCTCCGCTCTGCCTTGGCCATCTGCCCGGGCCCTGCACTGCCCCATGTGGAGACAGGGGACTCCACCAGGGAAGGCACCTATGGTCATTGGCCTTCCACAGGGACAGGACCGGCAGTGGCCTCATCCAGCCCTACTCTGGGCCAGGCCCAGCACTGAGCACCCAGGGCATCGCTGAACCAGACACCCTGCCCTCCTGAGGTCTCAGCCCAGGGACAGACAGGCAAGGAGACGGACGGAGACAGACAGCTCAACCAGGGTGGCCGACAGGGCAGGCAGAGGGACTGCGCAGCAAGCACCACCCATCTGCTGGGGTCAGCCAGGGGGCTGCCTGGAGGAGGTGCTGTGAGCCAGCCTCGGAGCACGAGAGGTTCACCAGACGCAGTCCCTGGGAGGAAACTCCCAGCAGGGGCCTGGGGCGTCCGCAGCACAGGAAGTAAGGAAGCACAGTGGACAGACGGACGACGGGGAGGGAGGGATGGTAGGCCAGATGATTGATGCCTGTGTCTTTCTAAGGATGTAGGAGCTCATGAAAGAACTCCCAACACCCAGTGTGGTGGCACACACCTGTAGTCCCAGCTACTCAGGAGGCTGGGGCAGGAGACTGCAAATTCGAGGCCAGGCTGGGCCAGTTTGTGAGACAATGTAACATTTTTTAAAAGGGCCGGGATGTGGCTCAGTGGGAGAGCAGTCCCTAGCGTGCTCTCGGCCTTGGGTTCCATTCCCAGTACTGCAAAATAAATAAGAAAATAATAAAAGAGCCGGGGGGTAGCTCTCGCATGTGTGAGGCCCTGGGTGCTGTCCCCAGCACCTCCCACACAAACACTGGGGCTCCCAGTGGCCTGGCTGGGACAATTGGAACAACAAAATAAGGCAGTGTCCACCCCAGCCCTGGGATGGCATAGGTGGCCTGGCCACACTGATGTGAGGCAGTGGCTGGCTAACCAGGTGCAGGCCACCTCCCTGTGGACCGAGGGGCCACCTCCCTGTGGTGTGGGAGCAGAGCCAGCTCCGCCGTCCTGGCCAGCCCTCCTGCCAGGGCTGGTGCGTCACAGGGAGAGTCCTGCACTAGTGTGTGGCCTTGGTGCCGTGCGGCAGGGATGGCACCTCACCCTGGCTTCCTCCCCAAACCCAGTTGTGTGGGGACAGGTGTGGCAGGGTGGCACGGTGACAAGTGAGGACATGAACTCTGCTCGGCAGTCAGGGAAGGCTCTTCCTGGAGATGTGACACCTGAGCAGGGCCTGGGTGCTTGGCAGGTGTCGGGGGGCAGGGAGGTTTGTGTCCTGGGAGGGAAGCGGGCTGGACGGGGTGGTGGGGGGAGGGTGGACAAAGCCCTGTGAGCAGGGTCTGAGCCTCCAGCCAGGCCTCCCCACCACCGAGATGGAGGACAGGGCCGATGGGAGGGACCCAGGAGAGGACAGGCGTCCACGTGTGGCCAACAGAGCCCAGAGGAGCACGCAGACTGTCCATTCCTCCTATTGTCTTGAAAGATGAGAAATGAGGCTCCGTCCCTCCCTCAGAAGGAGCATGACCTGACCCCAAGACACCCTTTGTCACCTCCCAATTGGGCTCTTGGTGTCTCTTCCCCTCGGCGGTGAGGGAGGGCTGGCTGGCGGTGCAGACCCTCTCACCCCATGTCCCTCGGCACACCCTGGGCAGCTGCAGAGAGCACGGTGTCAACAGCGGGCAGGTGACCAGCACCTGGAAAACCACAACTGTGCTCACCCTTTGACCAGCGGCTGCCCTGCCCGCTCTGCAGATTGCTGCCTCAAGGCTCTGTTGACAGTGACAACACCTGGAAGTCACTGAGGTGTCAGGTTGTCTCACCAGCTCCATCCCGCCCAGCAGGCCGCGGTGGTAGAGAGGGTGGACTTGTGGGCCGGCAAGGAAAGACCTCAGGACAGCTGAGCGGAAAGGAGCCGCAGATGACCACAGCCCCCCTCCCCTGCAGGGCTTCAGTGTAAAAGAGCCCGGAGGGTCGCCCACATCCCAGCCGGAGGTGCCTGTGAAATGCAGAGGGCTGGGGTGTGGGACTTTCTGGATCATATGGGGGCAGGCACAGGGCACCAAGGACCCTGAACGCTATGGCACATGTGAACTTTGACCCACCAAAGTTCAGAAGAGCACTTGGAAGGGCCGGAGTCCCGGGAGGTACAGGTGGACAAGACCACTCCTCACCTGCCTTTTAGATGTGTGGACAGTCCATAGGAGGAGGAGGGGGACAGGGAGGGAGGACCCCGGGACAGAAAAGGACACGAGGTGGAAGCGCAGGGTCCTGGGCAGGGGTGTGGGAACTCCGCACCCTCTTCCTTGCCTTCTGAACCAAACACATCCCACCAAATGAAACCTACAAAAGAGGCCCAGGCCCCGGGCACCGTGGCACACACTGTGATCCCAGCAGCTCGGGAGGCCGAGGCAGGAGGATCGCAAGTTCAAAGCCAGCTTCAGCAACTTAGTGAGACCCTAAGCAACTCAGCCCAACCCTGTCTCAAAATAAAATAAATAGGGCTGTGGCTCGGTGGTAGGGCACCCCTGGGTTCCATCCTGATACTGCAGAATAATAATAATAATAATAATAATAATAAAGATCCAGCAACGCAGAGCAAGCTGGACAAGATTGGAGGGCAGATCATTAAGGCCCAAGGATACGGCGCTGTGGACGGCGCTGGGGACGGGGCCGGGGACGGGGCCAGGCTGGAGCTCACTGCCTAGGTTGACACCCCAGGCCACCTGCGTGCCCAGCCTTGGAACGACCCAGGAGCCCCCGCCACACCTCCTTCTGCGGTGAGCCTGCTGGTCTCCTCACTGCCCTGTAGGACGAGGAGACGGAAAGAGGCCTTTGGAACAGCACGCAGCTCCAGCTGCTGCAGACAGCCTAGACCACCCCTGCCCTGGGACGGAGGGTACGTTCCCTCAAGGTACACCAATCTGCCCCTGGGCCCACGCAGTCCACACCCAGGTCCACACAGAGATCCTCCCCGCTCAGGCCCAGCCCTGGGCCCCAGGCTCACTGGGCACCAGGATAACCAGGCTCAGAGAGGGCCAGCGCTTCTCCTCTGGCCGCCAGGCTGCTCTACTCACCCTCAGGGCCTCCTGCCAGAGTCCACAGACTCCTGCGAGGGCCAGCCTTAGAGATCCTCGTGCCAAAGACGGCCGACTGGCCTCCAACCCGCCGGGCCAGGCCCCTCTGCTCAGGCCTGCTGCAGACCCTCCCTCCTGCAAACCCACTCTAGGGCCCACCCAAGGAAGGAGGGACTGTCCCCTGCCACACCAGGGACTTTGGCCTGAGGGCAGGGGAGGGCTGTGCTGGGGGCTGGGGGAGCTCTGGATTCCCTAAGACCCTGGTGCTGGCATCCAGGGAGGCAGGCAGCCCTGGAGGTGGGCACAGCCTTGACCCCCACCCAGGGCTCCTGATCCTCTCTAGGGCCACCACACTGCAGGGTCCCCTGCAGCTGCTGTGGACATTGTTCTGAGCACGCAAGATGCTCCCACCTTACAGACAAGAAGACGGAGGCTCCGAAGCAAGCCACGGGCCCAAGGCACTCAGCCAGGAAAGGGAGCCCCCAGATCCTCCCCTTTCCACCGCCCGGGTCCTCAGGTCCCAGGAGGTCGCAGCCCCACCTCGCACCTACCACCCCCACAGCACACAGTCCCATCACTTCTCAGACACGGGACACCCGGCTGCCCTTCTACAGCCCTCTCTCGTCGCGGTCAGGTGGTTCCAGGCGCACCCCCTCCCCATGCACACCATCCCCGGCCTCACCTGTCCCCACAGGTGACCCTGAGTGTCAGGCCCTCCGGACGCCCAGCACAGAGGTCTCAGCCCAGAGGTCGGGAGCTTACCCGCCACAGGACAGTGCCACCCAGGCGGGGAGCACCGAGGGGGAGGCTCCAGGTCCTCACCTGCTCTGGCTGCCCTCGCAGCCCTCAGTCGTGCAGAGCAGCACCCGCCCTGGCTCCCAGGATGGCTGGAGCTGGGGGGTGGTAGGTGGAGGGCCCGCCCCTGGGCAGGGCCCGCCTCCTGACCTCCTCCTTATCAGCTCCGGCCAGCATTCCGGAGCAGGGCGGGGAGAAGCTGCCCCAGGGAGCTCAGAATGGAGCTCCAGGCCCCGCCAGGCTTCGGAGGGGCTGAGTGGGGAGGTGGACAGGGGGGACAGGCACCACCTGCCAGCCTGGAGGAAAGAGGCCAAGACGGTGGGATAATCCAGTGCCAAATGGCACTTGTCCCTTCCTATGTCAACAGGTGGGCGTCACCTGGGGCCCACTGTACCCCCACAAGCCCACGGAGCACAGGGTGGGGCCGCTGTCTGCTGACTGGCTGTGTGACACCAGGCAGGTCTCTCAGCCTCCCTGTGCCTCCTTTAAAAGGGAAGAGGTAGGTACCCGGCCAACCTCGGGGTATGAAAGAGGAAGGGACAGTTAATAAATGTTGAAACAGCACCGCACACACATCAGGCATCCTGGTAATGCTGACTCTCGGTCCTCAAAGGGGATTTGTGGGGGCCTGGGGGAAGGGCCAGGTCTGTCTGGAAGTGGGACATGCTGGCCATGGGGCCTGAGCTGGACTTCAGTACTGGGCAGGAGCTGCCCACCTGTGAGTGGGGTGGACACCGCCTCTATTTCTCTGTTTTTGCTTCTGAGAGCATTGTGTTTGCCCCACGGAGCCCTGCTCACCGACGATGACCACAGGCCCGACAGGTCTCAAGGTCTGGCCACTCGGGCTTCCTGCCTGCGGTGCTCCTTGTGCACATACCCGTGGGTCCAGAGCCGATCTGGGACCAGGGATTGTGGCCACGCCAGGCCTCCTCTGCTGTTGGTGTGATGAGGGACGGTCTTCAACATTCAGAAGGGGAGATTTCACAACCAAACCAGGCATCTGGCTGCTCTGGAAGATCCAGAAGGCCCGGCCAGGTGGCGTTCCCACCCTGCCCACAGGGCAGGAGCTGAGGGCTGCTACTCCCTTCAGGAGGCCACAGCCCGCCCTGCTGGCTGACCCCTGCGGGCTCTGTTGTGACAGAGGCCACCAGAGCCCTGGGATTCCCGGAGGCCCCACCATGCCTTCCCGCAGGTCTCAACTCAGCAGGCCGGGCTCCACCCTGGGCCCTGGAACAGCGCTGGTCACCAGCTGAAGCACTGGCTGGCAAGGGGCCTGCGCTTGGGCTCCTACCCGAGAAGTCTGCAGGCCTCTCTGGGCCTCAGTTTCTCAACCTCAAACTGGAAGGGGCTGGTCTGGGCAAGCTTCCGACAGGACCCGAGCTCAGGCATGGGAGCAGGCGCCTCCTGCCAGTGAGGCTGGGGATACCATCTTCCTCCCCAGGGCACTGTGGGCCCAGGGTCACGACTGGGGCCTTGAGTCTGTGATCCAGGGTCTGTCCTTCCCAGGGTTCACGCCACCTCAGCGGCAGAAGCTTTGACACCGCAGCCTTACACGGCCCCTTTTCATGTAGCTTCCTGGGCCCAGAACTCACCCAAAAGGATGAGGGCTTCATCGCTGGGCCTGGTGGGGACTGGCACTGTGGGGCCCAGAGTTACTTGAAGACACACAAATCCTCCTGTCACCCCAGTGACTTGGGAGGCTGAGGCAGGAGGATGGCAAGTTCAGGGCCAGCCTGGGCAACTCAGGCTCTGTCTCAAAAAATGAGAATGGCTGGGGTGTGGCTCGGTGGCAGAGCACCGGAGCTCAATCCCCAGCACAGCAAAAACAAAAACAAGGCAGGCACAGTGGCGCACACCCCTGATCCCTGTGGCTTGGGAGGCTGAGGCAGGAGGATCAGGAGTTCCAAGCCAGCCTCAGCAACAGGGAGGCACTAAGCAACTCAGTGAGACCCTGATTCGAAATAAAATGCAAAACAGGGCTGGGGTGTGGCTCAGTGGCCGAGTGCCCCTGGGCTCAATCCCTGGGACCAAAACCAAGAAACACCCATCTCCTAAGAGCTGAATTCCTTGTCTTGGCCTTTTAAAGGCGTTTTAGAACCTTGCTTAAGCGAAGAAAGCCAAGCATCGCTTCCTCTGGCCGGCCCAGGTCACAGTGGGGCCATTAGGCCACCAAGAGCCCTATGAAGCAAGTCTCACATTAAAAGAGGAGCCCATGGGAAGCGAAAGGTGGCCCCTAGGACTGGCCTGTCCACTCTGAGTGGCGAGCTGCCCAGGAGAGGCCAGGCAATCCCAGGTAGTGATTGGGCAAGAGGTCAACACAGCAGGGAGGCGAGGGCCCCGGGGACGGCTGGCCTCCCTGCTTCCTCCTGGGTGAGCGTGTTCCCCAGGCCACAGCGAGACCCAGAAAGGGCGGGCAGTGGGCAGAGTGGGGACAGGTGGGGCTGAGCTGAGAACTGCAGCTTCACACAGAGAAGAAGGGCCCTGACTGGGTGACGCTCAGGGCCACCCAGGACCTGAACTCAGTCCTTGGGACTTGGCTGAGGGGGCCCCCACCACAGCCTGGGCTCCCCCAGGGCTGGGCCTCCATGCCCCAGGTGGACCCAGCCTCAGGGCCTGCAGCACACCCCAGGGAGCTGCGCCCGATGTGGCTGTGTGGGAAACAGTCTCCCTGGACAGTCCTCTTGCCTCCTGTCCATGGGGACTGGGCCAGGCCCTCCTGAGCCCCCCCCCCCAGCATCTCACAGAACCCACACGTCCTCCTGAGAGCTTGAGAGCACCCCGAGGTGACCTCGCACCCAGCCCAAAGCAAACACTGTGTCAGGACAGGTGTGTGTTTATTTATTTATTTACTTGTTTTTGCAGCATCCACATCCTGGAGTGCTCTACCACCGAGTCACATCCCCAGCTGTTTTTATTTTTATTTTGAAGCAAGATCTCACTGAATGGCTGAGGCTGGCCTCTAATTTGCAATCCTCCTGCCTCAGTCTCCCTAACAGCTGGGATTACAAGCATGTGCCTCTGTGCCCTACTCAGAGGTGGCATTTTAAAAAACATATTTTCAACACTCAGTTGGTCAAATTAAAAAACGCTCCTAGCTGGGCTCAGTGGTGACGCCTGTAATCCCAGTGACTCAGGAGGCTGAGGCAAGAGGATTGTGAGTTCAGAACCAGCCTCAGCATCTTACTGAGACTCTGTCTCAAAAAATAAAAGACTGGGGATGTGGCTCAGCGGTGGAGCATCTGGGCTCAACCCCCAGGACCCAAAACAAAACAAACAAAAACGCTCTTTAGAGAAAAAAATGGCACAGAAGAGTGTGAGAGTCCTGCTGCCGTTCTCGGGCGCAGCTGGGGACGGTGCTCCCCGCGCTCCTCCACCTCACCATCAGAAGACAGCCATCTTACCGCCAGGAGGCTGCTGTGGTGTGGAAATAAAAGCAATGTTGGGTGAGTTCACAGGCTGGAGCGCCCCTCTGCAGGGCCACCCGGCACACAGGCCCCACAGTGTGTCCCAGGTGTTCCCAAGCCCTTCCTTCCAGCCGGCCTGAGGCTGAGCCTGGAGCCTGTCCCTGACGCTTTGTGTAAGCCCCCTGCCCCGGCCTCCCTTTGGGGTCCCCTGCAGAAGCCACCACTGCCCTCTGGTGGAAACCCAGGAGACCAACAGCAAAGCCCTGGGTGGAGCTCGGGCTTCTGACCAGGGCCAGGGCCTCAGTGGGAGCCTGTTCCCTAAGAGTGGACGAGGCTTGCCCGCGAGGCCCTGTGCTGGCAGCCACCTGGAGCTGAGCCCGGGGGCACTTTCACCATTGAGCTGAGTCCCCAGAACTTTTAAATCTTATTTGAGAGAGAGGCGAAGTTCTCAAGGGTCCTGTTAAGTTGCTGAGGCTGGCCTCAAACGTGTGACCCTCCTGCCTCAGCCTCCAGCATGTCTGGGACTATAGGCACGTGCCTCTGTGCCCAGCAGACCCCGGGTTCTCAGCCACACAATAACTGTAGACAACATGTGCTGATCACTTAGGTCACCTGAGCATCGTCTGGACACGTGCCAGCTCACAAGGGCTGCCTCATCTGGTCACCAATGCCAGGTGGACAGCCTCAGTCTGAAGAGTGACCAGCCCATGGGGCCAGTGTCACATGGCTGACGAGGGGGTTAAGCACCAGGTACAGCCCAGGTGCTGGCCTTGTGACCCTCCAGGGGCTTCCTTCTGCAAGCTGTGGCACTGGGCTCGGGACGGCCGGGGTCGTGGCCGATGAGGCTGTCGCTCTAGACTCGCGCTGTGGTTTGGAGGTGAGGTGTCCCCAGTGCTCAGTGCGAGACGATGCAAGAAGGTTCAGAGGAGAAATGATGGGTTTAAGGGCCTCGGCCCACTCCGCGGTTACCCCCGATGGGATAACTGGGTGGTGACTGGAGGCTGGTGGGGTGGCACTAAAGGAGGGGCGTCGGGTGTATATTTGTGTCTGGAGAGCGGCGTCTCCCTCTGCCTCCTGGTCATCGTGGGGCTGCTGCCCTTCACCACACTCTTCCCATGACGTCCCCCTCACCTGCAGCCCGAGGTGGGAAACCAGAGCCCGATCAACTCTGGCTCCTCTGCGCCTGCTCTGGTAGGGTCTCTTAGTCACACAGGGAAGAGCCACCGAGACCCTCGGGAAGCTGCTGGGTGAGGCCAGAGCAGGGCTGGCAGTAGGGACCCTGGGCCAGCCCAGGGCCACCTGAGAAGTGAGATGGGATGGAGGAGGGCTGGCTTGGCCAGCTGGGGCCCAGCGGGCGCTCCTGGAGCAGGCTGGGGTGCCCAGCACCTTCCACCCCAGGAGCGGTTTCCACCTGGATGCTGGCGGTCGGACCGACAGACCCTGGCTCCTGTCCTCAAGCTGTGACTCCAGACACCAATTTCCCTCCACCTTCTCTCACAAGTGGGGCTCCCGCGTGGTCACTGTGGAAGCAGGTCCTCCCTCAAGGAGCCTTTGGAAAGGACACAGCCCCAGCCGACACCCTGACAGAACCCGGAGACCCTGGCCACAGACACGGTGTAAAACTAGGTCCTCAGGTGAATGGGACAGTGCACTCGTGAGAGCCTTGCGGCGCCCGGCACGTCTGTTGTACACGGTGGTGGCCTTGTGGGTGTCCCCCTTCCCTCGTCACCCCAGAAGCTCAGCTCCTTGTTGGAGCAAGGAAACTCAGGAAGGCTGGGTCCATTTGGTCTTGGGACCTATCTTTCTGGAAGGATGGGATGAGAACAATCTGGGAAGGTGTTGTGGTAGCTCTCCCTGGCCTGTGGTCCCCAGGAGTCCCCGTCAGGCTGGCTGGCACCAGGCTCTGAGGGCAGCATGGTCCTCCTGGTCCTGTGTGCTCTGCAGCAAGGGACCTGGTTGATGGGTGGCAGGAGGCGCTTCTCAGGGAGGGCATGAGGGGCAGGTGCTGGCTCTGGGGAAGTGGAGGAACCAGACTCACCTCCGCAGAAGCTGCTGCCGTCATCCTTAGAACTTTCCAGAATCCACACTAGCCCCGGCAGACCAGCTTCCATACCCGCTGTGTGCCAGCAGAACCTCATGGGCACCCACAGCGGCATGACCCTGGGAAGGCCCTCCCCGGGGTCCTCTCAGGCTCTGCACCTGTACAAGGACACCAGGACAGGGACAGGAAGGGACATGAATGACCAAGGGAGTGCCCCTACCCTGCATCCAGTGGGCACCTGCCTGATGCATTATTTAAATTTTTTTACATGCAGTAAAAGTCATGCTGTTTTGTTTTGAAAGAGGTTTTTGCTTCTGTGTTTTGGGGATGGGGTTTTGCTGTTGCCCCGGATGGCCTCAAGCCCTGGGCTCAAGCGGGCCCCCTGCCTCGGCTCATTTTTATGTCATTTTAGCAAGGTCCTCAGCCAGGCCTCCGAGTTTTGACCTGAGGTGACGTGTTCCTTCCTGCAGCGCCCAGGTCCCACTGTACACCCCTCTGGATATGCCTGTCTGGATTCTGTCTTTTCCTGCAGGTCGAGCTGGTTAGGTGGGGATGGAAAGCCCTGGTCTGGTCTGGTCTGGTCCAGGGCTGCATGACTTTGGGTCCTTTGAAGCACTAGGGGCCCCGCCCTGCCCCACCCTGCAGCCCCGGTGCCCTCCTTCAGGCCAGGCCCTGCAGCACATGTGCAGCTGGGTGACCAGACTGGGTGCTCCCAGATGCCTCCCGTGGACCTCATGGCACACTGAGGACCACCACATGGCAGAGCCAGGAGGCGCAGAAGCCTGTCAGTCAAAGGTGCAGGGTGGGTGGGACCTGTCTGCTGAGCACCTACTTATGGGCACCACTTCACCAAGAGCCACAGCCAGCCTGGCAGGTGTGTGAGTGTGCCCATCTTGAAGACGGGAAGAGCCAGGTGAGGGAACAGCAGTGCCGCGGGCCGGCGGGGCGTCTGCATGTTGCCCGGTCTCTCCAGGCCACGGCTGCAGAGCAGCGACTCCAGTGGCTCAGGCCTGGACCTGCCACTTGGACCCTCTGAGACTCTGTGGAGCCCCCCTGCTGGCTGACTGCACCTGGTATTTGAGCTACTCAGGACAGAGCCACCAACACCAACCTCGGCAACCCCGACTCCCCCCTGCCCTGGTTCCTCCATGCCCTGAGCTGGCCCCACCCCCTCCCTGGAAAGCGGAGCAGGACCCAGGGGCACAGGAGAGAGTCAGGGAGTCCACCCAGAGCTGGGCTCGGCGAGTCCCAGGCAGAACAGAAGCCAGAACTCCTGCAGCAGGTGTCCTTCGCTCTCGAGGTCCAGCCTGGCGGGGCCGCAGGTGTCATTTTTATTTCTAGTTCTGAAGAGGAGTCAGGGCAGAGGGACTCTCAGGAATCCCTGGACCAAGCTCTCAGAGAGGGAACAGGACAGGTGAAGGGCTCCCTGCTGCTCTGCTGTTTAAACCCAAATTGATCCAAAAGATGCAAGCTGGGGCAGCCATGCCCAGGACACTCAATCCTAGTGGCATTTGTTGACCTCAGTGACATCATAAATGCTGGTGCTCTAGGGGGCTCATGGAGGATGTTATAGAGAACAAAACCTCCAGTCCAAGTGGCTCAAACAGAAAGTTCTTCCTAGGCTCATAGACTTGGAAGTCCAGAGGTAGATGGGCCTCAGGGCTGGCTTGATCCAGGGGCTATGGACTCACTTCTCCAAGAATCCCTGGGTGTTGACTTCCTTCTCGGGCTGATTTCCCACAACAGCTGCCCTGCTGCATACTTCCCTCTGAAACACCTGGCCAGGAGAGGCCACCGCAGGTGAGCTGACCTCCTTTCCAACACCCCTCGGCACATGCCTGACACAACCCCATGGCCTGAATTGGGTCCCAGATCCTCCCAGGAGCAAATCCTTGTGCTCAGGGAATGCTGGGAGCTGACTGATTCACTGAGCTCTGTCTCCAGCGGGTGGGCCACCCTGGGCCCCTGAGAACCTTCTGAGCTGGGCCTGGGCAGCTCGCTGGAAGTCTGTGGGCTGGCGGAGGAGGGCGGTGGCCGTGAACAAAGAGCAGGTCTGTGAAAACTCAGGACACCAAGGAGGCCCGGGCAGGCGTCCTGACGGCCTCCTCGCCCTCCACCCTCAGGCTTAGACTCAGAAATCAGGAAGGGGGTATTTGAGACCTCATGTGGAACTGTCCCTCCCTCCTGACCCTTTGAGCTGGCAGAGGCAGATGCTGGGAGCTCTCCGCCCTGACCCAGTGCAGGGCCAGTGGAAGTCAGGGTGCCTGCAGTGAGGGTGTCCTGCCACCAGGGGCAGCAGAGTGAGGAGACCGGGAGCCCCACCCTGGCCCTGAGTGGGGTGGCCCTGAGTGGGGTGGCCCTGGGGCAAGAGGGCCGTGGGCTCTGTCTCAGGAATGTGGGGGCCGAGACCCTCGGCCCAGGGTGCGAGCAAGGTGACAGCATTTGTTAGAGGAGCAGAAGGAAAGCGGAGCTCCTGTGGGGGAGGGGTCCGGGGAGGGTCCCTTCGGGGACTCCTGTCCGGGGTATCCATGTTGAGGTGGGGGTGGGTGGGTGGCCTGAAGAGCACAGGCTAGAGGCTTCCAGGAAGTGGGCCTTTGGGTCCAGCCACACCAGGGCACCTGGTGTCCCTGCGGTCATGGCTGCCCACCCTGATGGTACGCTCTGGGGGGCCTGGCCCTGCCTGCCTCCGCTCTGCCCCCTGCTCTCAGTAGCAGGAGGCAGGGTGACAAGAGAAGGAGCCTCTTGGAGCAGGCTGGGCTCGCTGTGCGCTGTGGGTGAAGCCGGGCGGCCTCGGCCCTGGCCCCCGAGGTCCCCCGCCTGGGTGGGAGGGACTGTGTGCGTCTCGGCTGCAGTTCTGTCCTCAGTGCACAGGGCCCGGCAAGGCCACCTTCACCCTCTCCTGCTTTTCCCATGGGGTTTCCTACCCTAACTTCCTCACCAGATCTTTGAGTCTGTCTACAGTAAGCTTTTCTTTGTACGAAATCCGAAGTACTTCTTAGACAGGACAGGGATCAGCTCACAGTCCCCTGGTGGTCCAGGTCCTGGAGTAAAGCACCTGTGCTCCTTGTCTGGACCCTCACCTCATCCTTCACCTGCAGCAGGTGCGTCTGGGGCTGCGAGGGGCAGGGGAAGGTGAGGCCACCAGCTCAGCCAGGCCCCTGGGGGCCTGGGGCAGTTACGGGTGTGGAAGCGGTGTGGTGGTGGGCTTTCCAGAGACACAGAACCAACAGAGACGGAGAGGCACAGGGGAGTGGCTGGGTGGGTGGATGGGTGGGCAGGTGGTGGATGGATGGGTGGATAATGTAGATGGATGGATGGAGGGGTAGACGGATGGTGGGTGGGTGGATGGATGGATGGGTAGATCAATCAATAGAGACTTATTTTAAGGGATTGGCTCCTGGGGCTGTGGGAGCTAGGAAGTTCAGACTCTGCTGGGCAGAATGGCGGGCCAGCTGAAAGGAAAGTGACCACAACACTCAGAGCAACCAAGAGATCTTTATTACAGCAGTGCAACAGAGGAGAAAAGCAAGAAAGAGAAGAGAGAGAGAAAGAGAGAGAGAGAGAGAGAGAGAGAACAAGAGAGAGACAGAGAAAGCAAGAGAGATAGCAAGAGAGAGAGAGGGGCCTGGCAGGAGGGAGTTTTTATAGCCCACATCTAATGAGGTCTCTGGGTCTGCAAGCTGCCTTGTTGGCACAAGGGGGTTACGAGTTCGACCTTGAGCAGGGGGTTGAGTGTTCAGCCTTGAGCGGGGGCTTGGGCGTTTGGGCTTGAAGACAATAGTTGATAAAGAACCAGACGGAGGGTTTGAGAGGACAGGTCATCCTGCAGCTAACTTTGTTTGGCATGCCCTGCAGACAGCTTACTCAGCCTGTCCTGCACCTAACACCAGCAACAGGCAGGAGTGAGCCCTGCAGACTTGAGGCACAGTCTCTCCCCTGGAAACCTGCTTTCCTTCTGAGCCTTCAACAGATTGGGTGAGGCCCACCCCATGATCGGGAAACCTGCTCGGCTTAGTCTCTCACTTTTTGTTCACCACACTGGCAGACACTCCCAGCCACCCCAGAGGAGGGACTGGATGGACAACAGCACGCAGCCTGCTAGAGATGACACAGGAGCTGACTGGCACAGGAGAGGCTCGTGCAGGGGAGGGACTCCTCGATGTGGCAGAAGCACATTGCCCAGGGACAGAGGCCAGAGGGAGGCCCGGCTCAGGGCCAGAGAAGCCAAGGACAGGGATGAGGAGGCCAGAGCAGAGAAACCAGAACTGTCAGGCCAGGGGCAGGTGGGACCTGCTGAGGAGCCAGGTCCACGGGGCGGGAACGTGGAAATTCCTCTGCGTGGAAATTCCTCTGTGCAGAACAACAGAGGGGTCCCCAGGGTACGACGGGGGGGGGGGGGAGGTGGAGGGCTCCAGTGAGTGGGAGAGGCGCCCCATGGACAGCTGTTGGAGTGTGAGGATCTGGGAGCCGCTGGGTCAGCTGGGAGGCGGGGTCAGGGCTGCTCTGGGTTTGACCTGAAGACCTGGGACGCTCCTCTCTGAGCTCCCCAGAGCTGCATGTGGCATTGTCCCGAAACCCCTCGGCGCCTGCTCCGGGCAGAGTGGCTGTAGCCTGCAAAGGGAAATCCCAAGGGGACTGCTGTGCTGTCCTGGGGGCAGTTCCGACCCAGTAGTCTCTCAGGCCAGGGCGAATTCTGCCCCTGCATAGCCCTGAGGGGCCTGAGGTCCCTGCCCTGGGAACTGAAGTGCTCAGCCCCAGGAGCTGAAGGATGCCAGGGCAAGAGGCCAGGCCCGGGAGGCTCCAGGACGATCTCCTGGAGAGCATCCCCCACCCCGCCCAGCCAAGAGGCCGCTTTTCTAAGGTGTAAAGCCACAGTCACCAAGGCCGTCCCTTTGTCATGCAGCCCACGCTGGCTAAAGCACCTGCAGGCTCTGGTTGAGGCCCAGATCAGTGGCTCCTGGCCTCCTGTTCCCAGCACAGGGGCTGCATACAGTAGGCACACCCGTGGCTCCTGGCCTCTGGGCCCTCTGCTCCTCTGTCTGTGGCCCAGCCACACAGGCCTTGCTCAGTGTGAGTGTTTCCAGAACGGCCCATACATTCTGCTTCTCTCCATCACTGAGACTGAACCATCTCTTGTGGTTTCTATGATGGCAAAACACAGCCAAGTCCACAGACCCCTCAGAGTCAACAGGCAGCTGCAGTCACAGAATAGACTCGGCCTGTGGGGACAGCCAAAGCACCGGTGACCGGGGCAGTCCCTGGCCCCCTCTAGCCCACCTGCAGGGTTCAGGTGAGCCACGCTGGGTGCTGGGGAGGTTGGCCCTGCATTTCAGAGAGAGGCGCGGAGCCGGGAGTGGCGTACTGTTTCACCCCTGGTTTCACCTGGCATGGCTCTGAATTATTGATCAGTTGGGAAGATCCCACAATGAAGTCACTTTTCATTTGTTTCTCCATCTGGCTGCAAAGCAAACCCACTTCTGGGCTGCATTTGGAGGTGCGGACAGGAAAAGGCAGCTTGCAGCTTTGGTGAGAGGATGTGATCATTCCCATCCAGAGCAGGGCTCTGGGCTCTGGCACTGCCTGCTGTCGGCCCCCCCACCCGGGCCTTGACCTGCAGGGTTTCCCGAGCTAGTCTTCCAGAGCGAACACAACCTTCCTGGCCAGGCCCCGGGTGAGCCCACAACATCTCGCTGCTGTCTACACAGCAATTTGTGGGAATCCTCGGTCCATGCAGGGAGGGTCTGTGCCTCCTGAGGTGTGGTGTGGGTGGGTGTGCCAATGGCTCGCAGGCTACTCCCTTCTTGCTGGAACCCAGGATGTGCTGAGACCCTGGGATGCACGGGCCTCGCCTTGCCTGGGTGTCAGGTGACGAAGCCAGGCTGGAAATGAAATTCAAGACAGTGATTGACAAGATGTTGACAGACAAGGCCTGGAGGGGGGGGGTCCCTGGGGGCTTCTCCAAGGAGGAACCTCTATCCAAGTCCAGGGGTGAGCTTGGTCGTCTAGGAGATGGGGCATCTGATGACCCAGGAGGCGAGGGTCTGTTGTGGTGGCCCATGGGCAGCTGCATCTGGCCATGTGTTTTGTGCTTGGCCCTGGACTCTTGGCCTCTGGGGACAACGACTGATTCAGGAGGCTGGTGCCCGAGGCCCCAACTCCTCTTCAGAAGGACACAGGTGCGTCCTGGCTGTTCTCCGTGGCGCTGGTCTGTATCTGGGCAGGCTGGTGCCTCAGTCTCCACATCTGTAAATGACAATAGGGTCCTCAGAGATGACACAAAACTCGCGGTCTGCTGCAGAGTGGCACCAGAACACAGTGGCCCTGGTCCTCCCTCGCCCGCCTCACCTGCCGTGGCCCAGGGGCGTCCTCTCAGGTGGAGTTCCACACCACCCTCTATCCCTGCCCTCTGCCCCAGGCCACTGTGGTGATGGCCATCCCACTGGGGCTCAGACCACACCTGGCCATCATGGAGGGTCTTCTGCCCCATGTAAGCAGCCTCTATCCCTCCCAGCCCCTTCTCCCCCCCAGCCTCAAACCCTGCATCAGCCTGGCCTGCCCTGTCCCCATACCAGGGGATGGCCCAGCTCTCCCTCTCTGCCCGGACTCACTTCCAGGGATCTCGGAGCCTTCCCAACCAAGCCATGCATATTTCAGGACCAGCGCCCCTGACTTTGAAGGAATGTAAGGGCCGCGATGCAGAGAGGCGCCTGGGCCTTGTCCTGGGCGCTGACCGTGAAAGGAAAGTCCTTGCCCACAGGTCACCAGGTTCTTGTTCAGGAAGCCACGCCTGGCCTGGCCCATGCAGCAGAACATTCCAGCCACCGGGACTGGCTGGGCTTGTGGGCTGAGCAGGGGCTCACGTATTCCGTGGACGTTTATGAAACCCAGATTTCCATTTACTGCCTGATCTTTAGTGACCTTCTTTGTGTTGCCAGGAACAGAACCCCAAATTTATAACCTGGTGCCCACAGGAAAGCAGAGTTTGGCTTTGGATGCCCCCTGGAGCTCAAATGGCCAGAGATCTAGGGCTGTCCTCTCCATCACAACCACCCATGTCCCATAAGTGGTTAGGATACTCTCAGAAGGGTGGGAGTAGGTTGTTCCCTCACCAGTCTCCAGGAGACTGGGGACTCTGAGCACCCTCTCCTGACTCCTATCACCTGCCTGTGGCCCTGGGTGTGCCCCCTGGCAGACCCAGCAGCCTTGACATCTTGACACTACTGCACTCCCAAGAGCCCAGAATTCAAAGGAGGAGAGCCAGGATCATACAGCAGGAGAGGGTGGTGCTACCTTTAAGTGATCCCCAGCCACGCAGGCAAGGCTGGTGGCCGTCCCCGGGAAGGACAGCAGGCCAGTGAAGCATCCTAGAGGTTCCAGGGGCCCTTCCGTTTAGAAAGCACCACGCCCTCTTGGCTCCCCAGAGCCACAGAGCCACCAAGTCATTCCCATGCAGCCTGTTTTCTGTCGCTATGGCAACACACCTGCGTGTGTTCTGTTCGCAGTGCTGGGGGCTGGGAAGTCCAAGCATGTTGTAGTGGCATCCCTTGGCATCTGGTGAGTCCTCGGGGGACATCATGACCTGGCTGAGGGCGTCCCATGTCAAGAGCAGCAAGCCGCTAGCTCAGTCTCTTCCTCTTCTCATAAAGCTCCTAATGCCACCGTGAGGCCCCACGTGCACGTCCTCATCTGACCAGCATCACCACCCAAAGGCTCCTCCAAAGCCCACCCACATAGGAATCTGGGGGTTCAGCTACAGGGAGTTTTAGGGACACATTCATACCATGCGCCTTCTCCAAGGCTGCCTAGCTGACCATGGCCTGCTCGAGGTCCAGGGGAGCACTAGACCCAGTGGGGTGTGGCAGTCCCCAGGCAGGGGCTATGGGGAAAGGCTTGTGCCGCCAGGGAGGGCCTGGGCCCAGGGTCACCGCCTGGACCTGCCTGTGAGCAGCAAAAGGACCCCAAGTGGGGGGTGTGGGGGCTCCCAAGGGTTCCCACATGCCTATGGGGATGGGCAGGGGTCATTCAGGACGTCCCATGGTGTGCCTCCTGCACCTGCATCCACCAAGTGCCAGCTGTTCTGAGTTCCTTCTAGTGGATTCCTCTTTCTCCCCTATGTTGGGGAAGGAATCCATGGTAAGTGCTGTATCACTGAGCATAATCCCAGCCCTGCAAGGGACACTTGAAGGGTCCTGTCTGACTGCTAGGCTGTCTGAGTTCTGGCGTCCCTGAGGCCCTGCAGGCCCACTACACCCCCTCTGCCAGGTCTTCTCACAGAGCGGCTGCCGCACTTTTCTATATAAATCATCTGACTTGAAAAACAAATTCTTGCCCGTTTCCTTCACCTGCCCAGGGCCCTGCCCAGAGAGGGTTTTTAGTAAACTGTTGAATGAATGAGATTGAATGAAATACACATGAGAACGGGCGGCTGAGCCTTGCAGGAGTTGAAGGCACACACCATTCTGTTTCAGTAACAACGATTATAATAATAACCATCATTTACTGCGTCCTAGTCGGGAGCTTGAAAGGTCTGACTGGTATTTCCCACTTAACACTTTAGCTAGCAATCCTCAGGGGCCTGCAATGTGCCTGGGAGGACAAGCAAACCCAGCAGAGAGGACAAGCAAGTGGCCTGGGTTGGCACCTGGTCCTGAGCAATATGACCACATGGAGCACTTGATTCAAATCGAATTCCCTGAGGGCCAGCCTCCGAGGGAAGCCGGAGAAGAAGCCTGGGTCGGTCCTGCCCTTCCACTGCTTGCTGGGTGACTTTGGGCAGGACCTCACTAGGTGCAGGTCCTGCGCATGAAAGAATCCGCCACAGGAGCCTGCCCTGCTTGAAGGTTCCTGCTCAGAGAGGCAGGCAGCTCCCCAGGAGCCTGGGGCCGTCCCACAACCCACCTGGGCCACCCAGCCCACCCCTGACTCACAGAGACCCTGCAAGGGGTGTGGGGTGTCCTGTGCCATCCTCCCCAGCCCATGGAGGCAATCACAGTCCCCTGCCTCTGGAGACACAGGGATTGATGCTTCTGTGGAGGGGGCCACAGAGAACGTCTCAAGGGGGCAGATAGGAGCAGGGCAGGTGCCAGCTTGCCTCAGGGGCTAGGGAAGGTGTGGCATCCTCCTCCCTCTTCCTCCTCTTGGTTTCCTCAGCAGGCGTCTGTGGAGTGCCTGCTGTGTCCCCAGGTGAGGCTCTGTGAATGACAACAGTGCATGCTGTGGAGGACTATGACCTCAGCTCACTCTGGGCATGCGTGAGCTCACAGTGCTCAGACTGTCCTACTAGACGCTTGCTGTTGCAGCCAAGGACAAGGTGCCCGTGGAGCAGGTGGAGAGGTCCCCAACAGGCCCGTGGCCCAGGGCCACTCCCACCTTTTGTTGTTGCTCCAGCGGGGTGGGGGGGTGGTCCTTCATTCCTGGGCTTCATATTAGCCCTGATGCACACAAAGGGAAGGGGCTAACTCAAGGTCACACCATGGAGGGGGAGCTGGGTTGGCCACAGGGTGCCTGACCCCTTTAGGGGTCCCTTCCATTACAAGCCTCTTGTGTTCTGGGCACAAACCCCAGGGGGCAGTGCTGGAGCCTATGGCCGTATCCCTAGGTTCTGGGGGGGATAGGGGCCTCTGGGCCTGGTCCTCTTTTGAAGTAAATGGATGCTGCTGAGAGTGGGAGGAATTTCTGTTCCTGCCTCAGCATTCCATCCAGAGTCCCAACTCTCTGTGTCCAACTCTCTCCATGGCATCTCCAAACAGCCCTGGCTGGTCCACGCAGAATGCCCTTGGCCCCTCCTCCCCACGCAGTAGCTGGTCCTGGAGGTTCCCCCTCCGGGCAGGCCTTGCTCTGCTTTTGCTCAGCCTGTCTCCTCCAGGCTCTCTGTGGCCTGCCTATGGTCGCTTCAGGCACCCAGAAGGGTCCACCTGCGCCTCCCTATTCCCTGACTCTCTTTCCTGTCCTGGATCCACGCCCTGCACTGGGCGCCTGACTTTAAGGAAGGGAGCCGGTCACCATGGGGCTGCGCTGGTGGGGGGGGGGGCTGCAACCCGGCAGGACGTGCCCGCTGCCCAGCGTGCGGCCCAGAACCCGGGCGCCAGGCAGACGGAAGCCTGCAACGCGTGGCGAGTCTGCGGGCAGCGTTGCTCGGGAAGCCTGCGTTCGAACCCCATGTTTGCCTCACTTAGAGAGGCAAAGCCGGCCGGCGCCTGCCTCCGCTTCCCCGCTGTCAACTGGGAACGCCGGCAGGTTGGCCCAAAGGCCGCCCACGACTCCAGACCTGCCCCGGGCTCGCTTTCTTCTGCGCGGCCCTGCTCGCGGCTCCGGGGCTCCCAAGAGCCACCATCCCGCGGACACCCCCCAGGCTTCGGTGACAGCTCTGCAGAGCCTGAAGAGCGATTGCGGGCAGCCGCCGCGGTTGTCTTCGGGCTGCGCCTGCGCGAGCCGCGGAGCCTGCCGCGACTTGTAGTCCGCGCGACCCGCGGCCGCGGTGCGAAGGCGGGCGGCGGGGGCGCGGCGCCTACACTTCCCAGGGTGCGCCCCGCCCGCGGCGCGGCACGGGGCGGGGCCTCCCGGAGGGGCGGGGCGGGAGGGGCGGGACCGGCGCGCGGAGGGGCTGCGGCGGCGCTGCGGGGCGGGCGCAGACTGTGTGTGGAGACGACCGGCCGGCAGGCGCGCGGAGGATCGCGCGGGCGCGGCCCCTGCGGGCGCGGCCCCTGCGGGCGGGAGTGTCGGGCGGCCGCAGCCCAGGGACCGCCCGACTCTTGACTGCTGCCGAGATGAGTACAGGTGAGTGAAGGGGACCGAGGTAACGGCAAGTCCCCGAGCTATACCCCGGTGCCGCGAGAGCTGGGTGACATTCTAAGGTTGCACCTGCAGCGTAAGGGGTAGTCGCCCAGCGGCTCCACCCAACTTTTGCTCCAGGGTTTTGCAGCCCAGAGGGTCGGCACGCAGACCCTTGTCCCCGCGCCCGGGGCGCTGAGCTCTGCGGCGCGCGCCGAGCATCCCCTTCTCTCCGCGCCGGCCCGGGTGGCTGCGCAGGGTTATCTGGTAGGTGCCACTCCTTTGCTTCTCTCATGGGTGTCTTAGGTTTTTCAGGCTGCAGAAAGCAGAATTTTCCGGAGAGGGGCTCAGAGCTATCGCAGTTCTAGTCACCAAGCGAGGTGCGATGACAGCCGGGCTTTGCAGCAGGGGGCGCCGCCCTTGCGCCGCTCCTGCAGCGCCTGGGTGGGGGGCGTCGGAGCCCTTGGCTTGCTGGGGCAGACCGCGAGTCCAGTTGTGTGTCAGGCCCTGTTCCATCTCTGTGCCTCCTCTCTGCAGCCCTTGGCCCCGTAAGTCCCAGGCTTGCTCTCCCGCCGCTCCCACCCACCGGAATCTGACAGTCTCTGCTGTGCTGGAAAACCCCACGCGCAGCAGCCCGTGAGTGCTGTATGCTGTTGGGGAAACCGGGGCCCAGAGCCCAGAGGCCTTGGTTGGAGGTTGTTTGAAGCCCGGTCGAAGATGCACCCTTCTGAAAGCCTCCTGGGGCGGGTGCTGTGACGACTGGGGCCTACATGCCCAGGCAGGGAGGGGCTGTCGCTCCGATTTTTCAGGGTGCAACTCGAGGTTCACTGGCTTTGAGTCACTTGGGCTACCGAAGCTGGGCTGAGCCAGGATTCGAATTCAGGGCTCCCTGACTTCTGTGCAATTTCCTCCAAGCCTGTCTTGCTACTGACTGCAGTATGGCCCTTGGCCATGGTGCAGAAACCAAGGGGGACAGCTGCTTTTCCCAGGGGAGATCAGAGGGGAAGGAATGACCATGTAGTGACAGCTCATTGTGGGCTTGGGGCTGGGGGGGCAGGGTAGGGAAAATGCTTCCAGGACCCCCTTTCAGGGGAGACTGTCCCCTCCCCCATACCTAACCCTGGATGGAAGGACTGCTCCTGTGGGCACTGAGAGCAAGTGGCAGGCTGCCGGAGGCGGAATCCTTTGGAAGAGGATTTCTGAAATGGCCAACCTGTTATCTGGAGGCGGCTGGGGAGGAGGCACCCTAAGTCTTGGCAGGACCTCCAGACATTTATCTAATGGCAAGTGGGGATAATGCCTGGGTGCGCACTGGGTAATTTCATGCTTTTTGTGACCATAATTGATACCTCTGGTCCCTCCTGTAATCAGAAGCCCTTGGAAGGAGCATGTGCACCGCCGCCCCCACCCCCATGTTTGTGGTTGTTGTCCCTGGAGAAGACCAGCCAGGAGTGTGGCCTTGGCACTGGGGGTGCCTTCGGGAGCATGGCTGAGTGACTTGGAAGTGTGTAGCCTTGGTTGCTGGGGGTGGGGACATGGTACAAGTAAGAAACTGCACACAGCGGGCCCTCAGGAGCTTAGTGGTCACTGCTGGTTGGCCAAGCCCGCCTCGGCCCTCCTGAGTTCCCTTTGGAGGGGGAGTGTGGGTTCTGTCCTGTCTACCTGTTGCTCACGCCTAGTGCTGGCCTAGCTGATTACACACATGGTAGTGAGTTCTCACCACACCCATCACAGGGGAGAATGGACAGAGTGGGCCCTACACTGGCGCATGGACTCCTATATCCACCACTGTGTCCATCTAACAGGGCAGAAGCTGCTACATACAACAGGGCAGGCTTCCCTGTGGCCCTCCCAGGACTCTGGGCTAACAAGGGTGGTGGGGCAGCAGCTGCTCAGATGGGCAAGGTGACCAGAGCCCATGGCAGCCTGTGCAGCCTTCCTGGGCCAGGATCCCCCTTCCTACAGGCCACCAGGACTATGTGTGACTTTGATCTGAGCACCCAGGCACCTCTGAGCTGGCCCTGATGTGGCACGCAGCTGTCTTGCTTACCTGTGGATTTCCAGGGGCAGGGACATTGTTTGGACAGTGCCGTGGCAATATGCAAAGAGATGGCTCAGTATCAGGCCTGGGTCCAAGTCCAGTACCCGCTGGGGGGCTCCTGTGCCTTGGTGTCCCCAGTGGTACAGTGAATGCCTTCAGCCCTGGCACAGCCCACACGGTGAGCCCACAGGTGACGACAGTGTGGTGGCACCTTTGTCACATAGTCATAATGGGCCAGGTGGGGCAGGAAAGATACCTCATCTGGAATGGGATGGGGACCCAGTGCCAGCACTGCCCCTGTGGGTACTGTAAGGCCCATGGTGCCTCTGAGCTTCAGTGTACCCCTGGGGCAGCTCCAGTCTGGCAGGTAGGATTCCCCAGGTGGGCAGAGGTCCGTGGTGTTGACTTGTTTGCATAACAAAGTGCCCCGTGCCACACAGTGTAAATGGCAAACTTACTTTTTGACAATGCCAGAACATGAAGACTGCAGTCGCAGTTTGTCAGGGTTGGTTCCTCTTCTCCTTGGCTTATAGATGGCCTCTTCTCCCTGGGTCCTCGCATGGCCATCCCTGTGTCGTGTCCTGATCTCCCCTTCTTGTGAGGACACCTGTCAGACTGGACGAAGACCCACCCTAGGGACCTCCCTTTACCTTAACAAAGAGTCCTCACACAGTCACATTCTGAGGTGCTGGGGCCTAGGACATCAACTTACGGATTGGGGTGCAGGGCCAGATGGAGGGCCTGGGAGACTGGCTCAGCTGTCTTGTGCTGCGCTGCAGAGGACCAAGGATGTTCCAGGCCACATCCACCCACCTGCCCAAGGGGAACTGAGGCCTGAAGAAGGAAAGAAATCATCCAGAGGCAAGGAGAGGAAGTGACTTGGCTGGACCTGAGCCAGTGTGGCCAGTGTGGGCCAGGGCTTGGAGCAGAGACCCACACTTCACCTAACCCCGGAGTGGACCATGATAGAGCCGCAGAGAGGTACACCTCAGTATAACTAGTAACAGCAAAATGCTGAAGACCACTGAGCTGTGGGGGAGAGTTGGACTTAGCCATTCCCTCGTTTCCTGAGTGTCCTGTGGAGGCCTCGCTCCAGCCCTGGGGTTCTACCGACAAAGACAGACAAAAACCAGACCTCTCCTGATACTACACCTGGTGGGCATGGGAGGCATCTATAATCAACAAAGTAGTTTGCTACTTTCTAGGATCAATTTTGAGTTTGATGGACTCTTGGAAATTTAGCCCGACTGTTCCAGAAAAGGGAGCGTCCCCTGCCACATGCAGAAGCCACCTGTTCACTCCCCTGGGCTCTCAGCACTGGGGTTTGGGAGCGCTCTGAGCTGGTGAGGGACAGCAAGGCCAGGAAGGGGCCTATCTCATCACTCCTTTAACAGAGCCGCCGGTCAGGGCCAGCAGACTGCAGTTGCTGGCAGTAGCAGCTGCTGGGTGTCTGGACTGCTGGCTCCGTGCTCACCGGGCCTGGAGTTCCCTGCAGTGCCCAGCCCCTCCCTTGCGCTCCCTGGTAGGCCCCCAGCTCCCCTGGACTTGGCAGGTCCTGTCCCCAGGTTGCTGTTCTCGGGCTCACATCTGGGCTCTGCTACCCACCTGTTGCTCATCCAGCCCCTCTGGGCTTCCATCCAGGGCCACCTCCCCTGGGTCTCGGAGAGTTGCAGGGCAGGGGTACAGGTGCTCAGCAGCCCCTGCCTGGCCTGGGTAGAGGCTCAAACCACAGTTGAAACAGCTGCAGTGGGAGATGGGCCGTGCTCAGCAGAGGCTCAGTGCTCTGGTGGTGATGCATGGGTCTGTCTGGCCGTCGGGGGACCAGCAGGGGGTCAGCCAAGGCCGCACCCTGGGCTCCAGGTGTACACAGTTGCCCAGGCCTGGGAAGCCGAGGCTGCTGGTGTCTGGCAGAGCAACCTCAGTGCTGTGGCCTCTGCTTACTCAAGTGTCCCCATTGCCACCTGGCGGGTGTGTCTCGGGTGTCGGGCAGCACCCAGGTGGGATGGGCTGAGTGAGCCTGGGTCCTGGCCAGACCTCATACCTGCCTTCTCCAAGGATCCTCTCACGGCCTCCTGGGACATTGTGGTGGCCCCACTTTTAGGTGGAAAAATCCATGCCCGGGAGGTCCCATCCGTCACCTGGCGTCAAGGACCTGTAAGGGGTGGAGGCCCGGTTGGAATCCCTGGGCCTGGCTCAGCCTGGCTGTGACTCCCTGCCTGAGCGGGGCTCTATCTGTTGTCCCCTTCCGGCTTCAGCTGTAGCCGTGGCACCTCGTCAATGTGTGGCCCCCCATGGTGCTCCTTGGTGGGGGTGCACACCGCTCCTCAGGGAGCCACCAGCACCCTTCCTGTTTCCCAGGACTGCACCCAGCCAGGAAGGCAGAACCAGGCTGATCTCCCGCCACCTTCCCTGCCCCCACAGGGTGGCTGCTGGGTCATCATGTGGCCCGGGGACCACGCGAAGACAGCTCAGACAGGGAGGGATTCACCACGTTGGGCTCCTATTGGCCTCCATGACCTTCACCCTCTGGTCCCAGCACTCGCCGCCTCACCTGGGGTCCTCAGGTCCCCTGGGTCCTGCTCTGGCTGAAAGGCAGCAGTCCCAAGGCCTGGGCCTCTCCTCGATCCCACAGCCCAACTCACCTGGGGGTCCCAGGGCTCCACCCCCACCCTGCCTGGACCTCTGAGTGACCTTGGCTAAGTCATCTTCCCTCCCTGTGTCTGAGTGTACCCTTCTGTGAGGACAGGGCCATCCTGGGGTGTGACCCCCATTCCTCTGGGCTGGAGGCTGACATCAGCTCAGGGAGCTTGGCTTTCCCATCCGACTGGGAGCCACGGGGCTCTGACCTGGCGCCGAGGCTCCCTGGTGAGGGAGGCACCTGTCCCCCCACACCTGAGCAGGAGCGCAGTGGCCGGCTCTTGGCCTCAGTGAGGACCAGCAGGTGGGCTCACTTTGGCTTTGTTCTGGTCGGCAAGCAGCTGGCCCTGTGGGCGTCAGGGCTGGTCCTGTGGCTTCCCACCCTGGTGGTGCCCAGGCGGGGTGAGTGGGTGTGTGATACGCAGGAGTGTTGGGGACAGTGCCGCGGTGGCCTCATGCTGAAGATGCCCGAGGACAAGGGCAGCTGGCTGGCGCGGAATGTGGTGGCTTCTTGGTCCCCGCCCAGGCTCCCTTTCCTGCTGTGGGCGGTGTCCACTCAGCTGCGTGTGTCCTGCCCTTTGCCTCAGTTTCCCCCTGAATGCCTGCTCTGGGGACTGCTGAGTGGGTGTCAAGGGCCTGGGCCTAGCAGGCACCAGGAAGCCGGCAGGAAGTCCAGTCCCAGGGCCAGCGCCCTCGTTCACTAGGAGACCGCCCTGAAGGGGCAGTGTGCCAGGTCCTCTGTGGATCGCTTACCCCTGAGCTGGAAAGACAGCTCGTCCTCCTCTCGCCCGGTCACTCCCGGCCCAGCCTTATGCAGCCTGTTTACACCTCCCTGCTCTCCCGGGAGCTACCCAGCTCCAGGGGCATGCGCAGCGCTGTCCTTGGTGTCCTGGTGAGGCGTGGTGCTTTGCGTCATTGTCTCCTAAGCCCAGCTCACCGCAGGCAATGACAGTGGCCACCCTCCCTCTGCACGGAGCGCACGCTGTGTATCTGGGCTTCAGGTTCTTCATGCTTAGGAGCAGGGGCTGCAAGATGACCCACGATCACTCCAGCCAGCGGGCCAAGGAACCAGTGTGGGTCACTGCCCCAGCCATGGCAGGACTCCTCTCCTGCTGGTGTCTGTCCTCAGGGTGGGGCGGGGCCTTGTGCTCACATCCCTCCTGAGAGCCACACAGACTACCTCATCCAGAGGTGCCTCGCGGACACCTGTCGGGGGAAGATGGATGGCACTGGGTCTTTCTCCGTAGGCCCTGTCCCTCCAGGGCAGAGGGCTGGTCTGGAAGCATGGAGCCCCACTTCCTGCCCTGCATGGGGCTGGGCGAGCTCCTGGGGAGGCTGCAACCCCAGAAGCAAAGGGAGGTGCCATCTGCAGGCTAGGAGGTGCCAGTGTGCTGGCTTGAGAGGTGGGACAGGGTGGGGTCACTGTGAAGCTGCCACGCCCCAGGGGCTCCCATGGGGCCCAGATATGGTGTGGCCTCAGCCTGGGTCCAGGCCTCCCCTTTCAGACATCGGCAGCCCCCTGGGGGCTCAGGGCTGTTCCGGGTGCTCCTGCAGACCCCAGCAGACTACCCGTACCCTAAGCTGGTCGCCCATACTCCTCTGGAGTCCTCCTCCTCCTCCTCTCGAGGTCCTGGCAGTGCTCGGCAAGGACTATGAAGATTTCCAGTGCTCAGGGCCTCGGGGGCCCTCCCATCTGCACTCAGGGCTCAGAGGACTTGCTCCTGGTCCTGCGGCTGTGTGTCCTGAGGCTGTGGGCTGCCCTCTCCTGAATGCCTCCTTTCAGGTGTGTGGGGGCTGGAGATGGTCCCCCAGAACTGTCTGTATGTTTCCTTACTTGGAAAACTGATCTGTCCATGTGACCACATTAAGGACCTCAGCGTGGGGACCTTATTCTGCGTTACTTAAGCGAGCCTGGAATGTAATCACGAGCATCGTCGTTGATGAAAGGCAGGTGGTCAGAGCAGAGACTGAGCTCTGGGGACAGAAGCAGAGCTGGGCCAGGAGCCGCTGAGCTGTGGGCTCTGTGGATGGGAAGGGCTGGAGCCGAGGGGCCAGACAGCCAGGCGAGGAGAGGGGCCTGCGAAGGCCAGCACGGCTGCGCGTCAGCACCTGGAGGTGCAGGTCGGCCTTCTGACCCCAGAGCGGAGGAGACTGCCACCGTAAGCCACCACATCTGAGGTAGCCACCACGTGGAGTGTGGTGGCTTCTTGGTCCCCACCCAAGAAATGGCTCCCAGCCCACCTTCCAGGGCCACCACTGGGGATGGGGAGGCCGACTGAAGATTGTCCCCGAGCCCCCTGGTTCAAAGCCCTCATCATGTCCATGACAAGTCATCTTGGCCACCTGGAACACTTGGAGCCCAGCGGTCTGCGGAGCTCCAATTGGACCCCCCTGCAGGCTCCTGCCCCACCCCTGTCTCTAAGGCCTTGCTGCCCGGCTCCCGGAATCGGTCCCCGGGTCTCATGGAGCGTAGATAGCCCTAGCCGGTACCAGGGGTCAACAGAGAGCCAGGAGGCCAGGGGCCAGCCGGACGCGTGTCCTGGGTCAGGCATGTCCCCCCGAGGGCCAGTCTGTCCTCAAGGGCCCTCCAGCTCGTGGTCGTGTGGGTCAGTGGGGGCTTGGGGCAGCAGGACTGTGCTGGACAGGCTGGGAGTGGGCAGTGTGCACTGGGGCCACGCCCTCCGGGGCTCTGCACCACCTACTTCAGGAGAAGCAGCATCTGTGGTTCTAGAAGTGGGTCCTGTGTGCTGAGCTCCTTCCTTGACGTGGTAAGGGTGACAGGGACACCAGGAAGGCTCTGTCCCCTCCTGGGGAGGGCAACATGGATGGGCAGGTCATGTGTGTCACCAGAACCAGGCAGAGGACAGAAAGGGCAAAGCAGGAGGAGTGCCTTCCACCTGGCTCCAGGGAGGGCTTCCTGGAGGAGGAAGCTGGGCCCAAGGCCGAGGCCTGAGTGTGAGCAGAGCCCGGGGGCCTGAGTGTGAGCAGAGCCTGGAGGGGCCTAAGTGTGAGCAGAGCCCGGGGGCCTGAGTGTGAGCAGAGCCCGGGCGCCTGAGTGTGAGCAGAGCCTGGAGGGGCCTGAGTGTGAGCAGAGCCTGGAGGGGCCTGAGTGTGAGCAGAGCCTGGAGGGGCCTGAGTGTGAGCAGAGCCCGGGGGCAGGGAGCCCTGCACCCAGAGGCTGTGGGAGGGGAGGAGGAGGCCCAGGGTGCAGTGGCCTCCAGGGCAGCCCAGGTGGAGGCGCCACAGTGCCTGGAGGTCCAGCTGGGAGCCAGCGGTGGGCTTTGGTGGCAGGCCCAGAGCCACAGTCCCCAGTCAGCCCTTCTCAGTTCCCTGATGCACCCGGATCATGCCCAAACAGGCTGGGGGCCCGAGGGCCTCTGTGACGCAGCTTCCTGTTCACAGTTCCCCTAAGGATGGACCGGCTCTACTCCAGAGGCCGTCTCCTCACCTGCCCAGTGTCCGGGGGGCGGGGGCGGGAGGGGGTGGGGGTGGAGTTGCCGCCGGGATCACGCGTGGCTTCCTCACGCACAGCCCACCTGCAGCAGGAACCCCACCATGCCGCCCGCAGTGTGCATGGGAGAGCCCAGTGTCCACCAGGACCGCCTCCCGGCCCCCTGCTCTGATCCCCCTGAATGCACGGCCTGGGCACGTAGGGAGCATGAAGCAGGGCTGGGGTGGGTCGGTGGGAGGGCACCGGGTCCCGTCCCACAAACCAGTGGATGTGGCCTCCCCGGGAAGCCTCCCAGTGACCCGGGTGGGCCAGGTGCCCACTCCCTGCTGGTCCTCTCCACAGCGCGGCCACCAGGACAGAGACGGATGGCACAACTTGCAGTGATTCCATGTCCCTGAGGGTCAGCCAGAACAGGAGCTGGGACGTCGGCCAAGGAAGGGACAGTGGTAGCTTCTGGGAGGACTGTCCTCTGGCGTGGCACTGCCCCTGTCCTCGGGAGTTTGGAGCTGGTGGTGTCCAGCGGGACCTTGACATTCCCCTCTCCTGGGACATGGGGTCCTGACTGGCTATTCTTGGGGAAGGACAGTGCTCAAGAGTAGAGGCAGGTGCACCTGCTGGTCAGCACCTTTGATGGCCCTGACTGTCTGGAGGCTCAGGCCCTAGCACTGAGGAGGAGGCCTTGACGCCATACAGTGAGCACACAGGGGAGGGGGGTAAGGGCAGCAGAGTGCCTCCACTTGCAGTTCTGGAGGCCAGAGTCCAAATCCAGGAGCACTGGACTGACTGCACCATGGGGCTGGGCAGCGACCTACTCAGGACTAGGAAGACGCCATCCTCACCTCTTCATGCCAGGGTGGCTGCCAGCATTCCCTGGCTTGTGGCTGCATCACCGCCCTCCAAGGCAGCACCTGAGAATCCCTCTGCCCCGTCCTCTCTACTCTGTCTTCAGGAGCTTGTCCCTGGGTGCGAGGCTTCCTCTGCCTCCTTTTCACAGGACACGTGACTGCTCCAGGGCCACCAGATGATGCAGGATGAGCTCCTCCCTGTGTCCTCAGCTTGGACACACCTGCAGAGCCCCTCCTACCACACGAGGCCCTGGTCACTGGTCTGGGAGCAGCAGGAGGGCACCTCTCAGGGCTGTCATCCAGCTGACCCCAGGCGCCTCCTCAGAGCCTCTCTCTGGAACGTGGCTGGTGTATCCAGAGCCACCGGCTGCAGGCGCTGTGTCCCCCACCGTGCCAGCAAGTGGCCAGAGAACCCTGGCCAAGCAAACGGCCACCCATCCACAGCTGAGGCTCTCCGACTCCTGAGGTCGTGGGACCCAGGTCGCGAGGGTCTGAAGAGCTTGTCTGCGGATTGTGTTGACTTCCCTATCAGAAACTAAGCCAGAAATTAAAAATGTTCAGAGAAAAAACCCTTTGTGTGTTAACCTCAGAGCATCTTTACTGGGCTGTGGCTCCGCCCCACAGTCTTGCAAGTCGCCTTCATATCTGGCTGAACAGTGGGCAGTGGGACTTGGATGTCCAGCTCCGTGTGCAGTCACAGAGTCTGTGTTGTGCTGTCGCCAGCCGTGCAGCTGCGGAAAGTGCATTGCAGTCTGGAGAGATGACTCAGCCGGCGCTCCAGACCATAACGAAAGGCCTGACGGTATTTGCTTCTAAAGAAGGAAGGTTTATTTTGGCTCACAGGCTTGGAGGTCTTAGTGCATGATCAGCAGACCTGTTGCTTTAGGCCCCTGTTGGGGACGCTGGGTGGCCATGGTGGGGAGCAGTGGCAGAGTGAGGAGGAAGGGCCGGGTTCCACTGTCCCCTTTAAGAGCATATCCCAATGACCCCAGAACCCCCACTAGACCCCACCTTCTGAAGGTTCAGCCTTGCAGTAGCACCACCCTGGGGTCAACCCTTCAACACATGGGCCTTTGGGGACAGTCGACATCCAAACTGCAGCACCGACAAGGAAATAACACTCTGCCTTATCATGATGGTGATCTCAACCCCACTGAGCCCCTCTAGGGGTCTTGGGGATTTTCAGGAATCACGGGGCCATATTTTGAGAACATCTGATAAAGAATGAAATATTATGCAGTCCTTAAAAAGAGTTTCAGGAATTAGTAAAATGTGCACGTAGGTGCTGGAGGTGGATGAAGAATGCGGGATGTGCACATCATGTACAGCTGGGTCTCTGCAAAATATCCAGAGCAGATGCCTTAGAAGAAAATATATCAAAACTCAGTAGCAGTCTGGGCGACTCCTCTCCCTTCATTCCCAACGCCTCACCCTTCTTGTTGGTTTCAAGGATGTGTGAGTGACAGGGTTTGGCTGGATTCTAGGTCCTCGGGCTGCTGCGTTAGTGAGCAGCTGTTGGGCTCCCTGCTCGTGGCTGGCCTCGCCCCAGGGGTAGCTTCTGTACCGGTGAGGTAGGGCCTGAGCAGTATGGAAATGTGACAGTGCGGGGTGTGCCGTGTGAGCTCTGGTGGCATTTAGCAGACGGTTAACAATGAGGAGTTCTGCCCCGCGTGAAGCCCGCATTGCCAGAAGCCCCAGAGTCGTGTCCTTGGCAGGAGAGCTGCCCCTGGCAGGGCCCCAGCAGAGAGCTAAATATATCCTGGGAGTGTGCGGCCACCGCAGGCACCCCTGCAGCTGACCAGCGTGGAATCCAAGGCAGCAATTGATTTATCTCCTGAAAATCAATGCGGCCATTGATGGGGCATCTAGTGGCCGGCCCAGTGGGAGCTGAGTGGCCTTGACCCTGCACATCCCAATTAGCAGACCAGACGGGTGCCTGTGCCAAGGTCCTGGTGCTGTCCAGTGGGCAGGGGGGCAAACCCGCCTGCCTGGCTGGGCTCTTGGAGCACACCCAGGCTGCCTGCCCGAGGGCGCGTCCCCGATGGGGCTCAGAACCCTGGGCAGTGGGCAGTGGCTTCTGTGCCTGGTGAAAACACCCCTTGGGTTGGGGGTTTGTGCTCCCAGCTGCCTGGAGCTCCTTGGCACCTCTGAGCCCTGTACCCCACCCTGCGTCCCTCACTCGGCCGACAGCGGAACACGGAGGCCAGCCTCCCTCCAGATGGTGCGGGTCTGTGCTCAGCAGGGGAGCTGGCCCTGCCTGCAGCCCGCTTCTGTTCCACGCCTGACCTCCCAGGCCGGCCTCCTGGTCCCCAGCCCCCGACCCTAGGCTGGCCTCCTGGTCTCAGCCTCCCCCCCAGGCCAGCCTCCTGGTCCTCAGCCCCTGCCCACCCCAGGCCAGCCTCCTGGTCCTCAGCCCCTGCCCACCCCAGGCTGGCCTCCTGGTCCTCAGCCCCCCACCCCAGGCCAACCTCCTGGTCCTCAGCTTCCCCCCCAGGCTGGTCTCCTGGTCCTCAGACCCCCACCCCCACCTCAGGCCGGCCTCCTGGTCCTCAGCCCCCCCTACCCCAGGCCAGCCTCCTGGTCCTCAGCCCTCCCCCCAACCCCAGGCCAGCCTCCTGGTCCTCAGCCTCTCCCCCAGGCCAGCCTCCTGGTTCTCAGCCCTCCCCCCCACCCCAGGCCAGCCTCCTGGTCCTCAGCCCCCCACCCCAGGCCAGCCTCCTGGTCCTCAGGGGATGGCAGAGGGATGACATCATCACAGGGAGGGAAGGGTGGGGTGGGTGCCAGAAGAGACAACCAAAAGCCCCCTCCCTTTTCATGCCTGAACTGGGACCCTCAGCCCCCAGGCTGTGCTCCTTGGTAAGAACTTCTTCCTAGAAATTGGAGTCTGGAGGTCTTTCCCACATCAGGGGCTCTGGGGACCATCTGCTCTGAACTGTGACACCTCTTTCCACCTGCAGAGAGGACCCCTGAGGCCCCGTGGGTCTCTAGAGGGCTGTGCTCTGGATCCGGGGCAGGCGCCCAGCCTCAGCCTCCTCTCTGGGTCGACAGCCTGCGGGCGTCCTCCCTCCTCCACCTCGGCCTCCTCTAAGCCTCACCCCAACCTGCCTCTCCCAGCAGCTGGCGAGTCACACTCGAGTGTGCCCATGCCTGGCAGGGAGTCCGAGGGGCCTGAGAGAGTCCCCCTCTGCAGCAGGTGGACAGAATGTGGTGGCAACGCTGGGCCGGAGCAGGGCTCATGAAGCTGCCTGTGACAGAAGTCCTGGCAGGTTCCTGGAGGAGGTGACATCCTGTCAAGTGGGAGTTGGCCAGATAGAGGGCAGGGAGCAGGGCTGGCTCTCAGGGGGCCCAGTGGGAAGCGAGGGCCCAGGGCCGAGGCGGTGCCAGCCTCTGGGCTCCTCTGTCCCCCGCCTGGTGCTGCGTGGCTCTTGTGATGCTCTGAGGACCCGGCCTCAGGCCTGGAGGAGGGGTGAGGAGGGGACCCAGGTGCCGCGAGAGGCAGGTTCCCAGGCCTTGGTCACTCTGGTACAGTGGGTGGGGCCAGGGAAGCCTGTCCTGGGCTGGTGGCCCCTCCTCACAGGGGATGCTGGCTGAGCCCGGTGGCGATGCTGGTGTCCGGGCCTTTCAAGACGTCCAGCCATGGACTGACCAGGGGAGGTGCTCAGGCCGGCATGGCCAGGGCCAAGGGAGGGACCGGGAGAAAACCAAGTCCCTATGCCTCCTGCCTGTCGGCTGGCTGTTTCCCTTGCCCCAACCCCCACCCGCCCCTAGAACTAGGTCCCTCCAGAGCCAGCAGGCTGACTGCCCTCTATGACCCGGGGGCTCCTTCCAGCCCATCAGGAATGGACAGCGCTGCCCTCCGGATGCATAAGAGGGGACATGCCCCTCAGCTTCGCACCCCCAAGGGAACACACCTTTGTCCAACTGCCAGGGAAGGTGTGGGTGGTCCAGGTGAGGCCTGGGCTCCCTCCCCGTCCCCTGTGTAGCGGCAGTCACACCAGCGGCCGGGCCAGCCGTGCTGCCAGCCTGCCTCCTGAGTGCCCTTGGCACTGCCCTCCAGGGGCACTTTGAGGCTCAGGGACGGCAAGTGCCATCATGAAGCCAGGTAGTGGGACGTGTGCCCTGGGCACCTGGAGGCACACAGCCACCCCCGGGCTTCCCTGGGAACTGGGTGGGGCCTCTGTGCTGGCCCCAGCTGGGCAGTGTCAGGGTGGCCACACGGGGCAGGCAGAGCCCCTGTCCTTGGGGAGAACGGTCCAGAGGCAGAGTCTGGCAGAGCAGGCCCCAGAATAGCCGTGTTCAGGGCCCGTGGACTCTGGGACGCAGGGAGGGGACCCTGGCCGCCTCCTGGCCCTCCCTGCCCCAGTTCTGGGAAAGAGGTCGGCTGTGCCAGGAATAGAACCTTCTGTTTCCTGAGGGGCCACCTGACTCTGGGCCCGCGACCAGCAGCGAGGCCCTCAGTGCTGGCGTCGTGGCTGGAGGGAGGTGGGCTGGCCACCGGCCACCTTGCCAGTGTCAGGATGCCGTCCATGGACAGTGCCTTGCCCTGCCGTGCCCAGCAGCCCCATCCCCTGTCCACGAGCTCGGCTGCCCATGGGCGCTGAGTGTCTCCTGTGGTGCCATGGGCAGGCCTCCTGGGCACGTTCCCTCTGCCGTCCACACAAGCCCAGGGGGGACATCTGGGGGTCTTGAACACTTGGTCCCAAGCGGGCCTGGTAAGAGGTCTCCAGACGGAAGCCTGGACAGACATGGCCTGCCCCGGGCTCTCCTGCTTAGGCCTCGGGATCAGCCGCACAAAGAGGACATGTGGGTAGATTCGCTCCAAATGAGGGGCTCCCTGCTCTTGGCACCCCCACCCGCCTGAGGTGGGAGCTGGGTCATTTAGATATCCACTCCTGACCCAAGTCCCACGGT
The DNA here is from genome assembly GCF_964194105.1 of Spermophilus citellus. Lineage (NCBI taxonomy): Eukaryota > Metazoa > Chordata > Mammalia > Rodentia > Sciuridae > Spermophilus > Spermophilus citellus. Next base: position 3,375,738 of record NC_138189.1, read on the forward strand.
GTTCCTGGCAGGGCCACGTCCCTGGGTGCCCAGGAGCTTCTGGCGAACAGAAATGAATTGCGGGGAAGCTCGAGGGGGCCGTGGCCTTGGCCGGCTGGGGAAGAGGGCTGGTGACAACCGCAGGTCATGACTGGGGCCTGGGCCTGGGCTTCTGGCCCTAGTGGACATCAGAGCTGCTGCTGGCTCGGGCTGGCCCTGCCCAGAGCACTCGGGTGTCCACAGTCCATTAGACCTACTCCAGAACCGCACAGCACGCGGGGCTCCAGGGGACGGGCAGAGGGTGGCCAAGGCCAAGGCCAGAAAGAAGCCAAACTCTAATTTGAAGTCAAGGCTGAGTGTCCCCTTCCTGGGCCCTTTGCACCACCCCAGGGTCCTGTGTAGAGGAGGATGTGTGGACAGGGGAGAGGCCAGGCGGGGAGGGCCGCAGGGGCGGAGACAGGGGCTGGAGGTCAGCCTGAAGGACCTGGAGGCGTCCCCAGGGCAGCAGCCCTTGCTGTTGGTGTTAATGAGGGACGCAGTTCTCAAAGGCACTGGGGACGCCACCCAGGCCTCCTCCGCACTGACTGGGTCTGAAGGTGCTTCCCCGCTCCTGGGCCCCTGGACTAAGGCCGGGGCCACCACCTCCGTCTTAAGGGAAGCTCTTACGTCCTTGGGCCCAGCTCACAGCCGGCGCCCACTCTGCTGCCCGCTAAGGGCCTCAACTGGAGACCGCTGCCTCCCCTGGGTGTTACTCCAACTTGCAGGTTCCCCGGTGAGCTTCATCCTCCTGGGTCTCATCGTGGGTAGCTCTGGTGGCCTTTGGGGAAGGTGTGTGACTGGTGGGCCTCACCACGGGGAGACGGCCACCTGCCCGTGCCACTGCAGCACTTCCTCCTGGCCTTGAACCGCTTGCATTCTTAACCCAGAGCCTGGCCGGGCTGCCTGCCCTCCTCCAGGCACCTGGTCCTGAGTTTCCACGGCACCCAACCCTCTCCCCCCATCTTGATGGCAGCTGTGCGGTTCCCGGCGGGTCCCCCGTGGGTTCCCCGTGGGTTCCGGGTGGGTTCCCCGTGGGTTCTGGGTGGGTTCCCTGTGGGTTCTGGGTGGGTTCCCCGTGGGTTCCCTGTGGGTTCCCCGTGGGTTCTGGGTGGGTTCCGGGTGGGTTCCCTGTGTGTTCCGGGTGGGTTCCCCCGTGGGTTCTGGGTGGGTTCCCTGTGGGTTCTGGGTGGGTTCTGGGTGGGTTCCCTGTGGGTTCCCCGTGGGTTCCGGGTGGGTTCCCCGTGGGTTCTGGGTGGGTTCCCCGTGGGTTCCGGGTGGGTTCTGGGTGGGTTCCCGGTGGGTTCCCGGTGGGTTCCGGGTGGGTTCCCCGTGGGTTCTGGGTGGGTTCCCCGTGGGTTCTGGGTGGGTTCCCCGTGGGTTCCGGGTGGGTTCCCCATGGGTTCTGGGTGGGTTCCCCATTGGTTCCCCGTGGGTTCTGGGTGGGTTCCCCGTGGGTTCCCCGTAGGTTCCCCGTGGGTTCCCTGTGGGTTCCCGGCGGGTGCTGTGCCCACAGTCCCCCCTTCACCAGCTGGGGAGTGGCTTGTCTGTCTTGGTCAGGTTTCATGTTATTTACTGGGAGGAGATACGCACAGCGTCAGCACTTACCGCGTGTGTTGGTAAGCACAGCTCAGGGTGTGGGGCTGTCCTCCTGGGCAGCCATTGCCACCGCCAGCCTCGGAAACTTGGTCCCATTAAATGCCGACTCCGCAGCCCCCAGCCCCTGGCACCTGCCGATCCCTGTGGACTCGACTATCTGGGGACTGCATGAGCAGAACCCTGTGGTGTTTGTCCTGTGACGGCCTGGGTCACTTAGCACAGGGTCCTCAGGGTCCAGGCACGTTGTGACCTGGGTCATGCCCTTCCTTTTCAAGGCTGAGGAGGGCCGGGATGTGGGGGCCAAGGGACACCTGCCCTGCTTCACCTCTCGGCTGTCTTGAACGATGTCACGGTGGACACATGTGTGCCAGTACCTGCTGAGTTCCTGCTTGTCACCCTTTGGGGCATATCCAAAGGGTCACGTGGTGGCTCTGTGCTTGAGTGTGAGGGACCCCCATGTCATTTTCCTCGGGCTATATCACTGGGTGTTTGCTGGGAGTGGCCCAAGGGCTGGGACTTGGTGGCCTGGCCTGGGGAGTCACCTTGCACAGGGAGGGACTCAGTGGCTTGGCTGAGGGCTGCTGTCCAGCCGTCTCCTCTGCAGCTTCCCCTTCCAGAGCCTCCCGCTGCCAGCTGTCCCCTCACGCTGAGCTGCTGAGGCTCCACACGGGTCACCTCCTCCCACCCCTGGGCCTCTGCACAGGCGCCCCCTCCTCTGGCCCTGTCACCTGATGCCTCTGCCGCTGGCTCCCTGCCGCGTGCTGCCAGTCCTCGGCCACTCCCTGCTCCTCCCTGTGGACACATGTGCTTGTCCACTGGTTGGTCCAGGTCCTGCCCTTTCCGTCTGACTCCTGGAGAGCCTGCCCAGCTCCTCTGCAGCAAGGGGCTGAGGGGACATGTGTGGCAGTGCCCAGCCTGTGCACTATCTGGGGCCACCAGCCAAGACCACAGGCTGGGCATGCAGAGCATGGGCACGGAGTCCTCAGTCTGGAGGCCAGAGGTTCAAGGTCAAGGCTGGCAGAGTCCACGTCTGCTGAGGGCCGGTGTTCTGGGTCATGGATGGTACCTTCTTGTGTGTCCTCATGGAGGGGCGAGTGGCTCTCTGGGGCTCTGTCCCAACTAATCCACTCATGAGGGCCCACCCGGACCTCACCCCCGAGGCCCAACCCCATTACCTTTGAGTTCTGCATTTGGGCCTGTGGATTCTGGGGTCCCAGGCGCTCAGACCACAGCAGCCAGGGCCCAACCTCAGCTGGCCGTGCCCTGGGAGGTGCCAGGAAGCTCCGCCGCCCAGTTTCCTGAGGCTGGGCCAGGAGCCCGGCCTTGTGCTTTGGAAATTTGCAGCTGGACCCAAGGCCACACTAGGACGCTGGCCGGGCGGTGCCGTGGGGATGCGGCCACACCAGGGGGAATCCTGTGCCGGCCCCCACGCCCCTTCCTCTACGGTCAGCAGGGCTCACAGTGTCGTTGCTGTCAGATTCCCCCCCAAGGCCACCCCCGTCCCAGCGGACCCCAAAGCCCATCCCAGGGAAGCGCCCCTCCCCCCATGCACGCACCCCGTCTGCTGGAGCTGCGTCGCCCTGGGCGGAGGGCTCCTCTCAGTGCTCTTGAAACATTGTGGGGCTCCAGGTGCAGCCAGCAGCCTTCCCAGCCATCTTCAGTGGCACAGCCCGGTGGCCTCAGTGCCTTCCCAAGGCTGGGCAGCAGTGCCACTGTCCATTCCAGAGCTTTCTCATGAGGCAAAACTGAAACCCTGCCCCTGCCAACAGTAGCCCCCATCCACCTTCCAGCCCTGGCACCCCCCTTCTTGCTCCATGATTGTCCTGCCTTGGGGACCTCACAAGTGACTCATACTCAAGGTCCCTCTATGACCCGCTCATGTCACTCAATGTCCTCAAGTTCTGTCAGTTTTGTAGCATGTGTCAGTGCAGTGCTTCCTTCCTTTTTGGGGATGCATACTATTCCACCAAGTGGGTGGACCATGTTTTGCTTGTCTCTGTGTCTATTGGGGGCCTAAAGGTCACTTCCATCTCTTGGCCGCTGTGAGCAGGCTGCATGTGAGGGTGTGCTGACGCACCATGGGCTCACTGTCCTTCTCATCATGCTCACCCTTCACCCCCGTGAGCGGGGTGCTCTTCTCGTCTTGTGCAGATGGTGGCTCTAGGCTGGCGAGGTGGAGACCTTGCCTGAGATGCCAGCCCAGGACTGGTGGGGGGTGCCCATGTTTGAAACCCCCTTCTCCACCTTTCCTGCCATCGTCCAGTGGCCTGTGTGCACCCGCCCAGCTGTTCTCATCCACCATGGGTCCCCCCGTGCTGCTACACCTCCCACCCTGCCTGGGGCCCAGCCGGTGGCCTGCGTTAGGTCAGGACATGAGGTCCAGCACCCAGGGACAAAGGTGGGCCATGGGCCTGCCTTCGGGAGCAGCCAGAGGTGGCTGTGGGCAGCAGTGCCAGCCGTGGGCGCCAGCTGTGGGCCCTGGAGCCTCCTCTGTGACTGTGACTTACTTTCGGGGTCTCTGAAGGGATAGCCAGCAGGTCAGGCATGAGCCGGGTCCCTTGAGCCATTTGATTAGTCATCTCTATCCCCACATCTAACAACATATATTTTTGGAAAATATTTTTGTAGTTGTTGATGGACATAAAAAATAAATAAATTTTTTATTCATTCATACGTGGTGCTGAGAATCGAACCCAGGGCCTTGCACATGCCAGGCGAGAGCTCTACCTCTGAGCCCCGGCCCCAGCCCCTGGAGAAACTTTTAAGCATACAAAAAAGCTGAAAACAAAGAACAACCAACCAAACACAGTGTTGTCCGCCTCTGTAGCCGGGGCAGTCAGTCCGACGTCCGGCCGCAGCGGTGTCCCGCCCTCCCCTGAACCTCTGGAAGGTGGGTCCATCGCCCAGCTCTCCTGAGTCACCTCGTCCCCCTGGCCCTGTGTCTTGGTGTAGCTGCGAGGGGATACCTGAGGCTGGGTAATTGGTAAAGAAAGGAGGTTTATTTGGCTTGCAAGTACGACCAACATGGTGCCAGTGTCTGCCAGGTGCCCTGGCTGTGCCACAACACGGAGAAGCCAAAGAGAAGCCGCGTGTGCACAGGGGCCAAGCGCCTGAGTGGCCTTGCCTATGACAGCCTGGCTCTCGGGACTCAGGCGCGCTGCCCTGCTCCTGTGGGAGGCGCAGATCCCGGGGCGGCCGATGGACTGGTCATCTTCCACTAGGCCTCGCCCCTGAGGTTCTGCCCCCTCCACACTCTTAATCAGGGACCACGCTTCCAGCACGCGACCTTTGGGGACAAACCACATCAGCCAGGCATGGGTGACCCCAGGTGGCCTCGCAGAGGTTTGTTGGCCCGTCCACCCCTGCAGCTGCTGCCCATCCCCCAGCTCTGCTTTCCCCGGGCTCACGACCTCCGTCCTGTCCCTATTGTGGGCTGAGGCGCGGCTCGCCTCTCCCTGACTGGTCACTGTGCCTGGGCACGGCTGAGCTCCCTGCAGGAGCCTCTGGGCTGTGTCCTGCCCTGAGCACATCAGGGGCACCGGGGCCGCGGGTCCCATCTCTGTGCCCCCGCGAAGATGAGCCTGCACCTCGGCTTCGAGCCAGGTGTAGGTGACGTGCCGGGGTGTCCCTGGGAGAGGCGTTGTTGATAGGAAGGATCCCGCCAGACCACCCGCCCATGGCCAGGGCGCCTGGTCCAGGCCGTCAGCAGGAGCTCCCTGTGACACAGGAACGCGGTCTTTTTAACACCTGCCAGGCTGCAGGGCAGGGGCTGTCCCCACCCCCAGGCACTGGCAGCCTGTGCGTTCTCACCTGTTCCATTTCTGGGCCCCTTGTGTCCCTGCGGGTCTCTGTCCCCTTTGCTTATTTTTCCGGCTCTCTGCTTGTCTTCTTTCCTGGGTCGGCAGGCGGGTGGCCGTGTGGACCGCGTGCTGTCGGAGGGGAGGATCGCTGCTGATAGACTCTAGCGTGGATTGCCATCTCCCACGGGCCTGTGGGGTTGGGGACCATGGGGGGCTCCCCACCGGTGGGTGTGGTTTGGGGACAGAGGCCTGCAGGGCTCTGTGGGTAAGGGAACTGGTGTCCAGCAGCTCTCAGAACCCTAGAGCATGGACGGGGACCTCTGCCTGAGTGGCCAACCGTGTCTGGGTTGTTGCCACGTGGCCAGCACCTATGTGTGCCCAGGGGACTCTGGGAGTCAGTCAAGGGGCCTACGGCGCCGGGCAGGGAAGCTGGGTGTCCACTAGCTCAGGGGAGGTGGGCATCCCTGCTGGGCACAGAGCCTAGGAGGGCGAGGGCGGCCTGATGGGCGTGGGGCCGGAGGAGGAGGCTCCCAGGTCTTGGGATCTGGAACGAGGAGCTTGGTCTCAGCGAGGAGAACTTGTGGTCCTCTGTGGGCAGACCTGGAGGTCAGTCTGGCAGGGATCAGGGGCCCGGTGGTTGTGGGGCTGCGCCACAGCAGGCCAGGGCTGTCTTACCACTGGGCATCAGGAGAGGAGGCTGGCAGTGCCCGTGTGCCCACCATGTGCCGGGGGCCGGCTTCCTCTCACTGGTCATCTCCCTGTGGGTGGGCATCCTGCAGGGGGGTGTTGCCAGGCAGGCTGAGCCCAGCAGGGTTGCCAACCCAGGGCTGCCTGAGCTGCAGAAGGCGGCCAGCTGGGCAAGAGTGTCCATGCCTGTGGCTTTGCAGGGGCGGCCGTGGTGGTGACAGTGGCGACGGAGAGCATGGGTGTGTCTGGGAGGAGCCCCGAGAACTCACTGGGGTCATGCTGGGGGGGACTGGGCAGTGCCATACACACCCCATTCTTTATGACCTTGGAAAAGTGCCAGTGTCATCTCTGTGTTAGAGTCGGGTTGGAAGTGTCCACCACCTGTGGTCAGTTTTTCAGGCCCTTGGAGTCTTGCAGGCGGTGACAGAGGTGGGGTTGGCATAGGTCGGGCAGCCGAATGTGAAATCGGGGATGCTCCAAACCCCGGCCTTTCCCAGCCCTTTAACAGGAGGCCACAAGGGGAAAATTCTACACACGAGACTTTGCTTCCTGTACCACGTCACGTTACCTTCAGCCCACGTGGACGGGGGACCTCTGGAGGTGGCTGGCTTCCAGGTTCCTGCCAGGTCCCCTGTTGTCCCTGTGCACCCGCAGATAATCCCAAGTCGGGAGCTTTTCTGCTGGAAATCCCACACTTTCAGAAATCAGGATGCTGGAGCACCACTGGCCTCAGCTTGGGGACAATAGATGCTCTACCTGTCATCGTACCACCCAAGTTATGGCCAGGGGTGGAGTCACAGCTCTGGGCCCTCGAGGAGGAAGAGCTAGAATGAGCAAGGACACTGGAGGAGGGGGCGCCTGGAGCCAGGAGCTGGGGCAATGGAGCCACCGCAGCCCCAGGGAAGCCCCATAGGACCCAGGGTCCCTTTCTGAACAGACCCCTCCCTGTGCCACTGGTTGAGACAGATAGGAGCACCCAGCAGTCTCCCCTCGCCCACAGAGGGACATCTAGGCCCAGCCAGTCCCCAGTCGTCCACTGTGTATTCCAGGGGCGTGTGGTGGCCTGAGCAGAGTGGCCAAGAGCAAGTTGAAGAGCGGGGTGGGCTGGGGTACAGGACCCTGCCCCAGTGTGCATTCAGAGGTCATCTGGATTTTCTTGAAATCCTGTGGTGTCCACCTGCCTGCCACCCCGCCAGGCAGAGTCTGCAGGCTGGATGGAAGTTTCTGTTCTGTGGGTGGCGGTCTGTTTGTGGGCACAGAACCAGTTTAGTGGGTCACAGCAGAACCTGTTATATAAGAGAGTGAACTGAATAGAAAATAGTAGAACTCGTCACGAATAATGAGGGAAAGCGCTTCTGGGCGGAACCGTTCATAGGATGTCGGGTGAACATCGCCACTCGGGAGGCTGCAAAGCCCCCTCCTCCGCAATACGTGGTCCAGTGGTCCAGTGTCTGTAGCCTGCGAATGTCGCCTGAGGGCGGAAGGGAGCTTGCAGACGGGATCACTCTAAGGCCGCTCAGCCCGCTCCTGGACTGTCCACTGAGCTCCAAATGCTGTCACGACTGCCATCATGAGGGAGAGGCAGAAGGAGGCTAGAGACAGACACACAGAAAAGCAGCCATGACCCCAGGAACAGATAGATCAGAGTGACACAGCCTCAAGAAATGTAGCAGCCACCAGCAGCTGGCCGGGGACACTTCCGAGACCCCCAGAGAGAACACTGCCCTGTACACTCTGATTTCAGCCCAGGGATGCTGATCTTGAACTCCTGGCCTCCAGAACTTGAGAGAAGACACTTCTGTTGTTTAAAGCCACTCAGTTTACGGTCATCTGTCACGTGGGGTTAGCAGGAGCCGTGAGGCTTCTTTGAGGTCTAGCGTTGGAATTGCCACATGCTCACATCCACCTGTGTGCCCTTGGCCAGAGCCAGCACAGAGACAAGTAGAGCGTCATGGGGCAGGAAATACACTCTCTCCAAGACCCTAGGAAGGGTGTGGATGCAGGAGGCCTTAAACTCAGTCCCTGCCATACACAGGCGTGGGCACCTGTGCCTGCAGGGCCACTACCTACAGTGCACAGGGCCCTTTCTGTGTGCCGATGTCTAAGCAGTTTGGAAACCACCACCTAGTGACAGAGAACCTGCTCAAAGTGCCTGTCCCTGTCCCCCTACCCCCAGGTTATGACTTTTCAGGATGGTAGCTCTGCCTGTCTTTGACTCTGCCTGAGCATCACCCAGAAGGTGCACATGTGGTGCAGAAGGACCTGCAGCGACCCTCCTCCTAGCCTCACCCCATCCTGAGGAGGGTGGGCCAGGGAGCCAGGCCCACAGATGGGATATGCAGATTTCGCTTTATCTTAAGCCAATCAGGGCTCAGCAGAGCTAGAGGTGGGGCCTGTCCTGCCCAATCACATGGCTGAAAACAGGAGGGGCAGGCAGGAGTTTCCTCCAGGAAAATCCTTTGGAGCAGCTGGTCCCTGGGGCGAAGGTGGCTGTAGTGGACAGTTGCTGTCCAACACCTGGGGCCTTCTCCTTTCCCCAGTTCCCTGCCAGGGTCACACAGAGTTCCTGGGTGGGGCCAGGGGCAGGTGGCCCTTGTGGTGCTCTTCCCCAACCACACTGGGATGCTCTTGGGTCCATGCCACACCATGCCTCCTGCCCTGGCTGGGAGCTGCCATCTGTCCCCCAGAGGAATGCTGGCCCTGCAGCACCCATGTGCAGGGGCCTGGTGTGGACACCTTAGCTCCACCACCAGCCAGGAGTCACCTCGAAGCCCGAGGATCTCCCTCCCTCCGGGTCTCCCTTCCCTCCCTCCCTCCCTCCCTCTCTTCTCTGCCACCACTGCTTTGCCTCAGAGGTCCACTCCTCCTTTACAGGCATGGACCACCTGAACCCCCCAGGCCCCAAGCTCCAGAGGGAGGTGACCTGCAGGCTGCCTCTGCCTCCCTCCCCCGATCCCTCAGGCCTGGAGCCTGTTGCAGCTCAGCCCAGGAAGGAAGGGAGATGCAGGGGAATTGAGGAAAAGGAACCTGCAAACCATCACCGGCCCTCGGCTCCCTCCCTCGCTCAGCGAGCTCGGGGTCCTGGCCCGCGGGAAGCAGGGTCAGGAAAGTGGGTCCCCCTGCCCTGGGGCCACTGCACTCAGGTCAGGCCCCCTCCCCCCACCCCGGGCCTTCTGTTTAGACATTCCTGGGTGATCTCACTGGAGAGTGGAGTTATGGTCTCTGTGTCCATGATGAGCCATGTGGACCTGTGGGTGTCCCCGAGGGAGACCAGAGCAGGCGGTGCTGGGAAATGCAGCCAGAGCGGGGCCATCCTCCTGTGTGCAAGGGCCCCCTCCTGGTGACCTTGCTTTATTGGTCCTAGTTACTGTACAGAATAGAGGGTCTCACTGTGGCAGATCCGCACAGGCACACCGTGATTGGTCCATGTGACCCCTCTCTGTCCTTGCCCTCCCCCCTCCCCTGCCTGACCCTCTTCCTCTTCCCTACCGCTCTCACTTCTATGTTCACGAGGTCCCTTGTTCCCGATTTTTCTCTCTTCCTGGCCCCCTTGAGACTTCCGACCCTGTGAATCTGGCTTATCTCACTCAGCGCTTTCTCCTGTCCATCCACTCCCCAAAAATGCCACCATTCCGTCCTTCTTTATGGCTGAGTGGAACTCCCTCGTGTGTGTCTGTGTGTGTCTGTGTGTGTGTGTCTGTGTGTATCTGTGTGTATCTGTGTGAGTGTATGTGAGTGTGTTGCGTCTGTGTGTGTGTCGCGTCTGTGTGTGTGTCTCTGTGTGTGTGTGTGTCTGTGTGTGTCTCTGTGTGAGTGTATGTGTGTGTGTTGTGTCTGTGTGTCTGTGTGTGTGTCTGTGTCTCTGTGTGTGAGTGTATGTGTGTGTGTCTATGTCTGTGTGTTTGTTGTGTCTGTGTGTCTGTGTCTGTGTGTGTCTGTATCTGAGTGTCTGTGTGTCTGTGTGTGTATTCTGTCTGTGTGTTGTGTCTGTGTGTGTATTTGTGTGTGTTGTGTGTGTGTGTCTGTGTGTGTGTGTCTGTGTGTGTGTCTGTGTGTGTGTGTAGAATCTTCTTCATCCACTCTTCCGCCTGGGCTGGTTCATTAGTTGTGAGTTGTGCTGCCGTAGACGTGGGTGCGCACCATCGCTGTAGAGGGGTGACCTTCAGGATAGGTGCCGAGCCAGGCCACACGTGGTGCCACCCCTGGCCTTGCTCATTCCAGAGTGGGTGCGCAGCCCGGCCACCGGGTGTCGTCTACTCCTTCCAGGACCCCTGTGTTCCTTGTCATTCGCATTCTTGATGGTGGTCACCCCAGCTGGATGGAGGGGAAGGCTCAGCATGGTTCCGACCTGCGTTTCCTTGGTTGGTGGCTAAACGTTTTTTCACATATTTGTGGGCCTCTCGTCCTTGTTTAATCCACTTGTCACTGACTCTCTGGGAGGTCTGGTTTCCTGGTGGAAGGTTCTAGTTCTTTACATGTCATGGATAGCAACCCTCTGCCCTACAGCTCAGGAAATAAGACAAGGGTCAGTAAACGGAAGGCCTCAGGTTCACGGGGAAGGAAACTGCAGTGTGAAGAGAGCCCACGAAACAGGGACCTTTGCAACCTCCTGACACTTTGTGAAAAGAAAAGCAAAATCAGTGTTCCTGCAGAGGCCACTTAAGTCCCAGGGCAGATCCCGTGGGCAGACGGTCTGTCGTGGAGGTGGGGCAGAGCTGGGCCCTGCTCTCTGGCATGTTCTGGGCATCCTCCGCTGCAAGCCCTTCCACGCATGCTGTTCCCTGCCACTCATGGGCGAAGGCCAGTCCCTGGGCGGCCCTCTGCCGGCCCCTGCAGCACCAGTTTACAGAGGGAGGGGTGCAGACCCCACCTCACGGCAGCCCAGGAACTGCCTCTCGGCCCGAGCCCCGTTCCCTCTCCCCCCTCCCCGTTTCTCTGGCTCATTCCTGCTCCTTCCTCACGGCTGGGCTCTGATGGCGCCTGCCCTGGAAAGCCTCCCCCCCCCCCCCCCCCGCCAAGCACTCCTGGCTCCTCTGGGCTGGGCTGTCCTCAGACCCTGGGCGCCCAGCAGGCTGCTCCTGCCAGGCTTGGCCATCTGCTGGCTGTCCTGTGGGGATGCTCATGGTGTCACCTCAGGGCCGCAGGCGCATCTTAAATGACAGGTGTCAATCTGTAAAGGCTCAGATGTGCTCAGCACCCGCAGGAGGTGCTGCGGCTGGACCTGGCCCCCCCAGGGCCTGGAGGGCAGGGTGGGGCCCCAGGGCCAGCCTCTCTCACCCCTTTCCCTGACTTTGCAGAGAGGCCCTTGAGACAGTGTCCCTGGGTGCAGCACCAGGCTTCCTGGCCGGGAGTCCCGACAGAGCTGTGGGCCCGGGCGTCTGCCTGGCCTGCCACGGGCCTGCCGCTCGGCTCACACACACCTTGCGGTGAGCCCCAGAAGGCACATGTGTTCTGCCACCGAGGCCTGGGCCCCTCAGGACCTGCCTTTCCAGTGTGGGTACTTGGGGTGGCCAGGGCTCCACTGGCTCAGGGAACTCAGGGGGGTGGGGAGGGACACCCAGGCCTGGGGCGCCGGGGGGACGGAGGGAGGCCTTGCACCCTCTCCTGCACCCGTCCTCTGGGGGTCTTCAGACACGGAGTCTCCCCTCAGGAGTGGGCGTCCTGTGCTCCAGGGTCAGGGGAGGCCAGTGGCCTCAGGTCTTCTAGTCCTGATGTCGTGATACTGGCTGGGGTCAGCCCTGTGTCCACAGACACGCAGGGAGATGGGGTGGGGACTGGGGCCACCAGGAGCAGGACGAGTGGAAGGCTCTTCCCCAGAGCCTCCGACCCTGGGGACGCCTCAGTCTTGGCCGTGCTGGGAGAAGAGACGTGGGTGGCTGGAGCCCCTTCTGTGTGCTGTTCAGGCTGGGGTCCTGTGTGCTTACCCCGCTGCCCAGCGCTGGGGTCAGTAGCGGTCCCCCCCGGGGGCCTTTCCAGAGCCCCTCTCCCGGATGCCTGGGAGACAGGTGCATGTGCGGACAGGCCGTGTGCGGAGGCTATTTTGGTGTTCTGGGAAGGGTTTGGCCTGTCCGCCTTGGGCGTGGGTGCCAGCCACGTGACCCTCTGGCACGTCGTTGGGAGACTGCTGGCCACAGAGGCGCTTTGCTCGCCCAGCTGCCTCCCACAGCCTCCACAGTGTCGGCTCCGGCCTCAGGGGGAGAGGCCTGGCCCCTCGGGAGGAGGCCACGCTCCATGGGGATGCCCGGAGGAGGGACAGGTAAGGCCCGGGGTGGCCTGAGCTCGGCCCACATGGCCCGGAGAGGCTCCACTTCTGGTGGAGTGAGGCCGTGAGACGCGTGGTCAGCTGGGAGGCCTGAGGGGAGCAGAGGCCTAATGTGGCTCTCTGGGGACGTCCTGGGAGGCTGCACCTAGGGCACCTGCAGTGGCCTCAGGGCTTTGTGTCACAGACAGGGCCCTGAGGGAGGAGAGTGGCCGAGTGCGGGAGGAGGTGCTGAGCTCTGGAGGGAGCGGCCTGGTCAGCTCGCAGGCAGCTGGGCCTTGACGGCCCCGGGCTCTGCCCAGCCAGCCCCGGCCACGCCCTGCGCCCGCCCTCATGGCCGCCTCCCGATTCCAGGCAGTGGTTCTCGGCCAGGGCTCCCATGGCTCCAGGGGACGGCAGCAGGGTCTGGAGGCCTGGTGGTCACAGCTGGGGCCTGGGACGTCTGGTGAGAGGGTCGGTGCTGCTGGATGTCCTGTGGGTGCCCGGCCCCGGGAGCTAGGAAGCCTGGCTCCGGGGAACAGGGACTCCCTGGTGCTGACGTGGAGGTCAGGGTACAAGGTGGCCAGCTGGTGACGGTGACAGGAGGGACAGGAGGTGAGGGGCCTGGGGAGTCAGAGGAGGGGGCAGGAGAGAGAAGAGGAGGGGAGGGAGCCTGGGCCCGGGAAGCAGCGGCAGCCAGTGCCCAGCCAAGCCCCACGAGCGGCAGGGCCCTGAGTGGGGGGCAGTGCCACCAGAGTCCACCTCTGCGGGCTTCTGGCCTCACCCACGACACCCCCAGCCTCGTGGGCACAGGCGTGGTGCCCGCCAGGCACGTCATTGGTGGCCCTGGCTGGTGTCCTTCCCTCGGGCTGCGGGGTCTGCCGTGGCAGGGACCAGGGTGTCTCCCCCGTCAGGGCCACCAATGATGTGGGCAGCAGCTCCAGCCAGGGGCAGCCTGTCGGCCTGAAGCCAGACCAGGGTAAGCCCCGAGGCCGGCTCCAGCCCAACCTCCAGGCTAGGAGGACACCTCAGCCTGTCCCCAGGGCCTCCAGGACCCTCCGTACAAAGGGCTGGTGTGTGGTCCCCGGCTGCTGGGAGCAAACAGCAGGGCTCCGTGTTGGTTGGCTGAGAGGGACGATAGGGCCCTGCGGCCAGCCCCGGCCGAGGGAGGGGTCCTGCGCTGGGCGGGCGGTGCCTGGCCCCACGGTCCCGGAACATGCTGGGGGCCTCCTGGAGCTGAGGGTGTGCGGCCACGTCGTGTCCCAGGGGGGTTTCCACGTCGGGGCTGGCGTCTCCCGGCCAAGAAAAGAAGTGACTTCTGAGGATGGCCACCACCTGGAGGTCCCCGGGCTGAGCTTCCCGCCCCCGCTCCTGCCCGTGCTGGGCCCTGGTGGTTCAGACCCGCCCTGGCACGGCCTCAGGAAGACCCTGGACAGCACGGCCACCGGCAGCTCCCGGGCTCTGCTGCGGCAGTGGCAGTAGGGCCTAGGGTGGAGGTCATCTCCGCAGAGCTGTTGGAGAGCTGGGAATTCCCGCTCTGGGGACAATACAGCGACCGGTCCTCCTGTCACCTCAGGCGGCAGTCTGTTGAAGTGACACCAAGAACACAAGACACAAAAGAAAAACCATGTAAATCGGGTCCCATCTCAACCCCTGGGCTCAGGGACGTCTCAGGGCAGCCTGCGGCCACAGGAGGGGCCAGAAATGCGTGGGCGTGGAAGATGGCTCGCTGCACAGGCCAGCACCTGCAGGGACCTCCTCTGAGACCACTAGGGCAAGGCCAGCTCGGCTCACCCTCAGCCCTCAGGAGTGCGAAGAAGAAAGGATCCATTTGCATCAGCCAGGGGGCCGGGAACAGAAGGCTAGGTGCACCAGAGCCCGAGAGGATGCGGAGACTCTGGTGGGAATAGCTGCTAGGGAGAGCAGTCCGTGGTTCCTCAAAGTGTTCAACGAGCAGGGACCACATGGCCCAGCAATTCGACTCCTAGTGTATACCCCAGAGAAATGAAAACCTATGTCCATACCAAAGTGTGCACATGAATGTTCACAGCAGGATTATCCTAGGAGCCCCAAGGTGGAAACACCTCCAGAGTACCTAACTTGACGAATGGATGAGCAAAACATGTGGTGGAATATTACTCAGCCGTGAAAAGGAAATTAATTCTGACATCTGCTATAATCCAGAATAACCCGAAAACATGATGGAGTGAAAGCAAAACCACATATGGGGCCATTCCATTTGAGTGTCATGCCCAGCACAGGCAAATCCAAAGAGAGACCAGTCACTGCCAGGACCTGGGAAAAAGGGAAATGGGGCAGGGGCAGACACAGGATTTCTTTCCAGGGTGACAAAAAGTTTCCAAACTTGATTATGGGGATTGACACACAACTCCGAACACCTCCAGCCCATGAGTCCTCCATTTCCCAGGGGAAGTGTGTGGTGTGGCCGCCCCTGGGGGCCGTGTGGGACGTGTGTGCAGGGTGCTCCGGCCCCGTGTCCTGGTGGTGTGCAGACTCCCAGGGTGGAAGGGCCACACACGGGGGCTCTCAGAGGACAAGGGCAGCGCGGGGGCTTTTCATTGGTCAGCTTTCATGTCCCGGGTGGCTTCTGACAGTGAGGGACATTCCTATGGAATCAAAAAGAGGTGACTTTGTCATTGAATCCAGTGGCACAGTCCCCAGAGACAGGTAGTGGTTGGGGCCAGCTCCACCCAGGCTTCCCCTCCAACCTGGGCCTTTCCAGGTTGGGTGGACCTGGCCGCGCAGGCACGGGGTAAGCTGGACATGGCCAGTCCTGCTGTCTGTGTCAGCAGCATGGACAGTCTGTGAGCTGGGCCCCTGGCATGAGTCAGACAGCTTGGAAGCCCAGGGTCCCGCCGGAAGGCCTGCTGTGTGCCCTGCGAGTTAACTGACTGGCAGGCCACAGCCCATGACCCTCCTGCTCGGCTCAGCTTACCCCGGCTCCCGGCCAACAGCTCCGATGCCCGGTTTTAACGAGATGCTCAGGAAATGCTTTCCCAGCGCCAGCCCGCCTTGGCCAGTGGGTCAGGAGAGTGCGAGAAGATCCAGGAAGCTAAGGTGGGTGGTGGGGGAGCCGGGGGGCCAGTTCCTGTAGGGACGGCTTCCAGCCCCCGCGCCAGGTGCAGGCTGTGCTGTGTTGCCAAGGTGCTGAATCTTTCTGAGCCTGGGGTCTCTCGTGGGCCGCATGAGAGGTCTAAGGCTTTGGTGCAGTTGGTGACAGGGCTGGAGCTGATGTGCCCATCCTGTGCCCACACAGGCAGGGGGCACTTGGAACTGGGGTGTCCTGCAGGCACCCGAGTCTTCTGTGCTGGTACTGGCTGGCTCTCTCCACGCCTACAGCCACTGATTCACAGGGCTACTTTGCCACCAGCAGCCATGGCCTGCGGCCAGTCCTGGTGGCAAAGCCGTCCTTGGGCCTCAGGAGCTCAGCCTCGCCCCAGGGCCTGCCCACTGGCTGACCTGCCTTGGCCGAGGGGAAGCCTGCACCTCTCCCTGTGGGGGCAGGTCTAGGGGACCAGACAGGACCAGCTGAAGGCCTGCGAGGCCTGGGAGCCGGCCGTCGGGTCGTGGGCACCATGTGCTGGTGGAGCCCTGGCCAGGCACGTCCTCAGACGTCCTCTCAGTGGGCTTCATGCCCAGAGGTCTTTGAACCTGGGGACGCAGCGAGAAGGTGCCCTGCCAGCAGGAGCCAGCCTGAGTTCGGCCTCAGCCTCCGGGGCTGCGGGGAAGGGATGTCCCTGATTCGAGCTGCGGTCCAGGCCGAGCTATGGCAGCTCTCACAGACTCGGGCAGAAGTGTCCTCTGGGGGTGGGGACAGGACAATAGGCCCTGGGGCTCCTGTGGACACTCTGTGGCCCTCAGGCTGGATTCGAAGCCGGGGATCTGCCTCTCCCAGGGAGCTGCGAGCTGGGTTGGGGCCGTGGCAGGCCTTGGTCAGTTCCTCGCCGTGTCTGTCACCTGTTTGCAGCTCTGTGCCCAGATGTGGCAGAGTGCCCAGTGCTGGGCATGGCCTGGACCTGGCGCAGAGACTGGAAGCTGAGGTGCTTTCGAGCTGGTCGCCCGCCCCAGGCCCCTGCAGGCTCTGCCATCCCAGACGCGCTTCCTGATGCCCATTAGACCTGGACATTTGTGGGCATCTGCTGGACACGGAGACCTAGAGGAGGCCAGATGGGGGGACATGAGGGACATCCGCAGGGCTGGGAGCCTGGTCACTGACCCACTGCCTGGCCTGGGTGGGGCCGCCCCCTCTGGCTACTGGTGACTTCCTGTGTGTGTGTCCTGGATGCTACCAGAAGACCAGATGCCCCTCGGTCCTGAAGGACGTGCTCTTCCGGCAGTGAAATGCCATCCTGCAGGGATCTGGGTGGCTGTGGGGGAGGGACCAACAGCTGCAGGGGCTGGAGCCTTGGCGGGCAGTGGTGTCCAGGGCTCTCTGCGGCTTTCCTCCCAGCTTCTGCCTCTGAAGGAAGCCATGCCCCATGACCAGCCAGGTGACCTTGTGGGCACCTCCAGTCTAAAACGTCCAGGCCTGGTGGCTCTTGGCAGCACTTTGCATATGGAGGACCCTGAGGAGCAGGAAGTGGGCAGGGCCCAGCCCCACCCCTTTCCTCCTCGGATGGTGCAGGCCTGAGTCCCACAGATGAGCCGACATAAATGACAGACCCCAGTCCTTGTCACCCATCCTGGAGGCCCACGTCCAAGACCCCGGCGTGGCAGGGCCATTCCTCCAAGTCTGAGGCGAGCAGGGCCGGCCCTCCACATGGGTGCTGCCACCTTCTCGCCAGTCTACGCGTGATCTTGCTACGTCCTCTGTGTCCCCATTTCCCCTTTCAAAATCAGCTGCCACCATTGTCACTGTGTGTGCTCTGGGCACCGTAGGACGGTGTGGGGTGTGTAAGCAGCGTGGATTGAGCAGGCCGGGAGGTGGCTTGCACTTTCATCTCCTTGAACCTTTAACGGATTTTGATCAACATCATAGGTGTCGTGTCCCTAAGGAGCTGAGTCGTTTCAACAGAGGAACGCCGTTTCCCCTTTAGAGGACACCGGTGCTGTTGGCCAGGGCCTCCCCCTGACCTGGGCCTGAGCATGCCTTGGGGGCCTGTCTCTGGATGCAGCCACATTCTGAGGTCCAGAGTTGGGGCCCCAACAGGAGTTTTGGGGGCCCCACGTGGCCTCCTGGGTCCCGCTCAGATCCTCTCAGGACAGCCAGTCAGCCGTCTTGCTTCCCCTGCCCTCCCCAGGGGACACGGCTCGCAGGCTCTGGGGCTGCCCGGGACCCCCAGCACTGTGTTCTGGTCTGTTCCTCCACCTGAGGCCAAGAGCCACTGTCCTAGTGAGCTCCTGCCTGGGGGACACAGGCTCTGACTGTCCTAGTTAGGTGCCTCTGTCCACCTCGCGGTGCCCCCAGGGCCAGAGCAGGGAGCCCCTCACTCAGCCGATGCCCTGCTCTGACTCTCAGCCTCCAGGGCTCAGGAGTTTCAGCAAGTGACAGGCCTGTGGCAGTTGGGGTGGGCGTGCTGGGAAGGGGTGCAGCCATCGGGGCCTCGGAAGCCCAGGTGTGCGGTCCCAGCACTCGGGAGGCGGAGGGAGGACCACTGAGCCCAGGAGACTGAGGCCAGCCTGGCGACATAGCGAGACCCCTCCCCAAGATAAAAAAAAAAAGAATGAAAAAAAAAGGAAAAGAGACCCTGAGCAGCCTGGGCCACCAGACTTGGGTGCGGTGTGTCTTCCATGTGCACCAGCACAGTCATACCAAGTCATGGGACGGTGCTCTCTGTCCATGCTGCAGTCCAGGCCTGGGTCCCACAGGCTCTGCTCAGCCCTGAACTCAGGGCAGGACTTGCACCCGACAGAGACCCGTCTGAGAGCAGCATGCTTCTGGGTGTCCCCTGCATTGTCCAAGTGGGTCAGGTCATTTGTCCCCAGCACCACTCGTGGGAGCTGCTGCGAACCCCAGAGAACACTTCAGCCAGAGTCCACTCTCCATGTTCAAGGTCACAGTCGGGGAGAGCTACCCAGGGAGTCCCGGACAATCCCCCCACTCAGTTTTCCCATCTGTGGCTGCCAGGTCCAGTTTCTAGGGGTCACCGTGGCCACGCAGGGTGCTCAGTTTGCAGAGGGTCCTCGTGAGCCCAGTTCCCGGGACGGGTGAGTGGTACTGTCAGGACAGAGGAGGCCTGGTCAGGGCCCGCAGGACGGGGGTCTTCACAGGGGGTGGGCAGAGACGGTGGTAGCCAGGTCTGGCACTGGGGCTGCAGAGGGTAGCTCTGGGGCGTGTGGATCACAGAGTGGGGACAGATGGGCTAGGAAACCAGGCGGGTGGGCTTGGGCACTGGTCAGGGCAGAGCTGGGCTCTGTCAGCCATGGGGAGCCACAGAAAGTTCCAGGCAAGGCAGGGCCCCAGGGAGAGGGTGCAGCGTAGGTGTTTGTGCCCAAGGCCACCACCTGGTTACTCTGCCATCCTCCCAGAGTTGTCCTGGGGACCCCATCATCCCGACTGTCCCTGCTATGGTCTCCATGGGACTCAAGGGGACACTCCCCAGCTGGGCTGATGGAGAACTTTCCTGACCTGTGAGACTTAAGAGGCCAACTCAGGTTGGACACTGGGAGGGCCAGGGGCCTGCCCTGGGCTGTCCAGCAAGGCAGAGCCGCCCTGAAGCTGGGACGAGCTCCCGAGGCTGCTGCTGCCCACCCTTGGCTCCTCCCCAGCACCTGTGGGGCTGGGCACAAGGCCATCCGAGCCTGGTGACTGTGTGGTGAGCTTGTGGCCTGGTGTCCCTCTCTCAGATCCTCATGTCACCAGAGGTCGGGTCAGCTGGGACCTTCCTGGACAGATGGCAGGACTGAGACTGGCAGGACTGGCCTCCCCATTGCCCTGGGCCCTAGACCACACCCAGGCCTCGTGAAAGGTCACCCCTGCCCCCCGTTGCTGTGGGCCTTCTGCAGGAAGCTGGGGGATTGAGGGCTTCATCCCTCCGACCCTCCTTGAGCTCCACCTTGAGTCCGGGTGCGGTCAGCCGGCCTTCAGTCCACCTCCTCCCACATGGAGCCACGGGGCCAGCAGGAGCTGCAGGGGCTTAGCAGAGATGCCCACGTGGGAACGGGCAGGACACCCTGGGCTCGCGGCCAGCAGGACCAGTTTATGGTTGCACAGGCAGAGGGCATGACCCACCCACGGGCACGGGAGCACCTGTCACTGGGCATGGGAGCACTGAGGGTCATGTGCAGCCTGGGCAGGGTCAGAGTCCTACCTGAGTGGAGCGGAGGGGACGGGACTGCATATGAAGACCAGGGAGTGGAAATCAGGTGACCCTGCTGCGTTAGACCCCAGTGGGTGGCTGGAAGGAGAGAGGCCTGCAGTGGAATTCTCACTCTACCCTCCTAGCTGTGTGGCTTTAGACTGGCTGGTTCACCTCTCTGAGCTGGGCCAACTGGACCTAAGACTCCCTACCTCCCAGGTGGCTGCCAAGGTTTCAGGGAGGCTCACTGCCTCTGGGCGCTGTCGTCCCTTGGCCCAGATGGAGGCGCCTCTCTGAGCCCGGCTGTGCAGGGTAGCGATTCTCTTCTTGGAGAGCTCTGGGCAGGCTGGCGGAGTGGGAGGGGAGTGTGGCCCCCGGCCCACCCTGCCTGGTCTACACGGGGAGTGTCGTCCCTGTGTGGTCTACACGGGGAGTGTCGTCCCTGTGTGGTCTACACGGGGAGTGTCGTCCCTGTCTGGTCTACACAGGGAGTGTTGGAGGGATAAGGACGTGCTGGGAGCCAGGAGCCGCGGCCTGGGGACCTGGACTTCCCGGTGGACGGGTCTCAGCAATGTGACTCTGGTGTCTGCTGTGGGCTTTGCCTCGAGCACAGAGATGCTGCCGTAGGTAGCATCAGGTTTGGGGTCCAGACCTTCCAGAGTGGAGACCCCTCTCCCGTGAGCTCACCCTGCCGGAGGCACCCGCTCGTGCACATGCTGAGGAGATGTCCTGGGGCCGAGCGGGGGCTGCAGCCCTCTGGAGGGGACGCTGTTCTTCCCATGCCTGGAGCGCAGGCACACGGTGCGACACCACGGGCCCTGCCGAGCTCAGGGGTCAACAGTCCCTCTGTAAGGGCCATCTACACACTCCCTGTAAGTACAGGGGCACTTACAGACCCCTTGCAGAGTCCCCAAGGCCCCGGGGAGCCACCGATTGTGGTAGAGCACTTGATTGGGTAGGGGCAGGGCGGGGAGCAGCCAGCCTGGCAGAGAGTGTGGCGTGCTCTGGGCGTCACCCAGGGGCGGCAGAGCCTGGCGGAGCAGTGCTCTGAGGTCAAGTGGCTTCCTGGCTCTCTGTGGCTCCATAGCAAACCTCAATGGCGTGAAGCACCCATGACACCCACAGGCTCTGAGGGCCAGATGCTCAGAAGGGGCACGGTGGTGAGTGTGACTTCCGCAGCGTCTGTGAGGGGTGCCTGAGGAATGGGGCCCTCTGGAGGCACCTTTGTCACGCCTGGTGGGTGACAGCAGCTGGCGGCTCGGTGGCTCTCTGCCCAGAGCAGCTCCTGGCCTCTGTGTGTGGTCGCGCCTAGGGCTGGTTTGGGTTCCTCACAACATGGCTGCTGAGCATCTTAAGAAAGCAAGGCCGAGTCTGTGGCGTGTTGTGACCTTGCGGAGGCCACCTGGTGTCATTCCTGTCATACTCTTTAGGTCTGGGGCCTACCACTTTCTGGAAGAAGGGCCAAGGCTGTGTTGTGGGGACTCCCACGGTGCCCTACAGAGCGGGGAAGGGCCTTGCAGGGCGCACTGGGCGAGATGGAGTGGGTGACCCAGGGGCCCAGCTGCTGCTCAGCAGGTGGGGGCGGGGACATCCTCTGTGCTGGGCACCAGTGTTGCCGGGTGAGCTGGGAGGACGGCAGCCCCCACCCTCAGGGGAGGCAGACCTCAAGGACGTTCAGGGGACAGTGAGCGTGGAGGGTGGTGCATTCACCCGGCACCCCTGCTGCTGGCCAGGCCAGCCCTGGGCAGGGCACTGAGGACCAGGGCAGGGCCAGAGCCCTCAGGGTGGGTCTGGGGCGGGCAGGGGCCCCGCAGGGCGAGTGGGAGAAGCCGTCTGGGAGGGAGATACTTTCCCTCAGCTCTGTCTGCAAGCACCAGAGCTCAGGCCCTTTGTCCATTCTTAGGACCTGGGGGCAGAGCTGAGCAGACCGCCATCCTCAGGAGCCCACTGGCCGGGTCAGAGGTCTGTGGGAGGAACTGGAATCTGCTCTGGGAACTGGGATGAGGTCTGGCCTCCCAGGTGCTGGGGAGCAGCCCACAGGGAGCTAGAGGGCGTGTGGGGTGCCCACCTGGGCCTGGGCCTGGGCCTCAGGCATCACTGATGCCCGAGCTTCTGCCTGTGGTGTGTCACATCTGTCCCACCTCCGAGCCGTGAGTGGAACGGCTTGGGGACGTGGACCTCGTTGCCTGCGCCCAGCCTGGGCGTGCGGGAGCCCAGCAGGAGTGGGGACAGTGCGTCTTTCCGAGTGGAGGGCTGAATGGGGCCCAGAGCCGGCGGCACCCAGGCTGACGGCCTTGCAAGAACGGGGCCAGCGCTGGAGCAGCTCCCTGGGCTCGGGTTATAATTAGCCGCCAGCCCTAAGTAGGTTAGGAGCGGGCGCGTGTGACCTGGCATGGTTTCCTAACAAGTGACACGGAGGGCCATAGGCGAGGCGTGGCCCAGTCTGCCACCAGACTCGACTCACACAGTGCTGTCGGGGTGAGGGGCTCCGAGCCCTGGGGGGCGCCTGGAGGGCACCTGAGGGTGAGGCTCAGGCGCAGGCACCTCTGGGCGGTTCACTCCACACTGAGATGGCTGGAGGGGCAGCGATGGTGCCCAGCAGGGGCGGCTCCTCACTCCCTGTGCCCTGGATGTCCCCCCAGGACTGGCCGAGCACTGGGAGGGGCCAGGTCAGCTCAGGCCTCCCCAGCCCCGGCTTAGGGAAACAGACTCTCAACCTGGCCATGCCAGGGGCCCTTCAGGGCCAGGGAGGCAGACAGGCCGTGGGCAGCAGCCACCAGGTGGCCAGGGCGGCACCCAGACTACCCCTCAAAGTCTGCTGCTGCTGTCCCTGGTGCCCGTCCTCCCCGGGACTCTAGTGCGTCACCTCCTCTTGGAGCCCTCCGGCCTGCACACAGGGCCCTTGGCTGCGGCACCTGCCTGTGGCCTGCTGGTTGACAAGGTTAGAGAGAAAGATCTGGAGGAGGCCGTCGCTGGGCACCCACAGCCCTGGGTGAACTGCCTCAGGAGTGGACGTGTGCAAGCCGGGTCCTGGGGAGCTCATCAGGTCACCTCAGCACTGCTGGGCAAGTCGGAACTGCCAACCCGCCGTTCACACAACTCATGGACACTGGGTCACTCGGAGGCCACCTCTGCTGGGCTGTCCCACGTCCCTGAAAAGAGCACACAGGACCCGTCTCACCCACAGTGGCTTGTCCCAGCCCCCCAGAAGAAGAGCAGGGAGGAAGAACCTGGGGGCCCAAGGCCTGCTGGGCTCAGACCACAGTGGCCCTTGGAGGAGGGGCGGCAGAGCTGCGTGGACGCCAGGCAGAAACGAAGTTGAGACCCCAGGACTCGGGATGGAGGGGGCTCCGCTGTTCACTCAGTGAGAGAGGAGTCCCTGGGGGAGAAGGGCCTGGCCCTGCCTTGTGCCCCAGCCTGGGTGCCCCCTCCTGTCCCCCCACCCTGCGTGGTGGCCAGCCGATCTTCTGTGCTGCAGACCAGGGGGGGCGAGCGGTGGGGGCATCAGACAACCCTGGGCTGGGGCCCTGTGGGAGGTGACAGACGGTACCTGGGGACAAGGCATGGACCCCGAGAGTGAGCAGGCCCAGCGCTGTCCCACCCACACGGGTCTCCCTGGGGCCTGGGGCAGCTCAGGGCTCTGAACGAGCCTCAGGTGTGTGGGGGGGAAGCAGGGAAGGAGCCGCCCTGCTCACCTGGACCCTCGTTGCTGCGGCCTGTGGGGGACTGCCCTCCCGAGTCCTGCGGACGAGCGGCTGTTCCCGGCGGAGGTTGCCGGGGGCTCAGCACCATGAGGATGGGCTGCCGACGGGGGAGGCAGGGCCTGGGGTCTCGTGAAGGGAAGGGCCAGCACCCCGCGTGTGCTGCGGAGGCGTCACCGCCGGCCTCCAGGTCTGACGACTGGAAAGCACAGGGGCAGCTGTGGGTGTCCTGCACAAGGCGGGAAGGCACAGCCTGGGGCCAGAGGACGTTGGGGGCTGGAGAGGTCAGAGGGCAGGAACCAGGAGCCCGTGTGCCTTCATCTGGCGCCTGGAGGCTCCCCGGCCGGTCGGGGCTGAGAGCGGCCTCCACACCCATACGGTGGCTGGCGGAGGCTGGGGTCTGGGCTGGGCTGGTCCTGCTCAGTTCCAGGACTGTGCACGGCTGAGTGGAGAACTAACGGCCCCCGAGGTCAGCGTCACCTCCCAGCCAGGTCACGGCAAGGATCTGGAACGAGCACCTGCTGCCCCCAACGAGCAGCACCCAGGGTCAACACAGCACCGCCCTCTCGGTCCCGTCCCTCCTGGCCCTGCCTGTCCCTCCGGAAGGTGGACCCCACTGTGAGGCACAGCTGGAACACTGCCCCACAAAGCCAGTCCTCAGCAGAGACGTGGCCTGGAGAACCGTGGGCCAAGGGCCACCCAGGGCCAGTGGCAAGTGAACCCGGGTGGGCCGCTTGTTGGCAGAGACGAGCTGCCGTGGCAGAGCCGGGTGCCCTGCAGGGGTCCAATGTGCGCTCTCTGGCCATTAACAGAGTGTCCGGACCTCCGGGCCTTCCCCACCCAGCCTCTGTGCCCTGGAGAGAGCTCCACCCAGCTGCTGCCCCTGGGCACCTGGCAGCCCGCAGAGGGCACTGCCTGCCTCGGTGGGTGGCACACACCTCCTAGGCCAGGCCCGTCCTCAGGTGGGGAGACTGAGGCTTGCAGAGTTACATCAGCTTTCTGGCATCTGATTGGGCCTGTGGCTCTGTAGAGCAGGTGTCCCCCTGGGGGACAAGCAGGGCGACCTGTCATGGCCCCTGTGGCGGTGGGTGCGAGAGCCCTCCCCTCCTGGCGTAAGGAGCAGCCGTGCTTCTCCCCCTGGAGGCTGCCCAGGGCCGGGGTGTCGTTATCCTGGGACCTGAGTGTCACAGCCCCTGGGTGCTGACTGTCACACAGCGTTTACAGTCTGTGCTGTCATCACCGCGAGAGCCTCGTCAACCCAGTATCCAGGCTGCCTTGAATTAGGGGCAGGAACCCTGTTTGCGGCTGGGCCTTGGCGGGCTTCCTCCTTTTTAAATTGAGAGGGAAGGGAGATAGATGGCGTTTGTCGGCTCTGCCCACAGAAAGTGTGGGAATCGCCACACGTCCCCCTGCACCCAGGTCCCCTGTTGCTAGTGTCTTGCGCTGGTGCGGCCGGTGGGTCCTGGCTTCCGAGACAGTGCTGGCTGGCCGTTGTTCACCAAGGTCCACGGTCCACTGTGCCTTAGGTCCTAAGAGTTTGGACAGATGCAGAATGACCTGTGTCCACTGCTGCAGTATCACACGGAGCGGGGCCGCTGCCCTGAAGGCCTTCTCTCCACCAGTGTGTCCCCCGCCATCCCCTGGCCACGCTGTGTTCCTGCTGCCCGTGGGCTTGCCGTTTCCAGAGCGTCCTGGTTGGAGTCACCCAGCTTGCAGCCTCTTCAGGGTGCCTCCTTCCCTCGGTGTCATGCTGTTAAGGTCCCTCGTGTCCCTCCATAGCACCACAGCACGTTGCCCTTATGGCTGAGTTACGTGCCACCGAGCGGGCGCCCCGTGGCATGTGCACCCCTCACCTGGTGGGACACCTGAGGCCCTCTGTTAGTGGGCAGTCTGCACGTGCAGGCTTGGGGGTGCTGGGAGGCCTGGCCCAGCTGACAGACAGGTGGCGATGGCTGTCCCCCCACGCAGACCTCATGCCCAGGTGCACCCCACCTGCAGTCAAGGAGCAGGCAGCCCTGTGGCCTGGGGAAGCCCCGAGTGTGTCCCAGAGGCAGGGCCATGGTGGCCCCCACAGGGAGTGAGGTGAGGAGGGGCGGGCCTCCCTGAGGAGCAGTGGGCCCCGGAGCCTGGGCCTGCGGACCCTGAGCAGCCTTCAGGGCAGGCAGGAGGCTGGGCTCTTGGGGACCAGAGCTGTGGGGCGGCCCTCTGGAGCTCTGGCTGAGGAGGAGGGTGTGCTCAAGGCACAGCGGCTGCTGCCCGGGAGGGGCAGATGTCACCATGGCCCAGGCATGTGGACGTCTAGTTTGAGATTCTGGAAGACGCAGCAGGCTCTCTCACGTGGATCCGGGCCGTGGGTGCTGTTCACAGGTCTTGCCAACCGCGGTCTCTGGAAGAGCCTTCTGGGGCCAGCTTCAGCCCTCCCGGGCCAGGCTCCATCTGGGGTGTGGTTTCTGAGCTGATCAGAATGTCTAGTCCCTACTTCCCCAAAGCAGCCCTCTGATGGGACAGCCCAGGAGCTGGCCCACCAGGCCAGACTCACAGAGGTGGCCTTTGGGCGACATGACCGGGCCAGCCCTTGCTGACGGGGGCCACAGTCTGCAGGTCTGATGTCTGGGAATCATTTGGAATCACTGAAGATATTTTAGGAATAAAGTGACTGGGTCCCTGAAGGGCGAACTTGGGCAGGGCTCAGGGGAGAGTGCTCTGCGCACCTCCTGCACCTGCGGGGGAAATAGCTTCTTGTGGCCTCGGTTTCCACCTGTGAGATGGGCAACCACCTGGCTTCATGGGGGTGGCAGGAGGCCGAGCAACCCTGACCCACCCCTGGCACGGGCTGGTGGGCAGGAGGGTTCCAGAACATGGAGCAAGCCACAATTCATGCCCACACGCTGTCCCTGGCTGCCTTCTGCACCCAGAGCCTGGGCTGGGCCAGGTGGGGGACCAGTGTCCGTCCTGAGCCCTGAGCTATGGGAGGCAGGAGGTGGCCCTGCTGGGGGGCACCATGTCCTGGCAGCTTTGCTCGGGCCCTTTATGACTTGAAAGGCTGTTTTCTCCAGCAATCGTGTGCACCCTCTGGCCACCAGCCTTCCCTCGACCTTCAGGGCAGCCTGCCCAGCTTCCAGTTGTGAGGCTTGGTCTTGGGGAGGCTGGCTGGCGGGCTGAGCCACACCCGGCCCTGCACCCCCGGGCTCTGTTCTTGGCCAGCGCCAGCTTTCTGGTCTCCACAGGCCTCCTCGTGCAGCACAGTTGGGGTGGCCCACAGAACAGCCCCGTCCTGTTGGGGGCCATGTGGAGAGACCCCAGGGCATGGCCCCATGTCCTCCTTCTGCTGCCGTGGCTGGCAGGCCACGTCCCTGAGCCTTAGTTTATGCAGCAGCAGCAGCAGCAGCACAAGGTGATGGCGCTTTGCAGGCTGCCTTACAGAGCAGCTGTGCCCCGGGAAGCTCATGATGCCTGATGTCAGCCACGGAGAAGACAGGAGCCAGGAGGAAGCACACAGGGCCTCGCGGGGTCTTGTGCATGCTGACCTTGCAGTGCCCGACGGTGGCCATGCTAGGAATGAGCCCCCTGCAGGGGCACAAGGCTCACACCTCACAACACCCCTGAGGGAAACCTGCACCAAGAGGAGGGGCCCTCACGTCGCAGTGTCTATTCCTGCCACCAGAGGGCAGCACCACGGCCGCGGACCTTGCAGACAGAGGCCCCAGCTGCATGGGCTGGACAGGTGGGCGGAGTTGCAGCCTGTGAATCATGCCCTTAAAATAGCCCCCCAAGTGCAGAGATGTTTCCACGGCCTGGACACTGGTGAGGTCAGCCTGTGTTCTCCCGATAACGCAGGTCATTGTGTACTGAGCGCTGCTTGTTGGCTGGGCTGGTTGCTAGGCAGATGGCTTTGCCCGTGGTCCTAGCTTCCTGCCTGCCACCCCCGGCCAGGCAATGTGAGCAGAGGGTGGGTGATGGGTGACAGGACAGACAGATGGATGGACAGGAGGCTGGGGGTCCAGGGACACAACCCTTGAGGCTGCGTCCTGGGCCACTGACCCCACAGCCCGTGCTGCCCCCCAGGAACCTGAAACTGACCTTTCTCTTTTCCTGAGCTTGAGCCAGGCTCCAGCTGAGACCCTTGCCTTGCTCATGGAGGACAGACAGCCTGTTGTCCTTTGTGTCCCTAGTGGCTGAGGACATAACAGAGCCATATCACCCCACCCACCACCTCTGGTTGAGCTCAGATGGGACAGGGGTGACTCACTGGGACGTCACCTCCAGGAGCCCCTGTACTGCCTGGAGGAGGTGCCATCTGGGGCTTTGGGGGGCGCCTGTTCTGCACTGAGCTGCTTGGGCCCAAGCCCAGGAGGCAGACGGAGCTCTCCGCTCGCCCCACCAGCTTCACGGACAGGAGAGCAGGCGGCTCCCGAGGCCTGCGGGGAGGGGCTGTGGGCAGGCTGTGCCCATGCAGGGAGTGTCCGGCTGCCCCCAGGGCGGTGGAGGCTCACAGGACCTGGCTGGGCTCTGCTCCATCTGTTCTGCTGTGTAGCTTCTTGGCCTCTTAAGAGGCCAGGTGGGGTGGACACTGAGCGCTGGGTGCCTAGGGCCACCTGAGTTGGTTTTCAGGGTGCTCGCCTCCTTCCTGCACCTGTGTCTCCAGGCCACACCTTACCTCGTCCCCAGGCAGCTGTGTCCTCAACCTTGAGCTACCCAGTATCCGTGTCCTCAGAAGGCCTGCTGTCCCCCGAATGACCTGGCTCCCTCCTGGCCCGTCTGTGGTCAGCCTCCCTCTGGGGCAGGCTCTGCAGAGGAGCACAGTCCTGCCTGTCCTGGCCACAGGTGGCTGCTGGCAGTGGGCCCTCGGAGCCGCGGGGCGGGCTGGAGCTGGGGAGCCGCCTCGTCTGGGCCTCGGTTCCTTGACTGTCCCTGCAGGGAGGGGACCACGGGGCCTGGAGTCCCCAGCTGGTGTTCGGTCTTCTCATGCAGATACGTGAGCACCAGTCCTGTGTCTGGGCCGAGTGCGCCAGTCCCTCAGAACTGGGCCAGAGCCCCGGCCTGTGGCCACCTGTGGGTTCAGCTGCAGCTGGGTGGCAGTGGCCCTGCCCCTGTGAGCGTCCATGGCACCTGCAGCCCAGGAGAGGGGAGGGTCTCTGCCTTTGGGCGACCCTCTTAGGAGGGTGGGGCCAGTGCCCTGGCCTCTCTCCTCAGCGGTCGAGCTGGGCAGTCCTCCAGGTCTGGGCCCAGCCACCCCCCACGGTGACCTGCTCAGTAACACTGGGCTCCTGGCTCTGTCTTCCCTGTCCCACCTCCTCGCCCCTCACTCTTTCTTGACACCTGGGACCCCCCAGATATGCCACCTGCACCCCCAGCCTCTCGACCCAGCCTCAAGGGATGGAGACCAAGACCAGAAAAGTGGGCACAAGAGGGTCGTGGAAATACGTGGAGGTGAGCCACGGGGACAGTCGGCACGTGACGTGGCCCCCTCTGCAGCGGCTCTGAGAAGTTGGCGGATGCCCCTGCAGTGGGGGCGGGGCAGCCGCAGTGGAAAGGGAGGCTCCAGCTGGGTCTGGAGGCTGTCGGCCTGGAGGCTGGGGCTCTGGGAAGGAGCCTGCTCCTGGGTGGCTGGTGAGGGGCGTATCTGGGCTCCTCTGCCTAGTCTAGAATTGGAAGCAAGGGCAAATGGTAGGGTGGCTGTGGGCTCGTCATCGGGCTGTGCCATCTCGGACGACTGCTGCAGAGCTGTCCTTGGACCCTGGGTTGTCCCTAGAGATGGTGCCTGTCCTCCTGTGAGTGTGCTCTGTCAGGTAGGCCTCCTGGCTGTGCCATAGCCAAGGGATGGATTCTAGCAGGGCGCAGGCCATGGTCCCACCTGTTTCCATGTGTGGCCTGGCTCCGCCTGTGTCCCCTGGCTCTCATTATGATCACAGAAAGCTTTTGGCACAGGGTTTGGTCCAGGGAGCTCCCTGGGGGCAGCTTCTGGACATGGTAGATCTGGCCCACCCAAATGAGGGGTGGTCAGCAGATGGGATGGGGTGAGGCAACTTGGCCTCTCCCCAGAGCCCCCAGTCTGACAGCTTGCCTGCTGTGCCAGGGACCTGTGGCCGCCATATCAGATGCCCACAAATGAGGGTTTAAAACAACACCAGGTCATGACCTTGCCGTGCTGGACGTCAGATGCCTGACCCGGGTCACACAGGCGGTAGAGCCCAGGCTAGCACTCCTGGGCTCGCTGCCCTTCCACTGTCTTGGAGGCTAGAATGTAGCTCCTCTGGCCCTTCCACAGCCTCATCTCCGCTGACCACACTGGGAGGAGGTGTCCTTGATGTCAGGGCCCCGGGCTGATGCTGGGCAAGCCGGGAGCGGGCTCTTCTCCTGTCCAGCTCCTAGAAGACATGCCTGCTCAGCTGCTTCTGCTACGGAGGGGATTTGTGCACAGGGCTGGAGACCAGAACCCACACTTGGGCATCTGGCCACATGCCCCAGGCCACACCCCTGTGCTTGTCTGACCTTGGACCTCTGACCTCCAACCTCTGACCTCCTCAGTCCCTGTGAGTGGTTCCCTTGGGCAGGTGCATTGACACACTGAGCCCCAGCTGCACATGGCCTTTCTTGGCCAGCGATGCTGCTGCTCCTGCATCTCCCCACCCCGCCCGCAGACCCACTGTGGCACCTGCCTGCGCCCAGTGGGTCTGCAGCTCCTCCGCCTAACCAATCCTCCCTCTGGCTCCAGAGCTGGGCAGCTCCCCTGAGCCTCCACCTGCCAGCGCGGCTGCCTGGGGCTCCTCTCCTGCCCTGGCTGCCCTGGTGACCCTGGGTGGCCCAGCATGCGGTGCTCTGGCCTCCCTGCCCGGGGGGGGGGGGGATGCCGATGAGGAAGGCAGGGAGCGGCCGGGTGCCCGCGGTCGGCCACAGTGCCATCACGCAGCCCTCATCCCTGGCTCCCAGCGCCTCCTTATACCCTGCACTGTGGCCAACCTTAAGGGGACAGCGAGGATACGCAGACCCATGTCCTGGGACCCAGAAGACACACGCACAAAGGTCCCCTGGGAAGTGCTGCTGCACTCACAGAGCAGAGGCCCGACCCCTGCAGAGGCTGGGAGCTCGCTGGGGAGGAGCCCGAGGCCCGCTGGGAAGGTCCTGCCTGGGGGAGCAGCAGGGCTGGGCCGCCTTTGGAGGGCAGCAACGTTCTGGTCACTCAGGCGAGGGGCCAGGATGCTCGTGGCGTGGGGCTCATTGCAGGTGACCAGGTGGCTTTGGCCCTCAGGGTTGCCACCTGTCACATGCTCTGACTCTTCACTGGTCCCAGGCAAGAGCGGGCCAGAGTCCCTCCTGGATGCCTGGGGCGCTGGGCGGCCACCCACCCTCTAACACCCTGCTTTCTCTGTCCACAGTGTCACAGCCGCAGGCCGCTCACAGCCCCCTGGAGCAGCCACCGGCCACCGCGATCCTGTGCACCACGTGTGGCTCCGTGTGCAAGGGGGAGGTGCTGCGGGTGCAGAGCAAGTACTTCCACATCAGGTGCTTCGTCTGCAAAGGTGAGTGCCCGCCGCCAGCCCGCAGCTGGGGCTGCGGCCTTCCCACCCAGCCAAGGGCGCCCCACCCGGCCGGGGAGTGCCACTGTTTTGTTCCCAGTGAAGAGCCCTGTTTTTTTTCTCTAGTTGTGAGAATGCCGTGAGCAACATGCTGAAGGCAAATAACCAGACAAGATGAACGGGAACAGAACCCCGGGGGTCTCTCTCCGCTGCCAGTCCCCGGACTGTGTGCGGCTGCCCTTAATTCCCTAGAGACCCATGAAACAGCCTCTGGGGACGCAAGTCAAAGCCCCAGGGTGACCCACTGACCCCAGGCCGCAGTGTGTAGGACGGACCCACCGCAGCCTCCTGACCAATCCCACGCCGGCCGCTGGGCTTGTCCAGAGCTTGGACTCTGGGCCCCTCTGTGGCCCCGACCCAGGTTGTCCCTCCCGGGTTCCTGGGGAAGTGCCCAGGGTCCTCCCCATAGGGAAAGGGGACAGCAAGCACAGGGGAAGCCCTTTCCCACCCACAGGCCTCGCGTCCCCCACACAGGCCACAGGGCGCAGCCACGTGAGTCCCGCTGTTGGAAGGGAAACCCAGAAGTGCCCCGGGCCACCAGCCCAGGGAGGTCGCGCACCCAGGAGGCACATAGGGCCTGGTGGGGGCTGGTGACTTGGGCACCACAGCGATCCCCCTCTTCTGGCATCTCTGAAGCCCTGAGGGGCCGGCAGGGGCAGCAGAGCCGGTCCCTTGGCAGAGGCTGGCCGCAGCCCACCCCTCAGGGCCCCATCCATGGGGGCAACCATCCCTGCCAGTCCCAGGTGTCACCTGGATCCAGGCGTCCACTGTGGGCCCTGTCAATTCTCAGGTGCACCCTGTTCCCCGGGCCCCCTCCCTCTAACAATAGCAGAGTCGGGGTCAGTGATGGGGACGTCCCTGATGACGCCCTGGGTGGTTGGAAAGGACAGTGAGGGGAAGGGCAGCCCTAGCACACGTGCAAGGAACAGCTTCCTGGGACGCGGAACAGAGGTGCCGGCGGGTGGAGGGCGACCTTTAGCGTCACCTCACACAGCACCCAGGCTCCTGTCCCCGTGGTGCCACCTCCACCACCAGGATGAGGGGACATGGGCTCCGGGGGCTTTGCCATCCCCCGCGGGCCTCCCACAGCCCAGCAGTTCTTCCTGTTCCTGAGGGCTCTCCGGGTCCTGTCTGGCCGCCTCTTGCTGACTCTGCAGGGGATGTCCCTCCGTTTCTGAGACGCGGGGCCCATCGGGTGGCCCTTCAGAGGCTGTTAGAAGGGGGACACACGTCCTCTAAAAGGCTTTCCCACCAGCTGACCTCAGGACTGCAGTGAGGAGCAGGGCCTGGCCAGCCCATCCCCCCGTGGCCCAGGCGGGCAGGTGGTGGGACGACTGTCGCCCCTTCCTGCTGACCAGGTCAGCGCAGGCCGGCCAGCACGGCCACACTCTTGGTGGGGCTCCCTGAGGCCGGCTGGGGACAGCAGTGGCAGTGGGGGCAGGAGCCTGGACACACGGGCCTGGTCCAGCCCCACCTGCCTTCCATGACCAGGGGCGGGTGCCAGGCTGGCTCTGGGGTGTGCCCAGGAGGTCCCTGTGTCCCTGCTCGGGAGTGCAGAGCCACGGAGGTCCCTGCCAGCTCTGCACACAGCCGTGTGTCCGAGCACGGGCCATCGTGGTCTTGGGCTGGCGTGTCGTCCAGGCTCCGTGGGGACACAGGTTCCCAAGCTCCTGGCGCTGGGGGTGGTGGGAAGGAGAGCCAGCTCACGGTGTCTCGCCAACATGGACATGACACCTTGACCTGAAACCTGGAGGGGCCCCACCCCACCTCAGGGCTGGTCCATTGAACAACCCAACAGGGTCACCAGGACTCAGCTTCCTTCCCTGCCCCACCCTGACTCTCCCCTCTTCCACGTCCCATCTGGGCATGACACTGGTGCCTCTCCTCAAGGTCTCAAGATGGTTGCTGTGGCTCCAACAGCCACCCTCATAGGTGGCCAGCAGCCGGGGGCTGTACAGCAGAGGGCCTTCTCCTTTTCTCGAGGTCCCCCAGACTTACCACGGCACTCGCTGGCCATTCCTGGCCCACATGGCCATTCCACTGGCCAACAGGAACAGGACAGTTGTGACTTGGCCCAGTCACGCCCATCCCGGGGCTGGGGGCACCTTACCAGTCAAACCAAAGCAGGTCGGCCAGCTGGGGATGGCCAGGCCCCGAGGAATCCTGACTCAGGTCTGTTGTGTCTGGTGCCTGCCCCGGGCATCGTTCCTGTGCCACCCTTCCCCGGGGAAGCCCAGTGGAGAAATGGCCGCTCTGGGTCCAGACTGTTGTGCGCAGCGGGTATGGCTCTTGGCCACGGAGACACCCCTGGACACCCCCTTGCGCACTGAGCACCTACTGTGTGTCAGACGCAGCTCAGTGGGGGATGCATGGGAAC
Source organism: Spermophilus citellus (assembly GCF_964194105.1). Taxonomy (NCBI): domain Eukaryota; kingdom Metazoa; phylum Chordata; class Mammalia; order Rodentia; family Sciuridae; genus Spermophilus; species Spermophilus citellus. Next base: position 3,408,991 of record NC_138189.1, read on the forward strand.
AAGACATCCCTGCCACGGGAGCCTTGTGTTCCCCGTGAGGAGGCAGAGGCCTGGGGGGTACAGGCCTCCCTCCCTGGAGAGGGACAGGCATGCCCTGGAGGGGTGCTGCCGGCCATGCTGGGCTGGAGCCGTTGCAGCCCAGCGTTGGGCACGGGCCGTCGTGTGGCTCGGGGGACGCCCTCCGGCTTTGCCACCTGTTGGAGGCCTGGGGCGAGCGGCCGCCTGTGGGCGCACCTTCATTGTCAGGCTGTGACAGGAACTGCCCAGGTCAGCGGTGAGGTGCAGTCACGTGGCTCTCCAGACGAGGGTGGGGGCTGCGAGCTGTCACACTGGGCCTGGACAGCTGGTGGCCCAGGGCTGAGGGGCTTCCCTGGGGCACGCGATCAGCCAGGGCACACAGTAGGCTGCTCCCTCCAGTCTGCACACGGCTCCCAAGCGCTCCGGGCCTGGAGGGGACGGGGCCGTGGTGCCCGTGCTGCCCGGGGTGGCCCCTGCTGCCTACTGACAATGGCTTCCCCGGGCCCAGCAGCCAGAGGGGGAGCCGGCGTGGCAGGAGACAAAGCAGCCCATCTCCTCCCCGCAGCGCTGCCTGCCACACTGTGGGGTGTGGGGACAAGGAGACCAGGGTAGGATGCCCGTCCTCCCCCAGGCCTAGCCCAGAACAGAGCCGGGCCCATGTAGGAACTCAGGCTGTCACCCGTCCCCTGTGCATCATGTGGAGACCACCCACCTGGTGTAGGAGGGGCCCTGGGGACGTGGACACCCCATCTGTGGTGGGGTCGAGACTTACTCAGCCAGGACAGAGGCTGGCCTGTCCCCTGCCCCCCAGATAGCCCGCCTCTCATCCCGAGCGCGCCCCTTTCCAGGAGCTTCCGTAAGCAAAGTCTACTCGAAAGGCTTCTGGCCTTTGGGCTGAGATCATGTGTGGGGACGTCCACTGCACTCCAGGCCAGGAGCCTGGCCTCAGGGGACCCGAGACCCAGGCCTGTGCCATGCTCATGGCCTGGGGAGGGTCACCCTGCTGACGCCGGGCCTGTCCCCCCCAGCCTGCGGCTGTGACCTGGCCGAGGGCGGCTTCTTCGTGCGGCAGGGCGAGTACATCTGCTCCCAGGACTACCAGCGGCTCTACGGCACCCGCTGCTACAGCTGCGACCAGTTCATCGAGGGCGAGGTGGTGTCCGCGCTGGGCAAGACCTACCACCCCGACTGCTTCGTGTGCGCCGTCTGCCGGTGAGTGGCCCCCTGGGCACGGCCCTTCCTCCTCCCCCACTGCCAACCTCCCAAGCCTGCGCCAGGCACAGAGAGGTCAAGCAACTTGTCGGGCCGCACAGCAGCCCTCCTGTCACGTCCATCTGTAGAACTACCCCACCCGACAGGCACGGGGCCTCTTCCCAGAACCCCAGCTCCTCCTCCCAGTGCCCATGCAGCCACTGCCCCACCCAGACTGAAACTCCCAGGCCTCCACACCCTGCCTCCCCTCTGCCTCGCTCCCCGTGCCATGCTGCTCCCGTGGCCCCTGAGAGAACAGCGAGCCCCTGGGCCTGGCAGAGGAGCCTCCCAGTCTGTTCCCTCCACCGGTCCCTTCAGCACCCTTGGGTGCCAGGCCCAGGCTGCCTGCTGACTGACAGGTGCACGGCCCTGCCCCGCAGTCTCCGCTGCCCAGCGCCTCCTGCAGGCTCCGCTGCCTGGCGCCTGCCCTCCCTCCTGCGGCCCCCGCTGCATGCCGTGCGGTGCCCCTGGCCCCAGGACTGTGCCCTTCTCCAGCCCGTGGCTGTGGCTGCCTGGCGGGGGTCCGGGAAGGGCAGGGGCTGCATCTCACTCCTCCCTGGCACCCGGGGCCTGGCACAGAGCTAGCATGGTGGCCACGGAGAGGGTGGGTCCTCACCCCGCTGCAGGGCCCCCTCTCCCCTCTGCCTGCTGCAGCCCCTGGGCCGAGCAGGAGCCAGCGGGCAGCTGCCCAGCCAGCCTGACCGCGCTCTCCCGGGAGGACGTTCCATTTCTAGGAAACAAAGAGGGAGAGAATAGAAGGCAGGGTCCGCTTCCTGCCCGCTGCGGCACCACACCCAGGACGGACCGGCTGTCCGCTCCAACACCCCCTGTGGTCACAGCGGGAACGCGGTCAGCTTTTGTCAGAGGATGGGGACAAGCGGAACTGGGGACGCAGGAACATGTCCCTGAAAGGGCCCTCTGTGGGCCCAGCCCGCAGGCATGGCATCGTCTGGGCTGTGGTTCTGAGTGTGGCTTAGAGACCAGGGTGGCGAGTCCCTGTGGCCTGAGAGGTCCCTCTGGATAATCCACTGTTTCACAGATGACAACAGACAGTGCTGGTGACACGGGCGTCGCGGCCTGGGATCCTCACCCACCTAAACAAGCAGAAGGTGGAACCAAACCCTGTCCATCTGCTGGCTTCAGCTACCAGAGCAGGCGGGGGTGGGGGTGGGGTGGCATCTGCCGGAAGGAGAGTGTGGCCCTGGCCCGGCCCCGGCCCAGCGGCCTCTTGAAGCTGGGCAGAGCGTGGAGTCCTTTGGGTGAGGACCGGGGAGGCAGGGCAGCGGGGAGAGCATAGCACGTGGCCGCCTCAGGTCTGTGGAGGACGCCTCTGAGGCTTGGGCCAAATACCAAGCCATGGCCACACAGAGGGAGTGGCCTGAGGTGGGCAGGGAGTGACCAGGTGGCTGCTGGTCCAGCAAGTCCAGTTCTAACCTGCTGAACCCCAAGACACAGCAGGGACCTCAGGACTTATCAGTGTGACTAAAATAGCCCTGAAGGAAGACTACGGCCATCCCCCACCAAGGGCCGCCTCAGAGGATCGTGCTGGTCTTGAGGTGGACAGGCCTACCCGGCCAGCACCCCCCACTCTGCAGGAAAATGAGATCCAGCCCACAAAACCAGAATCTGGGGTGTCCAGCACCCCAAAATGCACTGGTCCTAAGAAACGAGAACACGAGACCTCCCCAGAAGCAGACACCCAGGGAGCAGACCCCACAGGACAGTGTGGTGTGCCCTGGACCACGGCTCTGATACCATTGGTGTGGGAAGGCAAGGGCGGACAGACGCAGGAGGGCCAGGGAGGGGACGAGAAGCGGCCAGGGGTGGCAGAGGTGAGGACACAGTTCCTGAAATGAAACCCCCAGGAGGAGCCAGCAGAGGGTCAGGAGGACAGAGGAAGTTTGGTGGCATGGAGCAGCCGAGGGCTCTGGACTCAGCTCAGAGAGAAGAAGACCCGGGACAGGAAAGAGCCGGTGAAGGGAGGGGACGGACTCTCCCGCCCCTCCCTGCCGGTCCCTCTACCCATCCACCCAGGTGGACGGGAGGACAGAGTGCACTTGCAGAAATAATAGATGAAAAATTTCCAAATTTGATGAGAACCACAAACCCAAGGATCACAAAGTGCCCCAAACAGGACAAACCCCAGACCTACCACGTCCTCACAGCCACGTTGGCCACCAAGAATCATAGCTGTGACAAGAGGGGCCTCCCCGGTCCACAGAGGTGCAGCAGACCCCAGTGGCAGGTGCGCAGGCCGGAAACAGGGTGAATGGGTCCACGGAGAGGAGGAGAGAAGCTGGGAACTGCAGTCCAGCTGGAGCCAAGGAGACAGGGAGGGCCCGGCTGCTCCCGTGGACCCTGGGGCATCCCGGAGTTCTCCATGGTGGTGCCACCAGCTGGGAACCCACCAAAACCCGCGGACTTGTGCATCATGTGGTGTGTGGATACAGCGAGGGCCAAGAAAGACGGCACCCACAGACGGCACCACAGACGGCACCACAGACGGCACCCACAGACGGCACCCACAGAGGCATCCACAGAGGCTCCCACAGAGGCACCCACAGAGGCATCCACAGAGGCACCCACAGGTGGCACCCACAGACGGCACCCACAGACGGCACCCACAGAGGCACCCACAGATGGCTCCCACAGAGGCACCCACAGGTGGCACCCACAGACGGCACCCACAGACGGCACCCACAGAGGCACCCACAGATGGCTCCCACAGAGGCACCCACAGGTGGCACCCACAGGTGGCACCCACAGACGGCACCCACAGACGGCACCCACAGAGGCATCCACAGAGGCTCCCACAGAGGCATCCACAGAGGAACCCACAGAGGCACCCACAGAGGCATCCACAGAGGAACCCACAGAGGCATCCACAGAGGAACCCACAGGTGGCACCCACAGACGGCACCCACAGACGGCACCCACAGACGGCACCCACAGACGGCACCCACAGAGGCACCCACAGAGGAACCCACAGACGGCTCCCACAGAGGCATCCACAGACGGCACCACAGACGGCACCACAGACGGCATCCACAGAGGAACCCACAGAGGAACCCACAGAGGCACCCACAGAGGAACCCACAGAGGCACCCACAGAGGCATCCACAGAGGAACCCACAGAGGCACCCACAGAGGCATCCACAGAGGAACCCACAGAGGCACCCACAGAGGAACCCACAGAGGCACCCACAGAGGCATCCACAGAGGAACCCACAGGTGGCACCCACAGACGGCACCCACAGACGGCACCCACAGACGGCACCCACAGACGGCACCCACAGAGGAACCCACAGAGGCACCCACAGAGGCATCCACAGAGGAACCCACAGAGGCACCCACAGAGGAACCCACAGAGGCACCCACAGAGGCATCCACAGAGGAACCCACAGAGGCACCCACAGAGGCATCCACAGAGGAACCCACAGAGGCACCCACAGAGGAACCCACAGAGGCACCCACAGAGGCATCCACAGAGGAACCCACAGAGGCACCCACAGAGGAACCCACAGAGGCACCCACAGAGGCATCCACAGAGGAACCCACAGGTGGCACCCACAGACGGCACCCACAGACGGCACCCACAGACGGCACCCACAGACGGCACCCACAGAGGCACCCACAGAGGAACCCACAGACGGCTCCCACAGAGGCATCCACAGACGGCACCACAGACGGCATCCACAGAGGAACCCACAGAGGCACCCACAGAGGCATCCACAGAGGAACCCACAGAGGCACCCACAGAGGCATCCACAGAGGAACCCACAGAGGCACCCACAGAGGCACCCACAGAGGAACCCACAGACGGCTCCCACAGAGGCATCCACAGACGGCACCACAGACGGCACCACAGACGGCATCCACAGAGGAACCCACAGAGGAACCCACAGAGGCACCCACAGAGGAACCCACAGAGGCACCCACAGAGGCACCCACAGAGGAACCCACAGAGGCACCCACAGAGGCATCCACAGAGGAACCCACAGAGGCACCCACAGAGGAACCCACAGAGGCACCCACAGAGGCATCCACAGAGGAACCCACAGAGGCATCCACAGAGGAACCCACAGACGGCTCCCACAGAGGCATCCACAGACGGCACCACAGACGGCACCACAGACGGCATCCACAGAGGAACCCACAGAGGAACCCACAGAGGCACCCACAGAGGAACCCACAGAGGCACCCACAGAGGCACCCACAGAGGAACCCACAGAGGCACCCACAGAGGCATCCACAGAGGAACCCACAGAGGCATCCACAGAGGAACCCACAGGTGGCACCCACAGACGGCACCCACAGACGGCACCCACAGAGGCACCCACAGATGGCTCCCACAGAGGCATCCACAGAGGAACCCACAGACGGCTCCCACAGAGGCATCCACAGACGGCACCACAGACGGCACCACAGACGGCATCCACAGGTGGCACCCACAGATGGCACCCACAGACGGCACCCACAGACGGCACCCATAGACGGCACCCACAGGGGCTCCCACAGACGGCTCCCACAGATGGCACCACAGATGGCACCCACAGATGGCACCCACAGACGGCACCCATAGACGGCACCCACAGGGGCTCCCACAGACGGCTCCCACAGACAGCACCACAGACGGCACCCACAGGGGCACCCACGTAAGACGGAGGCCACATAAAGGCCTTCTAGACCCCGGGCCCTGGGGGGCGCTGCCGCCACCTGCCCAGGAAGGCTGCCAGGCTGACGAGGTGCCAAGTCAGAAGACAGCAGGGAAATGCACGCGCCGGTCACTGCAGGTGGCGAGGAGCAGGACACGCGTGTCCAGCAGGGGGCGCTGTGAGGCTCCTGGGCAGGGAGGTCCACAGATGTAGCATGAGGGGCAGCAGGCCATGGGGCCGTGGGTGTTCCCCGGGGCCAGGTGGGCATGCACCCACAGGACGTGTCTCATCAGTGACCCACGTTTGTAGGAGCAGCTGCCCTGCATCCAGCCCCTCCCAGGCCAGCCACGGCCACCGATGGGCTGTTGGCGGGATGGCTGTAACGGGTTGTGTTAGTTCCATTTTGCAGACGAAAGACGAGCACAGAGATGTTGAGTAACTTGTTCTAGGTTCCACAGCTAAAGACTCCCACAGTCACACCAGTGACTGTGGGGACCCCACTCAGTCCCAAGTCCACGTTCCTGGGGGACTGCAAGGAACCCAGCCGAGCACAGCTCTGATGGGAGGATGAGCGCAGGGGCTTCAGGGTAGCGGAGGAGGTGAGGGGGCTGTGGACCGTGGCCCGGCCCAGCCACACGTGAACGCGGTCCCCAAGGACAGGGACGAGCTGAATGAGGACCCAAGACACACCTGCTAAATGAACGTCAGCCCCACAGAGTGGGGACTGTGGCATCTCGTGCTTCCCAAACGTCCCCATGGCCGCCGGGGTGGCTGGGCTGGAGCTGGTGAGACGAAGACAGGGGACAGGGCCAGGCCACAGCCACGGGAGGGGGCGGGCACCCAGCATGGGCTCAGTAGCAGTGGCCCATCACTGTGGCCACCAGGTCCAGTGCTTCCTGGGTGGCCACGGAGCCCAGAGGTCAAGGCGGGCTGACCCAGCCAGCCCTCTTCAGGGCGTGGGCAGCTCCGCCCTCCCTGTTCATGCAGACGTGGAAACGTGTCAGCAGCTACCTGAGCCCCCCACAGGGACACTATGGTGCCTGGAGGAGAGGCTCTGTGTCCGCGGCCTGTGGTGCCTGCCATGCTCCGGGCGCAGCTCTCCTGGACAGACGGGCAGGAGGGGGCCTGGGCAGTAACGGACTCTCTTGTTTCAGGCTCCCCTTTCCCCCTGGGGACCGAGTGACCTTCAATGGCAAGGAATGTGTGTGCCAGAAGTGCTCCTTGCCCATGGCGCTGGGCAGCAGCGTGCACCTGTCCCAGGGCCTCCGGAGTAAGTGGACGCTTGGGGCACACAGGGGTGGCCTCTGTGACAGGGGGACAGGCTGGGCCACACAGGGACCCAGCATGTGAGTAGCCACGGTGGGCACGTGTGGGGCAGCACCAGGCTGGGAAGCCCAGGCCCCGCTGCCACCCAGCCTGTGCCCGGCTCTGCCCTCCCAGGTGCCTCCAGCCCCCTCCTGCAGGAGGCCTTCCCGGCCTCCTCCTCATCCTCCCCAGCAGCCTTCACCCCAGCTCCCCTCCTGCCCTGGCTTCCAGGGCTCTCAGGTCCCCAATCCACCCAGACTGGGCCAGGCGCGTATGCAGTGGGTGCTCAATACATCCCTCTTGAGTGAGGAGGCAGGCGGTCATCACCGTAAAGGGACAAGTGCCAGCGGTGTCACAGAGTGCAGATGGGGTGGAGCGAGGTGGCCTCTTGCAGCCTGGATGGTCTTCTGGGCAAGAAGCAGGACGGGCCTGGGAGGGACCAAGGCACCAGGGGACAGGGCACCCAGCCTGTGCCATGTTGCTGCAGGCACCCACTAAAGAAGCAGAGTTCTGAGCCCAGCCTGGGACTGTGGTCACAGTGGTGTCCCCAAGGCAGGGCTACATCTTGGGATGGGGACCCAGGTGGGCCTTCTCTGGATTCCCAGAGGCAGCCCCCACGCCCACCTCCTGCCTTGCCCAAACCCTGTCTCCCCAGCTCCCTGCTGGGTGGAGCCTGCAGAGGCCACTGCGCCCCAGCCTCCCGGTTTCACCCAGAGAGCAGGAGTCCTTCCCGCGGAGGCTGGCACCCAGAGACCCGGCGGGGTGTGCTTGATGCTCTGGGGCTCACTCGCTCGGACGGTGCTCCATTCAGAAGTTTCTCTCCAGCTGGGTCCTGGAGGATGGAGCTTTCCAGATTGTCTTCATGGATAGGAACATTATGACTAAACCAAATAGAAGTCAAAAGATTTGGGCAAAACCTTAAAAGGAGGGTATTAATCTGAACTGTTGGTCCAGTGCTTCCTGGCAGCCGAAGCAAGAGGGAAAACCCAGCCACAGACCACCGTTTTGAGGGTTATTTTGAGATTAAAAAAATGTTATTGGGGCTGGGGCTGGGGCTCAGTGGCAGAGCACTCTCCTTGTATGTGTGAGGCACTGGGTTCCATCCTCAGCACCACATAAAATAAACAAATAGAGGTATTGTGTTCATCTACTACTAAAAAAATTTTTAAAAGAAAGAATTTAAAAAATGTTATTGGAGAAAGTTATTGGCGTGAAGGATTCTTGCACTCAGGGCGAACAACAACCTTCCTAAGAGCAAATTCATTGTAAAATATCAACCGTGCATTTTTCCTTTTTTCCCTTTATATCATACTGGGGATTGAACCCAGGGGTGCTTCACCACTAAGCCACATCCCATCACTTTTTAGTTTTTATTTTGAGACAATGTCTTGCTAAGCTGCTTAGGGCCTCACTAAGTTGCTGAGGCTGGCCTCAAACTCACATCCTCCTGCCTCAGCCTCCTGAGGCACTGGGATTAGAGGTGTGCACCACCACACCCAACCAACTGTGCAATTTCAAAAAACACACGCTCCCCTGGCCCCCAGGGTGGTCTGATAATAAAACCTGCTCCTTCCCCCGTCCATGGAAGAACACTGAACTTACCCTCTTCTGAACCTAGAATCAGAATCACAGTCCCGGGCTCCTGTATTGTCATCTGAAGGGTCCCTTGCCTCTTGCCCCAGAGTGCCCTGCAGGGAGACTTCTTCCCTCCTCCAGGTGTGGGCATGCAGCCAGGACTGAGGGCCTGAGGTTGCGGGTAAGGCCTTTAACTCCAGGGCATGTGGGCTCAGCTCTCTGTGGCCAGCAGTCTCCCAGGAAGTGGCCTCAGTTCTGACCCGTGGGACTCAGGCAGAACTCCAGTGGATGGTGTCTTAGTCCATTTGTGCTGCTGTGACACACTGCCCGAGGCTGGGAATCTACAAAGAACAAAACTCCCTCTCGGGTCGCGGAGGCCGGAGGCCAAGAGCAAGCCCTGGCGTCTGGCAGGGCTGCTCTGCTTCCCGGGGGCCAAGGGCGAGGTCCCTCCAGCCTGCAGCCCTTTACCCAATGCCAGTCCCACTCCCCAGAGCAGGCCCTCACCTCCCAAGGTCCACGCCTCTTAACACTGTGGCCCTGGGGACCTGGTAGTCGCCAATATTGAAGCCACAGCAGTGGGCACAAAGGGAGGTCACCAAGCCTGGGAACCTGCGGACACATGGGCACCACCAGATGATGTGGGGGGAAGGGCTGCTGTGGGGGCGAGGGTGGGGTGGCACTTGGGAGACGGGACGGAGGTAACTGAGTGAGCGAGGGCCAAGGCAGCCCTGAATGCTAGGGACGAGTCTGACCAGGCAGCGCTTCTGAGGGGAGAAAAGCCCCGGCTGCCATTCTGCTGCCCTCGTGGGGAGGTCAGAGTGGCGGGCTGGGTAGAGGCAGGCCTGAATCTGTGGTCCTGAGCCTGTTGCTTAGCAACAGGGGAACACCGGGGCTTTCTCCTGGGGAGGGGCACTGCAGGCTTCCCCGAGATGCCCCGAGAAGGGTGTCCCTGTCCTGGGAGCCCACTGGGCTCAGGAAGAGAAATGGAGGCAGCCCCCCAGGAGCTGGAGGTTGGGCGGGGCGGGCACGCTGCTGGCACAGTAGGAAGGGGGTGGTGTCTTGGGCCCCACCAGCCACCGTCTGGCCACAGCAGCAGGACCAACGGGTATCTGTGGTTCACCAGGTGTGTCCTTCGCGCCTGGGCTGCACCTGTCTTTGCCCTGCAGGAGGCTTGTGCTGCCACTCCACAAGGGTGTCCTCCTCTCACTGGGACCCAGATTAAGTGACTTCCCGGTGGTCCACAGCTGGAGGGGCACAGCTGGGCTTGGGCCCGGGCAGCCTGGCTCAGGGTCCACATCCCCCACCCTGCCCCAGGCTGCCTGTCCTCCGCACTGCCGCCTGGTGTGCAGTCTCCCCGTTCTCCCATCACACACCGATGCCAACCAGGGCTCAGCGTGGGGTCCTCAGCCTTAGCACAGCGAGCATCTGGGGCCAGGTGATGGGGGGCTGGCCTGTGCACAGCAGGAGGCTCAGCACATCCCAGCCCCTACCTCTAGATGGCGGGAGCCCCACCCCTGGGGTTGCCAGATATTGTCATTGTTCCCTGAGAACAAATCACCCCAGCTGAGAGCCTCTGACATGGAGCTTCCACAGCGTGCCCTGGACCAACATGCCGGTGGCCACATGCATCTGCAGCCAGAGAGGTGTCTGCTCTGAGCTCTGCTGCCCCTGGACTTGAACAGGGGCCCCCACCTTGCCTCCATTCATTCCTTCACCCGAGCTTCTCAGGCCTGGCTGGCCTGGGCTTCCAGTGTCCTGAGCCCCCTCCCTCGGGGCCTGGTCCTGGGTTAAGTCTCTTCACTTGTTTCCAAAGTTGCACGTGGATGGAGCAGAGCGTTGACTCAGGAAGAGCCTGAGCCACAGTGTAGTGGGTGTGGGTTCGCTTTATTCTTCAGAGCAGTGACTCAGGCCCTGAGCACATCCATCAGCATAACAAGGCTCGTGCCAAGCAGCCTGAGCCCATTGCACGCCAGGCCCTGTGGGTCTTGCTTGGCCCTGACTGAGCTGAGGGCCGGGCAGCCATGGTGCCAGGCCAGCTGTGCTGTATCTGAGCTGGGCAGTGACTGCCAACATCACAGTCTGTCCCCCAGGAAACAGGCCTCAAGGGGAAGGGCTCCTGCCCAGGGTGGCCCTGCAGTGGTGGGCCAGGATTACCGAGTCTGTCTGGACCTGGAGCCACATTCTTCCCTGTTGAGCCAGCTGGCTGAGCCCAGGAGCCACCTGCACTGGGGTCCCTCAGGCCGCGGTGGCTCCTGTCTGCCCTCACAGGACCCCAAGGCCACCTTGCACACCTCAGTGCACAGCCAGACTCTCACACAGATACGCACATGTACAAAACAAGAGCCCCTCAGACACACACCTGCAGACACGTTTGCATAGATACACGTGCACACACAGATGTCGTCAGAGACACACAGAGACAACATTGCACACAGAGACCCACCTGCACACAAAGGCAGAGGTGTGCACTCACGTGTCCACTCGGCCCTGTGCCTAGTTCCACCCCACGGTGGCAACCAACCTGGGTCAGACCACGTGAACCACTGCTGCTCAACACTAGGGGCCTTTCTCTCACCAGTGTGGTCCACGAGGCACTGTCACGCACCAGGTGTTGCGGGTGGTCTGCAGGTGTTCGGCACACGGGAGGGTGCCACCCGTCAGGGGCTTGAACACCGTGGACTTTGGTCTCCTCAGGGGTCTGGGAACCAAGCCCTGTGGGTACCAGGGCCCCTGCACTATGGCTGTGCACATGCTCACACGACACACCCCACGCACACCTGCACACACACACACACACACACGTGTCTACACAGTCACACGCCCCTGGGCACTGCCCCCTCCCCCGTGTGGGCTCATGCTGCCAGTCTCTGCCCAGCTCCCCCTGCTGAGTCTCCCACTCGTCCTCAGTAAGCCATATGAGTGACAGTGACATGGGGCCAAGGTGAGAGCTCACTGGAGGAGGGGCCTGAGCATCTGGTGCAGTGAAGGGCCAGGCGCAGAGGCCCGGGCAGCTTGGCTGGGAGGGAAGGCAACACAAGGAGGCCGGCCAGGGCCCCGACCAGGCCATTGGCCACAGGGTGCAGAGCAGCAGCCACCGTGGGAGCTCACGGGTCAGGCTGCAGGGGGAGGAGGCCCCAGGCCAGTGCAGAGCCCGCTGGGCCCAGGCAGAGTCCCCGGGTAGAATGTGACATCACGCAGGGCGTGCTGTGCCAGGCGCCGTAGACTGTGGCAGCAGGAGCTGGGGATGGAGGGGCTTCCTGGGAGGGACCCACAGGCAAGAGCTGAGCCCAGGAGCCACCTGCACTGGGGTCCCTCAGGCCGTGGCGGCTCCGTCTGCCCACCTTGCACACCTCAGTGCTCAGCCAGACTCTGCCCGGTCGCCCAGTCCTCTGCAGTGCAGCCCGTTTCCCTCCAGGGGGCACGCTGCCTCCCGGGGCTCAGCGTCTTGCCTCCAGGGGAGGGGCCTGGGGAGATGCCAGGCCCCCACCCCGTGCCCCTGTCTGCATGGACGCTGTGGAGGTGGCTCTGGCCTTCTGGAAGACAGGCCCATGTCCGGCTCTGGCTCCCCTGCTCCCAGCCCTGCGTCCCCCAGTGGGTGCCCCGGAACCAGAACACCCTCGTTCTCCCGTCTCCGTCAGCTAGGGCAGCCGGGCCTCCCTCGAGCCTCGAGCCCTTTTTCTTTGGCCTGCTCCAGGGTCTGGGAGCAGCCAGAGTGCCCTTGGTGCCTCCAGGTCACCTCCAGGACCCTTGGTCCAGGACCCTTGGTGGTGTTGGGCCCCACATGAGGACGTCTGTGTTCTGCTCTTCCCTCAGGCTGCGGGGGCTGTGGCTCAGAGATCAAAAACGGCCAGGCCCTGGTGGCTCTGGACAAGCACTGGCACTTGGGCTGCTTCAAGTGCAAGGCCTGCGGGAAGCTCCTGGACGCAGAGTACATCAGCAAGTAAGTGGCTGGGCCGGAGCCACGGGGGCTGGGCTGTGGGCCGCTGCCCTGTGTGTCCCCCTCCTGCAGCGACCTCCCCACTGGGGGCGAGGAAACAGCCCACCTGACCTGTCCCCCAGCCCAGCTTCTCCTGGCCCAACCTTGGTTCCTCAAATGGTGGCAGAGGCTCCAGCTCCCTCTGCTGGTCGGGAACGGGTTTGTCAAGGCCTTGCGCTCTGTCCCTGGACATGGCCCTCCACCTCCCGGACACCTGGATGTTCCAAAGCTGGACACCCGTGAGCACAATGCACGGTCAGCAGATGCTGGCCACAGGAACAGGAAAGGAGGACTGTCCTGGTGGTTGGGGTTGGGACTCCAGGGCCACACACCCTGAATTCTGCAGAGCAGGGCCCTCGGGGCTGCCAGCCCTGGTGGCAGTGTCCCCCAACAGGGTTAGGGGAAGGAGCTGTTAGGTTGTTAGGGGGCAGGGCCTGGCTCTACCTAGGCCCTGGGGCACCTTCTGGGACTCTCATGGCCAGGGAGGGGCTAGTTGCCAGGAGGCATATATGTGAGAGTAGAGTGTACCTGGACACATCCTGGATGTAACTCCCCATTCTTGTGGTTGTACATGATGTGGTCACCCTGGTCGTGTGTTCATATAGGAACACAGAGAGTGAGGTCCAGTTCATCCACTGTCTTTCCCATTCCCACCCCCTCTCTGTCCCCCACTCCTCCTGTCCAGTCCGGGGAACCCCCCTCCCCCTGTGAGTCAGCATCTGCGTATCAGAGAGAACATCCGGCCTTTGTTTTTTTGGGATGGGCATGAGAGCCTCCAGACTTGGCATGACAGTCTCCAGTTCCAACCATTTACCTGCCCATGCCCTCGCCTCATTCTTCTTGAAGGTTGAGTAATATTCCATGTGTATATGTGCCACATGGTCTTTGTCCTTTCATCTTGCAGGGCTCCTAGGTGGGTTCCATAGTCTGGCTGTAGTGAATGGAGCTGCTGTAAACATTTCGTGGCTGTGTCACTGCAGTGTGCTCATTAGTAAGACCTCCGGGCCAGGGTGCGATTTTACTTGGGGACCAGGAAACTGAAGCAGGCAGTCCCCCACCGTGTAGGCGAGAAAGCGCGGGGGCAACCCGTGAAGGACAGCGCCTCCCAGGGCAGACAGGCCCGTCCTGGGCTCAGGGTCCTCTGCCCGCACCTCCCAGTCAGTGGTAGCTCTTCATGCTCTCGGGGCCAGGAGTGGTGTGTGGAATTACCAGTGGAAAAGTCCCATGACCCAAGACATAGAATGAAGTGAGCACACACACGCGCGCGCGCACACACACACACACACACACACACACAGGAGAGCAGCTACAAGGAATCCAAATGGCCCACGGGCCAGCCATGCCGACATCCTGGTTGACCTTGCCCCCATCCCGAGACATCACCATGGGGACTGGCTGGGGGGACGGGGCCCGTCTCGTCTCTCACAACAGCACATACTGCTGTGACCTCCAGGTCAAGCGTCTTAAGGCAGAACCCCCTCACAGAGCTGAGCCTCCGTCCAGGGCAGGTGGGAGGGCCCGAGGTGGACCAGCGGGAGGCACAGGGCCCCTTGAGTGCAATGGCCGACGGTGCCCAGCCCTGGGCAGGCCGCCACCCCCGTGCAGTGCTGTCGGCTCACCCACACGCTGGCGTTACTTAGCAGCCTCCAGCATGTCTCAGAACTGAGGGGGAGGAGGCGTGGGTTGCCATGGAGACGTCATCTTTGAACCTGCAGAGTTTGCTCAGACACACCCACTGTGGGGTCGAATGGGGGCCCTGAGGTCGGCAGCCTCAGGAGACGAATCCTGAGGACCCGGCTCTTCTTCCCCAGGTGGAAGGAAGGGCCGTCCCTCTTCCCCCAGAGGTGGCCCACTCACGGCCCAGGCACAGGCCATCACAGAGGGACGCAGCCCTGGCTATGTCCCCCATGAGCACCCGTGGGCCTGGCAGAGGGCCAGGGAGTGGAGGGAGGAGGCGGCCCTCGTCACTGGGGTGCAAGGCTGAGTTCAGAAGAACAGCAATGTGGTGCAGGAGAGGGGCCCACCTTGGAGTGGCAGGTGCCCCTCTTCCCAGTCACCTTCATGCCCAACTCCTCCTGGGCCACAGCCTGTGGCTGAGAGGACAGCTCTGGTTGGCAGTTGCTGGGCAAGTACCTGCCCAGTGCTGGATGCTGGCCAGGACCTCTTAAGTGCTCCTTACTATTATTTCTCCCCTTTCACCGTGGGGAAGCTGAGGCTCAGGAGGTTAAGTGACTTGCCCAGGGTCACACAGATGGGGCATGGTGTTGAGTCCGAGTCCCTCTCCCACCTGCCGTGCCACCTTCCCACACTGAGCGTGGCCACCTGGAAACCTCAGTGCCACCTTGAGCCATCCCTCCCCGCCCGTAAGGCTTGTGTCTGATGAGGGCAGAGTGGACCACAGGTGGCCCAGGACTCACGTCGGCACGGCCGTCCTGCTCGGCTGCCCACTGGCTCTTCTGCTGTAGCCCACTTAAAGCAGAAGCAGAGTTGGAACAAGTGGCCCTGGGAGCGGCTCCCGGAATGACGGTCCCACTCCATCCACACTGAATTCCCGTGCCACCAACAGCCCGGTGCACAGAGGGGAGGACACACCACTGGACTTCCTCACAGCTTGCCCAGGAAGGGGGCTCTGTGCAGTGGGTGGCCTTCGTGGTCATCTTACAGGAATGCCCTGCTAGAACCCAGCGGACCTTCCTGGGGACGCTCCCAGGGAGGCACTGCTGCTTGGCGTGGGCCCCTTGTGAAGGTAGTCGCATCCTGGGATCCTGGGGGCCCCGCCCACCCTGACCGCCATCTCTCTGCAGGGATGGGCTGCCCTACTGCGAGACCGACTACCACGCCAAGTTCGGCATCCGCTGCGACACCTGTGAGAAGTACATCACGGGGCGCGTGCTGGAGGTAAGCAGCGGCCCCGGCCAGGGCTGGGCTTCGGGCCCGTCCACCCCACCCAGCTCTCCATGAGCCCTGACCTCCACACCCGGCTCCACTCCCACCTGCCGCAGGCCTCCTGGGGAGCCTCGTGGGTGCCACTTCCCAGGGCCCAGGGCCCACTGGGGAGGCCTGGAGCTCTCCTGGCCCAGCCTTCCTGTCCAGCATGGGACTCAGGTGAGGGCAGCGAGACTGAGCCCTGAAGACAGGTGTGGTGCCCCTCCCTTCAGCAGGACTATGTCCCCGCAGGAGGCAGAGTGGCCACGGGCAGGCAGCCTGCATGGTGACTGCAGGAGGGGACGCTCCCAGGCCTGGCAGGCTGTGCTTTGATCTGGGTGGTGTGAAAGGCACATGTACAGCCCAGGTTTCCACTCCCCGTCCAGCCAATCACCAGCCCAGCACACCCTGCGGCCCTCCTGGGCTCTGTGCTGCATACTGGTAGGAGGGTGGACTCTCCAGCCCATGGTGGTCAGTGGCCCCTGGAATGACCAGCTCAGGGAAGAAGAAGGGGCTGGGCAAGGCCAGGGGCTGTGGGAGCCCTCATGAGAAGCACAGGGGCAGCCCTGGGGTTCCAGCGAGAGCAGGGCAGAGGATGAGCTGGGGCTGGCGTGGGGCTGCAGGGAGCAGGTGACCGGGAGCCCGCCCTGCAGAGCTGAGCCGCTTCCTCCCCGGCCTCTCCACCAGTGCCCTGTTCCTGCTGGGCTCTGGGCTCCAGGGCATGAGGCAGGACCACCCAGGGGCTTCAGCTACCTTCATTCCAGCTGCTCCTTCCTCCAGCCCTCCCTCACCCAGGGGCACTGGACACCACCCACCTGGGAACAGCCCACCACACAGAGGTCTCCCTCTGCTGAGTGGACCCAGGAGGATTTAGGATTCGCCCTTCCATAGGAGAAGGTTTTCTAAAGCCAAGGACAGCATGAAGCACAGAAAATGTCACCACAACGTGTCCCAGCCCAGGTCTCTGGTTCCCTTCCTCGTGTTTTCTTTCTGTGATTCGGTTGACATCAAGCCGTCACTGCAATATTATGTCATGGTGATTTCCAACTCAGAGTACCCGTTACCACATGTCCGTGTGGCTAGAACGTGATCTGGAGCGTTTGTCTGGTGTTCCGGACCTCGGGCAGCTTTGTTGAGATGTGACGCCCCCTGAGGTGTGCGGCTCAGGGTGTCCAGCTCGGCACAGGCACGTTCGGGGTGGCCAGGCCCATTTTGGATGCTCTCATCACCTTGAAAAAAGCCCCATAGGCTTCGGCTGTCCTTCCCTGTGCCGCCAGCCCTCGGTGACCACTAGTCCCCTGCGCCCACGGGCTCCCCTGTTGACCACATTCCATGCGGATGGCCTCGAGATCTTCCGTGACTGGCTCCCGTCCCACCGTGTAATGCTGACAACCCCCTCGCAGGACACATGTTTTAACACCACGCGGCACCGTACCTGCCACGCGGCTGCCCCAGGGCTTGCCAGGCTCCTGACTGTGGTCCACAGGGGCGCCCTCCAGTCCCACTGCAAATACAGAGGCTGCAGCTGGACTTGTTTTCTGTTATAAGGTTCTGTTTGCATTTCCGATTTTCCTTCAGAGGAATTCACAGAAATGTAGAAGCTAGGTCGAACCTGTGAGTTGGAAAGTTCTGGAAAGCAATTGCAAATTGTGTCAAAAGTGCCTGGCTTTCAACTCCTGGGGGCCAAGTGTCCCTTGTCACTTTGAGTTGTGCGATGTTCTAGCATTTCAACCATCCTTCGTACACTGGGTCTGCTGGGGTTTCGGGGTCTCCCTGCTATCTCCTGGGAGTGCTTCTTATGGTGAGACTGCCATTTTGTCTGCCCTGGGTTCCGGAAGTGTCTTCCTGGGCAGCAATCATAGCCAATATTCCTGCCCTCCAGATGTGGACAGATGACCCATCCTGTCTCCTCCCCCAAGGACCCCTCCTGTGCCGGGTCCTGCACCTCCCAGTTCCCTGGGGCCTTACCCTCCCATCCTCCTCCCCTGCCCACCCGAGGCTCCTGGTCCCTGTGGCTTTCAGGTGGCTGCAGTGTCTCCCATTGAAAGCCACACCCCGCTGGGCAGCCTGGCCTGCAGTTCCTTCCTCCCTTCACAGCTGCCTGGAGACCTCCCGCACCAGCCTTGTCGCTCCCCTTCTCTGAGGACCTCGGGCCTTCCCCTCCCTCCTCTCAAGTGGCCTGGGCACTGGGCACCTCCAGGCTCACCTGGCTGACCCTCTCTGAAATGCAGAGGCCCTGGAGCTCAGCCAGCTGTGGGAATCCCCCACGCGTGCCAGGCCATGAGCAGGAGGCAGAGCTGGACGTGAGCCCGGCCACCTCCCCACCACATGGCCTCTGCCCATGCACGGACTTAATCCTGTCTCCAGCTTGTGACACCTCGTGCACCCTGGGCTCGCTTGTTGCTCCAGGTCCAGGAGCCCGACAGCAGGAGCCCAGCTCCCTGACATCGGGCAGCAGCCCTGCCCCAGACAGGGTCAGGCCCTGGCAGCCCCCCTGTCTGCCCCGCCTCCCCCAGCAGCACTGCCCCTGAGCTGGCTATAGTCAGGAGCCGGGGCATCTTCTGTGCAGTGGCCCAGCTCCCTGTGCTCTATGGTGACAGATGGGGAGGGACCTTGACCTCAGGCCACCAGCAGGCCCCTCAGGGTGGACTGAAGTACTCCTGGGCCACATGTGGGATCTGGGCTCTGGTGTCCCGGGGGGCCCTCTGGGTTTTCTGACCCTGTGCTGCCAGGCCTGGGCTCCTCCTTGTCAGCAGTGGAGGGTGAGGGGCCCCGGGAGGACCTGCTTTGTTCTTGCCTCTGCTGGGGGAGCCGCAGGCTCTGCAGAGCTCCGAGCATCCTCCTCGGCGGTGCGAGGCGGGAGCTGCAGGCGGAGACAAGCTGGGCTCCGCAGAAAGGAGCCGCCACCGGGCTGGCACCCAGCTGGTGACAGCGGGCTTTTGCAGAGCAGCAGGAGCAAGTGACAGATCTGGAAAAAAATAAGAGTTGGGAGGATGGGGGAGGGGTGAGGGCTCCGCACTGGCCGCGGGATTGGGCTGAGGTGCCAGGACACCGTGCAGGTAGGAGACCTGGCCAGGCACCTGGAGGGGTGGAGGGACGGAGGGGCCTCACAGGAGCCATGCTGGGCAGTGGGGTGAGCTCATGGGTCGGCTCCATTGGGCCCAAGGCCCCTGGGGACACTTGTTACCCCCCTGTGCCACCTAAGAGGCTTGTGGGTGCCCCTGGCCGTCCTGTCCTTGGAGTGAGCAGGAGAGCATCCCGGCTCCCCCAGCAACAGGAGTCCTCGCTGGGCTGCGTGTGGTGGGCACAGTGCCATCCTGGGCGCCGAGTGCCAGCAGCCGGCCGTGAAATGTGCATCTGGTGGTTCCCCCCCCCCAGCCTCCTCGCTTCCTCCTGAGTATGGAGACTCCTCATCCTGCATCTCTGGGTTCCGTCTGAAGGAGGCTGCTCCACACTGGGGTCATCTGGGGTCTGGAGGGGCTGGTATCTGCACCCCTCCTTCTTGGCTAGGATGGACAGCAAGGAGCCCAGGGGCCTGGCCTGAGAGCACAGGTGGGGGGGGGCAGCCCTGGTGCTGGCAGAGGCTGCAGCTGGGTGGCTCCAGGGAGGATAGGCGTTGCCCCCGCAGAGCTGCCTTGGCTGGTGGCGTTGCCGAGACAGCCTGTGGTGACCCTAGGCTGCAGCTGGGTGAGGGCAGAGTGTGGAATGAGGGGAGTCAGCGCTGTGGGGGGCCGGCTCCTTCAGGCAGGTCACCTCTCTGTGCTCAGCACCGCTGGGTGCCCCCAGTGGACGGGGAGGGAGCAGATGGGGGCGGATTCTTCCTCACGGCGCCCTCCCTTGACCCTGGAGCGCCGCGCCCGCCCCTGCTTGCTGGTGCAGCATGGGTACCTGATTCTGTCTCCATGGTGATGACGCCCAGAGCCCGTCCTTCTGGGACCCCTGGTTAATGCCCCCTCCCTGGGCCTCCTGGCTTCTTCCTCCCTCGTCTGGCCTCCCCATTCCTTCCTGCAGACCCTGGCTGGACTCAGCGTCCCTCCCTGGCTGGACTCAGCGTCCCTCCCTGGCTGGGGGCTGGGTCCTTAGGGTGGGTGGCCTCTGCAGAGAGGGGCCACCCAGGCTGCCCCGCCCTGTCAGGCGGCCACTTCCACTCTCTCCAATCCAGGATCACACCTCTGCCACCCCAGGATGCTCATGGCTGGCCTCCTCCTATCTTGTTGGGGGCACTGTCCCTAAGCAGGTGTGACTTATCATTGGCAGAAAACAAGCTATGTCCTTCCGATCGCGGAGAGCTTCCCAAGGACAGCGAGGCAGCTCCCCACGCGCCCACCTTACAGTGGACGTCTAACTAAAGACACGCCCAGGAGGAACCTGCTTATCAGCCCAGAAACAAATCACGCCTGCAAATGCCACCACCCAGGCCGCTTAGCACTGGAAGGGATCCTTTCAAATTTTGCACACACAGACACAGAGACACACAGACACACAGACGCACAGACACAACACAGAGACAGACATACAGACACAGAGACACACAGACACACAGACACAACACAGAGACAGACACAGAGACACACAGACACACAGACACAACACAGAGACAGACACACAGACACACAGATACAACACACAGTCACACAGACACACAGACACACAGATACAACACACAGTCACACAGACACACAGACGCAACACATACAGACACACAGACACAACACACAGACACACAGACACAACACACACAGACACACACATACAACACACAGTCACACAGACACACAGACACAACACACACAGACACAACACACACCGACACACAGATACAACACACACCGACACACAGACACACAGATACAACACACACAGACACAACACACAGAGACACACAGACACAGAGACACAACACACAGAGACATACAGACACACAGACACAACACACAGACACAGAGACACACTGACACATACGTAGGCACACAGACAGCAGACCTAGACATGCACACAGAGACACACAGACACACAGACACAACACAGGCACACAGACACAGAGACACACAGGCACACAGACAGACACACAGACACAACACAGACAGCAGACCTGGACACACACACACAGAGACACAGGGACACAGGGACACACAGACACAACACAGACAGACAGACACACAGACACAACACACAGGCACACAGACAGCAGACCTAGACACAGGGACACACAGAGACACAGGTGCACAGCAGGCACAGATGGGCACGCACAGGCACACAGCACATGCAGTGGACACAGCCCACACGAGCACTCCTCCTGGACTTCCTCCTGGTGCCACTTCATGCCTGACCTGTGGTGCAGCGAGGCCCCAGGCCCCTGACAGACCATTCACGGCTGTGTCCCTGGCCATGTGTTTGAGGGATGTCAGGGCACAGGCTGCAGACCTTGGGGTGGCACGTGTGGACACTGCCCGTGGCCTGGGTTTCTCAGCTCTTCCCAAGGCACTCCATTAGCACCCTTTGTCCTTAGGGACTGTGTACGAGTGACCGGTGGCCCTGCATCCTCTGTTCCAAGCACCTTCAGTGGACATCTCTCCTGGGCATGGCGCTGGCCTGTGGCTCAGTAGACGATGAGTGGACATGGCCAGCTTCCCAGAGCCTCTGTCCTGGATGGAGTGAGGCAGGGAGAAAGGCGGGAAGGGTCCAGCTGATGGCCATGCATGGTCCTGGCGATGCTCTGGCGAGCCGAGCCACAGGGGTGGGGCTGCAAGGGGAAGCTCACAGGGTGACGGAGGGTCCCGGAGGGGTGCAGCCCCTCCCAGGGCTTGCGGGACACAGCAGGAGTCAGGCTCTTTTTTGGGACAGTTGCTCCCACAGGGTCTCAGGGTGAAGAACCCTGTGGGGCTGGGCACAGTGGCACTCGCCTGTAGTCCCTGTGACTTGGGAGGCCGAGGCAGGGAGATGGAAGTTCAAGGCCATCCTCAGCAACTTGGCAACCAAGCAACGTAGTGAGACCTTAAAGGCTGGAGATATGGCCAGGGTAACGCAGCCCTGGGCTCAACTCCCAGCACCAACCAAAGAGCCCTCGGGGGTTTTGAGCCACCTGCCACCAAATGCTCTTAGGTGGAGTGACCTGTGAGCGAATCTTGGTTTTCTTCTCCGTGAGTCTCACCCTCCCTCTGCACCGTGGCAATGGGCTCTTTCAAAGTCTGAATTCAGTTCTGGAAATTCAAAAAGGAATCTGAAGCCTTGAACCTGAGGCCAGCGCCTGGTGGGCGGACACTGGAGCTCCCCACCCTGGACCCTACAGGACCCCTGTGAGGACGCAGGGGCAGCAGCAGGCATGGTGGGCAAGGCGTGGAAGGGCCCTTGTCGGGTTCTGTGTCTGGCTGAGCAGGGAGGAGGGGCTGCTCTGGTGAGCCTCGGGAGGCTGGCCTGTCCTCCCGGTGGCTAGGAAGAGGGAGTCCCTGGCTCCTCCTGCAGAGGAGGGGAGATGGGGTCTGTGCGCTGGCTGCCTGGTCCTGTGCTGCTGGCTGCTCTGTGTGACATGGGCACCTGACAGCCCTCACCTTGACCTACACTATGGGAACAGTGGCTCTCTGCCCCCGGGGTCAGAACCCCTCTCACGTGGCCATCTGTGGCAGGCTGCTCCCCCTCGGGGGTCCCACGGCCCATCCGTCTGCAGCACGGGTCAGTGCTGCGTCCCTCCTGCCGCTGTGCCATCTCCCACGGGTGGGCACGCCTCGAGTCCCCCCCACGGGTGTTCCAGGGCTGGACCCTTCTGCTACCTGAGTCACACTGCGGTGGACATCTGTCATGTCTTCCGTCTCCCTCCTCTTCACTTTCCCTCAGGGCCAGGGAGTAGATTTCTGGTCCCTGTGATGAAGCCGCGGGTGGCCGTGTGGTGGCCGCCAGGGCCTGCCGTGTTAGCTGCACCACCTCACCCTGCCGCGGTGCACTTTCCCCACACCTCATCACCCTCAAGCTGTCCCTGCCTGCGGTCACTCCTGCAGCCTCCCGGTGTTGGACCTGCATTCCTAATGGCGGTGATGCCGGGCCCCCGTCCAGGCGCCTGTTGATATCTCAGTCTCTGTTTGGGGACGTGCCTTCCTCAGTTGGGTTGTCTTCTTGTTGAGTGGCAGTGATACGGTATCGTGGACACTGTGCCCTTATCAGGTTATGATTTGCAAATATTTTATCCTAAAATTTGTCTTTTCACTGTTCTGCTAATGTCCTCCAATGAACAAGAGTTTTGGATCTCGTTGGATTCTAATTCATTGGGTTTCTTTTTGCTCATGCTTCTGGTGTCAAGCCTGGGAACCCATTGCCAGACGGGGCTCCTGTGGCCTGGCCTGTGCTCGCCCAATGGTTTGGCCCATGAGCTCTTCTGTGAGCTCTTTGAGCCACTTGGTGACGCTCATGGCGTGTGACTTGCACACAAGGAGAACCCGCTCAAATGGGAAGCGTGCAGCTTGATAAATGTTTGAAAACTGGAGACATCCATGTCACCAGGAGCCAGACACAGACAGAGAACATGACAAGCCCTAGATGTCCATGGGCCCCTGTCCGGTCCCTTCCCCCAAAGCAGTCCCATCCGACTCTGACAGTGTGGATCAGTTTGGGCCTGGCTTTGGCGGTGGCAGAACAGGGTCTGTCCTTGTCTGTGTCATCTTCCGTGTGTGCCTCCATGATGTCTGCCCGGGCGAGAGGCGGCGTGCCTCTGAGGCTGGACCTACACCCCGGGGTTAAGGGCCTCCAGTCTGGGGATCGAGTGCCCGTGGGCACGGCTTGCGTGCGTGTGCTCAGGGGCGGTGGCTCTGATCCCACCTCCCGCCTGCCTGTCTGTGACCTTGCTTGAGCCCCTCCAGTGCGCAGTGTCTCCTGTGGAAAGGGGCTGATGAGGCATCTCACGGGCACATCAGGGCTAGAACAATCCAGAACATGACCTGCTTCCACAGGCCTCGCCGGCTGTCGCGACGTGGCCTCTGCGGCTGAGAAGCGTCCAGCCATGCGGGCCTCTGCCCTGGGGGACGCACCCCCCACCTCGAACAGCTGTCCCAGAAGTTCTGTGGCAAAAGCCATGGGGGCCCCTGGATGGGGTGGATGCAAGGAAGGCCAGAGGCCACAGACTGTGCAGGAAGGGGGGGCTTTCCATCTGAGCTCCGCGTCATCAGTGGTGACACCAGTCGACAGCAGTCAACTTCTGCTTCTGAAACGCAGAGCGGTTTCCCTCTCACATTCATCCTGGGAAGTGGGCACCTCTGACCACTAACCGTGTGAGCCACTGAGACCTCCTGATCACCCTCTGGCCAAGCACTGTGGTGCAGCCTTCTGACCAGAAGAGCAGGCCACTGGTGATCTCAGAGGCCTCGGTGCCCTGTCGGAGGCTCACCGTCTGTAGGGTGATGGCGAGCAGCGTGAACCGGGTGGGAGGGACCAAGTCAGGGACACCTTCAGGGAGGGCTTTCAAGGAAGAGGCATGGGAACGAGGAGAGAACGTTCCAGGCAGCAGCTGGGGGAGCAAGAAGGACAGCGTGCGCAGAGGCCTGGGGATGGACGGCCAGCAGGATGAGGGTGGGGCCCTCATGGTGCCTGGAAAGGGTCCTTTGCCCAAAGCCCCGAGTGGGCCTCGCTGGTTGGCCACACTGGGCCCCACACAGGGGGATGACCTGGGCTCCTCTCCAGTTCGCGGGGAGAGGCCCGGGTCAGGGAGGGAGGGGAGAGGCTGGAAGTGCCCTCAGTCGCTCTTGCAGGACAGAGACATCATAGGTTCACATTTGGGTGGTAGGCACCAGCCGCTTCCCATTTCAGGTAAGAATGGAGCTTGGGGACGTCCCTCCACCCTCAGCAACTGGCTGGCCCGCCTCGCCTGAGGCCAGCACATGGTCACCACAAGTGACAGTGAACATAATATTTTGGTGTGATTCATGCAGAAATAAGCCAGATCTCATTGTGCTCGTGTGGTCTGTTCAGGTTGTTTCAGTATTGACATTTATAATTGGGTTTAATGGATTTTAGGGATTATAAAAATAGAAATTGCTAATTGAGTAAGTTGAGGAATCAGAGCCTCGAGAAGAACATCACCAACATCACCGCTCATCATCTCTCACCCTGGCCTCCCCCGGGGGCGCGCTGCCTGCTCGCTCCTGCCCTCTTCCTTCATCCATCTCCCATGCCCCTCCTGTGCCCCTCCTGTGCCCCTCCATGTCCTGAGAGGCAGAGGATCAGTGGCCCAGCCTCTCTTGAGCCCGACCCCTCCACAGCCCAGCCCAGGGGTGCCCTGCCTCCACGCAGGACCCGGTAGCCTGGGGAGCTGCTGGATGAGGCTGTGCGGGGCTCTGGTCACGGTGCTTGTCCAGGATCCCTGAGGACCTCAGTGCAGGGCGTGCAGTTCCTCCACCCAGTGCCGTGGCCCAGCAGGGGTCCTGCAGCAGAAACCTGTGTGTGCTCTCCTGCAGGCCGGGCAGAAGCACTACCACCCCTCGTGCGCGCTCTGCGTCAGGTGCGGCCAGATGTTTGCGGAAGGCGAGGAGATGTATCTTCAAGGTAATGACTCAGACACGCAGTTCGGGCCCCAGGGTCAGAGGCTACCCTTGGTGGGGTCCATGCCACGGGCTGGGCGCCAGCTGGGCTGGCCGTGGGTGGAGGGCCCAGGCGAGGGCTGGAGGCGGAGCTGGCGGTAGCTGCTCTCCAGCGTTCGGCCACCGAAGCGTGCCCGTGGAGGCTGTGTGTCGGACAGACCTCCCTTTCTGAGGCGACCATGGGGTGATGTCACACAGGACAGCCTCGTCCCCGGCAGTGCCTGTTGTTCCCTGTGTCTGTGCCCCAGGGCCCTGAAAGGGGTCCTGTGCTCCTCTGCAGGAGGCCCCACAGTCAATGCTGCTCCCAGACAACGGGGCTGGACTGGTGCCAACACCGCGGTGCTGGGCAGCAGCTCAGGGGCACGAGCTTGCATCAAGAGCCACCCAGTTCTGGGGAACAAGGACGCTGTCATGACTCTGGTCTTGGCTGGCACGGGACCTCCACAGAGGGACCTGCAGGGAGGCTGAGCCTGTCGGCTCTCTGGCACCCTGGGCCTCCCACACTGCACAGTGGAGACTGGATCCAGTTGGTGGCTTTGGAGCTCTGCTCTCTGACCATGGGACCCTGCAGCAGAAGCCCGGTGGCCCTGTGCCTGGTGGTCCTGTTTGGCCTCCCTGCATGTCAGATCAAGGTTCAGTTTGACAGAGAATCATGCTGTCATCGGAGCCCTGGCGTGTGGGTCTGCTGTCCCCAGGGTCTCCAGGCCACCTCAATAGCTCTCTCCCAGTAAACAGGGGGTCAGGGGGTTGGCCCTCGCGGGTGACCCAGGAGCCTGGGCTGAAACCTGACCTAGACACCACCTCTCCCACCATGTTGGCGAGACCCCAGGGCGGCCACCCCTTCATCCCCTGTGGGGTGGAAAGTGGAAAGTTGCTCCCAGATCTCATGAGCCCCCAACGTGTCCTCACCTGGGACCAGGGCTCCGCACGCTGACTCGGGAGCAGGGCCCCAAGCCCCACACCATGGTCGAGCAAGGCAGCCCCGGGGAGAATGTGTGAAGAAGGCCGCCTGCCCTTACTGCAGACTGTCACCGGCCTCCATGGCACCTCTGGTGACGTTTCCTCACGGGGGCATGTTCAGGCCACGGTTAGGCGGGAGCCGCGGGACGGGCTGGGTACAGCGTGGGTCAGAGCTTGCCTGCATGCACAGGCCCTGGGTCCATCCCTGGGAGAATGCACGTGCTCTGAGCCCTGGGCTGCCGCAGGCCTGTGTCCTGGAAGCTGGCCAGCAATTAGACATTTTCAGTTTCTAATAATTTTGGTAAGGAGCATCGAGTACTTCTGTAAGTGTAAAAACGGTCGGAGACATGCGCACCGCGACCCACCTCCCTTTAGAGCTCCCCAGGGAGGCTGAGGGTGCCCAGGAGGCACACCCACTCCCTGGGCTCCTCCACGCACCCTGGGGAGCTCTGTAGCAGGAGGTGGATGGAGTCCCCTCATCCCACACTGCTATGTAAGCCCCTCCTTTGGGCCAGGCCCTTGTGGCCTGCACATGGCCACTGCTGCAGGGACAGTGAGTGAGAGGCGGGACCACAGCAGCCAGCAGAGGGCACTTGGGAGGGGCGGGGGAGCATGGATTGGGCTGAGGCTCCAGGAGCCCAGAGGAGAACCCAGTGTCCAGCTCTAGAAGGAGGGCCCCTACGTCCAGTCCCACCCTGTGGGCCTGGCTAACCTCGCGTATGTAGTCCTCTAGGCCCTGCTCACTGTCACCTCTGCCCAGTATTGAGTCCACCCAGAGAGCTGCCGGGTGGCAGCAGCACGTCCTTGCAGCCTTGGTTTTGGGGAGGTCGGGTTGCCCTGGACAAGAGCAGAGGGCCAGGACGTGGGGCGCTGGGCCACCCTGTTGTGGGGATGGCGTGGCAGCTGGTGTGGTGCCGGCAGAGCCACCGTGAGGAACCCAGGGCCTGAGGGTCTGCCCACTGGGTCAGCTGAGGAGCACCCGCGTGCCCTTCTTGGGTCCTGCTTCTGAGCACGAGGCCATGCCAAAGGCCCGTGTCCGCTGGGGCCTCCCGTGGGGGCGCTCAGTACACAGTGGCACCTCTGCTCCTTGTTTCTGCCTCCACCCAAACTGGGCTCTGAGCCTCCAGGGGCAGAGGCCCAGCACCAACCAGGGCAGAGGGTGGCCACTTGGGGGTGGCGAGCAGACGTCCCCTCGGGAGGCGGCCCCCCTCTAACTGCTTGCTCCTGGGAATTTGCCGGCAGGTTCCTCCATCTGGCACCCGGCGTGTCGGCAGGCAGCCAGAACTGAAGACAAGAGCAAGGTTGGTGGGTCCCCGTCTCTGATGCCACCCCCATCAGGGCACGGTCTCCGTGCATTCGGGAGGGCGCTGGCCAGTTCCTGCCGACTCATTGGCCAGTGCCCCAGGCCTCAGGGTGGGCAGCCAGGCCTGAAAGGTGCCAAGGGCGGGAGGGGTGAGCAGGTGTCCCGGGAGAGCCTTCATGCAGGTCCGGCAAGGGCCTTGAGGGGTCTTTGTACTGGCCCTGCTGACCTCCTCACTCATCCATGAAAGTCGGGGGATGACTGCACAGTGGGGGTCCCCAAGGTCACCCTTGACCCTGACACCAACTGCAAACGTAGGGCTGCCCCCACGTCTGATGGTTTAGTGGAAGGGCTCCCAGCCCTCACCAAGAGCTCGGCTGCTCCTGGTCACCACCCAGCACAGGGAAGGACAGGGGTGAAACCAGCCAAAGAGGGAGACGCACCAGCAGAGTCCAGGGGGCTCCTGGCACAGAGCCCCCACTGGCCCTCTCCCCACCAAGTCAGGACACCTCCCCCGCCCCCCCCCCCGCACCATGCTGGACCCCCCAAGACTTTCCTGGGGCTGTGACACAGGTGTGATGGGTTGATTCATGGCCCCTGTGCCAGGTCAGCTGATGTCACGGGACCCTGGCTCCCACCACACCCCAGTCACGTGGCTGGTCTTTCTGACGTGGCCACCCCCCACCCTAAGCCAGTCAGGCACGGTCAGTCTCTCCATGAACAAAGGTGCTCCTATCAAGTAGGGCAAAGATGACCTTCAGAAACCAAGGGCACAGGCTAAGGGTCTCTCTGGGCCGGGCCAGATTCTTACCTGTACAGTGCCTACTGTGCGCCAGGCACGGGGTGCAGCTTGGAGCGAGTGGGACCTCGCCCTGCTGGAGCTGAGGTAGCTAGGAGGGCAGGATGGGCACCCTGCAGAGGGCAGACAAGGGCTGGTGTGGCCCAGCACTGGGGAAGCCACGGAGGTCACGAGCAAGGACCACAGGGGAGCCCTCTAGACAGCTGCCCGGGAGGCCTCCAGACCAAACGGCTCAGGCTGAGCACTGGAACAGGAGCCCCTGGGCCAGAGGAGGGTGGGTGGGGCCAGCAGTTAAGACCCGAGGCAGGCCTGGGTCAGGCAGTTCAAGGCACTGCCCAGAGGCTGGTGATGCCTCGAGGAGGAGGAGCTCTGCATGCCCCAACCAGGCTGCTACGCCGCGGCCCTTCCTGCACCCTGCCCTTTCTGCCTCTGCACCTTTGCAGAGGCTTTCCCCTGACGGAGGGTCCTTTCCGCCCCTTGCAGCCCAGCCAACTCCTACTTTGGGCTTGAAAGGCCACCTTGGGAGTCACTCACCAAAGACTTTGCTGACCCCACGTCCTCGTCACCAGCCCCCACTCCACACACACGTGGGCTCTGCCCGCTCCATTCCCCTGGGCCCAGAGTAGGCCCCTTCCCTGTCCTGGATGTGGCCAAGCCCCAGTGAGGACCTGCTGACTAAGCATGGAACCAGAGAGTGGGCAAAGGCCCCCGGAGGCAGGGAGGAGGGCCAGCCAGGTGCCCCAAGGGCCCAGCCTGTCTGGCCAGTGGCGTGTGGCCCACAGCTCAGGCCACATGTTGGTGCAGCCTCAGGAGCACAGCCTCCCTGGGCATTTGGTCATGTGATCATCAGCACCTAGCCCCAAGTATCCTCTGCGTGGGTTTGGGAATTGGTTGCCTGGAACCCAGGAATGCTAAGATGCATGGGCTCCCTGTCTTTGGGGGCCCCATGTCCAGTGAGGGGACAACGTGAGACCGGCTGCTCTGTGGTACAGAAGAGCCCAACCCAGCTGGGCAGGAGACAGAGCTGGCCTCCTGGGGCTGAGCCTCCATGCTCAGCCAGTCCTGGGCTCTGGGTCCTAAGTCAGAGCAGCAGGTGCCATGCAGGGACCGAGGAAGGCGAGGGGCCATGGCAGGGCCGGACCTCTGAGCTCACGGAGAAGCTGGAGCTGAGTGGCCCATCAGAGTGAGCCACAGGGAGGCTCTGCCTAGACAGCTCCAGCTCTGGTCAGGGCTGGTGACTTCAGAAGAGGACCTGGCCAGCCAGGCTGGCCCCACTGGCCGTGACCGCCGTGTGGCACCTCTTCTTCTCCTCTGGAAATCCAAGCAGTGTCCCTGGTGTGGGCTCTGAGTTGCTTACTGTGAGTGGAAGCCCGGGAGGTGGTCAGAGACTGGGGGCCACTGAGCAAGGCAGACAGGCTTGAGCAAGAAGGTCCCCCAGAAAGCAGGTCAGCAAGAGCTGCGGAGGAAACCCGGGTGCCAAAACGCAGCCTCTTCCACAGTGAGCTCGCCCTGCGCCTCGGCCCCGCCTGGTCGTGGGGTCAGAGTCAGTGAGACTCCTGCGTGTCCTTACGGAGACTCTCCAGTCACAGCCGTGGGACGGCTGCATTCCCAGGTCTTGGAGCTGGTGAGCTCTAACCTGTCCACCTCTCTGGGTCTGAACGAGGCGCTGTCACTTGGCCCTGGAGAATGCACGATGCTGAATCTCACTGTGAAGTTCCACACGGCAGATGGGAGTGGGGAGGGGAAATCAGAATGGCTCTGCCTTCTCACTCTGGGGACAGTAGCCTCACTCCACACCTAAGTGCCCTGGCTGACCGTGAAGCAGGACCTGCCCGCTGCCCTCTGCCCACTGTGCAGAGTAGGGAGCTGGGTGCAGAGAGGGGTCACATGCCGCGACCCATGCTCAGGCTGGAGTGACGTCTGCACCTGGTCCTGCAGGGCTTGCTGAGCGGGGCAGGGATGTCTTACCTTGTGCCAGTCTGTGGTCAAGGAAGAGCTCCTGTTGGGGCCTCCTCTTGAGCCCAGCCTGCAGGGAGCAGTGAGGTCCAGCTGCACCTCAACTCAGGACTCACAGGAGCTAAGCCTCAGAGGTGGGAAGCCCCTGCTGGGGGTCTCCGTTCTGTAGAGAAGCTGACTCAAGGTGTTTCCCAAGCAGGAAATTGATGCAGACATTTGGGGCCAGTACAGGACGCAGCCCCACCACAGGGGCCGCGGGAAGAGCAGCCTGAGTTATGGTCTGGAAATGGGGTTGTTTTGCCCTGCGAGCAGCGGAGGGGTCTTTTGAGGTGCTGGAGTGGCCGAGGTCTTGGGCCACTTGAGCTCTGAAGCCTGTGGTCTGAGGGTCAGGCAGGCCCTGAGTCCCTGGTGTGCAGCAAGAGAGGGCAGGGCTCCAGGAGGGCCCAGCATGGTCCTCACAGGTGGCTGAGGAGCACGCCGAGGGGACGCGGTGGGCGCTGCGCCTGAGCCTCATGCCTGCCCTCCTCTCTCCCT
This sequence comes from Spermophilus citellus, assembly GCF_964194105.1. Lineage (NCBI taxonomy): Eukaryota > Metazoa > Chordata > Mammalia > Rodentia > Sciuridae > Spermophilus > Spermophilus citellus. The sequence goes on from NC_138189.1 coordinate 3,439,805, forward strand.
CTAGATGCAGAGCCCTATCTGCAGCCAGGCCCGCCCGGGCACCGCGCCTCGTGCCCTGCAGGTTTGTGCCTGCGCTGCCGTGTGTGGCTGTGCCCGGTCCTGGTGTCCACCTGTCCTGGCTGGTGTCGTGCTGAGTGCAGGAGCTGTGCCGGGGTCTGGGGCTCGCCCTGCGCACTCCCAGGGCTCCCTATTAGGGCCCTGCGCTGGGCGCTGGACCACAGGGAGCCCCCGTCCTGCAGCTCTGAGGCTGCGTCCGAGGTCAGGGCCGGGCGGGGCGGGCTCCTCTCTCCTGGGCAGTGGTCAGCACCCCCATGTCCTCACATGTCTTCCTCTGTGTGCATCTGTGTCATGATCTTCTCCTGAGGACACCAGGCAGACTGGATGAGGGCCACCCTGTGACCCTCACCTGAAGTCCCTCTGAAAGACCGTGTCTCCACATAGCCACCCTCAGAGGCCTTCGGGGCTAGAGCCTCAACATGGAGTCTTGGGGGACCCAATTCAGTCCCTAACACAGGGCACTGCGGGCAGATGGGCACAGGACTGGACAGACCATCAGGGAGGGTCAGGAACAGACCTGTTAGTACCAGGAGGCAGGAAGAGCCGCAGGCCCCTGGGAGCCTCAGCACAGGACCCAGCTGTGGGGAGAGGGATCCCAGGCTCCTGGCTCCGAGGGGGAGGCCCTGGAGGGAGATGAGTTCCTACCAGGTGGGGTGAGGAGGAGGCGGGGGAAGCCAGGCGGGAGGTGGCCCCGGGGGTGGGACAGATGCCAGCTACAGCCAGAGGGGCACAGGAAGAAGTGGACAGCAGGAAGCCCTTCAGCCCCGGGCAGCAGCAGGTGGGAGGAGGGGCCCAGTGCCACCAGGGGAGGTGGCGCAGGTCTCAGGCACCCAGCAGTTGGAGCCCAGGCACCGAGGGCTTGGTGGCAAGGTGCTTAACACTGAGGGTTAGGAGCAGCTGTCCCTGGTGGTGGCCAGGGATATGGGGTCAGCTAGAGAGCACTGCCAATGATAGAGGCTGCCAATACATCAGGAGGCGTCTTGAGAGGCCACACGCCGACCCTGCCCAGGCGGGACGACCTCTCTACACAGTGGACAGTGGTGAAAGAGGACGCCCTGGCGTGGGCAGAGGGTAGGGCTCAGCTCGCCCTCTCCCCGGGGAGGCTCTGTGCAGGGCAGCCCCTGAGCGCTGCCAGCCACCAGGCCGTGGGCCGCTTTGCCTGTCCCCGTGTGGCCTGCCGTGTTGTCTGGCCGTGGCCCTCCTGTCGCTCGTCCAAGCCTGTGTGTTGGAGAGGACCCTCTGGCCAGGGGAGGCAGAAACTAGAAGCCTGGTGGGCGGCGCTGCTGCAGAGTGGTGGCTGCCCAAGTCCAGCTGGGACCCTGCTCAGCCTCCATCGCTCTCTCCCCAGGACACCAGGACTTCCTCGGAGAGCATCGTCTCCGTGCCCGCCTCCAGCACCTCAGGGTCTCCCAGCCGCGTCATCTACGTAAGTGGGGCCTGGGTGCGGTGGCCCCGGGGTGGCAGAGAGGCCCGTGTTCTGGCTTCTCTCCTGGGCACTCACTCCTGCAGATCTCCTGGGGTCGAGTCCCCCGGATCATACCCCAGCTCTCTGGTGACCAGAAGGCAGAGGGATGTCACCTACAATGGTGTAAACCAGCCCCATGGACAGCGTCAGGGTGTGCCAGGCGGCACGTGGGGAGGGGCAAAAGTGAAACCTGTGAGCGAGAGGTTGACACCACTTGTCACACAGCAAAACTTGTCCCTGAGAGAGCCCCAAGGTGCCACACGGGGGATGGCTTATCAGGGGAAGGAGTCCAGCCCCTTATGCTGCCCTTACCCAGAATGGCAGGTGACAGGGGACCAGTCACTTCTGCAGTGCCCCTGCCGGCCAGGCCAGGACCTAGTTCCCTGCAGTGTGGAGGGTCCAATTGCTCTTCTCTGCATTCTCCCCACCCTTCCTCTCTGCAGTGGGGGGACACAGATTTTCTCCTGCTGTAATTCTTAAGGGTGATAATAATGAACACTCTTTTCCTTGGGTAACTATGGCCTGTCACTGGCCTGAAGGGTGATGACACCATGGTCCTTTGGGGACATCTCCTCTGAGAGTGTCAGGTCATCAAACCTGCTGTGTGACCTTAGGTGAAACAATCTCCTCTCTGAGCCTCTGGCGGTCATCTGTAGGATGAGGAGACTCTGCCCCCACTGTCCAGGGCTCACTGAGGTATTTCACAGGAGGCTCTGGGCATAGATCCTGGCCCAGAAGGAGGACCTAGGGACTGCTCACTGCCAGCGTTGTTAGGAGTCTCCACCAGCTTGCTCCACTGCCATGTCAAGGAACTGGGACTGAGTGTTTGGACCAGGAGGCGGGATATCTCACAGCTCTGGAGGCTGGAGTCCAAAGTGCGGGCAGGCCTCGTTCCTCCTGAGGCCTTTTTCCTGGGCTGGTGGACAGTGCCTTCTTCCCCCTCACGGGGTCATCCCTGTGCCTGTCTGTGTCCTGATGGCCTCTGCTAACAAGGACACCAGGCATACTGGATTAGGGCCACCGCACAGACCTCATCCACATTAAGTACCGCTGTAAGGCCCTGTCCCCAAACAGTGGCATTCAGAGTCCTGGGAGCTGTGACTGCACCACAGGGATTCAGCCCTCAGTGCCACCGTCATCGTCATGAGTAATGCTACTCGTCAGGACTGAGGATGTACATTGGACGATGTTTGCAAAGTGCCTTGCAGGGCCTGGCACGTGGACGGTGCTCCCCAGATGGCACCAAGGGCCTGGCGCATAGCATCTGCTCACTAAATGTGTGCTTAAATAACGGCCCTTGCAAGGGGCTTAGATCATGTAGTGACCACATAACCAGGCAGCGAGTGGTGACAGTAGCCTCCAATGTCCCAACACCGCTTTCAAGGCCACACAGGGCTGGGCTTCAGACCCAGGCTCCCTGATCCGATGTCTGGCCTGTCTCCAGGGACTCCGCTGCTCCGAGCTGAAACCACCATCGCGGTCCTTTCTTCTCTCCCAGGTAGTCGCTAGCACGACCAAGCTCTAAGACCCCCGGCCCAGGGAACCCGGCTGGGATGGGGCTGGGCTGTGACCGTGTCCTCTAGGGACTTCCAGTCCACTGAGCACTTGGCTTCAGGTGGGATGGGGGCCAAGGAAAGGTGCAGGACTCTGGTGGGTGAGGACTCCCCAGCCAGAGTGTCCACGCTGTGTCTGAACTCGGCGGAGCCTCCTGCGCCTGCTTCAGTGAAAGATGCGATGGTGTCCAGCACCCCAGATCTAAACTACTGGTTCTTAGGTTGACACCATGAGCAAGCACTGGCCGTGAACAGTGGGCAGCCAGGCCCCGGGATGCCCTGCCTCACAGCCTTCTCTCAGCCTCAGAGCCCACTGACTAGGTGGGCGCCTGGCCTGCACCCGGGGGTGGCTCAGAGAGCTGCAGACTCACAGGTGCCTGGCCTCTCACACAGCATCTGAGCAAGGACACCACTGCCCAAGGAGCTCTCAGAGCCCAGGAGGCCCACAGGCCAGAACGCCCCAGTCTGTCTCCCAAATCAGGCAGTGGGCAATCCCTGTGCTTGAACTCCTTCCTGGGACATGGCCGGCTGGAACAAGCCCTCTTGGCTCCGAGTGGGGCCTGACTTGTCTTTCCATCCCTGCTGGGGGTGCCCGCCCTGGCTGGATGCAGGACACACGCCTGGCCCCAGGAGGGTGAGCTCATTCCATGGCCACTCAGGCTGCAGCACAGGACACCAGTGCCAGCTCCTGCCAGCCAGGATGCTGGTCATCAAACGCTGTCTCCTCTGATGGCCCCAGGCAGGTGGAGATGGTCCCCCATCACGTCCACGTGGCAAAATTCCTGGGGTGCTATGCCGTCTCCTGTAGACCTGCACTTGGGGCAGCAGGCGGGGCCTCATTTACCTTCACATCGGGGACCAGACCTGCGTACAGCACGGGGACTCTCACGATGATCTGTCCACTGCCTCCTCTATTACACAAGTAATGCACATCTACCCATCACTCATGTCTGGGGTCAGCACGAGGCGGGAGTGCGTGCCGTGGCCGCCCCTCGGGAACGCAGGGCGAGGCTGTGCACAGCTCCCCGAGGGCCTCTTCTCTCTGGTGTGATTTGTCAACACTGGAGTCACACAAACAGTGTGTGCCCTCTTCCAGCACCAAGTGGCCTGTGCTGCAGTGGCAGGAGCTCGTGGTGACGGTGGGGTCACGCAGGGTCATAGCATGGCTTCTTGGCTAGATGGAGTATAGGGGAGAAGAAAGCTGAGAAAAGCACTGTCCACCCGCCCAGTGGCCTTCCCAGGGAGGAGCAAGCCTGGGAGCCTGGGCACAGGAGGCCGTGGGGCTACAGGGCCACCCCATGGCTGTCTGTGTTTGTGGACAGGTGGCCTTGGGCCATCCACATCCAGCAGCCCACCAGCCCTGGGCCCTCTGCCAGGGACAGGAGGCCTGAGGACGGAGGGGACTAACCTGGGGCCAAGTGCCTCCCAGACCCAGGCCCTGTGGCTACTCAGGGGAAGCCCAGAGGACAGGTGACTGAGGGAGGTGAATGTGGGGGACATGGCCTCTTAGTGACCTGAGAAACTCAGGTCTGAGGCATCTTACTGGAGCCGTGACCGCTGAGGCCCACTGCAGTCCAGTGACGCACCAAACCAGCGGGCGTCCCCTCTACAGGAGACGAGACCCCAGAGCTCTTGCCGACTTTGGCAAACGCTGCAGTGACTTTAAGTCCAGGGTGCCCTGAGCACTTGGCCATGACAAGCTTGGAGTTAGGGGCAGGGGCTCAATGAGGGATTAAATGGGGTCCGGGGACCCTCTAGTGTTGTCTGGGTCACAGACGAAGACCAGTCCCTTCCCGACAGGAAGAAAATAAAACAGCTCCTAGATGGGAAGGACCCGAGGAGGCCCTCTGGAGCCTGAGAGGCAGGAGGTCAGGCAGGGGAAGGGGTCAGCAAGAGCAAGTCCCCAATGAGGAATGGACTAGTGATGGGGAACTGCAGAGGTCAGGGTGGCAGGTGTGAGCAGGGAGCAGGGGGCCAGGCTGAGCAGGCAGGAGGGCCACACCCCGAGTCCTGGGCTCTGGCTCCCTACTGCCCCCAAAGGTGAGGAATGCCTGGAAAATGCCGGCAGGCTGACCACCATGACCGCCCGTGGACGGCTCGGGGTTGGACCTGGGGTCTCTCTCCCTGTCCTGGGCTCCAGAAGGAGCAGCCAGAGTCGAGACATCAGGCTTCCTTCTCGCCCTGGGCCATGCAAAGAGCTGGTCGGCCCGAAGGCCCGGAGTCCTGGCAGAGCCTGGGTCTGCCTGTCGTCAGGGTGGGCTTGCTGCGGGAGGCCAGCCAGTGCTGCTGGCTCTGGAGATGGCGCAGGGGGGGTCTGGCCACAGCACACCGTGGGCGTGGGGAGAGGCTGTGGGCAAGCAGGCTGGGGGCAGGAAGCCCTCGTTCAGGGGCTCCTGTGGGACTCACAGTGTCCCCTGAGGAAGGGCTGCCTGGGTTTGAGCTGCAGGAGTAAGGGGTGAGCTAGGGAAACTCCCCTGCGGCAGGACAGGACAGGACAGGGGAGCACAACAGCAGAAAGCATAGACTCTCGGGTCAGACAGCACTATGCTGCCCCTGCTGCGTGACTCTGAACAAGTTGTCCAACCTCTCTGGGCTCCTCATCTGCCATAAGGAGTTACTGTGAGAGTTCCTGTCACAGACCTGCTGTAATATTTTGTGAGTTCACAGTAAAAGGTGGCAGTTGTCTCAGGTCCAGCCTGTGTGTCACCTGCTGCTGCTACTGAGGGTGTCTTCTTGCAGACCCTGCAGGAGAGGCCTTGAGCAGGCTGCTGTAGGCCAGCAGTGTCCAGATCAGAGCACCTGTGGCTGGAAAGTGCCCCGGGCAGCCCAAGGACCACCCAGGGCCAGGGCCAGGGCCAGGCAGTGGGCGGGCGGGCGTTGGAGCTAGTGTGCCAGCGCAGGGCAGAGTGGGAGCAGGTGGGCAGAGTGGACCAGGTGGCAGGCGGCCAGGCGGGCACCCTGAGAGCAGCCCTGCGGCACCACAGGCTGGGTCGGCAAGCCCTGGTGAGCACCTTCTGTGGGCAGGTGCGTGGGGGCCAGGACCCACCCATCAGATGCCTGGGCTCACACGTGCCAAGGTGCGTGCACCTGTGTGTGTGTGTGTGTGTCTGTGTACAGACAGGTACAGGTGGGTGTGGGGGTGATCGTGTGTGTGCATGCAAGTTTCTAGGGGGTCCGTGTGTGCAAGTACGTGTGCCAATATGCAGGTATGTGCTGTGAGTGCAGGAGTGAGTGTGTGGGCCTGTGGGTGCCTGATTGTGGGTGTGCATGAATGTGCACTACCATGTGGGAGAGGTGCCGTGTAGGGATGTGTCCCTCTGCAGTCAGACTGTGCGTCCTCCGTGAGCATAGACGTGCACTGGCTCCTGTGTGCATCCGTGAGTGTGAGCACGTGTGTGTGTGTGTGTGTGTGTGAGCACATGCGTGTGTGCCTGTCCTGCATCTCACCGTCTGGCAGGCCTGTGCCGGGCTCATGGGTCTCGACCTCTCCTCCTGGGAGCCCCTTTGTTGACGCAGTTGGAGAGAGCGTGCTCAGGACCGCAGGGCCCTCTGGAGGCTGGCACGGGGCAGGCTGTCCCAGCTGAGTCCCCTGCCCCTGGGCAGTGTCCCGGCTCTGGGCTTGGGGCGGCTGCCACCTGGGACCTGGGACGCGGGTCACTTCCTGCCTCTGCTCTGTCCTCCCTCAGGCGAAGCTTGGAGACGAGATCCTTGACTACAGGGACTTGGCCGCGCTTCCCAAAAGCAAGGCCATCTACAACATCGATCGCCCAGACATGATCTCCTACTCGCCCTACGTCAGCCACTGCGCGGGTGACAGGCAGAGCTGCAGCGAGGTACGGCTCCGCGTGGTCCGTGGGCAGGAGCCTCCCTCACGGGGGCATTCTGATGGGATCCAGCCAGTGTCCTCCGCTCTGTGGGCTCCCCAGGCCCTCGGGTGACCTGCCACACCACACTCACTAGTGCCCAGCGCGCTGGCTCTAAGCACCCCTCACTGAAGGGCCTGCAAGAGCCTCGTTAAAGGAGCAGGAGCGGGAGCAGGCAGCAGGCAGCAGAACAGGCTGCTGTTGGGAAGGGATAGAACCTGGGTGAGAATCTCTGGCTCCTCCTGAGTGCTGGAGTATTGTCACGAAGCAGGAAATGCAGTTTTCCTGGCCAGGACTCCCCGGCCGCACCCAGCCCCACCAGCCAGCAAGCTCCCTCTCTCCTTGGTGACTCCCGAGCCAGTTCCACCCCCTGGTGACCAGGAATTACTTTGCAGTGTTGCTGGAGCGTCCTCTGTTACTTGGTGACTTCTAAATGAGGCCGCCCTTCTCCATCTGACCTGGATTCATTGGAGGTTCCCGCTGCTCCTTCTGTGGCTCTGAGATCTCCATGTCCCTGTGGCCGAGGTGCTGGGCCGCGGGCCTGCGCGTGTAGCCCGAGTGTAGCCAGGCACAGGTGCTCACAGGGCAGGGACACCGAGTCCTTTCAAGCATGATTCCTTTGGTCCTCCTCATTCTGTGACTTCTCAAAATGAGGAAAATGAGGGCTGAGCCCCAGGGCACCGTGCACAGCAGGTAGGTGCAGGGAAGTCCAACCTGGGCCTGGTGTGACCAGGCACCTTCTCAGGTCACAGCTGCCGGGCACAGCTGCGGGGCTTTGAGGGCCAAACAGGAGAGAGATGACTCAGGGATAGCAGGTGCCCCTACTGACCACGAGAGCCTGAGAGTGTGGTGACAAGCCTCACTGTTACTGAGAGACCCCAGGAAGAGTGAGGCAGGGGGGTCCAACCTGTACCCCCTGCCCATGCCCCAGCCCTAGGTTCCCATCACCCTCTTTCCCCTGGCCCCCTTCCCCTCCTTCCAGAGAAAACCTGGTGATGTGCACACAGAGTGTGGCAGGTGTCCTGAGCCTGCAGTCTTCCGTTATGGGAAGACGTGTGTCTCGAGAGCGGTGGGGCATGGCGAGTGGCCAAGCCAGGCTCCAAGCCTGGGAGCCCCTTTCTCTGGGTGCCCTGGACCACATTTCTCCAAAAGAGTCCTGCAGTCCGTTCTGCATCTCCTGGGGTGGGTTCATTCCCGTGTGGAGGCTCACATCTGTCCACCTGGTGCACCTTGACCCAGTGTTGCCTGCCGGTCCCCAAACCACCCCTTCACCCCCAAAGTAGTGCCTAGTGTCACAGTGCTGACAGATCACTCTGTTGTGTCCACAGTCTCCTCAGTTGCTCTCGCCAACGCCGACTGAGGTAACCACCCCCCTGCCTGTGCCCTGTTTGCTATGGTGCTGCTGCCCATCTGTTATAAAGATAACCAGCCATGGCGCCCTAGGAGGGCCTCGGGGCTCATGGCTGCAGAGCCTGGGCCTCAGCCCCCAGAGCTCGGGCACCTGACTTAGTGTTGGTTATTTTTATAATCACGCCTCGTCTGCATGCTTTCCTGTGCCTGCCAGCCCCGCCCTCATGGATGCCTGGACACAGCAGCACCTGAGCGGGTTGTGGTCTGGGTCATGGCTCCCTGGGTTAGTTCAGGTTCACTTCATGCCCAAGCAGGGTGCACGGGATCTTCTGGCCCTGCAGGGAGCACTCTGGAAACATCTCTGTAGCAAAAACCTTTCTCCTTAGCCGTCTGGGACATTCCTGTTTCTCAGAAATTGGTCAGTGAGGTGGACTGTAGCCCACCAGGCTGCAGCTTGCACTGCGGTGCAGGGAGGGGCAGGTGGGGTATCACAGGACCCATGAGCAAGAGACAGCAAGAGCTGGCAGTGCAGAGCATGTGCCGTCCACTGGGCTCCAGTCCTCATCTCCTCACCGGCCCCTAGGAGCTGTCCACCAGCCACTGTCATCACGCATGCTCCATAAGTCACTAAAGCACAGGTGACCTCTGACGGGTGACCTCTGACAGGCCCAGCTGGCCATCCTTGCACTACCTCATTACCCACACAGGGAAACCCCGAGAGGCCCGCTGGACAGCACGCTCTAGAACGAGCCCAGCCTCGTGGCAAAGCCCCCCTAGAAGGTGCCTCCAGACACAAGCACACATTTGGTCAATGGGAGGCTACACAGCCCATGGGCTTCTGGTGGTCATTATGGCCCTGGGGCCTTGGGCGCCCTCACTGGGACCGCCTTCCTCCTGCCCGCTCATCCTCAGCGGGGTTCCCAGGAGACGACGGAGTCTCCTTATCTCGCTGGACCCAGTCCTTCCCCTCCTTCCTTGTAGTTCTGGGGAGCCAGAATCTTCTGTCTAGTCCCTGTCCGGTCCCTCCACCTGGCTCCTTAGTCTGCCCTTAGAAACAGCACTGGGGGCAAGGGGCAGCCATGTCACCCTGCTGCTGCAGATGGCTAGGCAGGTCACCTTGCCTCAGAATGGGCTGCAGGTAGGCATCAGACCTCAAACCCCTGGGTCCAGGCTTGCAGCGACCCAGCAGGCCAGAGGCCAGCTCACACTAAGCTCCCCAACCCACAGTGGCCAGGAGACACGACAGCCTGAGGTGCACAGCTGGTGGCTGGCCTGGCAGAGGATGCCAGAGGTGGCAGGGGCTCCAGCCGGGCAGGAGAGGGAGCCCGTGAGAGGGACGGGGTGTGCAGGCAGGAATGTGGCCTCAGGTGGCAGGGAGGGAAACCCTGAAGGCCACGGTGAGCTCAGGCAGGCCGGGCAGCCATGAGCGCCAGACCAGCCCCTCGCTCATCCTGGTGGTGCTGCGAGGGGTGGAACAGCGGTCAGCCCTCGTCAGGGTTCTGGGTGGGCTGGCATGATCCAGGCCACGGGGCCACGCTGCAGGGGTTCGGGCAGGCTGCGCCCCCCACCATGGGGCCGTGCCATCCCATGCCTCCACTGCCCACTGACCATTCCCAGCAGTCCTCCTGCTTGGACAGGGCCAGTCATCAGTGCCTGTGGTCCCCCCCCAGCTGGGCCTAGGCCCACAGGGGCACTTCCTCTCCCTGAACTGCACACGAGGAGTCCCCTTTGGCACTAGAGGCTCTCGATGGTCTCAAGCTCTGTTTCAAGGAGCCCCAGGTGCTGGGAGGGCTGGGGGGAGTGGAGGGTGCAGGTGCAGCTGGGGGCCCCGCCACCCCCTGGAGCCTCAGTTCACAGGAGGCACCTAGACAGGGGAGGCCGCGGTGCCTGATGTGACAGGGACCATGCTTAGGCCAAGGGGCCTGTCAGCGTCATGGCCAGGCTGAACCCAGCTCTTCAGATGGGGCCTGGCAGGGAGATTTCATGTTGGGGTCATGTTGAGTCAGCCCCTGGGGCCAGGGGGACGAATGCTGAGGGGGTGGGTGAGGGGGTGGGTGAGGGGGGTGTGCTCTCACCTCAGGGATTCACGAGCTGTGTCTTCCCTCCCAGGGGGACCAAGATGACCGGTCCTACAAGCAGTGCCGGACCTCCAGCCCCAGCTCCACCGGCTCTGTCAGCCTTGGGCGCTACACCCCGACCTCACGGTCGCCCCAGCACTACAGCCGTCCAGGTACTCTGTCCCCTGGCACGCAGCCTCCAACGAGACTGTCCTTATGGTTGCTTCTGTGGTTACAAAGTGGGCTCTTATGCAGCTAGGAACATGGCCGAGGGTGGGACTGTCCATGGGTGGCCAGTGGAGTTAGTGGTATACAGATGGCCTGCTCCCGTCTGGGTGGAGGCAGCCAGGTACCCGTTGGTCAGAGCATCACCCGGGAAGCACACAGCGGGAAGCGGTAGCTGAGCGCACGTGTCACAGGAAGGCAGGAGAACACAGGGCAGGGACGGCTGTGAAACTTGAGTGTGGAGGAAAATCAGTGGCCAGAGAAAGAGTCGGAATACGCATAGCATGTCCCCTGTGCTCAATTAGTCACTACAGGGAAAGCCATCCTCGTGGGAAAGTTGGCATGAGGTCAGGGCAGAGCCCCATGGAGGGCCCCCTCCACCCATGTCACCTCGTCCCAGCCTGCAGCCAGCTGTGCGATGCTCTACCTCAGCTTTAAGACTCCTTGGCCCCCGGAGTGTCCAAGCCCAGGGGTGCACAGGGACACTGCCTCTCTGAGGGATCGTTCCAGGCTGTTTCCTTGGTCAACTGTGCATGACCCCATTTCCACCTCTGTGACGACAGCGCTGATGTGAGCAAACCTAGTGGAAAAATCCAGTCATTCATTTGCAAAGTCACTTTCATTGGCTCTTTGCAATGTGCCAATAAGTGTGCCCAATAAGTGTGAAAAGAGGGGACGAGAGAGAGTGAGTGAATGAGTGAGTGAATGAATGAGTGCATGAGTGAATGAGTGAGTGAGTGAGGAATGAGTAAGGAATGAATGAATGAGTGGGTGAGTGAATGAATGAATGAGTAACTGAATGAATAAGTCAATGAGTGAGTGAGGAATGAATGAATGAGTGGGTGAGTGAATGAATGAATGAGTGAGTAAATTAATGAGTGAGTGAGTGAGGAATGAATGAATGAGTGGGTGGGTGAGTGAGTGAGTGGGTTAGTGAATGAATGAGTGAGTGAGTGAGTAAGTGAATGAATGAGTGAGTGAGTGGGTGAGTGAATAAGTGAATGAGTGGGTGAGTGCATGAGTGAATGAGTGAGTGAGTGAGGAATGAGTAAGGAATGAATGAATGAGTGGGTGAGTGAATGAATGAATGAGTAACTGAATGAATAAGTCAATGAGTGAGTGAGGAATGAATGAATGAGTGGGTGAGTGAATGAATGAATGAGTGAGTGAGTAAATTAATGAGTGAATGAGTGAGTGAGGAATGAATGAATGAGTGGGTGGGTGAGTGAGTGGGTGAGTGAATGAATGAGTGAGTGAGTGGGTGAGTGAATAAGTGAATGAGTGGGTGAGTGAATAAGTGAATGAGTGGGTGAGTGAATGAGTGAATGAGTGGGTAAGTGAATGAATGAATGAGTGGGTGAGTGAATGAATGAGTGGGTGAGTGAATGAATGAGTGGGTGAGTAAGTGAATGAGTGAGGAATGAATGAATGAGTAAGTGAATGAGTGAGGAATGAATGAATGAGTGGGTGAGTGAGTGAATGAATGAATGAATGAATGGGTGAGTGAGTGAACGAATGAATGAGTGAGTGAATGAATGAGTGAATAAATGAGTGAGGAATGAATGAATGAGTGGGTGGGTGAGTGAGTGAGTGAATGAGTGAGTGAGGAATGAGTGAGTGAGGAATGAATGAATGAGTGGGTGGGTGAGTGAGTGGGTGGGTGAGTGAATGAGTGAGTGAGTGGGTGAGTGAGTGGGTAAGTGAATGAATGAGTGAGTGGGTGAGTGAGTGAGTGGGTAAGTGAATGAATGAGTGAGTGAGTGGGTGAGTGAGTGAGTGAGTGGGTGGGTGAGTGAGTGGGTGAGTGGGTTGGTGAGTGAGTGGGTGGGTGAGCAAGTGGGTGAGTGGGTAAGTGGGTGAATGAGCAGATGGGTGAGTGGGTGAGTGGGTGGGTGAGTGGGTTGGTGAGTGAGTGGGTAAGTGGGTGGTAAGTGAATGGATGAGTGAGTGGGTGAGTGAGGGAGGGAGCAGATGCATGTGGGAACGAGTGGGTGGGCAGTCAGGGGGTCAGTGAGTGATCTCTTTGCTGACTGGACCACTCACCACATCATGGGGAGCCTGGGCTTGTTGACAGGTGGCCCAAGGCTAAGGCCCAGAGGGCTAAGACTTGGACCCTGCGTGAGGCCTGAGGTTGTGGTGAGAGACCATTCCTGGCCTTTGGAGCTGCCCTCCAACTGGGTCCTTGATCCCAAGGAAACCCCCACGTAGAGTGACAGGCATGGCTCAGGGGCCTATGCTCCCCTGGAGCCCCAGCCTGAGGCTCTGGGCCAAAGCCTTAGGCTGCTGCATGTTCTTCATGGGGCAGCCCTTGGAGGATCTCCCGGTGCCTTCCTGGAGAGGGGAGGCACAACTGTTCCTAGGCCCGTGGGGACTAGGACGGTTCATGGCTGGACGGCCAGGGCTGACGCCTTGCTCTCTGTCACCCGCAGCTGGTACTGCGAGTGTGGGTACCAGTAGCTGCCTCTCCCTGTCCCAACACCCCAGCCCCACCTCCGTGTTCAGACATCATTACATCCCCTACTTCCGAGGTAAGGCGCGCAGTGCTGTGGGTGCTCGTCCTGTGTCGGCCGCATGGCTTCCCGGAGCCCTGTGTCTCCTGCCCCATGTCCCTCGCTGTGTGTGTCCTGTGTCCGGCTCCGTTTCTGTTGGTGTGCACATGTTCCTGGCAGGGAAAGGCTGGTAGCTGGTGAGGCGAAGGCACAGGTGGAGGGCCGGGGCCACTCTGCTTAGGTCAGATCCTCTCACCTCCCACAGCAGCCCACGGGCCCGGGTTCGCTAGTGTCGATTTAGGAGCAGAAGCTCAGCTGTAGAGCAGGGTGGTCTTGGCCTCCCAGCCAGGAGGTGCACCACGCAGCCCCAACCCTGGATCTTCCCAGGGTGCAGACCCACACACCCCATGTCCCTGCAGGGACATGAGCACACACACACACAAAAACCAGACATGGCCAACCTCCTGCTCGCCTCTACGCTGAGGACTTAACTGTGTCCCCCAAATTCACATGTTAAAGTCCTAACACCCCCCATGTGACTGGAGAGAGGGCTTTTGATGAGGTGCATCAGGTCAGTTAGATGAGGTCCCCAGGAGGGGTGTTGATCCACCAGGCTGGTGGCCCTGTAAGGAGAGGACATGGCCCTGCACTTGTCTCTGCACATTCAGAGGGGGCCCCGTGAGCCACATGAGCCAGATGCAGCCATGGACAAGCCAGGAAGAGGGCCTCAGAGGACACACCCTGCCCACCCGCACTGTGACCTCCAGCCTCCGCAACCACGAGAAAATGTGCACCTGCCGTCGCAGGCCCAGCCTGTGGTGTCCTGTTACAGAGCCAGCTGACAGACGCCACGGAAAGACACTCGGGCCAGTGGAGGACCCACGATAGAGACCTGGCTGGTTCCCCGAGTGACACACCAAGTGCACTATCCCTCACAGCTGTGGAGTTGGACATCTCTGGGGGACTGCTCCAGAGGCAGCTGGATCTTGTGACAGTCAGGGGCTAGGCCGTGGCCCTCCTGTGCTTCATCCCAGGGTTCACCAGCTGGTCCAGTAGAGGAGCCTGGTCGTCACACCTCCCTCACCCCTGGTGGCCCACCCCTGCAGCTCCTGGGCAGTATTGACAGCTGGGAGGAGACTCAAAGCCCGAAGCAGGCTCCGCAGCAGGGGCAGCCCCAGAGGCCTTGCTGCATGGGTGCTCGCTGTCCGCTGTCCGAGGGAGCTGAGCAGCCGGGGCTCACAGCCCATCTCCAGGCCGCTTCTCGTACCTCTCACGCACCACAAGGCCCTGGATCTTGAGCTGTCCTCTCATCTGCCAGGGCCTTGCTGTGGGTAGGGCCATGTACCTGTGAGGTCCCTGGCAGGGTGTGCCAGAGCGAGGGCAGGCAGTGGACATTCACTGTCCCTGCCACTCTCCCCTGACCCCCAGACAGCCACCATAAGCAGCTCCCTGGAGGGCCTAGAGCCAGAGCTAACCCTGGTGAGTCTCCTCCACCCACATCTGCGTCTCCACCCTGGACTCCTACCACTCTGCGATGAAGAAAGATGGGGAGGGGACCCCAGTCAGGGCAGGCCTTCGGGCTGCAGTGCTCCTGCTCCAGTCCGGCCAGTGGGCAGCACCCCATTTGCAGCCCAGGGGAGGGGGCGAGGGAAGGAGGCAGGGTGGAAGGCAGCCAGCCCCCCCAACCCCCCACCCCCCACCCCATCCCCCCCACCCCCCGCAAAGAAGAGACTGGGTTCAGGCCCCACCCACCTGCCCACTGAAACGTGGTTCAGAGCCTGGGGTGCTCGGAGGCCCCAACCCTAGGGGGTGCTCTGAGTGGCGCTTTGCTACTGGAATGCAGTCTCCGCCCTGTGGCTTCCTGGTCACTTTAGCTACCACATCCTTTGCTCAGAAACCAGAGGAAGCTCCTGCCCCCCTCTCTGGTGTCAGATGCAGGGAGCCTGATGCCCACAGCTTCACCCTGTGCCTGACTCCATGGCCATCTGTGACCTTGGGGGCCCCAGGTCTTTGCAGAACCTGCTCCTGAGGAGGCCAAGGCTCAGGGGACTTCCTGGTTTGAGATCCCAAAGCAGAGCCCAAATTTAGGCTTCAACCCAACACGTACTCACAAGTCATGTCCACCCCAGGTCCACTCCAAGGCCACACTAGAGGGAGCCTGTCCTCTCCCAGCTCATGGGCTGCAGCATATCCCATCCTCTGGGCACTCAGTTGTCCACCTCTCACTCGGACACAGGCCTGGCATCTGCCCTTCCCTAGGAGGGCCCGTGAGGTTCTCACCTGGGGCACCTTGGCCTCTGCTCAGCAGAGCTTTCCTGCTGGGCGACACCATGGGTGGAGGGCTCCCAGGCAGCTGCACCCCCGCCCCAGCTCGCTGGTGCTTTCCCAGCCTGGTAGCTGCTGGCAGGGGCCCTGAAGTTCAGTCCCGGGTGTGTCCCTGGGGTAGTGTGGGTTTAAACTTGACCTCTTTGCCTGTTAAGAGGCAAGCAGCAGGATAAGTGTGGGTGCCCGGGGGACTCCATGCTGCCGAGGCCCAGTGTCGGGACAGCCACTTGCTGACTAGTGAGCCTTCTCCTAACCATGTGGTGTGAGAAGGGAGGGAGGGGGCAGCTTGGATGTGGAGTCAGCCCAAGGCTGCTGCCCCCGACTCACACTGCCCTAGGTAGCTCTTCACCTTGCCCACTGTCCCCTCCCTCTGCTCTGAAGTGGGGCCCTCTGGGGGGGGGGGGTCCGTGATTGAGGTGGGAGGGGCTGCGGTGAAGTCCACACCTGTCCTGGCCATGGTCCTGACAGCACTTGAAGTTGGCCATGAGCTGGACTTGCTTTGGTACCACCTTGAGAAAGTTGGACAAGAGCAGGCCAGAGAGCTCCAAGTTGGCACAGCTGGAGCAACGGAATGAAGCTGTCACATTGTAAACCCCACAGGCCGTGAATGTCCACGAGTCCCCACTGAGACAAGAAAGGACTGAGGACAAATCAACAGGGAGAAGACAGATCCACCGTTCAGAGGGTGCCGAGCAGTGAGGGCGGGGCTCTCTCAGGAGCTGGCACTTCTCCACCCGATGTGGCCAGGGCCTTCACCTGGGTCTTCTCTCCAGAGAGGCAGTTTAGGAGGGGGGACAAAGAGAGCAGCTCTGCTGTGGAGGAGCCTTGTGGCGCCCGCCAGCCAGGCCGTGGCCTGGGCAGGAGACCCTGTTGACAACATTTGCCTGGCTGCCCGAGGGAGAGCAGCTCCCCACCCCCGCAGTCTGCCTCCCCGACATGAGCCCCGTGTGTCCTGGGAAAGGAGCAAAGAGATCGAGCTGAGGAACTTTCCAGAAAGGCCTGCCAGCGCTTCCCAGGACCAGCCATCACCGGCAGGGAATCTGCGAGATGGCCCAGCCAGAGGCGCATGGGAGACGTGCCAGCTAATGTAATCTGTCCTCCTGGGACAGAGAGAGGACACCAGGCAAAATCCACACAGCATGGCACTTAGATGATGCCGTGAGCCAAGGTCGGGGGCGCCAGCCGGAGCACGTGCCTGGGGAGGTGTGACTACCTGAAACTGTCCTCAAATCAAGCATGAGTTTATACTGGAAGAGGAGGAAGGGGCCCACGGCCAGGGGCTGCCCACCCATGAACAGGCTCACCCAGGACAGAAGCCCCTCAGGACATGACCCCCTGCAGGAGGAGCCCTGAGCCCCTGCCTGGGGACTTTACCAGTAAAGCTCAAGGAGGAGCTGGCCACTGAGCGACGGCTAGACCCAGGCTGGGGCAGGCATGCTGAGGGGAAACGCAGCAGAGCGCTCCTGGTGGCACCACGGGGCCCATGGCAGTGGTGCATTTTGAGAGGGGAAGCCACCTGGGGTCAAATGGTGCCTGTGCAGAGAAGGGACCCTGCGCCCTGGGCCACCCTCCTGAAGGCTGGAGCTGCACTCAGCAAGTGCACCAAGGGAGCCGTGCAGAGCCCAGGGCTGGGGAGGCGCGGAGGACTTGGTGGTGGCATCTCAGACACAACCCTAGGTGGACGAATTCAGTGACCAGTGCTAGAGGCCCCTGAGGGCAGGTGTGCAGCAGGCCTGGTGGGTCACTGGGGCCACCACAGCTGTGCCTCAGCTTCCCCATGGTCTTGGGGCCCTGGGAACATCTGTCCTGAGGTGCACGGGCACACGGGCACGCGGGCAACCCTGTCTGGTGTACAGTTTCCAGGGCCACTGCATAAGAGGCTGAGCCCTGGGGAGAGACAGGTTAGATCCTAAGTGGTGGAGAAGGAGCATTCTAGACCAGGGCCAGCTCAGCCTAGCCATGGCGCCTGACACAAATGTCCCAGGCCCTGCAGTTGGCACGGATGTGTTTTTAAAGGCCGTGCTTCTGTCCTGTGTGGCTGCCCTTGGGGTTCTAGTCAGTCACCGTGGGGAGAAGAGGTCCGGGATTTTCTTTTATTGCTCATAGGTCCCACCCCAATGGTGTAAAGGCCCTGCGGCCACCTGGAGTGGCCGGAGCCTGCAGACTTGGGGAAGCCCAGGGGGTCTGTGCTGTTGGAAGAGAGGTAGTTACAGCAAAGCAGGCATCTGAAGTCCCGTCAGTGTCAGCAGGTGAAGTCAGCGTCACACCCAGGTGGGACAAAGTGCTCCAGATTGGAGTTGCCTGCCCCTTTGTGGCCTCAGCCTGGTGTGGGCCGCGGTGGGGGTCAGCCCGAGCTGAGCCCTCTGCCCCTGCGTGCCCCGCCGCTGCACCCGGCCCGCTTCCAGGCCCAGCTCCTCCAGAGCCAGCATCTGTCCAGCCTGCTACAGTCCCTGGCAGGTCCCCAGTCAGGCCGGCTTAGCCCCACTTCTGTGGGTACCGTTTCACTGCAGGGTCACTTGGACCAGCACACAATGGAGAGGGTCTCAAGTCCAGACTGTCCCTTTCCCCTGTCAAGCTTATCATCTAATGTCCTGCGGGTCCCCAAGGTTAGTGAGGTGTCTTGCTATGAGCCACAGTCCTCCTCGCCAAGTGTCCAGTGCCCACCCACTCTATCTGTCACCCCATTTCTTACACAGCTGTGGGGCATGGGGTGTTCTCCCAGGGAACTCTGCTGTCTTGCTTGGTGACTTGATAATCCAACCTCCTTCCCAAGGCAGAAATTCTGATTCTAGATGAGGTAAGGAACTGGAGCAGGCTCAGAAGGTGCTTTCCACTTAGTTTGAAAAAAAAAAAAAAGATATATATATATATATATATATATATATATATATATATATATATGTATGTATGTATTTAGGAAGATAGAAATTGATTGATTCTGGTCTTCTCTTTTTCTGTATCTTGCAAAATTGCACTCCCGGGCTCATTCCAGTGCCTTAGTTTGATCCATGCAGCTGATTTGTAGGCTCCTGGAGATGCAGCCCTGTGTGTACAGGATGATCAGGAAGGCAGGCCTTGGGGCTGGTGAGTTTGCAGGCTGCCGGGTGCACGGAGCAGCTGGGTGTGCACCCCAGAATCTGCCATGCACCAACAAGCTCTCAGCCCTCAGGTCACTGTGCCTCTGCCAGGGACCACGAGCAGGGTTCAAGGCAGGTTGGATTAACAAGTCACTGGGCCTAGTCTGGAAAGTCCCCAGGACCACAGTCCTCCTCTGGGCAGAGGGGGTGGGGTGTCCGCTGCAGGGAAGACGGGGCTTGCAGCACTAGCCATTTTGCTTGAGATGCTCTGCTTTTCCGTCCCCATCTGCTGTCCCTGTGCTCCCGTCTGGAGGCAGTGAAAGTGGCCGCAGCACCCCCAGCCTCTCGGTGCTCTCGGACAGCAGGCCTCCTTCCTCCACCTACCAGCAGGCCCCGCGCCACTTCCACGTCCCAGGTAGGCCCGGCTCGCCGCCAGCTCCGCGTGCACGCCCACTCACACCTGGCGGCCAGGGCAGCTGCCGCTCGGACCGCCACACCTCGCCTCAGCTCCAAACTCCAAGCTTCCCTAAAAGTCACCAGGGTCTTGGCACATCCCCAAACTGCCCTTCGTGTGAGCTTCTCCCCAGTGCCACAGACTTGGGGGGCCGTCTGCAGCTTTCTGGGAACAGCTGGAGAAAAGGGTCTTTCTGAGCTGCACCAGGCCTGGGCTGTTGCTGGCTGCCCATTCCTAGCCACCTCTTTCCTTGTCCCCTCAGATTGGGGTAGCATCTGCAGTGGGGGTGCTTGTTTTGGGGTGTGGGTTGCTGGACCTGCTGGCAGTTCTAAAGTGGGGTGATGAGAGTGGCGGACAGAAAGCAGCGGGCGGACACCCTGGCGACGGCCACTCACCCTCCTGTTCTCTCCTTTTGTCTCCTCTCCCAGACACTGGCGTAAAAGATAACATCTATAGGAAACCCCCTATCTACAAGCAGCATGGTACGGTGGAGTCTGCTCGTGGGCCCTGCCCTGCATGCCCGGCACCCCTTGCTTCTGAATGCACCCTTTGCTGAGCCCTGGTCACTGTGGGGACGGCTTGGAGGCCCCTGGCTGTCTGAATTTTAAGTGCAAATTCCCTAGGAGGCCCCAGAGGCCTTTCTTCCTACGTGACAGTGGGGTCCTTCTGAGTGAGGACCCTGTGAACGAACCCCAGGTACTGCACGCAGACGGGCCCAGGTGGGGTTTGGTGGCTTTGATTATGCTTTTGTGAGGGGAGCAGCCAGAGTGACCCCAGCCCACCTGGCCAGGAACAGAGGCTTCCTGATCTGTGACATGATCCAGCCTGATCCTTGAGATACAGTACAATCTGGAGTCAGACACGTATTCCCGTGGAGAAATTTGGTCTTGTTGTTTGAGACTATCTGACAATAGAGTGAACTGCCCTGCTCCCAGGTAAAAGGGGGTCCTTGCCTTAGCAAACACGGCTTGGGAAGTTTTGTGGTGAGGGCGTCTCTGGGCCCTCTGACGCCCCTTCCCACAGCCTACCTGGGACAGATGTGCACAGGGCAGATTACCAGGTTCATGGAGCAGGAGTCAGAATTGGAATTTCTGGGTTTTGGGGGCATGTTGCTTTCTGATCCTGAGCCTCTGTTTCTCCATGTGCAAAAGCAAGACTGCCCCTGTCGCTGCCCTCTGCCCAGGCTGGCCGGGAGGACCTCAGGAACCACGACTGGACACACTCTCCACTGCAGCATGCAGGGCACACGGGATTGTCACCAATCCTCCAGAGATGGGAAGAGGGTGTTGGAAGTTCCTGTCTAGATGCACCCAAGGAATATTGCCACCTCCTGTTGACAATCGGGTGGAGGCCTTGGGGGTCCTGAGTGCTCTCTGTGGCTGGCTGGAGGGTCAGTGGTCTAGTTGTGTGAGCAGGGAGGCGTCGTTTGTGCCTTCTTTCCGGGGTGGAAGAAGACCCTGCGCCTTGTGCCACCTTCCTATTCCCAAGAAGGAAAAGCAATGAATGAGCGGTCAGAGTTTCCTGAGTGCGCTGAGTCCCACCAGTGGAGCTGAGAGCGTCAGGCTCCGAGAGGGATCGGAGGGGACAGGCTAGATGCTGGGGCCCTTGCAGAGTGCCCAGACCAGCTCCCTCCTGCTTCAGGGGAAACTGAGGCCCAGCCAGAGAAAGGAGCATCCCAGAAAGTGACCGTCCCAGTGCCAGGCCAGAGAGCCTGTGAGGAAGGTCGGTGCTCCTGGGGACCTGAGACTGAGGTTGGCAGGGCTTGCTGTCACCCCCTGCTCTGCCTCAGGTGGCACCTCAGGTTGTGGTAACACAGCCATTCAGGAGGGGCTGGTCCTGAGAAGGGGCAGAGATGGGAAACCTGATGGCCTGACTACTCGCCAGCGTCTGGAGAGCCACGTCCACTGCTGGGTCCTTTCACTGAACCCTCCAGTGGGTCCAATTGCTGTCCCAGGGCCACCTCTGCATCTTTTAACTCTGAACGTAAAGGACTCTCCTCTCCACAGGCAGGGGATTCCTACCTGACAACCCTGAGCGTCACCCAGCCCTTCCATCATTCTAGAAGGCCGTTCTGTGGTTCTGTGGGAAAGCAGACGGCGTGAAGCCCCTGCTCGCCACTGAGCATTTGGCCGAGGTCCAGAGCTGAATGTGAGCCAAGTCTGTCCCCAACTCTGCACAAGCAGCCACCTGTCCTCCTGGTCAGGTACCCGTAGAGACTCTCGGACCAGTTTCCAGAGGTGACCCTAGGTCATGACATGCTAGGCCTTGCAGATCCCAGCAGTGCCTCTGACAGGGCTGTGTTTACATGACTTCCCACCCAGGCAGGGGACACCCCATTGGAAGTAACCATGCCCACACTCAGATGCTTGTGTGAGCGCAGGGGTGTGTGCATGAGCATGTGCACATGTGTGAGAGAGGCCCACGCAGCCTCCGGCTTCCTCTGGGCAACCTCCTGCCGGCTGCAGAGGGGAGAGGGGAAGGGCATTCAGGCTTGAGCCGCAGCAGCAAGTGGGGAACTGCGGGGCCGTTGAATTGGCTTCAGTGGGTGTGTTCAACAAGTTTTAAGAACCCAGCATTTTCACTGATGCGTTTACTTTCTAACTGTACCACACTCTGAAAGTCTTTCTTACTTTTTAAATCGTGCATTATGATCATTCAGGGTGGCAGGAGTCACAGGTGCCTATGGGTGGCCGCACGGTGTAACTGAAGTCCTTTGTTTACTCTCTTCTGCTGCCCGAGTCCCATTCCTGCTTCTGAGAAACAGGCCTCCAGGGGGGCCAGGCCTCTGGGCCTGGGCTGGCCCTAGGTGGTGAGGACAGAGCCCATCAGTGTCTGCCTGCGCAGCGGCCTGTGAAGTGAGGGTGGGACCCAGCAGCTGCTCGCCTCCTGTGACAGGGTCAGTCCAGGCGGGGAAGTGACCGGTCATGGCTCCTGGCTTTACATCCCCGCTCTGCCTGGCCCCTGCGCTAGGACCTGCTGCAGGCCTTTACAGCCTGACAACTTTTCTGCATTAGCTCCAACCCTTCTTGGTTATCATTCACTGTTTAAATGAGGGAGGGGGGAGGTTAAGTGGGTAGTTGGAGAGGCAAAAGGAACAATGGAGCCTCCCTGGCCCAGGGGTGGATGCCAGGCAGTCCTCTGGCGCCCCCAGCAAGAAGCTGCAGGAAGCAGCGGGCGCTGGGCCTGATGCTCTTGGAAGTTCCAAGGCTCAGGTGCCCTGTGGCTTTCTATGTGTTGTCGTGCGCCAGTGGGGGTCACTCACAGCACTGAGCCCTGTTGCTTTAGGGGACAGACTTGGATGGGCCGTGGCCCTCGGCTCCACCACACGACTGGGAGCAGATGTGCCACCCCCCAGGTCCGGCTCCTCCTCTGGGGGTTCGGACCACATCCTGTGTGGACTTTGAGGGGGTTTCCAGAAGGTGACCCTGGTGCTTGGCACAGAGTAGGGAGTTTCAGTGGTAGAACTGGGGGGATATTGTGGCCATTTTAGATTGTTTGAGCTTCCCCTGAAACTCCCCGGGAAGCTCTCCCCTGGCGCAGGCCCTGATAGTGCACCTGACTTGCTGTTCGACTTCCAAGTCCGCGTGAGCACAGACAGACGGACGGGGTGAGCAGCTGCGGCCTGCGAGGCCGGGGTTGTACCCTCCCGCAGCTGCTGGGCCACCAGGACACTCGTCCTCCTGCCCGTCCTCAGCCTCCACCCAGCAGGACGGAGGGAGTGGCCCCTGGGGTTCGTCAGCCTCTCCACTGCTGTGACTAAAAGACCTGACGATGACAACTTTAGAGGAGGAAAAGGTTATCTGGGGGCCCAGCTTCAGAGGTCGCCGTCCATAGACAGCAGGCTCCACTCCTCTGGGCTGGAGGGGGGCAGGACATCATGGTGGGAGAGTGTGGTGGAGGGCAGCAGCTCACGTGACGATCAAGAAGCAGAGAGGGACTCCACTCGCCAGGTACAAATAGGTACCCCAAAGCCATGTCCCAATGCCCCCTCCTCCAGCCACATCCCACCAGCCTGCAGTTCCCACTCAGTAATCCCCATCAGAGGACTGACCCACTGACCGGGCCAAGGCCCCCGTAAGCCAGCCGTCTCTCCCCTGAACCTTCTTGCATCGCCTCGCACGTGAGCTCTTGGGGACACCTCCCATCTGCACAGGTCACGGTGTGGCAGGGCTGCTCCCTCTTTCCTTGTATCCTGGTTGAAAACAGGAATTGACCGCCTCTGTGTCCCTCTGGGATCTCTCTCATGGGGTGACTCTCGCTTTGGTTTGGGGTCCTTTCTTGGGACATGAGGAAAGGGCAGGTGGCCAGGCATGCTCAGTGTTCAGGAAGAGCGATAGAAACCTGCTGTGGGCATCAGGAAGCCCCTGGCCCAGGTTCCCCAGGCTGGGAGTGGGCAGCCACGTTCCCCAGAGGCTGCTGGGTGGAGGCAGGGCAGGGCCCGGAGGAACCGCCCTGTACCTGGGGGCACAGGAGACACCTCTGCTTTCGTGGCCATCAAACGGTGGAGGGAGGGGGGGGAGAGGAGGCTAAGACACCAGGGCCACTGTCCTTGTCCTCAGTGCCACTGTCAGTCCTGAGGCAGCCCATGGGCTGCTGACCTCCTGGCTTGCAGCTGAGGCAGCTGGTCTGAGGGACTTGAATGACTTGCAACAATATATCCACGAAAGTTTTTCAAGCATGCATTTTGTGCTAGGCTCTGTCCCAGCCCTGGGGACACATGGGTGACCCTCTGTGGCATGTGCCCTCATGGAACTGGGATTCTAGTGGACTTGGCCACCTATGTGCATTTTCTCTCTCTCTCTCTCTCTCTAATCCCAATTCCATTTGAGTCGCAGAGCTGGGAACCTCACGGGGGAATCAGATGAGTGGTGGGTCTATTCCTAGAGCCCAGGAGCTAAAGGGAGGAGCAGATTCCCAACCCCCTCTAGCCCCAGGCCAGGAGAGAGGGCAAGATGGATTGTCCTGTAGGTTCCTTCCCTTGTGGGGGCGAGTACCTCTGGACCCAGCCTGGACCCACCCCTGAGCCCATCCTGCCTTGGGCCCTGGCAGGTGCTGGAGTGGTGATTTGCAGGCAGAGCACGGCCAGAGCTCAAGGCCCCTAGAACAGGGGCCAGACTGGCCCCCAGCCCCATGTTCCCTCTAGATACCAGCAAAAGAGCCTTGGAGGTTGGAGCTGCCAATGCTGGCAGCCAAGAGGCGCGCATGTGTGAACCCTTACTGAATACCTACTCTGGAACAGGCCCTGCACCACGGAGGGTCCCCTGGAAGCAGTGGCCCCTGTGCTGCACCCGCCTCCTGGCTTCCTCTGTGCCTGTGCACATGTCACCTCGTGAAGCCCCCAAGGGGCCACCAGGCCTCTCCCAGGAGCCACCTGGGGAGGAGGATTTGCATACAAGTCATGATAAGTAAAGCTGGGGTGACATGGCCCTGAGTCCCATGATTCGTGCATCTGCCGGGGAGAACACACGTGTGAGCTCGGGTGACCAGCTCTGCACCTCACTCTGCACCTCGGCCTCGGCGCCTGGGTGAGGGACGCACGTGCGCTGTACCTGTTAACACACGTCTAACCAGACCAGGGTACAGGGCCTGACCCAGGAGTAGGTATTCAGTAAGTGCTCATACATGCATGCTCTTTGGGAGCACCTTTGTGCTGACTCTGCCTTCATCAAAGCCCTCACTATAGCGTCTTGAGACCTTCTAATGCCCTGTCCACCTCGCACCCTGGCCGCGAGCTTCTGGAGGACAAAGGTCGTGTCTGGGTGTTCTGGGTCCCGCACTCAGGACACTGGGCACTTGGTGAAGGGAGAGGAAGGCTGAGGGCAGACAGAGGGCAGCAGAGGGCAGAACGGGGATAAAGGACAGCTTGGCTCAGTGGACACGTCAGTGGGCAAAGGAGTGGATTCAGTGGACACAGCGGTAGCAGCTGACAGTCGGGTGGATATGTGGCTGGCCCTGGGGATGAGCAGCAGGTTACGTGGCGGGTGGGTGGACAGATGGGGGGTGGGAAGTTAAGGGCAGCTGAACGCGTGGATAGACAGGAATAGGTGAGTACAGAGGGATGTGGACACGCCCAAGGGACATCCAGATTCGAATGGGGTGGAGAAGGGTGTGGCAGGGAGGCAAGGCCAGCCTGCTTGGGCTCCGGAAAGGGAATCAGAGGCTCCCCTTCACTGCGGCACCTCTAGCGGAGAGTCCCCAGGGACATGGGAGTGGAAATGCCTTCTAGGGCTCAGAAGGACCCCCAACTGTACACAAAAGACACACTAAACTTTCTCTGCTTGTCCTAAGAAGGCCTGTGTTTTCCTGGCAGCCCACACAGCGTGCCACAAATTGGCCTCGCATGGCCTCCAGCCCCTCCTGCTGCTGGGGTCTCCAAGCCTGCAGGCCAGCGCTCCATGGGTGGTGTTCATGGGAGAGTCTTCCTCCTGGCCTGGAGGTGTAAGCATCATTCACCCATTTTTCAGATCTGGAAACTGAGGTTCAGAGCTGGTAAAGGAGCAAGCAAGCTACCAATAGAACAAAGTGCCAGTTTCCTATGATTTCCTGCCCAGGCTCCTAGCTCTTCAGCGAGCGCATGGTATGCTTTGCGGGCTGGTGAACTTCACTCTGAGCAGCGTTGGCTCTGGCCTGGTAGACTGTGCACACCTGGGCAGCTGGTGGCATTTGCAGAGGGAATTTGCTGAGTCTGGGCAGAACATCTTTTTCTGCAAATGGTGGGTCTGTTCTGGAGCCCAGAGGCAGCTCTATAGGACATGTCTGGCTGACCCATTATCCAGGACTGAGAAGTCCTCCCAGCCAGGGACCCCAAGCCCTCAAAGAGCCCCTTCATTGCCTTTTGCCCTTGCAGACACTCCAAGGGTAGAGTGGCCTCTTGGCCCTCAGGAACAGGGTTGGCATTTTGCTGGCTCGCAGGGCCAGGCTCTCTCCAGTGTGGGCAGTGGTGTGCTTCCAGGGCTCCTAGTCACCCTGGTGACACCCAGCCTGCTCGTCCTTGCAGCTGGCTGGGCAGCTCCCACGTGTGGGCTGATGTCTGCCGCACTCAAGGGCACCACTGCCCAGTGTGGCTGTTGTCAAGGCAACAGTAGCGCCACACTGTCAGGCTTGGGCTCCCCGCCCGCTGTCTCTCCATCACAACCTCCTCGAAGGCCCTGCTGCTCGCCTCCGGGAGCGGAGAGGACAGGGCTTTGAAGTGGCTGTCTCCATGGAGGGAGAAAGGTTGCCATGGAGAGCAAGAGTGTCTGTGCGTCCAGAATGGACGTGCTCAGACTTCACTCTTGGCCTTATCTTGTCAAGGTCCTGTAGCCCAATCCCCAATTTCCAAGCTCTCTGGCCTGGTGTCAGTCTTGTCCTTGGTGGTGCAGGAGGCAGGCTGCTCCAAAAGGCTGACAGGTCCCAGCCCGCCGCAGGCTGCAGGTAAGCGCCCAGCTCCGCGCGGCCTTGCTCAGGCCCGGCCCAGCACCGAGGCCGGCTGTGAAGGAGCCCGGGTTTCGATTTCGTGTCTCTGTGCATGGGGTGCTGTGTTAGTCTGGGGTTCTGGAAGGTCTCTGGATGTGGCCTGGATGCCGGGAGGTGTCAGCATGCCCTTGTGTGGTCTCTCAGCTCCATCCTGGTTGGAAATGTCAGCCTGCAGCGTGACAACTCCCCCAACTGCTGTGGACGGTATTCTTGTGAACAACTTGTGGTACAATGAGCTCCTGCTTGCTCTGTGACATGGAGCTTGTTTCTGGCTGGATTCTCTTTTCTTTTCTTTTTTTAATATTTATCTATTTATTTATTTTTATTGGACACAACCCTTTATTGCATTGTCTCTGTGGTGCTGAGGCTCGACCCCGGGGCTCGCCCATGCTAGCAAGCGCTCTGCCGCTGAGCCCCAGCCCACCCCGGGCTCTCCTCCGTACTGCTCTCCATGGTGTCCTCTGGAGCACTGCTCACTCACGGTCGTGTCTCCCTGAGGCTCGGCTCCCTGTCTGTGAAGTGGCGACGCCCCTTCCTTCAGGGTTGGCAGGGACAGGCGGTGAGAGGTGAGGCATGGAGCTGGAGGTGACACCGAGGGTCCCTGACTGAGGCCCGCTCCTCTGGTGTCCCTGAGAGGTAGAAGGTGTTCTTCAAAGGCCAGGCGGCGCCTCTGGCAGTGCCGTTCCGCGCTCCACGTGGGGAAGGGAATGACAACGCTTCTAAGGCCCGTGCCCCCTGGCGGGCAGCCCTCCCCGGGGCTGCTCCAGCCTGCCCGGCCCCGGTCCTCCAGGGCACCCTGCTCTTGACCCTCCTCGGCCGTCTTGGGTTTGAGCATGACTGAGGCGGGAGGGTGAATGGCAGCGGCCTTCACGGGTTCACTTTCCCTTCCAGCCGCGAGGCGAGTGGACGGGGAGGACGGGAGCTTCGACCAGGATAACAGGAAGGTAACGCGGACCGGATCTCCCCGGAAGCCCCGCGGTGGCCCCTCCAGCTGAACCCCAGGCTCCTCCTCTTGCCCTGTTCCTTAGAGTCCCCAAAGGACAGAGGTGGGAGGCGTGTGCGCCAGCCCCCCTCGCACTGAGGTGGCCCGGCTGGGTATTCAGTCACCTGCCGTAGCTGAGGATGCTGTCAGTGCCTCTGGGACCACAGGATGATGGTTCTAGAGTGGGTTTTAGGCATCTTCCACTCAGGGCCAGTGGGTGGACGTCTTCCTCCTAGGAGGTCACACACTTTGATCACAAGAGTGACTGCGGGCAGGACTTGGCCCAGGCTGAGCCCCTCCCTGCCCACTGCTCTTTAGGGAAGAGGGGGAGTTCAGGGAAGGAGCCCAGGCTGCTTGCTGGAGCCCCTGGGGTGCTGACCCCCAAGCCTCAGTGCTCTTGTCTGTAAGATGGGCAGCCCCACTTTCCCGTGGAACAGGTGGACAACTCGCCCTGAATGGTGGCCAGGTACTTAAAGCTGATCTCACACAGGAGCTTCCTGCAGTGGGTCAGCTCGCTGGTTAGAAGTAAGAAAGAAGCCCCTGGAAGGTCCGGTGAGATGTGCCCATTACAGATGACCTCAAAGTTCACATGACTCCTTTGCCTTTGCAGAAGACCAGCTGGCTCCTCCTCAAGGGGGACTCAGACACAAGGACGAACTCTCCAGACCTGGACATCCAGTCTCTGTCCCACAGCAGTGGAACAGAGCGAGGCCCTCTGCAGAGAGGGCCAGGAGACAGCTTTTCTCCACGTGAGTGGCCCTGCCGAGCCCGGGCGGTGGTGTGCATGGGAGGCCCCGGCACAGGGGCCGCAGCTTGGTGAAGGCGTAGGAGCAAAGGTAGGGCCACCCCACAGGACAGCGGGCGGCTCTGTGAGGACACAGCTGGATGTGCCGGGCCACAGTGCTGTCTCCTGCTGACACCCAGAGCTGGGCGGCAGTAGAGAGCCAGGTGACTTCCAGGTGAGGTCACCAAGAAGCTCCCGGGGCCACTCCCTCCAGAGCAGGTGTGGGCATGGTTCAGGAGGCGTGGCCAGACCCGGCTGGTGATGGGGCACTGTCCTGTCCCTGTGGCACCCTGAGCAAGGCACTGGAGAGTCCCAGGCATTAGAGCCTCAGACTTCACAGCAGACAAAGCTGTCATTTGCTGGACCCTGGGGTGTCACAAAGACTGAATCAGGAGTGATCTTCAAATGTTCAAATTCCAAATTGTCCCAGCCGTGCTCGCTGCAGGGTGCTGAGGTCACAGGTGAAAGCCTGCAGTGGGCCGCAGGCAGCAGCCTCTGAGCTGGGAAGGTGATTTTCACGGGGAGCTAGGGCTGAGGTTGGATGAGGAGGCTGGGTCAGGGGACGTGGGTGTGAAAGGCAGAGGAAGGCTTCGCAGTGAGACTGACCTTCGCGCAAACCTAGCCCCAGGGTGGACAACTGTGGTGTGGACAAGCTCCGCCCACTGCCGCGTGGGTCTTGGGGAAGGTGAACTGGGTGCTCAGGCAGCGCCCTGCCTGGCGGGTAGTAGGTGCTCAGTAAACAGCGGCATCATCCTGGTCACCACCCTCACCTCATCCTCACCCTCACCTTTGGTACAAAGTGCGCCATCCTCAGGAAAGCGCCCTGGTGCAGGGCGGCCAGGCCGGGCAGACGCCTGGAACTGCTGGGAGGGAGAGAGATTCTGCTCCATGCGGGATCTCTGTGATTAGATGTCTGGACCCCCCAGGGCACCCATCCCTCCTGGGGTGCAGCCCTCTCCTAGTGGGGTCTCAGCAGGGGCACAAGGCTGACGTCAGCATGGGAGGCACCAAGACATCTCCAGCAGGGAGGGACTCCTGGGGGTCTTGCAGGGACGTGGCAGGCCGGGGCGCTGGTCCCTCCTTCCCTGCCTGTGCCCCCTGCAGGTAGCTGCCCATCAGTCCTCCAGTTCTCCCTGCACCCCCAGGGGCTGCTGCCCGGTGACAGTGCTCTGTCCTGGGCTGTGTTTGCAGGTGGAGGGCCACCCTCCTGCCTCAGGTGTGGCCTGGCATCAAGGCCTGAGCCCTGGAACCAGGAATCAGGGTTGCGGACCTCCCAGCTTCTGGCCGCTTCCCTGCTAGTGCAGGAGGCCACTGCAGTCCTCCTGGTCCCCTGCCCATGACCTCCCCCAGACTCATGGGGCGCAGGGGCACCTGTGGCCTCAGCAGCTCCCTCTGGAGTGTGTGGCCTTCCTGTGTCCAGGACCCAGGAAGGAGGGGGCTTCATGCGGGGAAAATGCTGAGATGGAGACAGGCTCCTGTGGGCCCCTTGCCGAGGCCCTGCACGCGGGCTGCACCCCTTCCTCACTTGCAAACGCCAGAACAAGGGCTCCCGGAGCCATGGAGGCACAGGAGACGGCGGGTGCTGGTCCCCGCAAGGCCAGGCTGTGGCAGGTGTCTTGCTTTGCCATTTGGACCCCAAGTCCCATCTGTCAGCTCTGCTGTTGTGTCCCCACCTCAAGCTGCACGTGTGGCCACGGCTGGGACAGCAATGGCTTCCATGCAGGTGCACCCGACCTGCGGGCACCAGCTCCAGTGTGGGGACATGGTTTAAGCGGGAGGCCCCTCCACAGCGCAAGCCCCACATGAGCCCCGGCCTTGCTGCCCTTGCCGTGTGCTGCGGTCACCACTGTGAGCGGCCTTTCGCTCCTGCTGGAGTCCCGACAGCGGCCTGGGCGGAGACCCACCATGTCCTGCATTACAACTGCTCCTGCGCCTCTGTCCTGAGGACGTTGCCTCCCTTCCCAGGGTGCGCAGACCAAGCCGGGCGTGTCTGGGGCGGGTGAGCAGCTGGGGTGGGAAGGGGAGCAGTGCCCACTTTCTCTTTGGGCATTTTGTGGCTCTCACCAAGGCGGATCCATCAGAGCAGAGCAATGGCACACGGCAGGGCCCACCCGCTACACCCCAGGACACCATCTGTAGTGCGCCAAGGAAGGCAGGAGTGTGACACTCAACACAGTGGGCGCTCAATAAATGTTGGTTGAATTGAGATGCATTAAATTCAACGGGTATTTATTGAGCACCCACTCTGTGCCAGACGCTGAGCAGAGCGCCGAGGGGGAGACAGAGAAGAGGAGAGCAGCCCCTGGTCCGGAGCAGCATGCGGGGACTGGGAGAGGCAGGTGGCAGGAGCAGTGCTGGTGTGTCTCTCTGCCGCCTGCCCCCCAGGTGCCTCCTGGCCCACAGGCCTGGTCACAGCCTCATCTCACCCATGACACCATCAGACATGCCACAAAACTGGATTCATTTCAGCCCTTCATCCATCCCGCCAGCTGGGATTTATTGAGCACCTACTATGTGCAGGTCATGGTGCTAGACAGCACAGAGCAACAGTGGATGACAAGCCTGTGTGGTGACCCTGTGCCACAGGGCTTACCTTGGGCCACCTCTATCCTCCTTCCGTAGTGTGCGGAAGTGTACCTGGCCATGTGCCCCAGTCTATATTAGTAGAGGCCCTACATTCTACACAGGAAGGGCCAGGGCTCCCTTTTGTTGTAAGACACTGGCTTGAAGGGGCTCTCACAGGGGAAGGCCCACTGCCCTGGGCAGGAGCACGAGGTCCTGGACCCTGGCCTGTCCTGGCCTGATCTGCTTCTGCTTCAGGTCTCTCGAGCCGGACCTTTCAGGCCCTGCCCACTCCTCTGAGGTCACTCTGCACACATGCACACACACACAGTGATTGGAAGTGTCAGCGGGCCACCAACCCTGGCTGGCTGCACACCCTGCCCCAAGGGCTTCATCCCTGAAGGCCTGGCGCTCCAGCGGGCATAGCCCCTTCCCCATGCCTACTCGAGAGGAAGGTCGGGCAGGTTAGAGCTAGAGACCTGGAGGCTGGGGACAGTGGCCGAGGCCCTCAGGAAGACACAGCCTGGGCATTCCCCCAGACCTTCTGTGGCTTTGGCCTTCATGCCACCCTGTGTGTCCCCTCCACTGTGAGGCCCCTGCGAGTCCCTTGTCTGATTGAGCGTGCTTGCCATTGCTCATTACCTCCCGTGGCCCCCAGGGGGCTTCAGGACCCTGGCCCTGGGCCTTCCCTCCTGGCCAGCAGGAGTGGTGAGAGGGACACTCCACTGTCCCCTCCAGAGTCC
This sequence comes from Spermophilus citellus, assembly GCF_964194105.1. NCBI lineage: Eukaryota > Metazoa > Chordata > Mammalia > Rodentia > Sciuridae > Spermophilus > Spermophilus citellus. The sequence continues at coordinate 3,471,246 of NC_138189.1, forward strand.
TGCGAGTTCCCTGCAGGGGACACTCCTACTTAGTCTGTGCTTGGGAGGAACAGACCCCTGATGGGCCACCCGTGGATCTCAGGTGGGCCCCGCTCCTGGTGGGGGCTCCGGCTGCCTCGTGGGGTGGGATGTGCACATCCCAGACCTGGAAGAGCCTCGGCATGGCTTCCTCATCCTACAGCAGGCAAAGTGGGCCCAGAGAGGGGATGCGGGCGGCCCTGTCACCAACAAGTACTTCATGAGCACTGTCTGTGTTCCAGGTCGTCCTGGGACCAGAGGACAGAGCAGAGGCCCCAACAGGCCAGATTGCCTGTCCCGGGAGCTGGCTCACAGAGGGGCTGGAGCCTGACCCGAGGCCACCCTGTGAGCCGGGAGCCTGCAGTGCTGGGGGAGTGTGGCTGGGATACGGAGGTGTCGTGGAAGGGGCCGTCTCTGGAGGGCGAGGGCAGCCCTGGCCGGCCCGAGGGCTGGGGAAGGAGCAGAGGCAGGTCTGGCGGTGGAATGGCCAGCTCAGCCATGTGGCCAGGTCACTAGCCCCTTGGTTCTAGAGGGTTCAGAGCAGGGTTCGCAGGCGGCCTGACACTTGTCCGGGCCTGTGTCTGGCGGGCGTAACAGGAGGCAGTAGTCAGCGTCCAGGCTTGGGGCGAGGCCAGAGGTTCAGAGCTGGCGCCGGGCAGCTGTGAGGAACCGAGGAAGGCCTCGGGTGGGGGCCGGGGAGCAGGTGTGAGTGGGAAACGGGCGTCCATCTCTAGTGTCCAATGTGCCGGACAGGCAGCTCCACAGACGGCGGGCTGGCGGGCGACTGTGGCCCCAGATGAGCAGCGAGAGCCCTGACCAGGGAGATGAGTGGGACGTATGGGCACAGGCACAGCGAGGAGGAGCTGGGTGTCCAGGTGGCTGGCTCAGGGGGGCGGAGCTGCCCTACTCAGAGATGGGGAGGGAAAGGTCACTTATTCACCTGACACGACCAGAAGTTGGGGAAACAGGCTTGGCTCTTGGGGGTGCCCTGGGCCGGAGGCAGACGCCAAGGACCGTCAGTTCCCAGTGGACTGGACCCTGAGATGCAGAGAGCCCCACAGCCTGCCGGGACACCCACGTGGTCCGTCCTGAGCTGGTCACTTAGCCCCGAAGCTGGGGCTCTCCCTCCCCACCCAACTCCCAGCTCATTCCTTGCCAGCTTCTTCCATGCGCCATCTCTGCAAGTGCTGGGGGAGGGGCGAGCCAGCAAGTGGGAATGGCCTGGCGCATCGTGGGGAGGGGGCGAGGGTCAGGAGGAGGAGCAGAGGACGAGCGCGGAGTGGACAGCCACAGAGAGGAGGCCGGGACGGGCAGCCGTGGCACTCTTTGCAGGGAAAGACAGAGAGGAGAGGCCGGGGAGCTGGCAGCGCGGGTTCGGCTGCCCTGGTGTCCAGCAGGCAGGTGGAGGTCCCGTGGTATGGACACTGTCAGCAAGGGAACGGCCAGCCTGAGTGGACAGGGTCACCTCTGGCCCCTGCCCATCTCGGGGTTCCAGGGAGAGCAGTGGAAGCTCCATCTGTCAGGACAGACCCCACTCGGGAGAGGAGTCTGGGTCTGGGGACAGAGACACCCCAGGGGAGCCTCCTGGGACAGCGTGGGCAGGGCTTGGGAGCCCAGGGGGCAGCCCGCCGCCCTTCGCTGGGGTCAGCTGGAGACTCTGCTTTTATTTAGCAGACCCCCTGCCTCCCTGTGCCCAGCAGCAGCCTGTGCCCAGGATAGGACCGCGTGGGCAATAGGCAGTGCACGTGCCCACCCAGATGCCGCCGTACAGCCCTTGGAGGGTGACCACACACTCAGGTCCTTTGTCTTCCCCAACTGGGGTCTGGAGATCCCTACCCATGAATGGGAAGCCCGGCTGCAGGAGAAACACCACTGCCGTGAAGGGAGGGCGCTCCAGGGAGCCCCGCAGGCCTTGGGAGACGGGGCGGGCACTACAGCACCCACCCACGGCGCGCCCGGGAGGTGACGGGGTGTCACCCCAAGTCTCCGTGGAGAAGACTCTGCAGACAGCGCTCCAGGCCTCTGGTGGGCAGGCGCAGGAGAGGCACCGTGTGAAGGTCTGCAGAGAGCACTGCTTTGGGGTGCGGCTCCCCAGGGTTGAATCTCAGCTTGTCACTTGCTGTGTAACCATGGGTACAAAAATAAGCTTCTCTGAAATTCCCTCATCTGTGAAAACCAGGATGACCCTGTCCTCCTGGCAGGGAGACCCTGGGGCGAGGCACAGGACATCCTCTGGCCTGGCTGTTAGGGGACAGCCAGGTGGGCACACGCAGTCCACAGCCGGGCCTCAGCAACCCTTCAGCAGCCAGTGGGGGACATCTGACTTCTCCCAAAGCCCGAAGCTCAGACTGGGCAAGAGCCTGTAGCTCCCTGTGGCTCAGAGACCAAGGGCGGCAGTGGGGATGCTGGCACAGGCCACCCTGCTGCAAAGTCACCTCAGGCCACCGAACCCAGGGCCATCTACCTGGGAGTGACCTGCTGTCCGGAGCACCCTGGGATGCTGTGGTGACCATGTGTCTCCTGCTGCATCTGGAACACCCACCCACCCACAAGGGCCTTTTCCTGAATGTCTAGTGGCTACTCTGGCCTCTGACAAGCTTCTGTAGAAGAAGACAGAGCCAAGAGAAGGAGTTTAGGGCCCCAGAAGCAGCCCCGTGGGGTGCCAGGGCAGGATGGCCACACGCTGCCTCTGAGAGGACGCGCAGACGGCATGTTTGGGCTAAGCCTGGACTTGGTTGTCCAGGGCTTGCAAGGCCTGGTGTGAGCCAGGGTCCTGACCACCCATGTCCTCCCTACCCGCTTCTCCCTGTGGGTCTCTCTCTTGAGTGCCACACACGGCCACATGTTCTTGAAGGCTGGTAATTTAATTGGACATGGGGTCCCTAGATGACCACGTGACTGCAAACCCACCAGGCAGACCTGGGGCAGACGAGGTTCCCAAAGCCCAGGGCCCTCTCTAGCTAGAAGCTGTTTGGCCAGGTACAGGCCCCTCAATCCACTAGCCTCAGCTCCCTCAGATGTAAAATCGGCTCTTGTTCCATGTGCAGGCCAGTGAGAGTTGAATGAAGTAGCTGGATGTGTGAAGAGGCCTTTCAAATGAAGGGCTCTCAGCCCTGGCCACACATGGACCCTGGGACCTTTGAAATCAACCAATGACTTGTCCCTCCCAAAGAGACCAGTTTTAATTGATGAGTTCACAGGGACCCTTCCTTCTCCCCAGTAACTGAAGGGACCCAGGAATAAGGTAGAGTCAACCACAGGACAGGAAGAGGAAGGTGTCTTCCCATCCAGGGGCCAGGGACCAAGGTGTCCCCTCCCCAGCAGCACTCACAGACACCAAGGAGGAGGCCAGATGAAGAACAGGCCCTGGGTGTGGCCTTCTCCATGGCCAGGGTCTCCTGCCCTTCCTGCCCTCACAAGGTGACCCCAGGTAGGGGGCACCAGCAGGGATCAGGCAGGAGCAACAGCCACACAACCAGGTGGGGGCAGCAGACAGACTGGTTCTGTGAGGCATTCTGAAACCTGAGTTGTCATTGGAACCATAGCCCCTAAAAGACCAGGCTCTACAGACGGAACCTGGACAGATTGACAGGTGCTAAAGTGGAAAACTTAAATAAGATCCGGTCTCCTAACATAATATCCAAAATGCCTAGGATTTAATAAAAACATTTACTCATCACATTGAGAGACATAAGTTAACCACAGCAGCAAGATAGGACAATCGACAGATAGTGACACTAAGAAGAACCGGACATTGGAATTATTGGACAAGGATTTTAAGATATCTATTACAAAGAATGCTTCAGCAAGCAACGATAAATAGTTTTGAAACAACTGAAAAAAATCTCACCAAAGAAATGGAAGTTATTTAAAAAAATAGAACAGAAGGTATCAAACTGAGGAGTAAGATAAGCAAGAGAAAGAATCCACTGACGGCTTCAGGAGCAGGACACCTGAGTCCAACAGAGGAGAGACTCAGGGACCTGGCAGCAGCGATGTCATTCGTCTGATCTAAACAAAAGACAGAGAGGAGAACCCCGGAGCTTCAGGCACAGGGAGCCACAGCCAGCCGCTGGATTCCCAGAGAGGAGAAACGGGCTTGAAAAAGCATTCAGAGAAATAATGGGTGAAAACTTACCAAACTTGGCAAAAGAGATAAACCTACAGCTTCAAGAAACTGAACACCCAAAAGGAGAAGCCAAGACCTCCACACTAAGACGCATCATGATCAAGCTTCTGAAAATCAAGGGCAAGAAGAGAGAAGTCTTCAAGTGCCCGGTGAGAAAAGATGGTCACCCGTAGCAGCGCATCCAACCGAGTGACAGTGGGTGCTCCTCAGAGACCTCGAGACCGAGACCAGGAGGGAGAGGCACGCGGTTCGCATGCTGGAGAAGGAGCTGCCGCGCGAATTCTGCGGTCAGTGAAAACATGTCTTGGTTTGGATGGGAAATGAACTCTCAGACGATAGAGAACCAAGAAATCATGTCCCTCGCAGACCTTCCAGAGTGGCCGACAGGTTCCAGCCTGCCGAGGCCAGGAGTTAGACGGGGGAGCATCGGGAGAGGTGAAGACGGGACACGTGCAGGAGACCGCGCTTCGTGTCTGAGTTTCTTGAATCATATTCAGTGGTGGAAGCAAAGCTGAAGGCCGTCTGATTCGGTGGTAGGAGGATCATCTCCGGCCTCTGTAGTTGGGCAGCCGGTGGCGTAAAGTGACCTTGATGGAAGTCCCCACACTGAGTGACAGCGTGTCAAGTCCTGAAGGCGGCAGCTGGGCGCTGGGCACTGTCCAGGTGCAGTGAGCATCCAGCCGCAGGGCCACGGGCTCAGGATCAGGGCCAGGATACTCAGAGCGGGTGAGTGGGCAGGAGGGACTGCCCGGCCCCACGGTCCTCAGTCCTCAGTCAGCCCTCGTGACGAGCAGCTCATCTGGACCCTGAGGCACGTGACCTGCCCTCCCTTTGGAGCCCTCACAGGTGGCCCGGAGCTCCATGAGTCAGCTTGACCTCTATCCTGTGGGGGAGGTTGGTCTACACTGCCTGAGGCTGGGCCACTGCCGGGGTGGGCGTGCGCAGGTCAGGCAGCTCTGGCACTGCTCCCTGAGGGCCCATGGGAAGGTGGAAGGACAGACAGTTGAGGGACAGGCCTCCTAAGAGCGCTTGCTGGTTGGGTGCCTGCCCTGCTGGGGCAAGCTCTGCCAAGTTCCCTCCATCCAGAACATGCCCTGGCCCCGAGCCAGGAGGTCCTCCTGACAGAGCTCCCTCTGCCCCCACCAAGCAGCATCGAGGAGGTGAACTGGGGCCCTCGATCTCCTGGGTCCCCGAAGGCTCAGTCCCCAGTGGCCTAGCAAGTGTTGCCCCACAGGAGGGACAAAGCCCCAGGGTCTCCAATCAACCTTTTTATTTCCAGAGAAGCTGGCAATTGGGAATTTCATGGGAACCCCCCACCACAAACACTTACTTAATAACATTGTCTCCAGGCCCCATTTGACACGGGCTCAGGATGGCCCGGCCTGGGCCCTGTCGGGTCAGGGCCAGCCTGGGGGACAGGTGATGCTGGACCTCTGTGGCGTGAGCACGGGGGCCAGGTGTGTTCCTGGTGTCAGGAGCGGGCTTGGGACATCAGCTGCCCTGCTCCTTCCCCAGTCCACGCCCTGGGGACAGGAGGCCAAAACTCAGGAGGGAGGGATCCTCAGAGGGCCTCCTGCGTCTGCCACCCCCCACCCTGCCTGACCCTGTTGGAAGCCTGCCCTGTCCGTGCCCCCACAGCCCGTGGGGTGCGCATGTGACGGGGCTGTGCTGTGTCTGTTTCAGGGTTCCCCTATTCCAAATCCGACTCCCTCCCAAGACATGGGACGAATGGCCTGGACCGTCGGGTAGGTACTGACCCCTCCTGGCCCGCCGGGTACTAACCTTCCATTGCTGCCGACCCCGACACAGCTTCTTGACCACAGCCAGGAGGAGCGGCCTGGCCCTGCTCGCCGCCCGCCTCTGCCTGATGCCCCGCTGGGGCCGCTGCCTCCCCGCTTTTCCCACACTAGGAACAGAACAGGCTGCGGCTCCATGGCTCCCCACTGCCCTGTCCCTGTCCTCAGGAAGACCGCAGTGGGGGGGCCGGGGGATGGGGACTACCAGGGTGACCAGGCCCTGATGCAAGAAGCCCCTGGGGGCCTACTTCTTCCTCTGAGCGGAGCCCAGGAAGGCTGCTGTAGCTCAGGAGCCCCGGGAGCCCAGCACCACGTCCTGGGCTGGGATGCCATTGGCTGCCACCCTCATTACCATCGCATGGTCACTACCCATCGCCCCTCGAACCCGTGCCACTGTTTAGAATGCAGAGGTCGGTCACTGCTGCTCAGCGTTCCTTTGCCAGGGAGTGCCGGCTCCTGCTCCCGAGGCTCTGGATACCCGGGCATCTGGGTGCTCACAGCTGGTACCGAGCCTGGCGCCCCGGCTCAGTCAGCCCTCGTGATGAGCAGCTCAATTCTGACACTCTTCCCACAGCCCCACGAGTCCTCCAGAGGATCACGGGGTGGGGTACTGATGGAGCATGGACACACAGCCCCAGGAGACATCCCCGAGGAGGCCTCTTCCCAGCTTGGAGAAGTTCTTCTATAAAGGAACAGAGAGGCCACTAAAAACCCACGGCCCTGTCTGTGGCCAGGGCAGCCAGGGACACCTGTCCTACTCCTTCCTCAGGGTCAGGGCTCCAGGACATGCCTACGAGCAGGGACGCCACCTCCAGGAGCCAGGGGGTCCCTGGGCCTTTGCTTCCTCAGGTCTCAGGCGAGCCGCTGTGTCTGTCCCGAGGCCCAGCTGCAGACCCAGGCCCGTGCGCCCCTGCACGGTGGATTCTAGCAGCTGCCCCCCACTAACCGCTCCTCCCGTTGAGAACGGCAGGACCACACATGCAGCATGTGAGAAGCAGTCTCTCCCCTTCGTCCTCCACAGGGAAAGCAGGGCCAAGGGCTCCGTGCCCAGGCCTCCTATCGCACCCGTCACGGAAAGCCTGGGCGGGAGCACCGTCTGACATGTTCTCTTCTCACCTGAGACAGCCGTTCTCTGACCCGGGGCCGTGGGCACGGTGTGCACCCCAAAACCAAGACAAGTGTCCCCACCCAGGTCAGGTGTGAGAGGAAGTCAGGGAGGCGCCTGTCCCCCGCCTGCTGTCCTCAGGACAGGCCCTCGGTTCACATGGCGAAGGTGCTGGGTGCCCTGTGTCCACAGAGGTCCGGGTCTCCAGTGCCACCTCCTGGGCAGAGAACAGCTGGCCCGACGTTCTGGCAGGGCAGGGTCCATCCTTCCCAGAACGAGGGAAGCAGGATTAAGAGCCAACTTTGACCAAGTCCTGTCCTCCGCCCACTGGTGGGGAAGGCCTGCTGGCCCAGGGCTCGCCCTCACTTGATTCTCAGCCTTCGTGTTGCTGCGGGAAGGTGGGTGGCCACGCTGGCAGCTTGGTTCTGGGCACCTATTTTCCCTCCTAACGATCTGTTCAATGTTTTTTACTCTTTCTAAGACCTTGTGTGGTTTTTTTTGCCTACTTCTCAGCGGGAAGGCCAGCCACGCGACCTAATGACCAGCCTTTATCCTGCAGCCAGGCCCAGCACTGGACTCTGGCCTTTGGCCCTGGGCTTTCCAACCAGTGCTTGTCCATGCTTCTTTGCTGATGGCCTGCGGTGCCCCAGAGTCACTGTTAGTGGTTCCTTGGTTTGTTTTTCATCCAGAAAGAACTCATAGGGGCCTAATTAAAAGTACAAGTGCAGTCAGACCAAAGTCCCGTTAACACCAGATCACAGAAGAATCCAGATGTGGTGGCGCACCTCTGTAACCCCGGCCACGGGAGGCTGAGGCAGGAGGGAGACTGGAGGAGAAAGGCCACTGTGTGAGGACAGCCGTCAGGGCTGAGCTCTGAGCCTCCCTGCTTCGAGGCACGGACTCAACGTGGCCTTGACCAGTTGTGGAGTCTGATGGAAGAAAAGAAAAAAGTTCAAGGGGCAAAGTTCTCCTTAGGTCTTGCTCCAAAAGGACTTTGTGACAAGGCCCCAGTAGTCCAGAGTACCCTGTGTCTCCAAGGCCAGATGGCCCCACAGCCAAGCTTGCCCAGCAGGGAATGCTCACCGCCCACCCACAGAGTGGATAGTGACAGCCACCGCTGCAGGCCTCCCTGTGGGTGAGGCAGGGTGACTCAGATGCACACCGCCCAGTCAGGGGTTAGGAGAATGGTCACTGGCCCCCCATAGGACCTTTTGGTGGCTCCCTGAAAGTGTTTCCATTTTGCTAAATGGTAACAGGAGGAATCCCTTTATTAAAAGACAAAAGCTGTCAAGTTGGATCCAAAAAATAGCATTGTCGTCGTGTGTCACTACAAAATGCACACTTAAGAATTATTTTGAAACAATTAAAAGTGAAAGGGTAAGAAAGAGATGCTAAAATATCTGAAAACGGGGAAGATGTTGACATCGATATCAGTTTCAGATAAGGAGATTGAGGTTAAACAAGTTCATGGAGTTGGTGGTGTAAAAAGGAGACACCGACTCATGACAAAGCCGATCCAAGGAAGCCGTGAGAGCATTCCTTGGCCTAGACGCACCCAGCAGCCTGGCAATCCAGACCTGGAGCAGGTGCCAGGGTGGTAGGGATCGGAAGTGGCTCTATTGAAATAAGACGTGGACTCAGTAATCAAAAAATAACAATAAGGTAGATAGCAGATAAGGAGCCAAAATAGTAAGTCTAATCTAATTGGTTCACTGGAAGTGTCGTTTTAATCTGGTTTCCACTCATTTGTCTACATGGATACAAACAAAATCTTAACAAATTGGTATAACAAACTGCAGTCCTGGAAAGAACCCGTGCTTGGGAGTTGGAGGCCCCGAGTCCAGTGCCAGCTCTGTCTTTCAGCAAGTTACTAAAATCTTCTGAGTCATTTCCTAGAATCTAGAAAAGAAAAAGTCCTTGCCTCTAACATTATGATGGGGACAAATAGCATCCGAGTGGTGAGTCTCTTCAGAAGCCCCGTAACACTTCAAAGCAAGTCCCCGGCCCTCCTTCCCTCAGTGTTTGCTGAGTGGGGTGGCACATTCCCACAGGAGCTTAGCAAGAAAAGACTGGCAGCCGGGTACATGGCCACGCGGCATCCTGTTAGCCATCCTGGTGTGAGTTTTGAAAAGTAAGACACCTGGGTTCAAGTTTCTTCAGTTCTGTATACTTGCTTTGAGATCTGGCAAGTTGTTTAACATCTCTGGGCCTCATGGTGGTGGTAATGCTCGCCTCCTGGACTTTCAGCAAGATTAGAGACTGTGTCTGTAGTGCAGCCATCATAGTAAGTGCCAAGCCAATGAAAAGGACAAATAAAATCCCCAGCCTCCAGAGCTGTCCCCTGCACTTAGAAGACCAAGAGTAGACTCCACTGGCCCTGCCCAGGACCACCCTGGGACCGCTCCTCCACCTGACAATGCCCGCCTCCCTCCTGAGGTCCTTTCCTGCAAGCTGGTTCTGCAGCAAGGACGTGATAGCCTGGGCCTCCCGACTACTGTGATGAGGGGAGACGGACACTAGGTGGCAGCATTTCTCCTTCACATTTGTTGGGCCGGGCGTGCAGAGGTGGGCAGAGGCTTGCAGGTCCACCTTGCTTTATGCCTCTTGGGAGGCTCCCTGGCAGGAGAGGTGCCCCTGGGGCACTGGTCTGAGTGAGACTGCAAAAATGTCAGAATTTTGGACAGGCCTGCGAGAAAGTGGTGGAGAGTTCCCGGATGAGGTGAGGAACCTGGCCCGGGACTGAGGACTAGGACGATGGGGCGAGGGAGGCACCTCCAAGAGATGCCGCATCTTTCAAAGCAATATCTTTAGAAACAAACCCATGCAGAAAGCCCGTGGTGAACAAAATACCAAAAATTTGAGTAAAGGCCAGTTCCGGCCCCACTCATGCACCCAGCCCGTCCTGGAGGCTGAGTCCTGCTCTGTCCAGCTTCTCTCTGGGCCTCAGTTTCTCTGTTTCATATGGAGAGCTTTGGACTGGGGTCTTTTTCTCCTCCGGCACTCCCTAGGGCTGTAACCAGTTCCTGCTTACTGTTGAAGGCAGCTGTCCCTGTAACAGTACCCACTGGGCCAAGCCCATGAGCCCCTGGACAGTAGGACTCCAGAAACATAGTCCCCGAGCCCAGCTTCAGGAGCAGTGGCCAATGGTTTTGACCCTATTTGAGACCCTGGTCCAGGTGCTGGGGACCAGGGCATGAATAAGACACTTCAGGGCTCAGCCGCTGTGGGCAGCAGGTACACGAGCCATCTGAGTGCCACTCTGACCCAGGTGCCAGGCAGAGTGCAGGAGGCGGACAGGAGAGGGCTGCACCAGCCCCTGTGGGGGCCCTGCATTCGCAGGTGGTGCCAATGATCTTTCCAGTGGGCAGAAGGGAAAGAGAATTCCAGACACAAATGGCCATGATGCTCTAACATGGCAGAGTCTGCCGCGACAGGCCACGGGCAAGTGACCGAGGTGCCTGAGCAGGTGGCCAGGGGCTCTCAGCCCCTCCGTAAAGAGTGCTTATGACAACTCAGGCCCTGTGCCAGGGACTTCTGCACACTCGGCTCCTTCAATCCTCAAGGTCACCCACAGACCTGCTGGAGCCTGGGTTCCAGAGAGGAGATGAGGCCCCTCTTGTCTCGGAGCCTTGGGGCAGGTGGACTTTGACAGGCACACACGCTCCTGGAGCGCTGTAGCTGGGAGCCAGGGCCTCTTGGGGGAGAGCAGGAGGCGCTGGCAGGTGCTCCCCTGTGGTGGTCTTGTAGGGGTCAGGGGGCATGTGTGGATCCTAGGTCCACCAGAGCACTGGGCACAGGGCGTGTGAGCCTGTGGTGAGAGCCGCAGAGGCATCACAGGGGCCTGCACAGGTGAGCTGAGGGAGCGGTGCTGAGCCACCCATGCCCGCTCCAGAGCAGGCCCCCAGGCCCCTGGGGTCATCTTTAAAGGCAGGTTGGCAGCCTCCGAGGCGAGGATGGGAGCCCCGGACACGGCTTCCCGAGCTGGGCCTCGCGTCTGTCCGTCATCTCAGCCGATCACTGCTCAGATGCCCACTCTCGAGGCCTGCGAGGAGGAGCATCTCCAGGCCCCGTGGCCGCCTGCAGCCCATCTCTTGCCGCCCTCTCTCTCTTTCTTTTCCAGAATGCCAATGTGGCCCCTTGTGGAGCAGACCCGGATGCCAGCTGGGGCACGCGAGGTACACGCAGCGGGGACCCTGTGGGTCTCTGACTGGGCCGGGGGTCACTAACACATTTCCACCATCTCATCCTGAGGCCGCCTCGGGGCCTGCTGGCAGAAGGCCTGGGCACCGCAGACAGGGCCCCCAGGGGGAGAGTCAGCTGACCTCCATGCCATCCTCTGCCCGAGGTGCTCCCATCTCCCGTCGGGGTGCAGGGGCCTGTCCTGGTGTGCTGGGTGCTCTGCCTCACTCGGGGCAGCAGAGCCTCAGGCAAACAGCTTCCAGGCCCCGGGCGGAACAGAGCACCCTGGCTCCCCGTGTGGCCACTGGCATGCCGGTGACACGTTGGGCTCCAAGCCAGGAGGGTGACTGGGGGCTGGCATTACTGGAGTGGTCACCTGCTCACGTGGCAGGGCTGCACCCCAGGCTGCTCTCCCAGCTCCGAGTAGGTCCCATGTCGGCCAGCTCCCCTCCGCGTCACCCCTGGACTGCTGGAGCCTTGCTGGTTCGCACGAGGGCGACGGTGTCAAGGTGTTGCAACCTGCTCCTCTGGGTGGTCGTCCACATCCCCAGGCCTCAGAGCTGGCACATCGGGACCCCCCTAGCATGAGGGGACCTTGAGGACCGGCCCCTCACAGCTGTTGTTGGGCGGGTCGGACTGACCCTGGCTTCTGAGGTCCCGTGTGCATGGAGGCCCTGCTCTCTGGAGGTTTCAATTTTACTAAGACGCTCTTAGTTGGAAGGGAAACCTTTTCACGTCTGCGGTGGAGCTTGATGGTTTAAAACAGGGAAGGAGGACTCGACGGGGAAGGAGCAGGGGAGGGTCAGCCGCAGGGGCGTCCGTCTCCACAGCACTCCCAGAAGGTAGCCTTGGAGCGCCCACTGCACGCGAGGGTAAACTGAGGCAGGTCTCATGGTGGCCCACCACCAGGGGAGACGGCATCGCAGCCGAGAGCCAGTGCCGCCGCCCAGCTTCCAGTCTGTCCTCCAGCCTCCTGGCCATGCCTCCTGCTCTGTCTCGCATGGGAGACCTCAGAGCCCCGTCCACTGCCCCGGATAGACCCGCGCAGGCTGCTCAGGGCACCAGGAGACCGTGCAGGGCCGGGCTGACTGCAGGTGGCTCAGGGTACCCAGGACGGGAAGCTTCCGCTCCTGGCCGCCTTCCGCGCTCCCTAAAGGGCCCTGCGCTCTCGCTCTTGTCTTACAGAGTACAAGGTAAGAGGCCGCCGCCGCCCGCGCCTGCCCAGCCGCTGCCCAGGTTAAACCATCTTTCCTTGCTTTTCCTATGGGTGTCTGTATCCCGAGCTGTCGCAAGTGTGTGCCTGGCTCTGCCCTCTGGTGGGCGCTGGCCCAGCGCTCCCTGGCCTCCTGCGAGCCCTGGCTTCCCCGCAGGTCTACCCGTATGACGCGCTCATCGTCACCAACCGAATCCGCGTGAAGCTACCCAAAGACGTGGACCGCACGAGACTGGAGGTAAGGAGGGATCGTCTCTGCCACGTGGGTCTCTCACGCAGGGTCAAACTCATCAGCCCAGGGGCCACTGGGGGGATGGCGCAGGGCTCAGAGTCAAAGGCCCACATGGCTTCCAAGTCTCAAGAACCTGGTTGCGGGCCCAGCAGTGGGGCCTCTGCTGGGGGGCCACGGGGTGTGGAGGGGCAGGGCGGACTCCCGGAGGCCCGGCTTCTCGGCTTCTCCCTTGGCCACATCCACGCGGCCGGGAAAGGGGAAGCTTGTCCGTGGAGAGCTAGTGTCTGTCTCGTAATTCCAACAGAACATCACTCAGTAGAGCCGGACGATATTTGTTGACTGAAAGCAAAGTCTGTTGCGGGCCTACTATGCACCAGGGCCCAAAGCACCCAAAGCACCTGTCTTGCAGTGTGAGGTCGGTCAGCTGGTGGGTTTCGTCCCCACCCCCTCGGACTGTGTTGCTGCCTTTGATGGCCTCTTTCCCTGGGGCCAGGAGTCTTGGGGCTCCTGGGAAGAAAGGCCATGGGCTGGCTGTGCCCAGGGTGGGGACAAGTGAGGCACGGTATGCGTGTGGCCAGCCCTCACCCTGCCCAGCGTCTTGCCACAGTGATTTACCTGCTGCCGAGAGAGGGAGCAGGAGGCCAGCAGGACCCAGGCCAGGAGGGCTGGCTGGGCTGAGGCCAGGCAGATCGACCAAGGGCTGAGTTCTGAGATGGGACAATGGGGGCTGGCGGGAGCCAGGTGGCTGGGGTTGGCTCCTGGGAGGTCATGTTGGTACTGATCTCGGCCATCAGGATCGGGTCCTGTTCTCCATGTTTAACCTTCAACACCAGAGGAAACACAGAAAGCAAATTTTGTCTGAGAAAGAGCCCAAACAGAGACAGCGGACTTCTCAGAGAGGAGGGGCCAGTGCTGTCTGGGAGGGGTGTCTGCTCTCCCTTCGGGGTCTCCGATTTCCCCTCTCAGCTCCTCTTTCCATCCTGCCTGCCCCGAGGTAGGAACAGAGCAGCCCAGGGGCACTCAGGAGCAGCTCCCTGTGTTGGGAGGCCAAGGGGTTGGCCCTGGGTGTGCGGGGACGTGCCGAGGTGTCAGGACCCATTTCCTTCTCTCCGGCCAACCCAGCATTCATTACCTCTGCCGACTGCTGTCCTTCACCCTGTCTCGTGTCCAGGGTTCAGGAGGACGCCCAGTCGGACCCTGAAGGATGGCAGGAGCTTCATGAGCACAGAGGGGGCAGGGAAGGGCATCCCCTGCAGGGAAGCCGTGAGAAGCTGGGGGTCAGCCCTGTGACCCAGCAGTAACATCAAGCAGGACGGGCTTTCCTGGGCCTGTGGTCGCCGTGGCTTAGGCCTTGATGTGGATTTTCATGGCCCTTGAGTGAATCTCTGTGCCCATGAGATGTTGTGCAAAGCCCCTCAGCACAGGGGTAGTGGCAGGAAGAAGGTGACAGAGACCCTGGTGTGGCTGCAGCACTGGGAGGAGGCTCATCCATTCTGGCCTTCTTTGTTGTAACTGATAAGTACCCGACCCAAAGGGACTCGAGCATAAAGGAAATTGACTGGCTAGAGTGACTGAAGGGCCTCTTCAGGTATGGTTTGATCAAGGGCTAAATGTTTCTAACACTCCATTACTTTTTTCCTAATTCTTAACAGTGCTTCCTCTGTGTTGACTCCATGGATAGACAGACCTTCACCTCACTCCCCAGACTCACAGTCTGCAGGGACGAGATCCATCTCTCTCTCTGAAAAGCCCTCACCTTGATGGGTGAGGTGATCACCCCTAAACCCTCCAGTTTGACCCAGGGTGTGCAATGCCCTGATTGGACAGGCTCAGCCTGTACCCAGGCGGAGCTAAGGAGGCTGCTGAGGCCACCTGAGCTGGACTGACCCAGCTGACCCCTGGGGGGAAGGCCGAGGCCTGCCATCTGAGGTGGGGGAAGGCGCGGCAAGAAGCAGCCTCCAGTGTCCACCTGCAGGATGGGCACAGGACAGCACAGCAGCCTCCACTGTCTGGTTCCCACCAAAGCTCAGTCCTTGCCCCTGGTGCCAGTCCAATAACGAGGACATGGTTCTGAGCAAAGGAGAAGCCCAGGGGCCTCCTGTCCAGGAGCTGTGGTTCTGTCCACCCGGGAGACCAGGCCACCTTCCAGGGCTTCTCTGTGGAGCCATGATTCGGGGAGAAGCCATTTCTGAGAGCTCCTGTGCCATCCCAGGTCTGAGTCCTTGGTTCCTGGTGGGGTGCTCGAGGACAGGAGACTGCCGAGGGGGGGACCCTGTTTCCCCTGAGGCTGGGGAGGGAGGCGCAGGGACAGGAAGACAAGAGATGCTCCTTTTACAAATAAGCTGCAGAGGCAGAGCAGCAAGGCCCCTTCAGAGCGAAAGTGGCCACAGGGGCCCAGGCAGCATGGCCGGCCCACATCACGGCCACACGAGGGCAGCAGAGAAGCCTGGGCGCTGAAGCGTCTGCCTGGCGGGACGTCTGAGCGCCCCACAGAGGAGGAGAGGAGTTGGGGTCTCCCAGGAGGGGCGGGCCAGGAAGTGGCGTGAGTCCTGGGGTGCTGGGAGCCACCCAGGGTGGCCCCTGGAGGAGCTCGAGCCTGAGTGTGACCAAGGTGCCACGAGGCCCGGATCCTGCAGGGCCTCAAGCTAGGAGCTGAGGCGGCCTCGGGAGACTGGGTCCTGGGGCCTCTGCCCTGCCTCCGGTATGACCGCCCGGCTGGCAGAGAAGGCGTCCCAGGCTGCCCTTGTCTACAGACGGCTCCTGGGTGGTGTCTGGCACCTGTGGGGGTGTGTAAGTGCAGCTGTCTCCAGCACACAGGGGGCAGTGCACTAGAGGGCCTGTCCCCAAGGACCAGCTCCAGGCTCAGATGAGAGCGGGTGGCTCCAGGTCTCACCTGTCTCAGGGCAGCAGCCTGGCCCTGCCCGCCGCCTCCTCCTGGGCCTGGCACTGGGCTGTGCCTAAGTCACTTCTAGTTTCCCCTTCACTTGGGGGGCTGGGCTAGTGTACAGAGGCTGGTGGTCAACACAGGCGAGTTCTCTGCTGCCCAGGGGGCCAGTTTAATCTTTCAAATACGTGAAAACACACCAAGGGTGGCTTGTCTTTCTCCTGCAGCTCAGCTGAGCCAGGAGCAGTCGGACAGGACCGTCCTCACAGGTGGGCAGTGGGCGGAGACCTGGGGCGCCCCTGGGGCTGGGAGCTGGGATGTGAGCCCACAGGGTGGGGGCTGCTCCCAGCAAGAGTGCAAGGCACCCCTAATGCTTTTATTTCAGGGAAAAGAGCTTTATTTTTACAACAAAAGCAATTCATAAGTATCATAAAAGTCCAGAGAAACACAAAGAGCATAAGAATCTGACGGGACTCCCCCACTCAGTCCTGAGACTCGCTGCCGGCGGGGACGGGCTTCGGGACCCTTCTTGGACTGATTCCTATCTGGGATAAGAAGGTCACAACCTGTGTTCAGTTTGATGTTCCGACTTTCCCTCTTGAACTTGACACTGACGCGTTCCACACTGGTTGACGGAGACCTTCTTTCACTTTTCAAGTGTCCACACCACTGGGTCCCATGTGAGGGTCCCCAGGCCCAGGCTGTGGAGGGACAAACCGCACTTCCTCTCTGCCCCAGAGGCTGAGCCCGCGGCATGGCAAGGCTGGCTGCAAGGCAGGCTGGGAGCTGGAGTCTAGCTTTCTGCCCAGGAAGAGGACATGGCAATGGTGGGCAGCTGGTGTCATCGGCCACGGCTCTGCAGGTGGACCCCAGGACTGGGCTGTCAGATGGTCAGGGCCTGTCCTTGATACTCAGTGCTAAAGTGCTTGGCTGAGTCTTTCAGTCATGCCCTGGATGCAAACCAACTGCTGAGCAGAGCCCTGGGGCTGCCTGGGAGCCAAAACTGTCCCGAGCTTCCCCCTGGTAGGCAGCCCCTGTCACCTGTGATCCAAAGGAGTGTGTGCAATTATATACCAGCATTAGGACTCTGACAGAGAGAAACATAGGCCTATGAGAGTGTTTAAAATAAGTAAATGTTAACTGCGTAGAGAACATGTACGTGCGCACATGTGCAAATGTGTGTGCGTGTCAGTGTGTTTTGGGTCAGGCAGAGAATTCTAGGAACAGCAAGCTGTGTGTGCAAAGGCCCTGGGGTTGTGTGGAGACGGCCAGAGGGCTGAGGTGGCTGGACCTGAGCTGGGAAGTGAGGAGGGATCACTCTCAGCATCCTGGGCCATGTCAGTTTGGGTCTTAGCCTGAGAAAATGGCTCTTAAGTTGGGGGACTGCGTGGTTAGGTTTGCAATTAAAAAGCCCCTGTGGCTGCATCATGAAGCTTAGGCTGTGCGCTGCAGGGAGATTGTTGTTATGGGATATGGTGTCGTGGTGCCTTAGGTGGTGGCACTGGGGGAGTGGTGGCAGACTTGGGTGGTGTTGGGAAGTCAAGGCGCAGGAGTCAGAGACAGAGAGCACCTCAGGCGAGGGAAGGACATTTCGGGTAGACTCCGGGCTGTGCCGATGGCATCCCTGTGTGGTGGCCGTCACTCAGCGGAGCAGAGTGCACCTGGAATGATAATGATTGACACCCTGGCTGACAAGGCCAGGGGCATTTCGGGTGCTCAGCCTGGCAGCAGTGAAAAGCACCATGTAGGCGCCTCATCCTGCACAGTAGGTCTCAGTTATCATCAGCGACTCGTGAACCAGGCAGGATGTCCACTTTGACCATGGAAGGGGGTCAGATGGATCACGTGGTACCAACGAGCAGAGCAAGGACCAGCAGGTGGGTGTCCAGGGAAGCTCCCCAGGGCCCAGTTTAATGCTCTTCCTGGGAAGTGGCAGCCTCTGTCCCAGAGATCTGAGTCTCAGTCCCTGGCCACCTTACAAGGCCCTCCTACCCTGGAGGACCTCAGGCCCTTCCTGTGTTAAGTCCTCCTCTGGGGGTCTCTGGGCCATGAGCTCTCAGTCCAACAGGCTGGAGCCTTTATGACCCCAGCAAAGTCAGTGTCCTCCAATCTGAGGCCTCTTGTACCCTGACTGATCGAAAGACATCATTGTTCTTCTGCTGAGCAGCTCCTGCCATCCCGGGTGGCATCCTGATGGGTGGGCGAGCTCTTAGACTCAGGGTGACCTGCTACGAGTCCAGCCTCCAAATGTCTGGCCACATGACTTTGGGCAAGTTGCTTAAGCGCGCTGAGCCTGGCCCTTGCCTGTCGGTCAAGTGACGATCATGGTGCCTGCCCTGCTGGGACGTCAGGCGTTCATTTAGTTGCTTGGAATTCACTGAGCATCTGCCACGACAGGTACCGGGCAGGTGTCCTGTGCACACAGTTGATGTCACCAACCATGTGGGTGCTGGGCGCTGGGATTGCGTGAGCCGAGGTTGAGTCAGCTGCCAGGGGAGAGAGGGCCCTTCGCCCCGCACTGGCAGAGGTGGGGCTGGGCAGTCACGGGATCTGGTCCCACCTGATCACCAGATGTTCTCCAGGCGAGACATGCCTTAACGGGGGTTTCCACAACTTGGCAAGGTGGCCAGGTGGGTGTCCCTGGCCCCTACGGCTCAGGAGAGGCAGAGCTGGGCTTCAACCTAAGGTGTCACCTGGAGCCACTGGGCTGCCCTGTGGCTTGGCCCTCTGCCAGGCCAGCCCTCTAGAGCACTCACTCTAGGTGTGAGCTAGAGCCAGGCCACTAGCAAGTAGATACACACACACATGTGCTTGTGCAAAGAACACACTCATGCAGACCCAGAGGTGCATGACACATGCAGGTGTGTGTGTGCATGCATGTAGATACGTACATGTGTTGACACACAGACACCAGTGGCGTGTGCACCTGGATGGAGAGAGCACACACAGAGGCACAGACTGACTCATGCATGCACATGCAGACACGATGCTCGATAAACGCTTACATACAGACGTAAACACAGACCGAATTCTGTGTCTCAATTTCTAGACACAGACTGGGAACTTTGAAGGACTTGGCGCACAGCCGGGGCTGGGAGTTCTGAGAAAGAGGCGTCCCGTGGTTTCCGGGCTGCCCTCTGCCAGGCCCAGGGGCTAAACTCATACCTGGTTTGCTCAGTGGTAAGAGCCCCCGGCTGGAATATGCTGGGAAGCCAGCCCCGGGGATCAAGCCCCTCCTCTGTCTAACCCACCGTTGGTCTGAGGAGGAGGTGCCCCCCTGGACGGGTAGTGGCCGTCAGGGGTTTGAAGCCACCAGATGCTCCCTGGCCCAGAGGAGATGCAGGAGGGAAGCACATGCAGTTCTGGAGGCTGGAGAAAGCACCGGAAACAGAGGCCAGGGCCAGCAGAGGCCAGGGCCAGCAGGCCTGGCAGCTGCGAGTGGGGCAGGAGGCAGAGGGGGAGCTGGGAGACAGACTTACAGATGCCCAGCGCCAACAGACATTGCCCCTGGGCAGGGGTTCAGGGGACACAGTGGACAGCCAGGTCCATGCTGCCCTCCTGGAGCTGAGAGGCAGCCAGGTCAGCAGCGCCTGGGGCCAGGGTCGGCTTGGCCCTGGGGCCTCTGGGGCTAGTGCAGGCCCGAGGGCCCAAGTTGGAGTCAGGACCTATAGGACCGGAGGAGCCACCGGCAAAGCGGGAAAGAGCCATGCAGGTTGCAGCCTGCCCCTGAGGCTGCGGACACCCCTGTGGAGCAGAGGAGTGATGGGGGGCAGGCAGGGCCACGATGAGGCTCGCCATGGGACCACCTGGGAGCCACATCACGGCGGCTCTGAGCCTCTGTCTCCTACCACCCAATAGGCTGTGAGCGAGGTCAAGGTGGGCTGAGATCGGCCATGCCATTAGGGAGCGGCAGGCTCAGCAGACTGGCTGTGCAGGGCCGGGCCTCATGCAGGCTGAGGTGGTGGGACCCAGTGACACCAGGGAGCCAGTTTTCAGGAAAAAAGCCACCCCTCACGGGTCTGGTTCCTGAAACCCCCTAGCAGCACCGGTGCAGGGGCAACTGTGACTAGGGGCTGGGAGAGAAACAAGGTGTCCGGAGGCTTCTCCATGGGATTCTGAACTTGGTGGGGTGTGGGGTGGTGGCAGTGCCCTGGAGGGGACCTGGGGTTGGGCAGGGGCTGGTGGGTAGCTCCAGGCTGGGGTAGAGGACCCTTGGCCCCTGAGGCCGCAAACACAAGTCATCCCCAGAACACTCACTGGGGGCAGGAGGGAGGGCGGAGCAAAGACCGGGCATTGGAGCCACTTTGCCTGGCCCCAGGCCTGCCTTGCTGCCTCCAGATCCGTGACCTTAGGCAAGTCGCACAGCGTCACTGAGCCTGGAATGAGGAAAAGACTCCCAGGACAGATGTGGGTACAGACCCTCACTCCAGCCTGGCCCGCAGCCCTTGGTCAGTGCAGAATTGGGGGTTCGAATCTGCCGGCTGGCTGCAGGTGGCAGGACTGTCCCCTGCCTGTGGTTCAGCTTGCTGCCTCTGCAGAGAGCCTGGGGGAGAGGGCTTGCAGGGAGTCTCACAGCGGCACCCCTCCCTTTGCTCACTGGCCACTGCTCTGTGGTGGTGACCGGTGGTGGCTACTCTCCTTCGTGTGCAGGAGACTGGTGCTGTGGCTCCAAGGTGGAGTCGGAGTCACTTCTAGGAGTTCCGCTGGGCCAGGCTTGCTGGGGGCAGTGCTGGCGGGGTTGGTGGGGCTGGGGTGGGTGGGCTGCTCTGGCTGGCTTCTGTGTGCCCAGCACCTGGCGCTCCTCAGGGGGACAACAAAGAGCTAACCACCAGCAGAGAGCAGCAATGGCCTTAGGTGGGAATGGATCAGGACAGGCCCTGCCCCCAGCTGCAGGGAGGAAGCCCAAGGTCAAGGCCGCAGGAGGTTCAGGTCATGCCCAGCCTCTTGCTGCTCCTGGCAGTGGCAGTCCCACTGTGGCCAGCAGGGGCAGTGGGCAGAGGCCAGGCAGCCCCTCCCAGCTCTGTTACGAGGCTCCCGCCCTGTCTTGAGCGCAGAGCCCTGTGACTTAGCCCTCCTGCAAGGCCCCACCTCTTCCTGCCGTCACCTTGGCTGTTGGGCTCCAACACATGCATCTTGGAGGCCGGTGGCCGGGCATTTCTTCTCCAGCCATTAGATCTCTGCCTGTGTAACACAGAGAGGCTGAGGGGTCTGGAAGGATGGCAGAGACGCCACCCGGGTCTCGTTTAATCCCAGGTGGCATAACCGAGGTCAGGTCACTAGCACAGTTAGGCCCCTGCCAGGTTCAATGAGCAGGAGCCAAGGCCAGCATCCTGGGAGGCCCTCCCTGGACATACAGGTGAGCTGGCACAGGCCACCAAGCCACCACTACCAGAGCCAGAATGGGAGCCCTCAGCCCCTTCCTGAGCCCTGTAGGCCACACACAGGTGGCCCGGCCCAGCCCACATGCTGGGGACACCTCCAATCTCTCTTGTTGCTGTTATCTGACAACCCGGGCTGCTCCTGGGGCCTCTGGTGACTCCGGCATCTGGTCACAGGTCTCTCCCTTAGAGGACACCTGTCACTTCAGAATGGTAGATGTTCCCTCCATCCCCTTGGCCAACACCCACCTCAACCGCCCCCACATGGCCGCCCTGGAGGTGCGGTCCCTCCCTCCTTCCCCGTGACGAGTCCCGCCCTGCAGCCTGCTGAGGTCTGAAGACCATGGCGTCACCTCACACCTGCCCTGCCCTCCTGCCCCAACCTAGCCTGTGCTCAGCCACTGTCCCTTCTCTCCTGCTCCAGCACCGTCCCCAGCAAACGCCCAGCCCTGACGAAGCCCAGGGGCCCAATGGGCACCTCGTCTTTTCCCTTGAAAAAGGAAACGGCAGGCAGCCTGGTCCCGGGCTCCTCTGGGCTGAGGAGGGAGCCTCACCAGCCCCAGGAAGGAGGGCCTCAGCCTGGGTCCATCGCTACCTGCTAAACTGCCCTGCCCCAAGGGATGGGTGGAGCGGCTCCCTAGCGCCCAGAGCCAGGTTTGTGCATCACAGGCCGGCGATGCTGGTCGGTGACGGCAGATGAGTTTCCTTCTATGGTCGTCATTGCGTCTTTAAAGATGGAGTCTGAAGTGACAGTTGCAAATCTCTGTGGGCGAGGGGCAGGTTTCTCAGCACAGAGAGCCCAGTCTCAACCCCATGCAAATGCTCAATGTCTGGCAAGCTCCAGACCCTTCCTGGTTCAAACTTGATGGGTGCAGGGGGCTGAGGGCCTCTTCCTGGGGGATTTGTCAAACCGTACAAGAGAGACTCCAGGCCAGGTTCAATTAGCAGTGGCTTTTGTGACCCAGGATTCTGGGGGGTCCTGGCTTACCTCCTCCAGATCAATCCCTAGCTGGACTTCCACACCAGTGCTACAGAGAGGAGGGATGTTGTGGGATTCACAATGGCCAGAGTCCATGTCCACACTTTCCGGAGGTTGCCATGTCCTGACCTTGGTTTTCTCTTCTGATCATGACAGTAACTTGTAGTATCAGTGACTTTGTTTTAAGGTTGAGGAAACTGAACCCCCGTTTTTCGGTGAGAATTTTTTAAAATTGTGGCAAAACTCACCACTTTATCCACCCTGAAGCGTCCCATCCCGTGGCCCTTCCTACGCCCACAGCGGTGCATGACCGTCACCACTGACTAACTCCAAGACACTTTCATCACCCCAAAGGACACTCCCCGTTCCTCTCCCAGCCACCCCTGGCAACCGCAGGCCTGCGCTGGACGTCTCATAGACACGCGGTCATGCAGCAAGCGGTCTTGGGTGTCTGGCTCCTTCCTTGGTCCATGTCTTCAAGGCGTCCTTGCTGACCCCGGTGAGAACTCCTTGCTTCCAAAGGCTGAGCTGCCGCCTCGTGGATCCGAGGGTGGACACTGGGCTTTTCCCACTTTTTGGCTGCTTTGAACCATGCCGAGGCTGTAGGTGCACAAACGCCCGAGTCCCTGGTCCTCTTCTCTGGGTCTCAGCTAGGAGTGGACGACTGAGCTCACAGTCTTCTGCTCACTTGGAGTGCCTTCTCCACTGCTTCCCACACAGATGACGAGCCACGCTTGCAGATAGGTGGCAGAGCCTGACCTTCTCTGGCCACACCCCATCCCAGCCTCCTGATTGGCCCTTCTGCTCGGCCCCTCCCCAACAGAGCCGCGCCCCACCCTCTGGGAAGGCTCCTCAGGAAGGGGATGCGGAGCCCACCTGAGCAGGTCTGCAGGAGGGAGAAGATGCTCCCTGAGCCTCGAGGAAGACTGAGTCCTAGCAGGCATGTGCACGGCAGCAACAAAGTGCTGGTGGCTGGCACAGTGGCCTCTGTAGTTAACGTGGCAGGGCCTGGGCTGTGGTCCACGGCCCAGCTCCTTGCTGAGTGCTGACCTGAAGGGACTCACTCGTCCCTGTGGTGACCCCGCCACACAGATGCTGAGGCTCCTGGAGGCCAGCTTCATCACATGGCACCACAGAGGCTCTGGAGGCAGGCGCCTGAGCACCAGGTCATGCAGAGTCTCTAAAGTGGCCCCAGCCCAGGAACTGGGCTCCAGGACACAGGGCCGGGAAGGGTGGGATTTGCACTCGGGCCTGGCCGGCTTCTTCACTCCCTGGTCACACTCGGCATCCCAGCTGGGAAACGGGAGATGGAAAACCTCCCACTTCCTGTCACAGACACCAGCTGTGAGTTCAATGAGGGGACTGCGGCCTTCTAAGGACAGCTACAGGAAGCTCAGACACAGAGGGCAGGTACAGCCCTGTCCCCAAGGTACACAGGGAAGGCACATTGGTAGGAGACAGGGTGGAGGATGCTGGCCCCAGCTCTGGGCTGGCCCCTCTGTCCCCCCGAGCCTCTTTCCTTTGGCTGGGCTCCCTCCCTGTAAAGAGGGAATGGGGACCCACAGGCCCACCGAGAGGCTGCGCCAGCCTGCCTCTGGCCCGAGAGCCAGGAGAGCTGGCCCAGCTGAGAAGCCACTAATTGTCCCCTCTGTTTCTCATTGTTTGAAGAGACACTTGTCACCTGAGGAGTTCCAGGAAGTGTTTGGGATGAGCATCGAGGAGTTTGACCGCCTGGCGCTGTGGAAGAGGAATGACCTCAAGAAGAAGGCCCTGCTGTTCTGATGGCCGCCAGCCCTCCCCACGGGCCGCGCCAGGGCAGCGCAGAGGAGCCCCCGCCAGAGCCACACACCCTTCACCCCACACCTTGCCGTGGCTTCTCTGTGTCAGTGGGACGGGTGGGGGCCCTGGGGGAAGCTGGGCTGGGCAGGAGGAGGGCCCCAGTGGGCACAGCCCCCAGCGTGCGGAGAAGCGCCTGCCTCTAGTTTAGGGCCACGACCCCTGGCTTGACTCAGCCCTTCCCAGGGGCCGCTCGGCTTCCGGGCCGAACCCAGACAGGGGTGGCCCACCTTTGGGCATCCCCAGAGTGCCTGGCACTGGGGCGCAGAGGTGGCCAGGACGCGGGCTGTGAGAGGCTCTTCAGTGACAGGCGCTGTCGGAGCCAGTGGCCCCGCCTGGAGGCCGCAGACTCACAGGCCAGGGCAGGAGAGCAGAAGGAGAGCCAGGGGCAGAGCCCAGCGCTGGGTGTGCGAGCTTTACACCTGTCCCTGACGGCTCTCTTCAGGAAGGAGCGTCCGCAGACAGGGTGCCACCGAGCGCTCCAGGCACGGCTCCCTCCAGCCACCCCCTGAGGCCTAAATGAGACCTTTCAAGTAACACAGAAGTCTTTATTTTTAAAAACGTATAGCTTACTTACACACAAGATGACACCCGCGCAGAGTGCAGTCCTACGTCCCGGGCAAGGGGAGCACCTCTGCCTTACGCCCCACCCTGCGGGGCCCCTGTGGCCCCGGCTCGTGGCGTCCCCGAGAGACAGGACCCTCAAGAGTTTCCTCTTGTCTTTCCCTGTGTGTGTCACGTAGACGCCCTGAAGCCTGACCCTCTGAGTGACGCTGTGTGTAAGTACGTGTGACTCGTGGCTGCCAAGGCTCCTTGCCCTCATTTTTCCAAGTCTCCCCCAGTGGCTCTGGAATAAAGGTCTCCCCGTAGCCAGCCTGGTCCCCTGTGGCCTCCGGGGCACCGTCCTGGTGGTGGCCAGCGGTGCCTCGCCTTATCCACTGTAAGACAAGCCACACCCGTGGGGACCCTGTACCCGTGCACCTCCCCCACACAGGCACCAAACACTTTTGGAGGAGAAGGTGGAGCCCTTGTCGCCTCCAATCTGTGAGGCCAGCAGAGCGTGGGGTGGAGGGAGCAGGAGGCTGGCTGGCGGGCCCCCCAGGTGACACGCACTGTCTGCATTTATAGGTGGGCAGGGCACTGACAAGGTGCAGAGGAGGGTGGGTGGGAACCGGGGTCAGTTTCTGGTCCTGTGTGTCCTGCCCAGCCCTGCCCCTGAGTCGTCCCTACTCAGCGTCCTCACAGTCCTGGACACACCAAGTTCCACTTGGCCCTTGGCTTCTCACCAGCCCAGCTGTTCCACAGAGGGGACTTCTAGCTCCTAATGCTTCCTGCCATTTAGCCACCCGAGCCTGCGCAACTGGAAACTCCGTCCCCTCCCGCCCGGTGTCAAGTCTGACCCCAGGAAGTCTGGGGTAATAAAAGACGCCCTACTGTAACTTGTCAACCTGCAGAGCCACTTGTGTGATGGCATGATTTCTGAAGGTGCGAGGCCTCTCGCAAACTGCGCCAAGGCAGCGGCTGTGGGCTTGTGCATGGAGCAGGGCCAGGCCCCAGGAGGGACCCCCGACCCAGGGGAAGTGCCTGGTCTGGCCTCGGCTTGCTCAGGAGCATTCCTCAGCCCCTCCCCAGGCTAGTTCCAGGTACCAGTGGTAGCAATGGGTAGGGCCTGGCTCCTGCCTGCCCCAGGGCAGGTTGAAGAGACTAACCAGGAGACTGCTTGGCCTCTATGAGAAAGCCATGGTATGCCCATGTGTCCCTTGTCCAACTCAAAGGCCACCAGTGCTCCACAGTGACCACAGGATGGGTTCTGGGTCCTGTGCCCACCTGGAAGTGTCTTGAGGCACCATGCTTCCAGATCAGAGCTGTTCAGCTGTGCTTTGCACGATACTGGGAATGTTCTAGATCCATGTTCTCACCAACAGAGCAACCACTGTTTGAAGAGTGACTGGGGGATTTAACACAAGGTTTAAATCTTAATTCATTGAAAGCTGAATAGCCACTTCTGGCTAATGGCTGGGTAGCTCCAGAAGGTGAAAAAGTATGGCTGCCCCCACCTGAGATGGAGCCCCAGGAGACCAGGGGATCTGCCCCTCAGGTGCAGCAACCTGTATTCCTGCCTGCTGCACACCCCTCTGTATCCGACCTGGGCACGGGGAGGTGCACTGTGAGGCTCTGACCTCAGAGCTCTCAGTGGACACCAGCTGGGTGTCCATGAACTTAATTAAATTCCAACATTACCCACCTGGAGACAGTACCCCCTCCCAGATGCCAACCACAAGCCCCAGATGGATTCACCTGGTTTTCTGACAGGCCCTTAATAAATCAGGATTCCCACCACCTCCTTCTTGGGTTCAGCTGATTTTCTAGAGTGGCCCACAAAGCTCAGGACACATTTATGTTACCAACTTATCATAAAGGATATCACCAGGGGTGCAAATGAAGATTGGCACAGGTCAAGGCAGAGGAGGAGGGCACAGAGCACTCCCTGGGGCTGCCCTCCAGGCACTGCCCCCTCCAGCCATCCAGGACCACTTGAACACTATTCTTTTGGGTTTTATGGAGCCTTCATTATGTAAGTAGGAGTGATTACATTACGGCCATGGGCGATCCACTCCAACTGCAGCCCCTCTCCCCTCTTCAGAGGCTGGGGGCAAGGGTGAAAGTCCCAGTCCTCTCTTCCTGCCTGTCTTTCCTGTGACCAGCCCCATCTAGGAAATGGCTAGGGGCTGCCAGCCAAAGGACAATTCATTAGCATGCAAACAGCACTTTGGGGATTCCAAGGGTTTTAGGAGTTGTATGCCTGGAACCAGACAAGGCCTAATATCCATGTCACAGTATCATGCCTTCCCACCCCCAGGGCTAAGTCCTGTCTCCCTTGACATCTCAGAGTCTGCCCACAGTACCATCTTGAATCAGCACCACCTGGGGCTGGTGTCAGGGGCCCCCGGGACAGATGGGACAAGGAGAGGTCAGAGGCAGCAGAGTCTCCTTCCTGGATGTGTCTCCTTCCTGGATGTGCCGAGCTGCGGCAGGGAGAGCAGGGTGATCCCCTAGCTGGCCTTAGTGTTTGGCTCACAAGTGCACGTGGTGCCTCTAGTCACAGTCATTGGCCAGAACTGCAAAGGGGTCCAGGAAGCAAGTATGCATGTGTCTGAGAAAGGGAGGCCACTGGATCACAGGCTGGCGTGGCTGGTTCGATGGCCCGGATGCACAGGGCCCCACCTCTCTGACTAATCTTCAGGGCTTGGGGGGCTCTTCTTGTGAATCCCTTTGGAGTCCTCAGCTGCCCTGGCTACTGCCTTCTGCAGGGGGCCACCCATGTGGTCCTCTATGCAGGTCTCTCCCCGCCACAGGAAGATCCATCAGACCCTCCAAGTCCCAGCCACCCACAGTGCCCTCCTGGAGGGTTTTCACCCAGAGGCGCCAAGTTCTCCACCATGACCTGCTGTGCCCAGCTCAGGAGATGATCTGGGAGGCTGTCTCCCTCCAGACCCCTGAGGAGGGGTCCTGCCTCCCCCAGGAGCTCATGGGCAAGGCTGGATTCCTGGGCTCCAGCTGTGGGACACTCGACACTGTGCCAGTGAGGGTGGCAGTTGGCTATATTCTAGATGGTAGAGGGCAGTGCTGTCAGAGAGGCCTGCCCATGGGGTACGGAGGCTTCCTGTCACCCTTGGCTCTTGAGACCTCTAGATGAACCTGGCTGCAGAGGACATGGAGCCTCTCCACTGCTCACAGTCATGTCTTGCTGTCGGTCCCACGGCCTTGACCCCGGCGCAAGCCTATCTCCCGGCCTCCCAGGCCAGCTGCCCCTCACTTTCTGGGCCTCTCTCTGCCCATGTTTTGATCTCTAAGGAGCTGCAAGGAGCCAGGTCTGCTCCTGGCTGTGGTTTGTCCTCTGCCCCTGTGCTCCCTCCCCTTTCTGGGGTCCCAGGTTGTTGCTACAGAGTGAACCCACGAATCACACAGTTTATGCACATTATATCATTAAAACTGGACCACTCCAGAAGCTAGCCCCCTCCTCTCCAACCCCCGCTCCCTGGTTTTGGTGAGCGGCCTCCCCATTCCCTTTGGGCAGGGCATGGGCTCTGCAGAGACCTAGCCATATGCTGTTGCTGAGCCACAGAGATGACAGGGCACACCAGAGCTTGAAAGCACCTCTGGCAGACGGAAGAGGGAGGAGGTCGTACTTCCTGGGGCACCACCAGAGGTGCCAGGCCCATGGCTGGACCGTATTTCAGGAACACTAGAGGCTTCCTGCTCTCTCTCTGAGCCGGAGGTCCAGAGAGCACTCAGGGGCTCGCCACTGCTCCCCCTTCCTGCCACCCTCCAAGTGTCTCTCCCACATGCCATGTCACTCCATGGTCACAGTCATCTCTCTGTAGTGCAGACTAACTGAGCTCCTGGGGGAACTATCTGTTTCCTGCTCAAATCCAGGCTCCTTGCAGTCACCGCTTGCCTCACCTCCCTCTGCAGCCTCTTCTTACCCCCTCCTCCGGCCCCCTTTGCTTCTTGAGCAGCTTCTTGTCACCTCACTCCCCAACACTGTGGCTTTGCAAAGCCTCCTCCTGCTGCCTGGAAGGACCAGCTCCTGCTCACCCCTCAATGCCCCGCAGAGTTGCCCTCTTCCTACAAAGACTCTCATGAGCTGACTTCCCTCTCACACTGTTACATACAAATATCCCAGAACAGACATAAAGGAGACCTGTCCTTGACCTCCAGACCAACCGCAAGCCCACAGAGATGGCAAAGCAATAGTCACTGGCAACTCAGGGCCACTCTGCTGGTGTGGAGGGAGGGAGCACAGTGAGAAGCTAGCAGGAGCGAGGCGGGGCGTCTGGGAGGCCTCCAAGGTAACACCAAGTTCCCCTGGAGTGAGTCCAAGGGGGTGAGTGGGGTCAGCCAGCAAGGGGAGGGCCTTCCAGGCAGGGGAGGCAGCAGGCCAGCCCAGGCCTGAGGACAGGAAGCTGCATGGCGCATCCAGGAGCCAGGCCAAGATGCCGGTGTGAGTCAACCCCTTCCTGGTGCTCCACCAAGGCCTGCTGTGCCTCTGGGAGGACTCCTCCCACACATTCAGGATCAGCTCTGCGCCCTGCCCAGCGCTGCCGCTGCGGCTCCTTCCCTGCCGACCCCAGCCCCACACCTGCCGGTGCTTCCCCACTTCAGCTCTCAGCCACCCACACTCAGGCTACCTGCTGACTGCTGCTCACCCTTTCCTGGCTGGATGCCTACAGCTCTTGTCCTTCCAGGCCTGGGTGGCAGCTCCGTGTCCATCCCCATGGACAGCGTTGGGGGTCCACAGCCTCTGCCCACTTCACAGACTAGTCCTCCTGCAGGGCCTGTGATAGCTGCTAAGCTGGCTTGCTGGCTGGGTTCAATGGGCTGCTGGTGGGCAACCAGGTCACCACACAAACCTCAGGGACCACCTGTCCTCCCACCTGGACGTGGGGCACACCCTGCAGCAGGTCCATGGCGAGCTGGAGGTGAAGGGCCCAGGCTGGGCCCAGGCTACCCACAGCCAGCCACTCCGTGGGAGGAGATTCTTGGACCAGCATTGAGAACTCCATGACTATCCTGCAGATGACAGCACCCTGCCCGCAGCAGATGACTTGCCATGCTTTGAATATGGATAGTGCCCCCCAAAGTCCATCCATAAGGGCTCGGTCCCCAAGGTAGCACTACTGGGACATGCTGTGGACCTTTCAGAGGTGGGGCTTAAGTTGTGGGGGGTGCGCCCTCAAAGGGGACTGTGGGACCTCAGTCTATCCTCTCTCTATTTCCTGGCTGGGGATGTGAGCATTTTGTTACCTCTCCACCAGGAGGGACCACACTCACGAGAGGCCCACACCAATGGGGCCATTAAATTTTGGATTGACACCTCCAAATCTATAAGCTAAATAAATCTTCATAATTCCACTGTCCAAGGATTTCATTGTAGTACTGTGAAGCTAACTCATGCAACTCCCAGACCAAGGGAGACTTGGAGCAAGACCTGCATCTGAGTATGCAGGCCAACGTCAACTACTGGCCAAAGGTACAGGGCAGGCTGACCTGGGCCGGGACTGACCTAGGGATACAGTTCAAACATGTATCTACCCGAAAAAGAGCCACAAGGAGGAAATGAGATCAGTTCCCTGGGGCCCAGGTGGGTGGCCAAGTCAGCATGGCTGTGAATTCTGCCCAGACATCAACCTCATGGAGGTCCTGAGTGACATGGGAAGAAAACATGAAGTCATGGTGGGGAAGGCTGGAGGGTGCCAAAGCCGGGTCACCAGTCAGACCCAGGAGAGGAATCTGGAAGCAGCCGGCCACATGAAGCTGCTCCAGATGACTGGGTCTGAGTCACCAACTTGCATGTACCCGCCGGGGACTTGGGATCAAGCGCAATCACCTCGGCATGAAAGCCACCTGGAAATCATGCTGGACGAACCAAGGCCCACTGTTGCAGATTTTTCAGAGTTGATGATGTGAATTTTTCTTTTTAGAATACCTTTTCACATAAGCTAATCTATTAATGGACTGTCTGATATGAAAGCATCTTTGCATTACAGAGGAAAACTGCTGGTCAGGATTTCTTCTTCTTTATTATTATTATAATAGAATATACTCATAGGTATTAGAGAATAATGAGGTATCTTATTATTCTGCTTTTTGATGTACTGTTGAGTTCTTGGCTGATGTTTTATTTCAGAATTTTACTTCAATATTCATAGGTGAGATTGGTCTGAAGTCAAATGTCTCTCACTGAGGCCTCTAGAAAGTGTGGATGTTCATGTCATCCACAGACTTGGGGAAAACCTTTAAACCCTTTTTAAAAAAGCAAAAACCAACCAACCATAGGAAGTGAAATTATATAAATGAATTCAACATACATATATGGCCTAAATTAGAAAAGGCTGTTTTCCTCCACGGTGTCTGATGGCACTTACCATGAGGCCACTCTCGGGCAAAGGCATGTGCTGATGGACTTGGTGAGAAGGCTCAGGGGTTTCACTCTGGGCAGCCAGCCCATCTGAACTCGATGCTGACCTGGAGTCATCGACCACTGTGAGAAAGAGACATCTGTGCACGGCTCCACCTGTGGAGCGGGGCCGGGAGCCGCAGGCCCTCATCTCTGCCCTCTCACTTGCAGACTCTCCCTGGCACGCGGCCTTTCCTTTCCTCCCCTGCGTTTGGGCTTGTCTTCTCCCTTTGGCCAGCATGCTGGGGTCTTTCTTCTGACGTTATTTCTGAATATCAGAGAAGTTTCTGTCTTCCCTGAAAATGTAAACCAATCTGAACTATCAATATATACCAGCCTGAAAATTGGCATCGTGTAGGTGAAACTGGTGGAACAGGACTTTGGAGCACACACTATTTCTTCCCTGATTATCATATCAGCTCTGTGCTGGCTGCCTCCTGCAGACCATCCTCAGATCCCAGAGCCTGTCCATTGTCTGGTGGGCCTCTTCAAAGGCCCACTCATCAAGACAGCTTCCTTCTCCAAAAGCCTGCAGGTGAAACTTCTCTAGTACACTTGGGTGGAGTCCTATATAATGTAAAATGACCATAAAGGTGACACTTCATCACCACTACCACCTTCAAGGGCAGAATCAAGACGAAGGTTCTGCTTGCTCTCAAGGTTGCAGGGGTTACACAAGGGCATGGATCATGGGCGGCTCCTTGGGGTGTGGCTGCCACAGCTGTACCTGGTGTTGGGGGGTGGTCTTGAGGCCTTCCTGGAAATTGACTTTAAGGGTGAGACTGAAAGGGTGAGTGGAAATTGGTCAGGCATGTAGAGAAGAGTGTGTCAGTTTGGGCCATGTGCTGAGACCTGGGGCCTGGAACAAGGCCCTTCATAGTTACGGGGTCACTCCCTGAAGTCTTCTTTCCTGATCAGTGGGGACATCCCAAGCCACAGTGGGGTCCTGGCTGGAAAGGGGTGCGGAAGCTTCTCGCCTTCATGGAGGAACTTGGCTGGTAGATCCCATTAGAGCCCAGGCTTTCGGCAGTGTGCACGAGTGTGTGTGTGTGTGTGTGTGTGTGAAGGGCGGTGGTCTGGATCAGCCCCTGCCACCGTCAACACGTGTCTGCTTGCCATCCATCCTGCCAGCCTTCTTGGCCTGCCCTCAGGACACCAGCTCCTGTTCTGAACACACAAGTGAATCAGAGTTTGCCCCCATTAGGTCCTAGAGAGGTCTCACCTCCTGGAGCAGAGGCCTACACAAATGGAAAAGTCCAGCAGGTCCATAAGGAGGTGGCTTGGCTACTGTGGGAAAGGGGAGGACTGGGGGGGGGGTGTGAGTGGGGCCGAGAGGCTGTTGACCTAGAAGGAAAGCACGTGGAGAGCAGGCTGGGGTGAAGAAGGAAGCACTTTGTTCTGGCCATGAGTAGTCTGAGATGCCTCCTGCAAGTCCAGCTGGGGTACGGGAGGTCAGGGCTGGAGGGATCTAGCAGAGACCAGAGCATGTGGTTGGTGTTTGAAGCTAGTGACAGTGAGATGTCCTGGAAAGGTGTTCATGCAAACAGCTCACTGGCTCCAGCCAGGGGACACCCTACCATGTCAGCTTGGGCAGAGAAGTGGGTGGGGGTGGGTCCTAGAGGCAGAGGAGAAGCAGCCAGTGAGAGTGTGGTAGAGGAAAACTCAGACCTTGCAAAGCTTGGATTACACCAGGACAGGTTTCCCAGACTGGTACTGGGTAAATGGGGGTGGCAGGTGGACAGAGGGGGGCATTTTGGGCCAGGAATGACCAATGTAATAGGTCTGAGGCAGGAAAAGGCATGATTAGTCCCAACTCCTTTATTGTAGTGGCACCCCCACCTCCACAGAAAACCTTAATTAAGCTTCTCCAGAAATCTTCCCCAAAATTGATTTCAGGACTGTCAGCACAAGAATCTCTACAAAGGAGTTCAATGTAGTCAAACTCCCTATTTCCTGATGCTCTGTCTTCCTTGGCCACTAGCCTGGAAGAGATCAGCACTCCAGGTGCTGAATGCCCTTTACTAGTTTTTCACAAGCATTTATGGACTATCTAACATAAATAACAACATGTATAATAGTTTGTGGAGTGTGTTCGCAAATGCAGAGTGTGCTAAGAAAGACAGATTTTTTAACTAGGCCTCTGGCCTTGGGCTGGGGCTTCACAGAGATGTTTACATTTCAAAGATACAGAGAAGAGGTTACTGATTGGGCTCCATGGTAACAGCTGGCAGGGGAGGGAAGAAAGGGGAGAAGTAGCTCTCCCCCTTCTCAGGTGCTGTCCTTGAAGGGTTAACTTGCCCAGAACAGTGAAAGAAAAAGCTGCTTTTATGTGAACTTCTGCAGACTGTGAACTTCTGAGCCACACCCCCACCCCTTACACATTGGGTCTAACGTTCTGAAACTGCCTGAACTCGCAGTTAGGGGGATTGATGGATTACAGTGAAAGCTTTGTCCTCTGAACCTGGCTATAGCCAAATAAACCTGCTTTCTGTTCTTATTTGGTGTCTTGCCTTGTCTGTCCCCTGCAACATTTTCAGACATTAAAGTGAGATGGAGAAATGGTCCTGCCTGGCAGAACTCCTCAAGGGAAGCCCAAGTTCACTCCATTGCTAACAAACACGGGCATGCTTCGAAATGTTTGCTGAATGACTAAAAGGCAAACGATGGAAGGGACTATGTAACTTTGGGCACCAGATGATCTTGCTTCTTGGGTCTCAGTTTCCCTCTGTAAAGCATGCCTGTCTCTCACTCTCAGTTCTACAACCTGGGCTCGGGGTTTGGGGTGAGCACTGGCTGCTGCACTGAGACCCAGTGTCCTTGTGCTGAGCCCTCCAGCAGCCTCGCAGCGGGCAGCCCCAAATCCAGGCCAGCCTGCCAGACCCCGCCCTGCCTCCCTTTGTTCCCAGGCCCCGCCCCCTCCAAGTTCTTCTCTTCTCATTGGCTGGAGGGCGGGCCCAGGAGCCGGCCTTGGGGCGGGGCGCTGCGGCGGGCGGGGCTGCGCGCGCGTGCGCAGTGTCCGCGGCCGCATCCCCGCGCCGGCCGCATCCCCGCGCGGAGCCGGCGGAGAGGGGAGCTTGCCGAAACAGAGGGCCCCGCCCCGGCTCCATTGTTGAGGCGCCGCGGCTCTGCCGTCTGCCGCTACGGGCTGCGCTCTCTCGGCCGGCGCCCGGGCGGGAGCGGCGCTGCGAGGCGCGGCCTGAGGTGAGGCGGGCGGCGGGGCCCGCAGGGTGGCGAGCAGGGTGGGGGTCCTGGGCCGTGGCGGGTCCCAGGGGCGCCGCCCTGAGCTGCGGGCCGGGGCGGGGCGGGACCGCGCCGGGGACCGACCGGGCAGTGGCGCCGCCGTGCGCCGGGGCATTGTCTCGCCTCAGGGCGGCACCGAGGCCCCGCGCCTGCTGCGACCCGCGCGTGGGGTCCCGGCCGCCCGGCGAGTCGGGCTTGGCCACCGTCCCCGCGTGTCAATGAGGGCGGCCGCGGGCTCGCGCTTGGGGCCCCCTCCCTGCCCTTGGGTGGAGTGGCAGGCTCTCTGGGTTTGTGCCACCGAAGGCACTCGGTGGGCCAGTTCGGGGTCTCCGTGTGTCCTTGAGGGTGACAGCGTGGACCTGCGCCTGGGATCCTTGTCTCTTGTCCCACCGCGGTGTGAGCGGCTCACATCTCAGTGTGTCATTGAGGGTGACAGCGTGGACCTGCGCGTGGAGTCCGGGTCTCCGTGCCCTACCCATGTGCGAGTGGCTCACATCTCAGTGTGTCTTTGAGGGTGACAGCGTGGACCTGCGCGTGGCGACTGGGTCTTCGTGTGTCATTGCGGGTAACAGCGTGGAACTGCGCGTGGGGTCTTGTCTCTGTCCCACTGTGCTGTGAGCGGCTCAGCATTGAGGGTGACAGCGTGGAACTGCGCGTGGGGGCCGAGTCTCCGTGCCCCACAGTGGCACAGTCGATGAGCGACTCTCATCGCAGTGCCATTGAGGATGACAGCGTGGAACTGCTCGGGGGGACCAGGTCTCCGTGTCCTACCTCAGTGTGTCATTGAGGGTGACAGCGTGGACCTACGCGCGGGGGCTCTGCCCCGTCCGCTGTGACTTGTGGGGCTGTGGTCCCTTTTCGCCACCAGCTGTGTGTTGGGGGCGGTGCACCCGCGGGGTGCGCCAGGCTGTGCGGGGGCGGGGGGCGCAGTTGGCCCAGGGCGGACGCGCTGTCTACCACTCTTTGATTTATTATTTGCAGAGTGAGCAGCTGCGGGAGCGGCAGGCTGAGCTCTCCTACCCTAACCGGTCCCAGGGGAGCGCGGGGTTGTCACCGCGGCTAGGACCCGGTCTGGCTGCTGAGTTTCCTGTTGGTGTGGGAGCTGGCTGTGATTGGAGGGAGCAGAGCCCCTCTGCCCAGTGCTTCTTGATTTCTTCCGTTAGCACTAGGAAGAAGGAGGAAACACACACACACACACACACACACACACACACACACGCACACTGGAAAGCCAGATTTAACTTTGTAGCTCTCAGTGCCTGGAGAGGGGAGGAATTTGGCGGGCTGGAAAATGCGTTTGAAGCAGGAGAATCCACACCCAGGGAAAGAGGCCAAGGCAGTTACAGTTGGAGGTCAGATTTATGAAGTCAGCGTTAGGATGAGGTTGGGGGAGGGGGAACCTCCCATCTGGGATGGAGGGGAAGACCTGAAGCTGTCCCTAGGTCCTCTGTGTTTCTCAGCCCCTAAGTGGGATCATTTTCCCTTTCATCAAACGTTTGAAAACATCTAATATGTCCCAGGGAGATTCTCTTCCCCAGCGGTGCAAAATCACACAAAACCGCAGTTTCTTTTTACCGACTATTATGGTTGAGGGAAAACAACAGCAGTCACCAGAAATGCTAATGTCCCACCTGAAATTATTTTTTCAACAAGAGGTGGTGTCCACATAACTGGTCTACAAGAAAGACAAAGCTGTGCTAATCAGCTAGCTGGCACTACTGTAAGATCCATATTAAGCTTAGGGCCCTACATAATCTGTCAGTTCTGTCCTCACCTGTGCTGCTACCCCCAGTTCCAGTCACCCAGCTCCTGCTTGCCCAAATTCCTTTTAGTAGTACCTGATCTTAGAAGCCTTCCCTGCCTGATGTCTTCAGAGACAGTGTGGGTTTGGGCAGTAGGTGGTTAACTGCAGCACAGCTTGAAATATCCTCTGATAGGGAGTCACAGTTTGTGCCCTGAGCAGGGAAGAGGTATAGCGAGAGAGGTCCTGTTTCTATACCCTGAATCCAGTCTTTCATGTTATTGTAAACCCACAGATCCTTGGCTCTCCAAAGGGCTGGCTTTAGATTAATTTTTTTTTCTGTTATTTCCTAGTGTCTTTTGCATAGCACAGAGTACTTGATTGGAATTTATTGAGTCTAATTTTGGGTCTGGAATAAATTTACTGTTTGCTCCTGTAAGACTGCCTCATCTGGGCTTCAGATTCCTCACTTTTGAGGGTCTTAAACCAGATAATTTCTAAGACCCTTAGTTAACCACCTGCTGCCTTAAACCTTTTGCTTTTTTTTTCAACCAAATATAGCAGAGGAAAATTCTCTCAGTGGCAATGGTACAAATGGTAGAGATGTTTGAAAATATGTTCTAAAGAGAAAGCTCCTTTTCTTCCTTTTTAGTTTCTTTTAAACAAGATTGTTTGCTTGGTGTATACTATCTAGTGTTAAGGACAAACATCTACAGTGACCCTAAGTAACCTTTTGGTGTTGTGTATTCTTCACAAGTATGTGATACTTGCAACATCTTAATTCTACCCCATTAGTTTTTTTTTTCCTTTATGAAATTGTCAGGGCAGATTTTTCTTCAGGAGCATTTTGTCAATTTTTAATATGAAGTCTGCCAACTTTAGGCTTTTCTGTGTCCCGATTCATAAGAGTTTTTATTTTGGAGAATCTAAAATAAATAGAATTTTGAGACTGTCTCAAGTAGCATCTACTTGATGGCTTTATATAACAGCTTAAAGCATAGTTTAAAATTACAACTTGGAAAAAGTTGTATCATATGTTAAATGACCTATAAGGGAGCTCCAACTCTAAGGAATTTAAGACCTTAAGCCCCTTTTCAATTTATCTATTTGGTGAGGGGGAATTTTGGTGTGCTTGAGTTTCTTCAAGCCACATGTCTCTGTAGAAAGGGTACACAATTTTCTTTTCCAGTCTTAGTTATTTGGATGATTACAGGGATTAAAAAGAGATGATAGCTATTTGATCAAGTAGTGATGCTACTGTATTATGACTTCACATAAATAAGTAGCACTTTTTGCTTTTTTTGATTTGTGTTGTTTTCTTAATTAAAAAGATTATTTGTTATATGCTCTAGGGGGTTTGTTTAGTTAGGGAATCTCACTTTAGAAAAACTGGATTGGATACTCTTTATGGTTTAACTGAGACTTAACTAGTTAGTGCTTGTTCTTCACTGAGAATGTTTGTTGTTTGTACCAGGCTTGATTTTTATGTTGATTCAATGAAAAGGGGTCTCCTGGAGGGGATGTGTGGGGGTAGAGGAGATAGATTTTGAGGTGTACATTTCAGAATTGGCCTAGTGCTCCTGCCCAGGGCTGGGACAGAGAATGTGACTCATCCACCACTGGAGCACTCCTTGGTTTGATGCCATTGGTGTGGTGTCTGAGAGGTGGCTGTGGCTGCCAGGAGTGTCTTAAACAATGATGATATGTCCCTTTTTTCAGATTATGGTGATTCTATGAATTATCTATTTCCTTTAAGTATTTTTTGCCTACAACTAGAAATTCAGAGATTTTTTTTTTCTTAGACTTTAGGTCTCAGTCTTTGTTTTACCCTTCACTCCTGCCTTCCTTGCCTGCCCAATGGTTTTCTCTTTCTTTTTCATTGTCAAGTTCTGATTATGTAGATGTTTGTTACTGCAGGCTGCTCAAAACCTTTTTCAATGCTGACAGGATATAAATAAGAATAGTATATTAAGGATAGCTTACACTTGTTCTTTTGCTCAGGGGACTCAGAAACTGGCTCTGAAAGGCTTTTTGTTAAGTCCAAGTTCTCCTCTGAACTTCAGTTTTGTCATCCATTAAGGACGTTAGCTGTTAGTAATGCCTGTTCTGCCTAACTCAAGAGATTTTCTGAGGGTCACATGAAACTATGAATGTACCAGGATTTTCTAAGTTGTAAAATATTGTGTTGACAAAGATTAATAAAACTGTCATTAATAATTTAATGCATCCGTGTTTTCTTTAAAACTCCAAATGTTTGATATTCTCTAGAACTTTAGTGTGTGTTAGGCAGCTTCATTTATGGTTTTAATTGGCCAACATTGTTTGATATGCATTCTGGGGCATCCCCAAGTTCATGTTCAGTTACCATTCATCTTTTGTAAACAAAATTATTTGAATGTGCACAATTGAGCCTTTGATAATCTGTCCATCTGTTTACCTCCCCACGAGTCTTCCTTTAATGAAGCAGAGTTTCTTAACATTTTGGTTCCCAGGTGAGCTGTCTTGAGGTGGGGGAAGGCAGGGGCAGTGCGAGGCCAA
Source organism: Spermophilus citellus (assembly GCF_964194105.1). NCBI lineage: Eukaryota > Metazoa > Chordata > Mammalia > Rodentia > Sciuridae > Spermophilus > Spermophilus citellus. Next base: position 3,509,475 of record NC_138189.1, read on the forward strand.
GGTAGGGAGAGCATTCACCTGTTGGTATGTGGAGCAGTAGTGCCAATGAGCTGCCTGGCTGTGGCACCATGGACGGTGTGGGTGACCCTCTTCACCTCAAGCCCCTTCTAGAGCTGTTTGTGACCAGCTTTTCTTGGCCCTCTCCCCTTTGTCGTCATCATCTTTTGCTGAGGGCTTCTGATGCCCTAGACGTCAGCGGCAGGAGGAACACAAAGACAATGAACCTGGCACTGGGCTTACGTTTTCTGTGCAGATATTAAGTCGGACCATGACATGTCACATTGGCAAACATTCTGTGGATGCAGGGTCGCAGTGACTCCTGGGAAGAGGGGTGCTCCCAGGCAGTGGGAAAAGCAAACCTGGATATGTCTCAGTGGTTGAGTCTTGGCAAGTGCTGGGAGAGGTTCCTCTGGGTGATTGGGGTCAGGTTGGTGAACACACACCTGCATTTAGTCCCCTTTGTGATGTTGGGAGTTTTTAGTAAGACAGGTATTGGTAGGTATATAAGTTAAAAGAAAGGCTTTTGTAGGTATTCTGAGAAGTTTATAATTCTCCAAATCAGTGTTTGTCAGGACAAATCTGTAATCCTTTGTCTTAGATGGAATATGACCAGCCCTGCCTTTTGATTTAAGGAGGCTTTTTTCAATGCCCACATTGTCCCAGCCATTCTGTTAGGAATTTATTTTTTTATCAACATCAGTATCAGTTTTCTGTAGATGCTCTAACAGATGGCCACAAATTTAATGGCTTAAAACAATGTACATATTACCTCATAGTCCTGTAGGTTAGAGGTCTGACCTGGGTCTCACTGGGCAAAAATCAAGGCACCCTCAGACTTTTGTCCTTCTTGGAGTCTCTGGGGAAGGATTGCTTCCAAGCTCACTCAGGTTGTTGGCTGAATGAGTTCCTTGCAGTTGTGGGACCAGGTCCCTGTTTCCTTGCTGGCTACAACCTGGAGTCCACCTTTAGCTCCTAGAGGCTTCTTTCTGATCCCTGCATATGACCCCTCAGATCAGAAGCAGCAAGGACTGTGGAATCCTGCTCAAGTTATTGACTCCCCCATTTCATTGCTCTTCTTCTTCCCAGAGAAAATCTTCAGCTTCAAAATGCTGGTGTGTTTAGATGGGGCCACCTAGGATATCCAGGAAAATCTCCCTATCCCATTATGCCATGTAACACGACATAGTCCCAGGTTCCAGGAATTATGGCCCCCGATGTCCTCGGGGGGCTGCCGCCTGTCCACCAGAATGAACTGATCCTCTTATTACAGTATCCTGTGCTATTGTTAGCCTTGGTTAACAGATGCTTAAACTATGGCATCAAAATTTTAAGCAAATTGTCAGGAATGTTAAGAGCTCTCTTAAAGGACAAACCGATTGGACTTGATGTGGGGCTCTTGGTGGGGTTGATAGTGTGGAGGCCTTTCTGTCAGAAACAGAGCATTCTGGTGTCTTTGCGGCCTTTGAGTGGGCTGCTCTACTTCAGTCATTATGTCATTAGGTGTTAGAATAATTCCTCCTCTGGAAGAACCGTGTGGGGACTTGGGGACTGTGCCTGCTCAAGGCAGAAGGGTCTTCCTGGGATAAAAAGTGCATGATTCCTGTCTCTTTCTAGAATGGACACTGTGGTTCACACTCCTGTGTTTCAGAGCCTTGGATTGTTTTGAGGTGTAAGAGCCCAGTAAACAAGGTTTGCACCTTTTTTGAGGCTAGGTGAATCTGGAAGGAATCAGAAGCAGTAACTGATGGGTACCAAGTGTTTTAAGACCAATCATGACCTCATTTGACCATGCAGGGGGTTTTGATAATTTCTTTTTTTTTTCCTGCATAGTAAATTACAATCTCTGCTCTGAGATAAATTTCCTTTAAGAAACCAGAATCTGGGCTGGGGTCTGTTTCAGTGGTAGAGCACTTACCCAGTACACACAAGGCCCTGCTTCCAACCCAGCACTACAAACAAAAATGAAAACCAAAAGCAAAACAAGAAACGGGAATCTATAATCCTAAGGTATTTAACCTGGCCTTCAGAAATTTATAAAATCCTGTGTAAAAGTTTGTGTTCACGTGCCTATGTGTGTTTACTAGGAGAAGATTTATAGCTTTCTCTACATTTTCAAAGTGGTTGGATTCCAAAAAATTTAAAAATCCACTACATGGTATAATATTCTTATTGGTCAAGCATCAGATTCTGTGTACACATTAAAAACCCATTTTTAATAAAGTTGTACAGGCGCATGGTTTTAAGAGTCAAAAGTTCTCCAAGGCTTAGAACAAAAACATACCAGTTACCTGCCCTACCCTTCAGCCTTCTCTACCCAATCTGAGCCCCAGAGGCCATCACTCAGCATTTTAACTCTTCCTTCTGGAGAGTGTGTGTTTAAGCATCCGGTTATAGGAGGAGAGGGTTTAGGGCTTTTATCCTGTCCTCTGCTCCTGCTACCTACTTCTTTGTCCCCCGGGATAATTGTGTGAAATATACATTTGGTCTTTGTCCTGGTTCCTGGCCTAGAGCTCCTGAAGTGCTTTGTGATTTCTGAGTGACAGGGGTGATAGGAACATCTTTCCTCATAAATTTGGTCTTAGTATCCAATTCCTGACAAAAGAACTTCTAAGCCCTTGGAATCACTGGAGTGATAAGGGTGTGTTTTATATAATAATGAGATAACTGGTGGCAAGCCGACCCTAGACGTCTTCAGGCTGGGGACTGGCTGCCAGAAAGACCAAGGCATGATTAGAGGGTTAGACATTTCAACCCCCGGCCAGCTCAGGGGAGGGTGCAGTGGCTAGAGGCGGATGGATTTAACTTGCCAGCCCACATCAAGAAGCCCCACTGGAGAACGGGTGGTACACTCAGGAGGCACAGTGCTCATGTCAGCTTGTGCCCTGTCCTCTGGGCTCTTTCCCCTGGCTGCTCCTGAGTTGTGTCCTTCATAATAAATTGGTGATTATGAAGTGTTTCCCTGAGCTCTATGGGCTGTTTTAGCAAGATCTCAAGCCCAAGGAGGGGTTGTGGGACGCCAGGATGGGTAGCTGGTTGGTCAGAAGGATGAGAAACCTGGGCAAGCTGCTGATTTCTGCAGTGGGGCAGACTCCCTGGTGGACCGAGACCTTCACCTGAGGGATCTGATGCTGATGAGGATCGATTTGAGTCGTAGGACACCCAGCTGGTCACTCAGTGGGTTGGTGTGGGAAAACCCACACAATTGGTGTTGGAAGAGTTTTGTGGGTCAAAGTAGATCGCAGTAATTTTTAAAAAATTTTTGATTAAATAAACATTCAGCAGCACTTACTGTGATTACGTAAATATTATTTATGGATAAGATAGACTATTTTAAAAATATTTATTTTTTAGTTATAGGTAAGCATAATATCTTTATTTTTTAATTTTTATGTGGTGATAAGGATGAAACCCAGTGCCTCACGCATGCTAGGCAAGCACTGTACCTATGAGCCACAACCCCAGGCCTGAGATAGTCTATTTTGGTCACATTTCTTTCATAGTTCTTTCTTTTTTCTTGAGTTAACAATTGCCCCATTCTGTTTGTTTGCTGTCTTGTTTTGTCTTTGTTTGGATCCGTCAGTCACTCATTCACCTCACTCCCAGGAATGCAGATCTCTTCCTGTGTGTCATGTGCATCGGGACATCTCTCCATTCCATCCTTCCTGGGCCTTTTCTTCTTCCTGCTCTGGCTGGGTCTGCAGCCCATTTGTCCCCCAGTGGTCTTTCCTGTCTGTCTCCCTGAAGATTCATTTCACCTCTTTTCTGGGTTGGATTCCTTCTTTTAAAAAAAGCTCTCCCTTACTTTGGTTGAGCATATTTACCTGTTAACTTCCTGTTTTGCATCTTCTGTAACATTTAATGTTTTCCTTTCTCATTTAGCTGATAGCTTGGCTGAGTATAGAACTCTGGTTCAGAAATGATTTTCCTGTGGAAATCTGGGGGCTCTGCTCAGTTGACCTCCAGCTTTCGCTGTGACGGTCCCTCCATGTGTCAGGACGATTCCTTTGCACTCAACCTGCGCTGTTGTCTGTGCAGTCCCTTGTGTTCCTGGTGTTTGGAAGCCTCTTGACAGTCACACCATGATGTGAGCAGTTTTCATTCATTGTTGGGAACTTGGACCTTCCCTCTGCAGGAGCCCCTCCTGTGTTCTCAGCACCAGTTCTCCCAGGAGCCTTCTGTCCCAGAGCGCTGGGAGTTACGCCCCGAGGGTAGTGCCCCAGGAAAGCCCCCAGACCCCCCATTCTTTTGTTTTCCTTTCAGGAGATTCCCCAACTTTTGCTCTGGCCCTGTTTTGACATATTTTCTTTTTAGTTGTTGTTAAATTGCAGATGGACACTATTTTTATGTGGTGCTGAACCTGGTACCTGGTGCGTGCTAGGGGAGCGCTCCACCATGAGCCGCAGCCCCAGCCCAGCCCTGTTTGGACAGTTTTGTTGGTATATTTTAAGTGTTAAGAAATCCTTTGTAGTATCTGAAAATACATATGAAATATGTGTGTGTATCCATGCCGTTTCTTGTTTCAGACTTTGTTAGCTATTTTGTTTATTTTTTAATTTGTAAATAAGATTATATGCATTTATGATGGGCAGCGTGCTAACCCTGCCTGCCCTGTGGTGTGGTTACAGCAAGCAGGTAGCTGTGCCTCCTCCCTCCCACCTGTACTCCTGTCCACTGCTGTGTCCTGCAGCTCCGGGCTCCCTCGTCATCTGCACATCCTGGAGGAAAGGCCTTCTCTTTGGTGACTCTTTGGCTGGCCTGTTGAATACAGGCATTTAACAGGAGTTTCACAACACTGCCACAGTTTGAAGGAAATGCCCTTTCCCCTCCATTGTCTGTTTTCTAACATGGAAAGCATGCCTACCCTGCGGAGCTTGGAGCTATTAGAACACAGGCCTGTGCATCCTCGAGCTCCTCCCTTGAAACACTTTTGCCCACCTAGGGCCACAATGTAGCCCACTGTTGCCCTCCACTTGTGTCTGCGAAGTTGTCCAGCTGCCCACTGGGCTCTCTGGTGGCTGTGCCACATGAGGCGTGGACTACTTTGTTTCCTTGTTCTTGACCCACACATTTTAGTGACTGGTGTACAGTGTTGCTGGGTAGCACTTCTGGAGGGGAGACAGGTGGCACTGGGACCCATCCCCGCCAGGGTCCTTTTTTCATTATAAAAATTGTGAAGCAGATAATGCGAGATGGCAGTGATATTCTTGTCATAGATTACAGCATGACAAATAGAGTAATCTTTCGCCATGGTGGGCACAGCTAGTTTGGGGCAGAAGTCTAGCATGGAGATTTTGTCAGAGGACCTTTAGAGAAATGGCTTTTCGGGTCTGGACATGGTGCCCCCTGGGGGTGTGTGATGAATAAACAGTGATTCACCGATGACCACAGTGGAAAGAGGATAGTCTTGAAAATAGTTTTGGAGTCATCAGTTTTTCACGACACTCGAAACCTCTAAGGCTTTCCCAAAGTTTGAGGACACCCTGATTACTGATTTAAACTCCCTGATGTGGGCACACATGTGGAGAGGACAATTAGGATGAATCTTGAGGACATGTGGTACCGTGTTTTCTTTTTTAATCCCCCCCTTTCCTACTTAATTCAAATCATGTGCCCTGGGAGGTCAGAGCTCACTTGAGGTTTTTCTCTGGAGGGTTCTTTGGGTTTTGCTGTTCTGAAGAGCAGCCCTCCAGGCAGCAGAGATGTGCTGAGTCTCTAGGCTGAAGGAGGCCCTAAGTCCTTGGTGCCACATGGAGGCCTTTTGGAGCCCCTGCCACCCTTACCTCCTCCCTGCCATCTCCACTGTGTTGAGTGCCTCCTCCAGGCACTCTGGCAAGCACTTCCATTTATTATTGCTTTTAACCAACCTTTCTTTCTTTCTTTTTCTTTTCTTCTCTTTTCTCTTCTTTCTTCCAGGGATGGAACCAGGGGCGCTTTCCCACTGAGCCACATCCCCAGCCCTTTCAAATGTTTTGTTTAGAGCAGGGTCTCTCTGAGTTGCTTAGGTGCTTAGGGCCTTGCTTTTGCTGAGGCTGGCTTTGAACTCCTGATCCTCCTGCCTCATCCTCCTGAGCCACTGGGATTACAGGCTTGTATCACTGCACCTGGTGCTTTTTAATATTTTCAGCAACACTATTGGGTACATATGTCCTGTTTTTGCAGGTAACAGCATGAGATTGTTTCACTGAACCACTTGCCCAGATCACAGAGTATGTGCTAGTCACTCTCCAAAGCCACTGCTTTTAGCTCACAGGCTACGTGGCCTCTTTTTCTGTGGCTTTTCAGTGTCTCTAGACCCTGACACTTGATGACTAATGCACATGAGAACCATTGTCTCCGAGCTGTCCTTGGCCCCACTGAGACGGGCCTGCAGCTTTTGGTGGGCAGTCTGTCTCTGTAGCCCTTGGTGGGTCTTAAGTGTCTGTGTTCTCCTCCTGCTCCTTTGTGTGTCATCCAGCAGTCACGAGTGTCTCCTTCCTGTGGAAGATAGGTCATACTCCTGCCCAGGTGGGGCTTCAGAGTGCTGAATGGACAGTAGATGTGATGGTGTGGTCAGAGCAGTGGGAGCAAGTGCTTGGGGGCTTCAGCGGGAGTGTGGGGCCAGGGAGGGAGGGGTGTGGCGTGTTGGAGCTAGGTGAGGAGGAACTGGATTGCCAGAGAGCTGAGAGCTGAGGCTGTCTTAGACCTGGGAGACCAGGGGCCAGTCTCACTTGATGGCCTTTCCTGGCTTCCCTCCATTCTCTGTGCAGGCCAATAGGCTATCCACACAGAAAGCAGTTGCCTAGACATTGTCCCTGCCCTTTGATGACCATTTGTGCTGCTGTTTAGCACCTGGGCCTGGGCCTCCCACCTGGTTGGACATCAGTCAGCATGGTGCCCAGGAGTGATTGCTCCTGTCCCTAGAGGCTCTAGCTCTACATTCATTTGGAGAGGACAAAGAAAGCTGCTGGGCAGGGTGTGGAAGACATTGGGCCTGAGACAATGAGCAGTGCACTGAATGTGGCCTGAGAGGGGTGGCCTGACAGGACAAGCCTTGCTGCTGCCCACTCCCCCTTCCTCCCCTGAGAGGGAACAAACTTTTGCAACTCTGTGGGAGGCATTGCTGGAACCTCTGCCATGGCCAGCTGTCCGTTATTCCCAGGGCCTTTGGGGTGTGGTTAGGTGCGATGGCAGAAGCAGGGCAGGTTAGACCTGGGTGGGCATGCTGGCTCTGCCATCAGTTTTCACCAGAGAGTGAGTGTGGACAAGTCCTCCAGCATTTTCTGAGCCTCTTGCTGTATGAGAGGGAAGCCCTGTGCCCATTGCAGGAGGAGAAGCAATGGAAGAAGGCGAAGCTGGAGTCCTGGAGTGTGCTGGGCACCAGTGAGCACTGGACACTGCTAAGCATTGTGATCCTCCTATCTCAGCCTCCCTAGGCTAGGATCACAGGTGTGGCCATGGCTCTGGGCATAAGGTGGGATTCATCACTGTCAGAAGAGTGAGATCTGGACTCCCACTTCATGTTAGCACTTCTCGAATCGTGGGTCATGGAGAGCTTCTGGCGCCTTGTTGGATGGCGCTGTTGGCAGTTTAACTTTGGCTGTGGCAGCAGGTGGAGAGATGTCTTGCTGTCATGTGAGAAGTGTGGCCGTGAAGCCCAGCGGGGTATGAGGTCCGGCTCTGTCTGGACTTTGTGGGTGGTAAGGAAGCACTGGCACTGGAACATCCTTACTGTCTCACAGGAGGGACTAGAGCTCGTCCTGCGACTTCACCCTAACCCAGAACAAGTCCATCACGGTCTGAGGGCTTTTAGTTAGAAACCACATCATCTAGCTGGCTGTTTGAGGCAGATTTTTATGCATATTTGGCTTAAAATTGTCAGTTGAGACAGAAATATATAAATAGGACAATAAGCTGACATTCGTACCCTCCCATTGGCCATTGTTGATAGTTACATAATAATTCCAGACATTTTTTGTGCATTGGAAATGTGGTGTGAGAATCTGGGCGTATTTAATAGTGGCTAACAGTTATTCATTCACTTAACACGTATTTATTGAACTTCTATGTACAAGTTCCATTCTAAATGCTTTATGGGTGACAACTCATTGGATTTTTACAGCAGCCCTACCATTGTCACCACACTACAGTTAGGAACGCGAGGCCGAGAGCCAGGCACCTTCTAGCATCTCCCAGCCAGTTGGTATCTAGTAGGGCAGAGACCTGGGCCATCTGGCTTGGGAGCGCTTGACATTTATTATGTTTGTCTGCTGAAAGCTTGCCACCAACAGGTGTGTGTTTGCTCTGTGACCAAGCCATGTATATAAGGTGTCTTTACCCCTTTAGGCCTAAACCTGAACTTTGGAATCGTTCTAAACCCTGGCTGGGTCCCTGAGGGCTGAACACAGGGACCTTTCAGACCTGCCCGAGGCCCTAATCTCTGACTTGAATGCTGAGCAGTGAGGTCTGGCTTAGCTGCCACTGCCTTCTCCTGGGTGGACTGCTTGAGAAACTCAGGTTCCCTGGAGGCCAGTGCAGGCAGCCTCTAACCTGACCAGGCCAGGTGTGGGTCCACACCTGCTGAGCAACATTCTCAACACCAGCCCAGATGTTCCTGGAGAGGTTTTGTGGGCAGGGTGGGGCAAAGTGTCCTTTGTAATATACTGCTGATAACAACGTCTGTTTCATTTTGAAGAGGACAGGCCCATCCAAATCTGCTAAGATGGAAGTGTGGGCAGTTGAGAAAAACTTCTTAATTATGGATCATACAGTGTGAGGGTTAGAGGCCACCCACACCTACATGGGAAAAGCAAAACAAATACTGATGTGGGTACTATGTGTAAGTGTGGGCCCTCACATTTGGTGTGAGTTCAAGATGCCTGGGGGTTCCTTGGCCTTTCTCTGAAATCTCCAGTGTTCCTTCCTAAGGCACGGGCAGCCTGAGAAGGGACCCACAGCTGTTGGGCACCTGGCATTTGTCAGCTGTGGTACCTGAGGTGTTCCATTTGATACAGTCTTTCAGGGAATGTGTTATTAAGATGAAGACAGAGGCTTAAGGAAGTTGACAAAGTTGTTCACCATGGCGTCCTTATAAGGGGAAATTGAGATACTGGGTGAGCCACGGGTTTGATTGCAAAGCTCCTGATCTTTCTGCAGTGCTTGGATTCTCCCCCGACTGCGGGGAGTGGCTGCCTTCTCTAGACTTGGACTCTGCCACACGGGGCTTCTGAATTATACGGATTGACCATGTGGAGAGAAGCCCCTCATTTTCTTTGTGGAAATAAACAGAGATAACCCACTCGAGCAAGGCAAGTGCTGGCCACTGAGTCACCATAGCTGGCAGATGCCCCTGCAGTGGGGGCAGGGCAGCCGCATTGGAAAGGGAGGCTCCAGCTGGGTCTGGAGGCTGGGGCTCTGGGAAGGAGCCTGCTCCTGGGTGGCTGGTGAGGGGCTTATCTGGGCTCCTCTGCCTGGTCTAGAATTGGAAGCAAGGGCAAATGGTAGGGTGGCTGTGGGCTCGTCATCGGGCTGTGCCATCTCGGACGACTGCTGCAGAGCTGTCCTTGGATCCTGGGTTGTCCCTAGAGATGGTGCCTGCCCTCCTGTGAGTGTGCTCTGTCAGGTTGGCCTCCTGGCTGTGCCATAGCCAAGGGATGGATTCTAGCAGGGCGCAGGCCATGGTCCCACCTGTTTCCATGTGTGGCCTGGCTCTGCCTGTGTCCCCAGTCTCTCATCTTTCTTTTGTCAGTAAAATACAAGATGAGAAATTGGCTGTGTTGGGGGTTTCTAGATGTCTGTGTGTCCTGGAAGAAGTCTGTCACGTTTGAATTTAATCAGAGTGGTTGTCACGATTGGTCATTAACCCTGAGGGTTTAAAATAGGAAGCCCACCAGCTTCCCCTGGGCCTCACGGTGCCCTCTGCCCACTCTTAGAGTCTGTGCTCATCCACAGCTGCTCCCTTGGGTGTCCCTCTGACTCCCTGTGCATCTCATCTTTATGCCTTTTGTTGTTTGTCAGCCTAGGTATTTCCAGAACCAGTCATGCAGTTTATTTTTGTGACCTGTGTTGGTACGAAGGTATCTGTGGGCCGGGTCACTTGGAAGGGATCCTAGAGATCCCCTGGGCCAGCCCACAGATCCCTACTGGGTTATTGTTGGACTCTGCTCAGAGACACGGCAAGCTCTTTTGGTGGCGAAGTCAGAAATGAAGTGCTGCACTCTCTGTCACAATGGCATTGCAGGACAAGTTAAGTGTGTGGCTTGACGTGCAGTGTTTTTATGACTGGCTTTCATTCATCTCTGCTTCTGACTTGTTATTATGGAAATTTTTGAATTGGCCTTTATGTGTCATCAGAGATATAGAGCATTAATGTGTTCACTTATACAGTATTTTTTTAATTCTTTCCATTGCTGTTTTCAGCATGATCAGCAGGACTTTGCTATGGGCTGTCTTGTGCTCCCCAGATGCATGTGTAGGGCCCTGGCGCCCAGCATGAGGGTGCTAGGAGATGGCCTGGGGAGGTGCTGGTGCCCTGGTGCCCAGTGTGAGGGTGCTAGGAGATGGCCTGGGGAGGTGCTGGTGCCCTGGTGCCCAGTGTGAGGGTGCTAGGAGATGGCCTGGGGAGGTGCTGGTGCCCTGGTGCCCAGCGTGAGGGTGCTAGGAGATGGCCTGGGGAGGTGCTGGTGCCCTGGCGCCCAGCGTGAGGGTGCTAGGAGATGGCCTGGGGAGGTGCTGGTGCCCTGGTGCCCAGCGTGAGGGTGCTAGGAGATGGCCTGGGGAGGTGCTGGTGCCCTGGTGCCCAGCGTGAGGGTGCTAGGAGATGGCCTGGGGAGGTGCTGGTGCCCTGGTGCCCAGCGTGAGGGTGCTAGGAGATGGCCTGGGGAGGTGCTGGTGCCCTGGTGCCCAGCGTGAGGGTGCTAGGAGATGGCCTGGGGAGGTGCTGGTGCCCTGGTGCCCAGTGTGAGGGTGCTAGGAGATGGCCTGGGGAGGTGCTGGTGCCCTGACGCCCAGCGTGAGGGTGCTAGGAGATGGCCTGGGGAGGTGCTGGTGCCCTGGCGCCCAGCGTGAGGGTGCTAGGAGATGGCCTGGGGAGGTGCTGGTGCCCTGGCGCCCAGCGTGAGGGTGCTAGGAGATGGCCTGGGGAGGTGCTGGTGCCCTGGCGCCCAGTGTGAGGGTGCTAGGAGATGGCCTGGGGAGGTGCTGGTGCCCTGGCGCCCAGTGTGAGGGTGCTAGGAGATGGCCTGGGGAGGTGCTGGTGCCCTGGTGCCCAACGTGAGGGTGCTAGGAGATGGCCTGGGGAGGTGCTGGTGCCCTGGCGCCCAGCGTGAGGGTGCTAGGAGATGGCCTGGGGAGGTGCTGGTGCCCTGGCGCCCAGCGTGAGGGTGCTAGGAGATGGCCTGGGGAGGTGCTGGTGCCCTGGCGCCCAGCGTGAGGGTGCTAGGAGATGGCCTGGGGAGGTGCTGGTGCCCTGGTGCCCAGCGTGAGGGTGCTAGGAGATGGCCTGGGGAGGTGCTGGTGCCCTGGTGCCCAGCGTGAGGGTGCTAGGAGATGGCCTGGGGAGGTGCTGGTGCCCTGGTGCCCAGCGTGAGGGTGCTAGGAGATGGCCTGGGGAGGTGCTGGTGCCCTGACGCCCAGTGTGAGGGTGCTAGGAGATGGCCTGGGGAGGTGCTGGTGCCCTGGCGCCCAGCGTGAGGGTGCTAGGAGATGGCCTGGGGAGGTGCTGGTGCCCTGGCGCCCAGCGTGAGGGTGCTAGGAGATGGCCTGGGGAGGTGCTGGTGCCCTGGTGCCCAGCGTGAGGGTGCTAGGAGATGGCCTGGGGAGGTGCTGGTGCCCTGGCGCCCAGCGTGAGGGTGCTAGGAGATGGCCTGGGGAGGTGCTGGGGCCAGGCGAGGGCTGGCAAGGTGGGGGATGGGATTAGTTCCTCACAAGAAGAGCTGCTACAGAGCTTCGTCCCTGTTATGTGGAGTCAGAGTGAAAGGCAGGGGGCCCTCCCTAGAGTGAACTGCTGGCTCCTTGGTCTCACACATCCCACTTCCAGCCAGGAGAGATGCATTTCTCTTGTTTAAACTGCCCAGTTCTTTTTTGTCACAGCAGGCTGAGCAGACCAATGTAGACAGGGCTCTAGAATATTGGCGATGCCGTCCAATATGGTGGTGCCTTCCTGTGAGGACTGAAATGCCCTTGCTTCTTCCCCAGGTGGCCTCCTGTCTACATTAGGTAGCCTCCTGCTTCCTGTTGCCCTCTCTGTCTGGCTGTCTTACATATCTGGATTGATTGTGCTTTTGGCGTTCTGCATCTGTTTGCTGTCTTCGTGATTGTTATTGAGACGAAGCTCAGGGATTTAGCTTGGCATTCAGGGCTTGTGATCAGGGTACAGTCTTTAAGTTAGGGTTTCATTTTTTCAGTGACCGTCATCAGCTTTCTGCTCTGGCCAGTGGCTGGAACCCTTTCCTGCAGCCCTGTCTAGGGGCTTTGTCCTCTCGTGCCTCTTGGTCTTTGCAGGTACTGGCTCCTCTTGGAACCCTGTGGCCACTCTTGCCTCTTGTCCCTGCAGGACTTGAGGCACTCCTGCTCAGGATCCCTTCTCTGACACCCAGACTGCAGCTACTCTCAGCCTTAGACCTCTGATAGTCTGTAACTTTCCCTTATTTAATGAGCACAGCAGTCCTGAGTTTTAGGTGGGAGTAGTTCCCCAGTTTTTCCAGCTATCAGTCCTTTATTCTGAATCTAAGCAGCAGAATGACAGCCACAGGCCCTAGCATGTCAAGAGCCCATCCTGGTCCCAGCACTGCTCCCTAAACAGCACTGTTTAAGCATTTATGGCTTTGTTTTAAAACAGTTGTTGGTGTAACCTGCATGCTGTGCCCTTCCAGCTATGTTGATCCGTGTCAGGATTGCTCCCACCTCAGGGTCACAGCAGTGCTGTTGTCCATGATTCTTGTGTATTTGCAGGAATGTGCTCCTTGGGTGCTCCTCGGGTGGCTCCCTGAGGCCTGCTGGGTGGGGGCGTGCACCTGTCAGATGGCACCTTGTGCTGCAGTTCCCTCAGGGAGCGCCAGTGCATTGTCACCGTCAGTGTGTAAGTCTGCCTGTCTTCTATATCTTTGACAACACGGCAACAGGAGTTCTCAAACAGGAGTTCTCAAACGTTCCATTCTTTGTCAGTATTATGCATAGGTTAAACAAACAAACAAACACCTCTTCACTCTCATTTTAAAGAGCAGGAAACCAAAGCTAAGAAAGATTAGATAATTGCCTGGTCTCATAGTAAGCTAAGGACTGGTTAAGCAAGGACCTGAATTTAGTGTTCTAATTTCAAGATTTGCTTTCTTTGGAGACAAGATGTTATAAAACACACATTGCCCTTAATGAGTTAGTAAATATATACTGTTCTGCCCCTCTAATGGAGAGTCCAAGCCTTCTCTCTAGAAGGGAATTTTAATATTTAGAGAATTATTTATTAATTACAGAACTGAAAATGTAGTGCATTTAAAAAGGCCATGCATATTTTTCTGTTTTTTAACCTCAAACTACGTAAGTTGTTTTGGACTTCTCGATCCTTTTGACGTGGAGGTTTATTCTAGGGGAGAAGTGCAGACCACTTGTCTGTTGGGAATTGTTGTCATCTTGCTGAGAGAAAGGTAGGTAGCCTGGTTAGTAACTTTTAATTGGCTGAAGTCTTTTGTGCTCAGTGCATTTTCTACATGGCTGTCAAGATTATTTTGGGAAGAAAGTACAGGGTTTAGTCATCCTCCAAGAAGGGTGATCCCAAATTTGGATAATTGGAAACCAAATTACAAATTTGATACAGAAAGATTGTGCATAGTAACTGGGTATTGTCACACTTTCCAAATACATAAATTGAATGATACAATTCATATACTCTTTGAATAGTACAGTTTGTGTGTGTGTGTGTGTCTGTGTGTGTGTGTAAGTGTGTAAATGTACATTTATGATCTAGGAATCAAGTAACACTATTTTAAGATAGCATTTTTGAAAAATTCAAAATCTCTCTCATTCTAAAAACATGGAAATTTTACCCCTTGTGCTTAAGTATGCTCACATTTACTTGATGGTCCTATATTTTACTGGGGTCTGTTTTGAATTGTGATCAGTCTCGGATCTCTGTGCAGGCAATTGCTGTGTCATTGGGCCACTGGTAGCCAGTGTGAACCCCTGCACCCATATCCAGATTCCCTTTCTGGTGAATGGCCCTAATGTCTCACTGGGCATTACTCTTTTCCCAGTGACATGAGTGTGGGACTCTGGGCCAAGCAGCTCCAAGGGAAATTGTATTTCTCTTCTGTGGCGGGGCATGTACTCAAGGCAAGCAAAACATTTCAATGAAGTTTTTATGGGCCGAGTACCAGCATTCTCCTGGGAGTTGGGAGGCCTGCTTTTGGTTCAGGCCATAACTAATACATTACTGAAGATGGGTCCTCCCTTACCCTGTTCCTGTCTTGATAAACACAGTGGCGGGGGACATGTTTCCAAGGTCCCTCCTATGTGGCTTTCCCTGCCCCAGGAAGCCCTCTCTGCAGTCCTGGGTCCATCCTAGTACCATGTGCTCAGGGTTAACTTTGCTCAGTGACTGTCATTTTCCGTAAGTACCTATTGAATGTGTTCAGTATGTCAGGTGCCATCCCAGGAACTTTCCCGAGAGTACTCTTGGGATGGTGGCACTGGGGGAAGTCAAGGTACTGAGCCCTGTTTGTGAGAGGGGACCTTGTAGGGAGATGGTGCCCTGAGAGGAGGCTTCTCGAGGAGCCTGGTAGCTTGTGTTCCCTAGAGGCAGGGTCTTGGTCTATTCTCATATGAGCCATCTTCGAGATACTTGGTTTTTATTTTTACCATTATTCCAAACTGCTTCAGTGAAGGTGGAGGGCTCCTGCCCCTCCAGTCCTCCTGCCTCCTGTGGGAGGGGGTCCCCTGGCCTGGAGTGGGCCGTAAGCAGCTGCTTGGGTATCTCACTAGGTGAGTTCCGTGCTTGTTGGGTCAGATCAGGCTGTTTGCATGGGAGGAAGCCATGGGACTCTTTGTGGGTTTTGCTGAGGGCCCAGGAGTTGGAGCCGGGGTGGAGTTTGTCATGGAGATACATGCTGAAGGGCAGCGAGAAAGTTTTCCAGATGTGGAGATAAATGACAGTGTAGTGGGATCCGTGTGTGCAGTTGTCCTTCTTAGCCATGGGTAGTTCTTCAGCAGGTGGCGAGGGTCTGCACACAGAGGCACTGTGTCCCTGCCACATGTTGTCCTGCTGTTTCTGCAGGTTTCATCTGGTTGTCTCCCGTGCAGAAGGCATGGCATCAGTTTTGGCCACCAAGTGTTTATCGCAGCCGGTGCCTCCTACGTGGGTCACTTTGTGCTGTGGTTCCTCTGGGGGGGTCGTAGCTCTCCTGCCCACACTGCACTGCCCCTTTCCAGGTGTGGCTGACTTCTGTACCTTCAGAGAGCTTCCGCTGGGTGGCTGTGCAGTGCACCATGCCCCTGGGGTAGGGTGACCCCAGGTAGGTTGTGACCGCTTCTGGGCAGGAGTCCTGAGCCACAGCTCCCCTAACCCTCCTCTCCTCCTCTTGTCCCCTCTTCCTCCTTCCCCTACTTTAGAAAACATTTCTTACTAAATAGTGAGTATTTTCATTCTTTCTTTTGCTATTCTTCGCTGATTTCATGTGGGGTAAGCCTGGGAACGTGAGAAAGAAGGTTTTACTTAGCTCTGATCACAGAACTAGCCGCTCTAAGTCATCAGTCCTCAAGGCCACCCTGGGCTGAAGACCACTCTCGGTCACAGTGGACCAAACCCCCGTGGCTGACTCAGAGGGCTTCTGGTTCCCACATGGCCTGAGCTTCTGAAGGTGGGGTGCTGAACTTGGGCTGGGGGGCTATGAGGGTGGCCAGCCTTTCCCACTTTCGACAGTGACCGAGCCCTCCTTCAGTGAATGGGACATGCCTGGCTCTCCAGCTTGTGTTTTACGAAGTGGACTCTAGGCTAACAGGTTGGCTATCCCCACAGAGCTTACAGCCGTTACATTGTATACCATAGTGGGGAAGGAAACCCTGACTGACAGCCGCATGCTGACTGTTTTTCTTACTGTGCAGTTTTAGTGGCTGTGCAGGCTTGTAATACCATGTAAAAGATATATGACATCATGGTTTAAGGTGAGAATACATTTGTTTTTCAAACTTTTGACCTGTGCATTTTACATGGTCCAGCACATGCTGGAATTAAAGTCTCACACAACAGTACTTGTCGTTGGAATAGGAGGTGAATAGTGTGTTTTTCATTCCATGAAGAAACATTGGTTGCCCAGACAGATGGACATCCACAGATGAAAATAAAGACATAAAAAATAAAAAATAAAAAATAAAAGAAGTACTTTGACCTCACCCTCACACTTTATACAAATTATCAAAATGAGTGAATCACATACATGTGAAACACAGAACCGTAAAACAAACAAACAGAAACCAGAAACTCTTGGAGATTTAGGGCTTACTTATTTAGGGTATACTTTACCCAAAACATGGTACGTAAAAGGAAAACCAGATAAATTTGACTTCACCAAAATTAAGAACTTTTGTTCTGCCAGAGACTCTGTTAAGAGGATACAAGGCAAGCTAAGTCTAGAAGAATATATTTGCAAATCAGAAATCTATTAAAGAACTACTATCTATAATATGTAAAGAACTCCCCCAGTTCACAGAGGACAAACACCCAGTCAGCGAGTGCATAACAGTGGATGTGCATATGAAAAAGTGTACGTGGAAAATGAGTATTTTATTCCTAAGGTGTTAAGTGCGCACATGAAAAATGCCCGGCATAGGTAGCTGTCAGGGGACATGCAGATTGAAGTGGCTGAAATTAAGAGTAGTGGCAAGACTAAATGCTGCTGTGGCTGCTGGGAACTGGACAGTGGGGTGGGAAAGCAGCAGCCACTCTGGAAGACAGACCAACAGTTTCTTAATGAACTAAACAGGCAGTTACCACATGACCTAGCCGTTGCCCTTGAGGGCATTTGTCCCAGAGAAATGAAGACATGTTCACTCAAAACCCTGACCATGTATATACAGGGTAGCTTTGTTCATAGGAGCCCCTAACTGGAAGCTTCCGGATGTCCTAAAGTGGGTGAATGTGTAGCAACCGAGGTCCACGCCCACGTGGCAGCTGCCCAGCCTGGTGAATGGACCGGAATTCATCTGTCCTTAAGGCCAGGTGCCACGTCTTTCTCTTACCGGTGTCTGGTTGGACTTGGTTTTACTTTTCCTACAAATGCGTCCTCTGTCGGCTCCCTGGGGACAGCCCCTTGTTGGCTCTGTGGCCTATCGCCTGAGGCGTGTCAAGGAACCCTCTGTACTCGTTCTCCTGGGGGCGCGGGAGCCTGCTTTCAAGATGACAAATGTCCAGACATCATGTCTGCTCTCAGGAGCTCCCCTTGACTCACCTTTAGGAAGCTGCACTTCAGGGAAAAACAGTCTGCATTTCTGGGGTCAGGTCAGAGCCCTGCAGGGCCACGTGGTGTGGTGGCAGAGGTGTCGGTTCTCAGGTCACAAGACCTCCTGTCCTGGCTCTAGTACCAGATGGATGTCCTTAGGATAGTCACTTCATTTCTGTGAGTTTTGGTTTCATTCTCTAAAAAAGTTGGGCTATCACGTGTAACTATAACACACCCATAAAAAAAACTATCTTAAAATTACAAATAAATAAATGGGGGCCTTGCTGTCCGTGGAGCATCGCCTACGGCAGAAGCGGAGTATGCACAGTGTTTCTGGAAATCTGAACAGGCACATGTGGCATCTTGCCGACGACCCCTTGCTGTGCATGTGGCACTGGTGAGGCCTAGCCCATGGCCACGCCTTGGTGCTGAGCCACACTGTGCAGACGGCATAGCTGGGGGAGGAGGTGGTCTGCCTCTGCTGGGTGGCTGCCTCTGGGCTGAGGGGCTGGAGTGCTGCTGGTTGCACTGGAGAAGCTGCCCTCTGGGGAGGGTCAGAGGGTGGCCAGTGGGGAGTCACTTCCTGGTAACCTGCCAAAGTCCCTCTTAGCTGTCTGCTCACAGAAGTGACCAGCATGACAAGGGGAGACATAGAGACCAGTGGGCTGTGCTTGTCCAGTACTTTTATGGACTTGGTTTTGTTCAAAACAGCCAGCGATGAGCTGCCAGTGGTCGAAAGCCTTCTGGGGAACAATGGGCCAGCGAAGGAACTGCAGCCCTCTGCCCGGCCTGCACCCTTCCCACTCTGAGCGCCCCCCGCCCCCAATCACCTCGGCCTTGGTGATTTCACCCATACTTGCTCATCTAGAGCAAAGGGCTCAGTGACGAGCTGAGAGATGGCGTCAGGAGATTTGTGGAAGCCGAGTGGCTCGCAGGAGATGAAAGCTGGAACCGGCACTGCAGATTACCTTGGAGTGCCTTTGGCGCTCCTTTGGCTGCTGGAGGGATGACCGGCAGTTCTGACGCCTCAGTCTGCTCAGTGTGCAGCCTGCTGAACTGCTCTTCCTCCATTTCTCAAGGACCCAGTTGATGGCTGAGAGCCCTGAGTCCTGCCTTCCTCGCTCTCCTGTCCCTCTCTGTTAGCCTCTCCATCTTGGAGCAGCGTCAGTTTCAGTGCTTTCTTCCCAGGTTCAGACCAGAGAGGCGCAGTGGCACAGCAGGCTGAGAGCTGGGCCGGGGCTGGCATCCCCGGCCTTCCAACCACTGCTGAGCTCTGTTATGTGCTGCTGCTCCCTGCACCTGCCCTTGTGGAAATGGCAAATCCAAAATGTTAAGGTCTGGTTTTGAGATTGGGCTCAGGGGTGACTTTTATGTCTGGGTGATGTGAGATCTACTCTCCTTGGCACAGAGTTTAGTCCCGGCTCCTGGCAGGGAGAGGCAGGAAGTTGTTTTTGTATGGAAGCCTACACCAGAGTATTCCTACACCTGGGAATTTATTTGCTTTGGACTGGAATAAATCCCGCTGAAATCAGAGGATGCTTACCTTTTTTAGGAATGGGAAGACGGCTGGGTGCAGTGGCACAGGCCTCTAATCCCAGGGTTTTGGAAGCTGAAGCAGGAGATTGTGATCAAGCACAGAAACTGACGCTGCTGCAAGACGGAGAACCTAACAGAGAGGAGCAGGAGGACTAGCCTCAGCAACTTAGTAAGGCCCTAAGCAACTAAGTGAGACCCTTTCTCAAAATAAAATGTGAAACAGCTGGGGTGTGGCTCAGGGGTTAGGTGACCCTGCGTTCAATCCTCAGCACACACAAAAAGAAATAAATGGGAAAGGGGCACCTGAGTCCTTTTCCAGTTGATGTCTGAGATTCTCTTTTCTTACCTCTGGAGTCCTCCTGCTCCTCGGATGGATTTCCCGTGGTGGAGCAGCATCAGAGTCAGTGGGGAGAGGTGTCTTAGGTGTCCCCAGTGCTTAGGATTCAACGCACATTTGTCGAGCGAAGTTAGTGTGTTAGCACCAGGGATGAGGGTTCTGGAAAACCCAAGTGCTCCCAGTAGACCAGCTGAAGGAGACCTGTGGGCACAGAGCCGGGCAGTTGCCATTCTAAAGACCCCATGTGACCCTGATGTACAACGAAGGCTGGAACCAGGGTCTGAGGCCCATGTAACAGCAGTGCCCTGTGCTTTCACGAGCTTAGCCTGGTTTTGGGTGCGTTGGGGACGATTACAAGAATATTACACAAACAAATGTAGGAATGACACACCTGCCATGTCCAACTGACGTCTACTGTGGAGATTTCCAGTTTCCCAGTTTATTGTGATCTCTCTCCATTCTCCCCTTGTCTTTATGGAGCAATAATTTGACAGATGATTATAAAGAATCACAATTGAAACCAGGATGCTTTACTGAACTTCATCTCCAGATTGTAAACATTTTTTTTTTTTTTTGTACTTTTGATACACGGTCTCACTAAGTTGCTGAGGCTGGCCTTGAACTTGCCATTCTCTCGCCTCAGCCTCTAGAGTGTCTGGGATCATAGTTGTGTGCCACTGCCCTGGCTGTGACGAGTCCAGTTTTATAGGCCTGAGGTTACTGGGTGTAAAGTGCTCTTTGGGTAATTGGGGGACTTGATCCTACAGATGTTGCTTCTTTACGAGGGCCGAGGAGTCAGGTTGCCTGACTCCTGCTAAGCAGCTGTGTGATTTTTGGGCAACTTTCCAGCCCATCTCTACCTGATTTTGTTCATCTATAAGGTGGGATGATGGCCACTGCCGTCTCCCAGGCCATTCCCAACTCTGAAGTGAAGGCTGTGTGCTCTGTGCTTGGCTCGGTGCCTGGCATATAGGAAGTGTTCAGCAAAGCCATAACTGCCTGGTCCCTGTTGTTTTTACACGTAAGCATTCAGAGCTGGCACGTGTTTCAGACCTTGCCCTTGAATCAAGGTTTCCTTAGCTTTAGCTGGTGGGGTCACTACTGGCCTCTTGAATACCTTAAACTTCAAATGAATGCAGCCAAGGGATTTTGTAATGAGGCCACTGCTGCCAAAAGCTGGGCTCAGTCCCCACCAGTGAGCAACCTCAGGGTGTCCTTCATTTCTTTGGTTTCTTTTCAACTAAACCAAGCATGTGGTTGTGCAGTCCTCTGCCTGACTTCTGGAATCCTGCAGCTTCTTAAGCACCAGGGGGACTTGTTCTGCTGCAGGCAGCCCTGGGGTGTGGCTGCTGAGCTGCCTAGCACATAGGAGCCTCCCGTGCAGCACTCCTTTCTTCTCCCAGCTTCCTCCTCAATCTGCTGGAGTTCTCCTCCTTCTGTCCTCATGAAAGGATCCCATAGGTTGAACAAGGATGTTTGCTCTAGTCACGGCTGGGTTCTCAGCACTTTGCAATGTCCTCTAAACAGGAAGTCATAATCTATCAGAACACAGGATGAACCTGTGGTCGAGGATTAGGCTGTGTGACGTGAGGCCTGCATCAGTAAAACTTATTAGCTCAGTTTCTTTCATGCAAATTTAAAATATTTTAAAACAGCTTGGTAATCATTTATTGAGTGTCTTATAGGCTAGGCATTGAGGTGGGAAAACAATGAATGACCCTGCCCTTATGAGCAGCAGTCTCTCTTGTGTGATGGACAGACACGTGGGCACCGGGCTGTAAGACCCGGTAGGTCTCAAGATAAAGGGGCACCCGTGTCCACTGGAGTGAGAAGCCTGGAATGGCCTTCTGGGGAGCCAGTGCTCCCTTGAGCAGGCCCTCACTGTTGCACCTGGCCTGTTTGGCTCAGTCCCCAGCACACCTGCCCCATGTGGGGAGGAGTTCTCAAGGTCCCTGTCTGGTCTGGAGTCCCTAGGCATCCTGTCTGTTCTTGCTCCAGGGCACAAGGCATTTCTGAAGGCCTCTGCTTGTTGGGGCCAGCTGTGCTTGTGTGTGTGCACAGTAAAGAAGTCCTCTGGACTCATCCCTCTGCAGTGTGGGCTCCTGCAGGGCCAGTCCTGCCGGGTCATCTGTGTCCACCCCAGCGCTTGGCCTGGAGTTGGGGCCACGGCAGACTTGTCGTCCGTGTGTGTTGTCTTTTGAGGCCAGCAGTGGCATTCAACCTGGAAAACGACAACTGCATTAAAGGAATCTTTATTTAAGACATTTGCTGAAGAAATCTCTTTTTAGAAAACTTGACCTGTTTCACTGTTGGAGTTAAATTTCAGCTCAGAAAAGCAGCTGTGTGCCCAGAAGGCTTCGGCTCTTAGTCTGTGACAGATGAATCTAATTTGCTGCTGTCCCAGCATCTTATCCTTCTGTGGTTTTATTAGACCTTTCTCCCTGATGGAATGGATTTTCCTATAAAAGTCACACTTCCTTTTTGAGAAGTATGACACTGATTTTATGGGACAGTCTCCCAGAAGGTTACCTGCCAGCAGCCAGACTCGTGGCTTCAGGTGCATGGCCTGGGGTCCTGCCTCCTGCAGCGCAGGGAGAGGTGCAGGGCCAGGCTGGAACCCAGCTCTGCCTGTGGCACCCCAGCTGGGTAGCCCCTAGCCTGGCAGGCCAGTGCCCAGAAGGCCGTGGGCACAGGAGAGCGCCGAGCACAGAGCCCCGCTGCCCGCCTCTCCTCTCCCTGCTGACGGGCTCTTTGCCCGCGGATAAGTCACGCAGGGTTGCCAAGTGCCCTTCATTTTCTGCTCTGCTTTCCTCCAGGGGTTCTGCAGAGTAGTCAGGTAACACATGTGAGGGGTTTTGTACTTCTAAGGCCTCTCAAGCCTGCTTGTGTCCCACGTGGCAGCCCATTCACTCAATAGCTCGCATTTACTTGCTGGAAGGGTCATGACCCTAACTGTGATTATGTTCATTTCACAGGAAAGGAAATTGAGGCACAGAAAAGGTCACCATGTCCAAGGTCACAGAACACTTTAAAGTCACATTTGCCTTTTTAATTAGTTGTGATTATTCCTGTTTTGGGGTGCAGTGTGACATTGCAGTACATGCACACGCTGTGAGAGGGTCAGAGCAGCCTGCCAGCTAGTGTCATCCCAGGCACTTGCCATTCCTTGGTGTTGGGAGGTTCAGGATCTTTAGCTGTCATGAAATACTCAACGGCACCGTAGATGGTGGCAGGGGTTCAGACTGCACCTTCTCTCCCTGCTGCGCGCCTCCTCCTCACCACCCCTTCTGCGGCTTCCTTCGGAGCCCAGGGGCACGGGCTCTATCTTGATAATTCATCCTGTTTAATCCGCCCTTGCATGTCCATGTTTTCATTGCGACGTGGGGCTAGGTAGTGTTCCCTCCCTTCCATACCCAAGGAAATGTGGCCTCCACACAGTGTGGTCATGGTGAAACTCTGGTCCTGCGTCTTCAGTCCTGTTCCTGAACTTTTTGTCTGGCATTCTGATGGTGGGGTTGTGGGAGGGAAGTGCAGGTGGGGCTTTATGTTGACAGCTGGAGTCCTTGCTGTGAATGGAGCAGAGGTGTGGGGATGGAGGTCTGTGTCACTGCAGGTTCCCACCCTCTGAGATGAAGCCGGCTCTGCATGGCTCTGTGCACGGCTCCACGGCCTGTGGAGCTGGGATGGGAGCCGCAGGCCCTGTCTCGTGCCACACTCTCCCTGGCACGTGGCCTTTCCTTTCCTCCCCTGTGTTTGGGCTTGTCCTCTCCCTTTGGCCAGCATGCTGGGGTCTTTCTTCTGACGTTATTTCTGAATATCAGAGAAGTTTCTGTTTTCCCTGAAAAGGCAAACCAATCTGAACTATCAATATATACCAGCCTGAAAATTGTCGTCATATAGATAAGTTGTGGAACAGAGCTCCATAGAGTGTAGCATTTCTTCCTTGATAGTAAGAAGACCCATGTTCATTGCAGCGAGTCTGGGAATACATGAAGACAAAGAAGGTGGCAAGTCCCTTGAGCAACATGACCACTGGTAATATTTTGGTCTGGTGCAGTGGAAAGTTCTCAGGGTGGCCGAGATCCGTCTAGGACAGGCTGTGTGCAGGTTTGGCTCCCTGGCTGGCATCTGCACCCCGACTGACCGGAGACCCCGTGCCTCAGTGTTCTATGTAGAAGGTGAGGTTTATGCTGACGCCTGCCCCACTTCTGGGAGTCTGGAGGTTTGGCCCGGACCCTCCGAGGTGCCCAGGGGACCAGCCCCAGTGAACGCCCTGGACACTGAGTCTCTCCTGGGCTCCCTGGTTGGCACTTACACACACCGTCACAGCTCCTTGCTGGGGAGTCAAGCATGTCCCCAGCCTCCACCAGGAGGGGACTCTGGACATTCACCTGGGCTCCTGGACTTCGCCTCATGCCGTCTCCTGCTGTGGATTTTGCTTGGAGCCCCTTTGCTGTAGTGAGTCATAACTGTGCGTGTGTCTTTGTGCTGAGGCCTAGGAGTCCTGGTGGCCACTGGCCCTGGGTGGTCTGGGGGACTCTGAAACAGGGGCACAAGCATAAGTCTGTTCTTTTTCCAAGCATAAATAAACTCTCTCTCTCTCTCTCTCTCTCTCTCTCTCTCTCTCTGTCTCTGGTGCTGAGGCTCAAGCCCAGGGCTTTGTGCATATTAGCAAGCTCTCTACCACAAGCTGCACCCCAGTCCTATACATATTTTCAACAAAATGGTTGTATCTTTTTGAAATCTTTTTTTTTTTTTTTTTTACAAATATCTGAGCGTTTTGTCATGCCATGAAGTACGCCTTCAAGACATGATTCAAAGGATGTCGGGTGATATCTTAGATACTTATGTAATCTTGGATGTTTGAATTTTAGATTTCATTGTCATGCTGGGTAGTGAAATCCTGCTTTGCGGAACTCAGAGTGCACCTCTGGTTTTCTTGTGGCGTGTTGTCTTTGGAGTGGGACGACCCAAGGTCAGGAATGCAGGACAGGTGCATTGGTTCCGTAGGCGGCTGTCTCTGTTCCTCTCTGCTCAGCAAGGGGGCAGTCACCTACTGAGTGCTCACCTATCCATTATCACTTAAAAAGTCACTTGCTAGTTCATAAATAATAAGCAGTACACATTTTACTTGGCATGTTGGAATATTGGTGAAGTTGAGTGATTTGCCTTGTGTTCATTGACTCCTTTTCTTTTGTGACCTGGTATTTGCATATCTCAGATTAAAGGGCAGTTTCCACCTTCTCCCAGGTGTTTTGTGGTTGCTGTGATGGCTGGCGTGGTGCACTCCGAGGCAGAGGTGCTGAGTTGCTCCTTCCCCTGTGTCTGCTGGGACCTCATGCAGCCCTTCCAGCTCCGGCAGGGGCTTAAGGAGTGGGTCTCGTTAGGAGGAGAAGTGTTGGGTCCTTTTCCCATAGGTCACGTGTGTCCTTCAGAGAAGTCACTGATGTGTGCACTGAATGGGGGTTTATCACAGGAGATGCCTTGTGGAGTCTTGGGGAGGGTGGAGGTGGGGAGGGGCCTTCTGTGTGTTCCTGCTTGCTATAACATCATGAACACCTCCACCGTGATGTCTTCAAGTATTTCTTATGAAATGTAAAGGAATTATCACGTGAAAGCCTTCCTAATTAACTAATGTCACATAATTGCAGGAGTAGCTCAGAAGGTGGCAGTGGGAGACAGGGGAGAAGTGGAGGAGCACTGAGGGTGTCTTGGGGACAGGGGGGCTGTGGTACTGGGGGCTGTGGAGGCAGATGATGAGGAGAGAGACATTGTGGATACAAAGGTTCAGGCAGCGGAGGTGGTGGACTGCACTGTGGCTTGCTAGCATCAGCCACCACTAGGGACCTGACTTGCCCCCAGAGCATCCCTCACCCTTGCCTTGCTTGAGTGTTGGGCATTGGTGGCCATGGGGAGGAGGTACCTGTCTTGGGTCAGGCAATGGGCAGCAAGCTTTTCCTTATAGAGGAATGGATGACACATTTGTGTCAACCACAGATAGCAGTTGTTTTTAGTTGCTCTTGGACACTGTGCCTGGAGGTGTGCCGCCAGGTATGTGATGGGTGGAGGGGGGACATGGCTCAGAGCTGCCTCCTGGAGCTTCCTCTGTGTAATCACCACATCTTTTTACTCTGTGTGTTTGCTAGAGGGCTGCGGTAGGTGTCTGAGGTGTGCAGTAACTGAACCCTGAGTTACCTGGGGGCACAACTTTTTATCATAGCGTCCAGTAGCCACAGCCAGCTGTGGAGTAGCCATGTGTACTGTCCCATTCATTCGTGTATGTGCAGTGGTCTCTGGGTACAGGGAACTCTGGAGGAACACAGTGAGCAGTTACCACTGGCTGCCCCTCCAGCACGGGGGAGTAGGGGCAGTGTTGAAGGGGGACGCCACTGTTTTGTATAATTTTGAATTTTTATTATTGAGTCTTAGTCGCTTTTAAGTTTATTGACTATTTGTAATTAAAGCAATGTTTACTTTTAAAAATTTGAAAAGAACATACTAAATAACCTGTGACCTTGGGCAACGTGTGTGCCTCAGTTTCCTCATCTATAAACAGGGAATCAAATGGTGCTGACTTTACAGTTGTGATGAGAAGTCAGATAAAATGCTAAGCCTGGCGACAGGGGTGCCTGCTGCTTGTGCATATTCAGTGTGTCGGAGGAGGAGAATGCCAGTCGGCTTTGTGACTTGATGTAGCGTCCATAGCACTGGCTTGCACATGCTTTTGGAAGGGACTGGCATTCCTTCTAGATGGTGTGATGGAGAAAGGGCTTTGGCAGTGGCTGCGCTGTGGATTGGGTTTCTCGCCAGCCTGCAGTCCCAGGCAGCTCGCTTGTTCTCTGCTCCCATTCCTCTCATCTGTAGAGTGGGCACAGGAGCTGGTGCGGAGCTGGTGTGGGGGATTCTCTGGTGTGCAGCAAACCGAGAACTGCTTGGCCCCGAGAGAGCAGGACAATACACAGAGCTGCGTGGCACTTGTCTGAAGGATAAAGGGTGTGTCTGTCTCCTGTGGAGAGTTGGTTCCTTCTCTGTTTCTTTAAATGTCAAAGGAAAGTGAGGCCGTTTTGTGGCTTCCATCTGACAGCCCTCGATCTCTCATTGATTTGGCCAGTTGTCATTTGCTGTCATCACAGCGGCAGCAGTTGAAGGCACAGCTTGCCTTGATTTGCAATTTTGGGTGTTTGTGCTATTTATAAATGATTAAGAAAAGACATGAAGGCCTGTTGATGGCAAGATGGCAGATTCAGCAAAACATAGAAAAATCTGTTAGCACAGTTTGCACGTGCATCCGCCCAAAGTGTTCAGATCAACATACACAGTCGCCGAAGTCGAACGTTTTCTCAAAAAAATGCTTTCAGCCTTTGACCAGATGGCTCCCAGAGCTCTTTCTTTAAAGTGCCGAGCATGGCTGACAGGCATCTGAAATCTGAAGCCGGTAGAAACATCACCTTTTTTGGTAATTCAGGAGGAGTGTCAGTTTACCACTGTGTTCTTCCCTTGTATCCTGTTCCCTGTTTTCATGATTTCATGCTACATCACCCGGCCACGGGGTTGGGACAGTCCTTCCTGCTGGACACTCTCCATGGCCTCCATCAGTGTCTGACACCTTCCCTTTGTCTGTCTCCTGTAAAGCTAGCGGTGCCCTGCAGTATCACCGGTGCCCTCCCAGAGTTACTTATTATTTGCCAAATGCATGAACAGCCCCGCTTTCCTTTCTCCACAACTCATGGAAAGCACTGCCATGTGAGCAGGGGTTGCAAGAAGCAGAGGCTCCGCAGGATGCTGTGGGCTGGCTGACCATCTTCAGAGTCTCACCTGGAGAACCCTTGAAGGTAACCCTCAGGCCAGGGAGCTAGCTGTGGATCACCTGGAGTCCTGGGCCTCGGGACCTGTGCAGATAGAAGGCTGAAGGCTAAGGCATGGCAGCTTGCTGCAGCTCACCTGGGGAGTTCTGCAGGTTCTCCTTTTAAAAATTTGTTTGCTGTGCTGGGGATTGAACCTAGAGCTTTGCAGGAGTAGGTACTGTGCTCTGGGACTGAGCCACCCAGCCCTGAGACTCCTCTTCCAGGCGCCAGCTAGCTTCTCCCCACACTACTCTCTTCACCACAACCCTTCACTCTGAATGTGCACTAATGGGGAGAAAATCAGATGCCGAGCAGAACCCAGCAGCTGGAAATGATGTGCTCAGGTCTGTGCCTGGAGGGGGCAGCAGCTTTCATAATGCCTTTCAGTTTCTACTGTCCTCAGATGTTCAGTCGAGCAGATAAGAAAATACAAATTTTGGGACTGGTAATTTTAGAAAAAGGAAAAAATCAATTTCTGTTTTTTTTTTCTCAGTCTAGAATGGAGGCACTTTATACCCTGTTTAGGGTACAGCTCAAATACAATGGGAAGCCATGGTGTAGCTGGTATCAGCTGTGATGGTAACCACAGAGATGGAGAGCCAACTCTGTCCTCTAAGGGAGTCTCATTAGTGTCAAATTCGCATGAAGGAGAGGCAGATGGTGAGGTGGTAAGTGTTCAGATGTTAGGTCATTGATAGCTTTTACTTCTGTGTATTGCATTGGGATTTGGGACCCATGAAGCCCATTGAGAACTGATTATAATCTGTCCCCTAGCCAGCTGGGTTCTTTTTCATGCTGGGTTTGAAAAGACTGCTCCTATTACAGTCAGTAAAGATGGATGATTGATCGTTGGGAAATCATGAACTTTTATTTGTTCCACCCAAAATTTTGGAGGTAGAGCTGTTCAAAGGTTGTCATCTCTATTGTATTTCAAATTTGGTTTTTTTTTTGTGTGTATGTGTGTGTGCATAAGCAAATCAAAGTCTTTAATGGTTAGTTGTGTAGTTTTTGTGTGAATGAGAGATGCAGCCCACTGCGGTGTCCCGGGACTCTCTCTGTTTGGACACGAGCTTAAGAACTGCTATTGAGCTGTGTAGATGATTCTAGGAATAAGACACCTGTTCAGATTTTACACCAGGATAGGTGAGTACCCTACCCCTCAACCCAAATGCTTGGGGTCAAAAGCATTTCAGATTTTGGAGTTTTGGGGATTTTGGAATATTTGCCTTTACTGAATGAGCCTTCCTAATCCAGAGATCTGAAATTGAGCTGCATGAAGCTGAAAAAGTTTAGAATTTTGGAGCATTTCAGGTTTTCAGATGTGGATGTTCAAGTTGTACTTAGAAAAGCAGCAAGAGACCTGGGAGGAGTGTCCTTGCCCATCCAGCTCTTCCTTGCCCTGTTGTGCTGAAATCTGGGTGTTGGCAGGGAGGGCACCCTCCTTGCTTTTCTGGGAAGTGCACAGCTCTCACCACCTGGGTCCTTGCCTGGCTGCACACGTGGCCTCCCACCAAAGTGAGGCTGGAGAGCCTGCAATGGAGGTGACCTTGCCACAGTGGACCTGGGTCCTGCACCTGGACCATACAGCCTGGGGCCCAGGTACTGCTTCACTACAGCCTTTGAGCCAAGCAGTTTCTCACCTATCTTTCTAACTATGGGTCCTGCTTCCTCTGATTCCGGTGTCACTGTGTCCTGTCATTCATTCCTGTGTCTTGGTGAATTGCTGCTTTGTTGCTCTGGAGTGGGGGTGGCAATGTGTGCTCCTGTCCCAGGCTTTCAGTTGTTTAGAAAGTCGCTCCTCTAGTTTCTTGTTGCTCACAGGAGTCTTTATGTTTATGGATCTTTAAAGGTGGGTTTGGTTAGGACATCTAGAGTCAGGGAGGAGAGGGCTTGGGGACAAGGACTGCTCCTGACAGCTGCCTGCTTCATTAGCAGTGTGGCCCCTGCATCAGGTCCTTACTGCCACCCTCTGTAGCTGCCCGGCCTGCGCTTTCCTCACGTTGCACTCGTGGCTTCACTGAGTTCTCCACGGTTGCCTTTTTGAGCGTGCAGCTTGGGCTGTGAACGAGGGGCCACTGTAGACAGGACACGGGTGGGGACAACTTGCTGAGTGAACGTGAGCAGAGACGTTCCTACAGGTGTCTTTGATTCTTGAACATGGTAGGTGGGAGGCATACTGACGAGAGTGGTGCTCTTTCACATTTCTGGAAGGATTGTGGGTTTTGGATGGTTTTAGTGCTGATTGTTACTGTTGAGAATGGCATTCCTGCAGGTTCTCAGGATTCAGTTCAAGGTGATTCTCTAGAGACAGCGGTCTTCCTAACCAAATGCCTGCTGGATGTCCTCCTGCAGCGCTGTTTAGAGGTTTGCTAAGACTCAGTTCTAAAGGAAGCACATGAGACTGAACAGAGTTTAAACCATGAATAACTAAAGACATCTGGGGTTTTTGCCATTTTGGTCGTTGATCACTGGTAAGGATGAATTCTTTCTTTATTGAGTTCGATTAATTTTGATAACTAAAATGTGAACATCAGCATTAGTGGCATAATGATGAATTCTGAGCCTCCCAGCTCTCCAAACATACTTTTGTTTTTTGAC
This sequence comes from Spermophilus citellus, assembly GCF_964194105.1. Taxonomy (NCBI): domain Eukaryota; kingdom Metazoa; phylum Chordata; class Mammalia; order Rodentia; family Sciuridae; genus Spermophilus; species Spermophilus citellus. Next base: position 3,539,192 of record NC_138189.1, read on the forward strand.
ATCACAACATTTCAGGTCATCACTACTAATCAGTTGGTGTTTTCAGGTGGTGGAAACCTACCAGGCCCCCTATTTGCCATGTGCAGTCACTGCACGGTGTCCACTCTCAGCTCCTGCGGTGTCCTACATGGTTACCAGTCTTGGCTCTCAGAACCTCACCTTCCAGGCCTGGGGTGGAGGAGATCTAATCAGAGCCAAGGTCCATTAGGTTTCTACACTGCTGACAATGATGAGATTGGGGAAGGTCACCTGTGGGCAGGTCCTGTTTTCCAACAGGAAAGATGTAATTTGTGTAGATTGTGGACTCAGCTCCTGTTGGGTGGGCAGTGTCTGTGAGCCTAGTGTAGCAGCCCTTGCTAGGCTCCAGGACTGACCCTTAGGAAACTGGTGTCCCAGGGAAGCAGGTCTCCACAACTGGGGAAGTTCTGTAAGGGCAGAACTTGGATTCTGCCAAGTGGGGTGCCAAGCTCAGTTTACATCCCCTGTCTGGGAGGCTTCATGTCTCCTAGCCTGTCTGTGCCCATGTGTCCTCCTTCAGAGTACGCAGCAGGTAACTTTGCCATTCTCTGTTTATATACACTAAGTGGGGAATTGTGAAGGGCAGACTGTGGGGTCGGCATATATATGTATACATAAGATGCATGTGTGTGTATCGAATCTTAAAAAATCACACACACACACACACTCCCTCTTCTGTTCCTGAGCACAGTAAGGCAAAGGCAGCTGTGCTAGTCAGCTTTCCGTTACTGTAAGAAATACCTGCTTAAGCCAGGTGCTTTATTAAAAAGGAAAAAGAGAGATCTGGGGTCTCATTGATTCAGCCTCTGGTGAGGTCCCTGGGCTGGTCATATCACAGCAGATGTCATTATGGTGGGAGCACACAAGAGAGTGAGGGTCGCCTGGTGAGACAGGAAGCAGAGAGAGACTGGGGAGGGGCCAGGAATGACTTTCTGTATGCCCGCTCCCCTAAAGCCACCACAGCCTCTTAACTGAGGGCCACACTGAGGACAGAACTCCCAGCAGACAACTCCTTGGGGTCACCCTCAAGCCTTATCTACACTGTGGGGTTTGGTAAGGGCCCTTTTAGTGTTGCCCCTCAGAATACCTGGGTTTAGTGGAGGACCCTTGGCTGGCCAGGAGGAGGACAGGAGAGGGTCACAGGGGAAGAGAGGGGTTTCTGTTCCTTGTTTACTCCTGTTTTTTGGTACCGGGGATTGAACTCAGGGGTGCTTTCCCACGGAGCCACATCCCAGCCCTGTTTTGTATTTTATTTAGAGACAGGGTCTCGCTGAGTTGCTTAGTGTGTCGCTGTTGCTGAGGCTGGCTTTGAACTCGCGATCCTCCTGCCTCAGCCTCTGGGATTACAGGTGTGTGCCAGCGCGTTCAACCTTTGTTTACTGTTTATTTTGAAATAATTCGGACTTAAAATTGAGCATACAGTGCAAAGCCTTCCTGTGCGCCCTTTCCTCATGCTCCCCAAGTGCAGGACCTTCCCGGTGTGACTTCTAGGAGAGTGGAGTTGAGACGTAGGGTGAGGGAGGAGGACCTTTCCAGTACCTGGGGTGCTGGCACAGTGGCCTGGGCCTGGCTGGAGACGGTGAGGCAGGGGAGGGTGCTGGGTGGCCTGTTCATTTTGAAAGGAGATACTGGGTGAGATACTGGGTTGGGGACAGTTTTAGGTGACTTCATGGGTCTTGGCTGGCAGCTGGGAGGCCGGTGGCCCAGCTGTGTGGAGGGGGACTCGAGGGCTAGCCAGCAGCTGTGCTCCGTGCGTCTTCTACACCCTGCAGCTTGCGCCAGCTTCCTCTGAGGCACAGCTCCACCGTGCTCTGTCACCGCCCTGCGGTGGCCCCCGCAGCATGTCCAGCACTGGTGATCAGTCCTCCTTCACATTCCTCAGTGAGGTTAGCTTGAGTTCACCCTCCCGCCAAAGGCAGCTGGAGACCCAGGCTTGGAATGGAGGGCAGAGGCCTCGGCTGAAGATAGAATGTAGAATAGACTGTGTAGGGAGGGACTCACAGCCACCGCACTGCGTGCTGTCACCTGGGAGTGGGGAGCATCAGGAGAGCCAAGGCAGCCCATGGCCTTCCCAGTGGGGAGAAGAGAGCAGGCACCAGCGCAGCCAGGTGCTGACAGAGGTTACCCTCTGACAGAGGGAGCAGGAGGTGGGGGCTGCATGTCAGATGCCACCAGCTGGCGCGGTGAGGACCAAGCTGGGCCACTGGGCTTGGCAACAGGGATGTCGCAGTGGACGAGTGAAGGCCAAAGGCCCAAGGTGAGCTTGGACCTTATCCTGGGGAGCAGACTAAGACCCAGTGGTGGAAAGCCTGTGTCCTACAAACAAACAAAAGCTCTCCGAGGAGGGCCCTCCTGTGTTCAGTCACATACAGAACATTCTCTGTCACATCGGGACCTTAGGGTTAATTCCTTAATAAAAGCCCTTTTCAGCCACCTGCTCTCCTGTGTAAATGGTAAAGCGAGGGAGTAGCTTTTTTGCCTTTTTGACTGAAGGGATATTGAGCTGGTAATTCCTAAAATTTATGTTCTTGAGAAAGTTATTTTTCTTTCTTGAGAGTTTTCTCACCTACAAAATGATATCTACCTACAGAATGTGTTATTGTTTTTTAAAAATTATGGCTGTTTAGAAGAGCAGTTCTCCCCGGGTTTGTTGGTGACCCATGACGTACTCAGGAGACCAGGTTTGGATCTCTGGGTGCAAGAGCTACAGTTTATTGAGAACTCAGTACGGGAGGCCATCTAGGAGGCAATGACTTACCATCTTCATTTAATTCTTGTGGCCACATTGAGGTGAGATTCTTTACAAACTTCTGTTTTACAGATGAGAATCCTATTGATAATGATGAGGGTGCAGTTGTCAATATACATGGAGGGATTTCCCTGTGTTAAGGACAGAGCTGACTTCTTCACATAGGAGGTGAAACCCCAAGCAGCCTCTGGCCAGCCTGGCTTGGAGGAGAGGCACAGCCATGTGCAGTGCCCGCGAGACGTGGTGCCCAGGCCGCTGTCCTCGGCTTCCCTGGAGCTGGATCTCGTGAGCACGCAGCCCTGGACCCTGAACGTCTAGTGTGCGAGAGAGACAGCCCTCTTCTCTGATCAGCTTCCATTACACCCTGACGTATGTCCCTGCACCCACACGCTCAGTGGCAGGACCATCTGCCAGGAGAGCCAGGGCGGGAGGCAGATGCCCTTCAGCCTCCTGTCCCGGGAGAGCAGCTGCCAGTCCTGTCCCTCAGCCATGCCTGCTGTCAGGGCCTCCCAGGCTCTCCCTCTGGGCTTTCAGAAGAGACTTGATGGAAGTAAAGCCAGGGCCTCAGCACTTCCTGATGACTAGATAGGACTCTAATGGACCAAGCCTGGGCTGGGCTGCCTAAGGGGCCACTGAAGCATGGAGATAATTGACAGGAGCTGGGGGGTAGGCCCTGGGAATTGGGATGCAGAGCCTGCAAGCCTTTTGTCCCTCTAGTGCAGACCTGGCTTCAGGGACAGTGAGCCCTGTGCTAAGTCCTGTGGCCTCCCTTTGCTTGCTGGGTTCCGGTTTCCAGCTCTCACCAGGGTTGCCTTGAAATGGGCCCCTTCTGCCTTTGTGTTGATTGGATTGGCACTGTCCTTTCTGCAGAGATAAGATAGTGTCCTTTGTCTTGAATTTCAGGTTTTCCTTTGTGGTGGAGTCTGTTTCCCTGAATACCTGGAGCAGAGCAGCTTTCCATAAAAGACTTGTTACCAGCTCTGTAGGTTCTCTTCCCACTAATGCCCTGAGCAGAAGGCAGGAAGCTGTGTTGGAGGGGTGTTCCAGGGGCGAGGCACCTCCACCCAGGTCTGGAGTCTGGGCTTTTTCTAGGACTGGGTGATGAGGGGCTGGGCCTACATGCTGTCATCAAGCTTTTCCTGGAGAAGGGAGGAGACTTCCAGGAATCAGGGTGCCACCTCTTTTCTACCCTAATTTGGGCGTAGTTGGCTGTCATGGTGCTCTGAGTGTGTTTTCTTATCATCTGGAGTGACAGCGTGGGGCCTGAACTAGATTGAACCAGTCTGGAGTTCCCCTGGCCTGTGAGCAGTTGGCGGTCAGCAGTAGGAGCCATGTGGTTATGGCATCTGTCTTCAGGTCCCATAGGCAGGCAGTATCTGTGCACAGACAACTGGTGGGACAGCAGGCTGTCACAGATTTCAGGGTTCAGGGTAAATATTTTGGGCTTAGGTTTCTGTTGCCACTGTCAGACTTGAGGTGATAAATAAACAGCACCAGGGGCTGTGGGCTGTGTGCCAGCAAAGCCCCATTTACAAAATAGGTGTTGGCCGTGGTTAGACGGTGGTACCCTGATGCCGACGGAGGAGGAGAGGCTGAGGCCGCCCAGCCCTGCCTGTGCCTGCACTCCAGGTCCTGTTGGAGCTGATGGTAGAGGGCCAGCCAGGGGCCAGGGGCGTGATGGCTCCACTTGGGTACTTCCTTGGCAGTTGGAATTCCGTCTCAGTGGAGGCCCGGGGCTCCCTGAGGCAAGTGGGAGGCGAGTGCCAGGGCAGCATGAGCAGTGTTGTTTAAGGACCCTTGTTGCTAGTCACATCCACCTTCTGAACACTCCTTCCTTGGTGTATTGAGACAGCGTGGCTTAGGACCTAAGGACCAGCAGCACTTATGTCACCAGGTGCTTTTGGAGATGCAGACTCTCAGGCCCCAGCCCAGACCTGAGGGTCAGAGTCTTCAAAGCCCTCTGGGCCATTGTGTCCCCAGGGAAGTTTGAGCAGAGCTGTTTTAGGGCCTCCTCAGTTCTGGAGGGCAGAGAGGACGCATTTCTAAAAATCCTGTTTTGCCTTCTCACATTCCATGTGACAAGGAGCCTTGGAGCTGCAAGGGTGGCAGCCAGTCTTCCCATACAGTCTCCAGTGCCCCATGGAAAGGGGGTTGTCATGTGCTACTGCTGGCAGTACCAAGTTCAGACCGCTGGGAGAGCACTAGGCTAAACCGGGTGTCTTCTGCCACCCCTGTGGTGTGACTGACAACTCTGTGTCTCTCAGGGCCTTAGTTTCCTTGTTTGTCACAGGAGTATCTATCTATGAGAGATGGTGGTGACAGTGCTGTGATGAAGGGTACTGCTTTGTGTTTTCAGGCTGTGGGTTTGGCCCACTGTCTCTGGCCGTGCCGGCTAAGGAGGAGATGACCAGTCCGTCCTCTTCTGGTGGGTGATGCAGTTTCACCCCAGCTGGTTGGGGACAGGGCACAGTGTAAAGTGCATTATTTTGGGGGACTTCAGATGAGGGGGTTCATTCAACGGGAACATCTGGCTTTCCTGGGAAAATCTGCTTCCTCCACCTTTTCTTCCCCCGCCCAAGGTCACAGTTCCAATAACTTAATTTGGGCAGGCTGTTCATTTAATGATACGGTGGCCAAAGGGATCCGTATAAGTAGGAAAGATGGCGGTGAATAGGAAGTGCCTGTGCTCTCAGCTGTTGGAAATGGAGGTCTTGTAGCTGGAGCCTGGAGGCCACCTGGTTCTGGACATAACCCGCCTCAGAGAGAGCCCCTCTGGGCAGCGAGCCTTGAATTGTAGTCCTTCCGGGGCCACAATGTAGTCTAGTGCCCTTGAACATCCTTCCATCTCTGTCTGCAGCCATAAAACTGTAGCCCGGGAGAAGCTACTAGAGTCCCTGAGGCTCTCAGCCTTGGTGTTGAGAGGAAGGGCGGTGGGTCGCAGGGTGACAGGGCCTGGCTGCCGGTCAGCTGTACCTGACTGCCTCTGTGCACATTCGCTGTTCAGGGGACAGACGGCACAGAGGTGGGCAGGGTGTGGGGACCTTGTCTTCCTTTTCCACCTGGCCTCGCTTGGCTGCTGGGAGGGATCCTGTACTGTTGGGTGAGGCTCCCCACGGGCTGCCTGTCCTCCCCTGAGGAGTACTTTGCTCTTCAGCAGGACCTTTTAAGTTTCAGGTGGGGACAGGGTTGGGTTTGAATTGTTCCTGTCCTTTCCAGCCATGTGACTCCTCCTCTCTTCATTTTCTTTACCAATGAAATGGTTTTATCCTAATGAGACTGTGCTTTGCCCTTCTCTCCCTGACTTGTGTTGTCTTCTTGCCCTGGATTACAAGAAGACCCTCTTGAGAGCTGCCCAAGGCAGTCAGCGTGACGCACCCACTGGCCTACCCCACTGGCCTCTGCTTGGAATTCTGGATTTTTCTCATGGGAAGGGGCACCTTGAGCAGGAGCCATGCTGCTCTCCTCTGAGTCACTGCTGCTGGGCAGCCGCAGTTGTCTCAGTCCTGTCTGCCCAGGTGCAGCCTGCCACGCCACCCTTCCTCCCACTCCACCTTGGCTCTTGGTCTTCAGCTCTGACGTGCTGCCTTGGCTCACAGAGCCCCAGAACATGAAGACAAATGATTGTCCCTCATTCTCATTCCCTCTTGGCCTTCGTCCTGGGTCCTCTCTGCCTCGATGGACTGAGGCCACCACTGATCTGCTCTGTCTCGGCAGATGCACTTCACTGGCTCTGGAATTTCTTGAAAATGGAATCATATAATTTGTTGGTCTCTGTTAGCTTCTTTCACCTAGCTTTTTTTTTTTTTGAGATTCATCTGAGTTTCATGTATGGATTGTTTGTCTCTTAGTGGTCTGTTTATTGCTAAGAATCACTGCATTGTGTGATAATTTGTTAATTGTTATGCTTGTTAATGGTTGTTTAGGTTGTGTTCAGCTTTTGGCTATTATAAATATAGCTGCTAGCTGGCTGTGGTGGTGCACACCTGTAATCCCAGTGACTCAGGAGGCTGAGACAGGAGGATCAAAAGTTTGAGGCCAGCCTCAGCAACTTAGAGAGGGCCTCAGCCACTTAGTGAGGCTGTCTTAAAATCGAGAAATAAAAAGGGCCAGGAATGTGGCTTAGTGGTTGTGTGCTCCTAGGTTCAGTTCCTGGGAACTAAATAAATAAAGCTGCTAATGTGTTTGTTTCATGTATGCAGTGGACCTCAGAGTGGAGTGAGTGGATCACACTACGCATACCTTTATGACAGACTGAGAGCTGTAGGCCATTGCTCTGAGGTGCCTTCCCAGCAGCAAAGTGCCAGGGAGGCCCCAGGTGTGCCCTGCTCTGCCAAGACTTGCAGCCCTCAGTCACTTGGCTTGTGGTCGTGTGTAGTGCGTCAGAGAATCATGGGGATTTTAATGTTTCTCCACCTGATCACGAGTGACACTAGCATCTTCTTACATGCTTATTGGCTATCCATGTCTTTTTTTTTGGTGAAATATGTATAATACCCCATTGCCTGTTTTTATAAGTTTGTTTTTCTCTGTGTGTTCTTTGTGTCCAGTGTATTGGTGCAAATGCTATGTCAGACACATGTAGTGCAAATATTTTCTTCTCATTCTTTTGATTTCCTTCAAAAAAATCCAGTTTATTATTATTTTTATGTTAGTACCTTTGGTGTCCTTGGAAATCTTGGCCTACCCTAAGCGCATAAGTGTCTTCTCCTGGAGATTTCACAGTTTTATGGGTAGGTCTCTGTTGCTGTTCTGTGTGGCGTGATCTGAGGGGTGAAGGTCGTTTCCCAGTTGAAGTTCACGAGTTCTGCACCATTTGTCCAGAGGCTGTCCACCCCCATTGAATTGCCATTCTGTCCTTGACAAAAATCAGCCAGTCACTTAACTGAGAGTTGTTCCCTGACTTTATCCATCTGAACACGAGTGTCACCCCACAATGATTGCTGCAGCCTTGGGCCTGGACACCAGGTAGTATAAGTCCTCCAATACAGCCCTCAGCATGTTGGCTGTTCTGTTTATTTTCATTCATATCTATTACAGAATTGGCTTTCTCTTTTTTTCTTCTCTCAAAACCCAATAAGCTTCTGGGACCTTATTTGGAGCTGTGCTGGGTCCTTAGATGAATTTGGGGAGAATAACCATCTTAGCCGTGTGGACTCCTCAGTCCACTAATGCCAGCCGTCTCCTTTTATTGATGTCTTCATTATTGGTGTCTCATTGTTGTCAGTGTGTAGGCCTTCCTATCACACATTTTGTGAAACTTATCTTTATGTAGTTCATACTTTAATGCTGTTAGAAATGATATTAAGCCAGGTGTGGTGGCCACGCCTGTGATCCCAGTGACTTGGGAGACTGAGGCAGGAAGATTGCAAGTTCAAGGCCTGCCTGGGCAACTTAGGGAGGCCCTCAGCAAGTTAGTGAGGTCCTGTCTCAAAATAAAAGGTAAAAAGGGCCCAGGATGTGGTTCAGTGGTTAAGCATCCCTAGGTTCAGTCCTCATTGCCAAAAATAAAAATATAAATAAAAACATAAATTATACTTTTTTTCCCCTTCCTTCACTGTTCTTCGTTGTCATTAGAAGAAAAGAGCTTCCTGTTTTATAAAGAAACTGGCAAGGCAGCCTGCCTTACACGGGGCCTGGGAGCAGACAGCCGTGCTCGGTGCCAGGAGTCCCTCTGAGATGGCTCTCAGAGCAGGAGGCATCTGGCTGTGCCAGAGGGATTTTGATCCACAGGGCAGCTGAGGGGCAAGGACAGGGTCCTCCTGAGAGCCTCAGCCAAGGTCCTAAGCGAGAAATACAGGAATGCCCTAGAAACTCTGGGAGTGGCTGGATCAGGCCCTGGACAGCTGCGAGGGGAACGTGGAAGGCTGTGGTTTGCAGGACACCGGGGCCAGGGCGAGACAGGTTCTGCATTGCGCCAGCTGGCCCTGCAGCCTTTGCACGCTCGCTGTCACGGCTGGCTTCTCACTCAGCGTGGGCCTTCAGGGCTTGCCCTGCCGCTCTGTGTGTCAGGAAGCCCTTCCTCTCACGGCTCAACGACCCCCTGTGTGCACAGACACCTGGGATGGCCTGTTCTCTGGACACTGGGGTTGCTCGTGCTGTTTGGCCCTTTGGAATAGCAGGCCATCCTCAAAGACGGAGGCCCTCAGAGATGAAGTGAGCTGAAGCTAGGGAAGGAGGGAAAGCAGCCCAGCCGTCCTGCCTCCCGCAGCCCTGTAAGACATGGCCACTAACAGCTGCTCAATGGAGGAGCGTTTTGAACACGGAAGTGGGCTCGCTGGGTAATTATTCGGAAGGACAGGTGGACTAGCAGGTGATGCGGATCTGTGCTGGGCCAACCCAGGACAGATGGCCACCCTAACCCTTCTGTGTCTGCTACCACTGATAAACCAGAAAGGCTCTTTTTTTTTTTTTTTTTTTTTTTTTTTTTACTTTTTGTGTGTCCATTATCTGTCTCAGACCTGAACGTGCAACTCAGTAAGAGCTGGTGATGGGTGAATGCTGGGCGGGCGTGTGAGTGCAGGGTCCGGAGGCTTTTGTGGCAAGCACTCACCCGTTGTGTAGACACACAGTTTCTTTCACTCATTCTCGTGTTTCCCACGTGCTTGTAGGGTTGGGTTGTTTCAAGTGTCCCACTTTTGTCGCAGGTCGGCTGTGAACGCCCTTGTGTGACAGGTCTCTCTTAGGGAAGTTCCAGTTTCTCTCAGCCTCTTCTTCCCTCGTCCCTCCAGGACGGCTTTTAGACAGTTTTCTGACCCTCACCTCTGTAAAATGTCAGCAGCACAGGGGCACTGCGTGTTTGTCGCTGCGTGTGTACCAGTGCTGCACTTGGGTGCACAGGAGGATTTCTTTCCCTCCCCACTTCCCGAAACAAGCAGTTTTTTCCCTTCTGGGAGAGAGACTGTCGTGTGGAGAAGGTGGTTGAGTTCCCATAGTGGAGTGGCAGCCTCCTGCAATGGGAGTGTGCTGGACTTGCTGTCCAGGGCCATGTACTGACTCCAGTCCTGTCCGCAGCTTGGACCCTTCACCCCAGCCCACATGAGGCCTGGGCCTTTGTAATCTTAGCCACTTCATGGACAGTGGTGACGTCTCACTGTAGCTTGAATGTGCATTTCCCAGACAACAGATGGTGAGAAGTGTCTTTTCATGTTTTTATTTGTCACTTATATATATTTTTTGATAAAGTGTCTGTTTAGTTTTTTTTTTTTTTTTGCACAGTTATAAAGATTGGACTGAGTGTTAGTAGGTAGGAGGTTCTTAAAAAATAAGTTCTGAATGCTAGTCTTTTATTGGATATGTATCTTTTCCCAATCTCTGGTTTCTTGTTTTATTTTTGTTAAAGTATCTTTTGAAGGACAAACGTTTTAAATTTCTATGAAGTTAGATTTACTTAGAGTTTTTCTTTTATAGTTCTGCTTTTGTATCTTATTTAAAGAAATCTTTGCTGCAAAGTCAGTTTTAAAGGTGGAGCTTTTTAAAATAAGCCAAACACAGAAAGTCAAGGGTCTAATGTTTTCTCTCATATGTGGAAGCCAGAGAGGAAAAAGGAAAAGAAAGGTGTGTGTGGGGATTGTCACTGGAGTAGAGGAAAGGGACCGGGGGAAGGAGGAAAGAAGGAAGGGAAAGGGAAAATACTGGGGAATGACGTTGACCAAGTTAAATTGCTGTATCATGTGCAAGTGTGAACAGTGAATTTCACTATTGTGCATGATTATAATGCAATACAGGTATGGGAAGAAGTAAAGTTGTAGCTTTTACCTGTAGGCCTATGATCCAATTCAAGTTAATCTTGATAATGGAGGTAGTTTTTGTGCACAGTATGAGGTAGGGCTGAGTTTCCTTTAAAAACAATATAGGATTACACATCCTGGGGTGCTGGGAGGAATGACTCAAATATGTGCTGGAAAGTAGTTAAGCAAGGCAGACTTTACCTCTGCCACAAGGGCATGCACCCAGCCTGGCTAGCAAGCAGGCTTATGTGTGCAGTCGTCTTAATTTATCGCTAATGCTTCACTGCCCCTTGCCCTGATAGGAGGAGTTCAGGGTTACGACCTACACAATTGGCTCATTTTAAAATTGGGACTGGCAAAGGGAAGGACTATGTTTAAAAGCGCTACAATTGTATCTTACATCCCAGTTAAGGCTAAATTCTATATTTAGAATATACTATATTCTGAAAATGACCACTGGACTTTCTGTTTCTCACAAGTACTCCTTTTTCTTTGTATACTCTTTGGTCTGGTTTTCATTTTTGTCCTTGTACCCTTTGGCATTACCACCCATTCTAGATATGTTAATTTTTTGAAGTGGAAATTACCCATGGTAATGAGTTCTCCCTCTTTTAGCAGATCAGGTACACTTGATAAAGTCCTTCCCAGCTTGGTTGTAGCTTGTCTTCTTTCCAGGTCTTGATTAAAACTAAGTCGTCAGGCTGAAAGTGATAAATTGCAAATCCCAGAGGAGGCTCGGCAGCAACTTAAATGATTATACCAGCAAAAAAGAAACACAGGTCTCAAATTGACTCAGAACAAACTTGTGACTCTGATAGAGATTTTTGTGATATTTATTAAGCACTCCAGAAAGGTCTTTATAACCTCCCAGTTTTACTTACATTTGGAAGGACTGACACAAATGTTTGTCTTACATAAAAGAAGCATTGTCTTATTGTTTAAATGTCTTTATATGGCTGTGCTTTGGTTATAATCTCCTGACAGGTGTTCAGGACCAAGTTGGTCAAAATTGAATTTTTTTTTCTCTCTACTGTTAGAGTCAGCTAAGATTTGTTGGCGATCACTCTTGGGAACTTGTGAGAAGCCTCTAGAGGCTCCTTGTATGTTTTTTCTACCAGTTGTGCCATCTGCCAGGACAGGCCAGGGTCTTCCTGACCACATGTGGCTTCCCTTAGAAGCTCAGGGACATTTCTGTCTCCATCGACTCTCCTTTTGAGTGTGCACTGGTTGGCTTCCTGTTCTCCAGGGTCCTCTTGGTCCCCATGATTGGGACGCCAGATGACACACTGGAGTTCCAAGGTCTTTAGAGAAGTGCTGCTGTTCCCTGAGTTTTGGCTGACCCGGGAGGGCAAGGGCCAGAATATTGGCTAATTTTTTTCTTGGCCCTTTTACTTCCTTGACATTGGTCTCCAGGTTTTGATTTTAAACATCCAGCAGGCAAGTTTCACTAGTTTAGAAGTAGGAGTACTGGGTTTTAACTCCAATGTCTATAATTTCATAGTTACCTCTTCCATTTAATTTGGGTCAGCATTAGTACTTAAAGTTAGCTTTATACCCTTTCTGTCCTGTAGGTTGATGACTTAGTGTCAGGTTGTCCAATCAGAAGCAGTGCTTCTGCAGAAGACTAACAGGCAACAGTTACCAAGTTTTACAAGGAAAATACAAAAATGAGATTATAAGAGCAAACCACATTCAGTTTGTATGATAGCTATGAACAAAGAAACATGATTTTATTAATTCCAAACCTTTATTTATGTATTATATCCTGCTTATTTTGAGATCTCAATACTCCTTATAAGAAAAAAAAATCTATCTTTCGAACATAACTTTAAGTGTGCTTAATTTGGGCCTACTTTGGAGCCATACTAACATGGAGTAGGGTGAGGGGCAGAGTCTTATTTCAGGGGAGGTTGGGCTGTTGACAAATCTTAGATAAAGAAATTTTTTATTTCTGAAGCTGATCTTTGCCTCTTTCTAAAATGTCATTGTACAGAAGTCTCACATTTTATTTCCTGAATCTGTCTGAGTGTCAGCTAATGTAATACATTACATTTGAAAGATGAATCAAATAGAAAGGCTAAGAGAGGGCCGGGTTGGGGCTCAGAGGTAGCATGCTCGCCTACATGCGTGAGGCACTGGGTCCTCAGCACCACATAAAACTAAAATTAAGATATTGTGTCCACCTATAACTAAAAAATAAATTTAAAAATAAGGAAGAAAGGCTAAGAGAGCTCTTCACTTAAACTCTCCTTATTACCTTCCAAAAATACATTTAAATTCCCATCCCAGTGTAAAGAGAAACACAAACACAAATATATATATATATGTGTGTGTGTGTGTAAAACTTATTAAGAACAGCTTACCTTTATCCAGTTACAAAATATTAAATGACATAAATACCAACCAACTGGTTATTTCTATATAAATCTGAAGGAGACTGTTGGTACAGACAATTTTAGTTTGGAGAACACCAACTTGGTAAAATGTTCTCCTAAGCTTTTTAAAGGCTTGTATACAGTTTTAAAGGGTGGTGTACTTGAAGAACATGAATATATCTAATATTTAGAGAAGCCAGTAATGTTTGGGGTCACAATTACACAGGTGCCCTTATTAACTAAGTTTAACTTTTACATTAAAACTCAGGTAAGTCTCACATGGTTCTCAGATGTATACATAACAGTTGTTTATTTAATCAGTTACATGTAATCATTTAAAAGTACAAACCATAATACCTTTAAGACTTAGCTTCCCTAAGTAACAAAACCTAACAGGCACAAGAAATTGTCTTGAAAGATAAGAGCTGATCAATGTTTTAAGGAGCCCTTGATGTTTCTAAACAGAATTGGCATATTAAAGGTTATCCTTAGCGGGGGAAACCTGTAAGTAACTTTAACTGACCATGCTGAGTATAGCCAACTTAATCACATACCTAAATTTTGAGATCTACCTTCCAGAAACCTTTTGCAACTTACTTAGACATTCTACAACTTATTTATATTTTGTTATTTCTGACAAAGAAAAAAATCTTTAAAAGTAACGGACATTGCACTTAAATATTTTATAGAAATCAATGCTCTCTTGATTGGCAGACTACCTAGAAAACCTGTGGGTTAGTAATCTTAAAGACATCTTTACTCATATCTATGTAACCAATTTCATGTGAACAGGCATCTGGATTTATTCCTTTTTCTTTCTTTTTTAAAATTTATGACTGCTTATTTATATCTAAGTTTGGTACCACGTAAATGATACAGACGTAAACACATATGTCGACACAGCACACAGTAAACAGGTGTGCACAGACATGTACAAACAGATAGGAAAAAAGGAGTTTGTAGCTTCTTAGCAGATATTAAATCCCTACAGGTAGGGAACAAAAGAACTATCAGATTTAACCTTTTAGAAATTAAAAAAGAACCTGTCACAGATTTTTACAATGTGACTCAGACATGGGAAGGGCCTCTGCTTTCCATTTTTCTTCCCTGTCCTTGGGCCTAGAATTTTTCCTGGAGATTTCTTGCACCTCCCTGTAAACTCTCTAAATAAAACAGTATTTTACCACTCGAGTTTCTGTCCCCCTTTGTCTTAGGACTCTCTTGCCTTTCCTTTGGGATCCTGGTAGATCTTTGGAAGATCAACTTCAGTCCATGCTGGGACCACCTGGAGAGTGCATGGACCTTGCTCTTCTCAGGTTCCAGTGACATTTATGCTGATAAGCATGGAGCCCCAGGCTTTGGTTTCAGCCTGGATCTTCACTGCAGGCCTGTGGGGCAGAAAGCTCGTCATAGATTAGAGAACTAGAAGCCAGGAAAATATAGTTCTCTAGTCTTTCAGGCAGTGGTATCTCCATTTTAAAAGAGCCTCTTTGCAGCCCCAGGGGGACTTCCTACCGGGCAGCATCTAAAGCTAGGTTGCATTGCTGAGATTTTTTAGATCAACCTTTAAGTATTTAGATTATCTGCAGATCCCTAGCACAGAAAAAAATGTTAACCATAGATTATCTACAGAGGCCTGTGGAAATATTTGGAAGAGCCTGAGGGGAGCCTGGACTGTAACCCTGTAAGGGAAAATATGCAGCGCTGGCTTGGGCGTCAGCCGCCTAACTTGCATGGTTCTGTACCCGTGGGCGACGCCTGGTCTGCTCATCAGGGAAGGCCTCTGGACAGGTGGGGGTCAACTGCTTGAGAAAAGAAAGTTGGTCTTTTTCACCAGTGTGTTGTGAGAGGTCACAGGAGATAGAGTTACTGTGAGAGGACGATCTGTCATCTCTGCAGTCTTCTCTTTAAGACAAACCTCAGGAATTTTGTGTTATGGAGAACTAGCCACACAGAAGTGAATTAATTCACCACACATACATGGCGTGCCAGGCGGCAATCACCTTCTGCCCCTGTCCAGTGGAGGAGTTAGACACAGGGGCCCCTCAGCACAGTGCACATGGGCATCCGGTTGCCATGGAGAGCCAGGTGAAAGAGCTGGGGACGAGACAGGGATCACACAGGCAGGCTGGAGCATGTGCAGGGCTGTGGGCAGAACAAGCAGGATGGGCGTGGAACAGAGTTGTTCAGAACTGCCATGGTGTGCAGCCCAGCAGGAGTGCAAAGAGATACACCTCTGACACAACCAGGGCTGGTGAGTTGGGGTTCTGATGGGGGGCTGGGAGAAGTCCTTGGAAATGACAGCACAAGGGAAGAGGTTCTCTGACAGCAGGTGGTGTTCAGAGCCTCACACCTGCAGGAGGGGCAGGGAGGGCCCAGGTGGGCATGGAAGTTGGCATGACGAGCAGGTGGGTGCTGGGTGGGGGTGGGCGCAGGGAACTCAGCTCCCTGCTCTGTGGGAGGGTGATCCTCTTCTCTTTGCATGTGCCTCTGGCCCCAGCTGGCCAGTCGTTCCTCACACTCAGGTTGTGAAAGAATTCTTCTGCCATTTCTTCTAGGACTTGGGTAGTTTCATGGTTTATATTCAGATTCTCAAATATCTTTTTTTTTCTTGGCACATTATGTACGTTATGTACTCAATTTTATCTTTTTTCATAGTACGAGTTATTTATTAGCACACTACTTAAATCAGGAATTACAGCACAAATGTGGAGAGACAGCAGTGGGTACTTTTTACTGGGGCATCTCAGCTATACAGAGGGCGGGACCATGGCACTGCAGTCCACACAGGCCACAGCTCAGCTCCGCCACTTCAGCCCGCCTCCTCCCTCCACCCTGATGGTCTCCTCTATCTTTAGGGCTTCTGTTTTTCCCCTGTATCTTCCACAGATGAGAGAAAACATAGCATACTTTTCTCTCTGTGTCTCACTTATTCTGTTGAAAAATCATGGTCTCTATTTCTATCCATTTTCCTGCAGATGACATAATGGAGCTCCTTTTGTATATCTATCACAATGTCTTTATCTGCTCATCTCTTGATGGGATTTTACTTTTTTAAAAGTGGCTACCATTTGGGGCTACTAATCCCAACTATGAAGTTGTCATCTTTTTCATTGATTTTGAGGCACTGCCTTTTAATCACACGCTGTGTTTCCACATGCACTTGGGTCCATATCTGGACTTTGTCTTCCAATAGACCAATCCAACCGGGAGTCTGCGCCCCGGTGCCGTTGTAATGGTAGAGCCTTGCTGTCACCTTTTAACAGACTGAGGGCCTGGGTCCTCTTCACTGTCCAATTTGTTTAATTCCAGAAACAAAACAAAACAAAGCAGAGCTTGCTGGTGGATTTGTTGGAATGGCACTAACTGCATTTGCTAACCTGGGGAGAACTGACAGCTTTCTGTGTTATGTTGTCCCACCCAAAGGCAAGGATGACTGTTCATTTTGGTTCACTTTTTTGTCTTTCAGGAGTGGTTCAAGTTTCCCTTGTAAGTTTTGCACATTTCTTGCAAAATTATTTTAAGTAAGTACTTAAAAAAAAACTTTTTAAAGTTGTAGATGGACACAGTTCATTAATTTATTTATTTTATGTGGTGCTGAGACTCAAACCCAGTGCCTCACCCAGGCTAGGCAAGCATTCTGCCACTGAGCTACAGCCCCAACCAGTACTTCACTTTTTATTGCCTTATAAATATGATCTTCCATTGTATCTTCAAGCAGTTTATGTTTGATAGAGAACAGACATGGACAACTTACTTCTCATATTTTCTGCTACTTTATTACATTTTTTATCATCCTTTTTGGTATTGTTATTGATTTTCTTGGTTCCCAGGTATACTTTAACAGTAGCTGCAAGTAATTTCACTTTTTTTGTGTTTTCAAGGTTCTGTTTTCTCTTTTCTAATGTCACTGGCTAATACGGATGAGCACCCCTAATCTGAAAATAGAAACTTCAAGATGCCCCAACATCCACGACTTTTTGAGTGCAGCATCACGTTCAAAAGGTTTCAGATGTTTGGTTTTTTGATTGGGCTTACTTAATTGAGAAAGTCTACATGGATATTTCCTAATCTGAGAAATTGTGAAGTCTGAAATACTTTTAGCCCCAAGCGTGTCACGTAGGTGCACTAGCCTGTCCTGGCAGCGCAGTGCTGGAGGAGGGGACCTGGGACTCCTCCACTTGGTCTCCCTCCTGGGACCCCTGAGGTGTTCCCTCATGAACATGTCCTGTTTCTTTTTTCATGTTAACGTTCGTACACATTCTGTCAAGCTGTAGAACTGTCTTATCAGTTCCAATCTCATCTCTGAAGAATACTGAAGGTGTTGGATTCTGTGGAAGGCTTGTGTGTGGTCTGTGGAGCAAATTGCGTGGCATCTGCTGTGCCGACGTGGGGGACTGTAAGTGGGCTCACGTGTCAAATTCTCACGTTCCTGGCATGAATCCTGGTGCTTGAGACGCCGTGTTAATATATGATATATTGTGTAGGGTTCCATTTGCTAGGGTTTGGTTTAGGATTTTTGCATTGTATTTGTGAGATTGGGTTTTGATTTTCTTCCCCATGCTATCGCCTTTGGATTAAGGCATCATTGTTATGTTTGCTGTAGAAAGAGAAAGACTTTGGAGATTTTTTATTTGTATCCTCTGAAAAAATTTCTGTAGTAGCCATGGTGGTTGGGTTTGTATAATCTCCTGTAAAACTGTCTGGGCTTGGTTCTTTTTTTGTCTAGCAAGTCCTTGATAACTTCCTCTGCTTCTTCTATGAAAACTGATCTGTGTAAATGTTCTACAGCAATTTGGTAAATTTTTCAATGAAATTACCTACTTTACCTCATTTCAAAAATGTATTTGCAAGGCTGGGGCTGTAGCCCAGTGGTGGAGCACTCGCCTCACAAACGTGAGGCACTGGGTTCGATCCTCAGCACCACATAAAATAAATAAGTAAAATAAAATTATTTAAGAACTATATTTGCAAAGGGCTGTGTAGAACAGTCTTCCCCAACTTGCCCTGCTGTGGAGGCTGTTTGAGGACTCCATAGACCTAGAAGGTAGGAAGTATGTAGGTTCTGTCCACTTGGTGCACTCTTGGATTCCAAGTCTTAAAGTGGGTTTTGCTAAGATGAAAACATGCTAAAACTAATGATAATAGCAACCACTGGACAAAATGCTTGGTTCTGTGTGCTCATTGAATCCTTGTTGCAATGCTGAGATTCCTAACAACCATCCTATTTTAAGGGTGAGATAATTTGGGGGAATTGCTTATTTGCCCATGGTCACACAACTAGGAAGCCCCACAGCTAGGGTTTGAATGCAGGTCCCATGCCCTGGAGGCCTGGGCTGCCCAGGGAGCTGTGGAAGTGAGGAGGGCTGAAGGAGGGCAGAGCAGCGGGATTCCAGGAAGGAGGGCTTGGAGTGGGACAAGATGGGAGATGGGGAGGGTCTTTTCTCCAGAGCACTGGCTGGAGGCAGAGGGTGGCGAGGAGCCAGGGAGGAGGTGAGTCTGGGGGCGGTGACTGATGGCCTGGCTTAGGTGGGGATGGTACCAGAGGCCCCTTGATGAGAAGGCCCAGGCTCCATGGTGGCCGGCAGGGGAGCCAGCCGGGACAGGCAGGTGGACAGCACAGGGGGAGCAGAGGGCATCAGGGAATCCGCAGGAGGCAGATGCTGGAGCAGATAGTGGATGTCACCGAGATCTGGGCTCTGGGGTTTCTGCACTGGGTTAGAGTGTGAAGGAAGAGCTGTCTGGGAAGGAGCTCAGGTGAAAATGTACAGTCAGTGGAAAGGACACCAACAGCTGTCCTGGTCGTACCAAGGCACTTGACCTGTGGATGAGTGCACCTGAGAGCCTGTCACCAAGGACAACTTGAGTGACATAAACCTGGGAAGTGGCCTGGCACTTAGTTGCATCTTCTCAGAGACAGCGGTGGACTTTTGTCCTTATGTTTGTAGGGTAGGGTTTTTCTGTGTTCCAAAGAGTGGCTTGGTGGCCTTGCTCCTGCTGGGGGTAGGGGGGGAGCACAGCTCGCAGAGCAGGGAACCCTTGGGGCGTGGAGGCCCTGGCTCCTTGGTTCTGGCCTGGCCCTGCACTTATGAAATAAGGGCAAGAACTCCAGGGTCCCTTCTGGTTTTCAAATCTATGATGTGGTCATTAATGTACACGAGTAACACTTCTTTAAAATGGGTTTTGAGTCCTGTGAATCATATCTAATTTGTTTTTTTGAAATAAATGAATTCACGGCCTGGCCCAAGCCACAGATTGGCTTTGGGTAGAGCAGGGGCCGATGGCGTAGCAGGTGTGCTGGCTGTGTGGGCTCTTGTCTCTTCTTCTCTCTGGCTCACTTGTTCTCTTCTTGTTTGGGACTTGCAGGACACTGGTCAGTATGGGAGAGCTGAGTGGTTCTGGCTGGGGGAGGACTCACTGTTGAGATGCTGGAGCACCTATGGAGCCGCCTGCGGTGGCTGCCCTGTTGCCTGGGAGAGTTCTAGGGCAGGTCTTCTGTTTGCTGTGCGCATTTGGGGAAGATGCTTTTCCTGGAAGACAGTTATTCCTGTGTCCTTGACCCCAGTCTGAATGCAGTATAAGGTGGCAGGTATTGGGCTGGGGTGTTGGCCCAGTGAGGGGCTCCCATGCAGATGTGCCCATTCTTAGCCTGCTGCCTCGGCCAGTTGCTCCCCTTTCTGCCATCTGTAATAACATTGTAAGGATCAAATGAGCATTTTGCCTATGAGAATTTAACTGTCTGTGATTGTGCAGGCAGAGCCTTCGGACCGGGGCTGGGCTTCACAGATGGCAGGGCCTCCAGGGCCTCCAGGAGCCTCTTCAGCTCCCCTGCACTGGATTTTCACAGGTGACTGGGAGAGTTGGATGAGTCCTGCCCAGTCCTCTTCCAACTGGAAGATTC
Organism: Spermophilus citellus; assembly: GCF_964194105.1. Lineage (NCBI taxonomy): Eukaryota > Metazoa > Chordata > Mammalia > Rodentia > Sciuridae > Spermophilus > Spermophilus citellus. Next base: position 3,558,962 of record NC_138189.1, read on the forward strand.
TGGTTTTTACCATGAGAAGAGTTTAGACAACGGTGGTGTAGGGTGCAGCTGGACAGTGGTCTTGAAGGATGTCACTGTGCCAATAGCCTTTCCAAATGTGGTGGACATGGGTTATTCAGATGTCGTCTTGGAGAAGTTAGTGTCCTCGTTCTCTGTGAGCAAAACTGGAGAGTCACTGTCACGGCGTGAGAGGCTGTGTCGTGGAAGGCAAGCTCTTGACTTGAACCCTGTGGACTTGGGCACAGGTGTCATTGTAGTCTCAGCCTCTCCGTCTGTAGATGGTGAAGAAATGCCTGTCTAAAGCCAAGGCAGGGAGTGGCACCAGGAAGTGGGGGGTCCCTGGGTTTCCCTGGCCTTGTGAGCCCTGGCTGTCCAGGAGAGGGGGAGCTGAGGCTCCATACCTCGGCTCTGGTGTCTGAGGAAAGGTTCAAGTCAGACACGAAAAGCCAAGCCAGAGAGCCTCGGTGCCCGGACAGAGTGAGGGGCGAGCTGGAGCGCGCGCAAATGGGGAGCGGGTCCCCCAGCAGAGAACGTCGCCGATGGAAGGGAGCTGCTTCCAAATCCGCTGCTCTTTTCTGGTTGCCTCAAGAGCGGGGCGCACCTCCTCAGCCTCACAGTCGGGGTTTCCTTCCTCCTTCACGTCAGGCCATGGAGTTTCTGACCTTGTTGGTCCTCTGTGGAGCTGTCACAGTAGCCATCCCATTCAGGGCGCTTCATTGCAAGTCAGTCCCGTGCTAATGTGGGTGTGGCCTCCTCTCTGGACAGAATTTCTGCGTGTACCTGCACTGCTAAAGGACTTTCTCCTCTGAAGTGCGCTGAGAACTGGGCCATCGTCCTCACTGTGCAGTGACCGTCAGGGGTGAGCCCACTGTCTTCCTGCCTTGACCTGATCCTCAGTTGGCTCCCTGTTTCCACCTGTTCACCTGTTGTCTTTCTAAAAGCTATTTGATCATTCAGTTTCCTTCACAGGAATTGGAAGGAAACCTGTGGCCATGCCGTGTTAGTGGCGTGCCTTCCATTACAAGCCGCTGCCTACACCTGGAGGAGGGGCCCATTGGTCAGGAGGCTGGGGCATGTTCTAGACAGCCTTCTCCCCATGTGCCTGGGAGTCGATGCCATCGCCTTCCCCCTGTGCTGGCTGGGGCTCCCCAGGAGGCGGGGCCTGCATGGCACTCATGCTGCCTGCTCCTTTGCCAAGTCTCTGTGCCCTGCAGACGGCTCCTCTCTGAAGTGCTGTGCTTCTGTAGTTCCTTGACACCTGACCCCAGCAGTGTTTATGTCCTCTCTGAGCTGGGCAGCACAAGTGCCCTTGTGGTGGCAGACCCAGAGCCTTCATGCTGCAGCTCTCTGGAAACACCATTTCCCTGTCCAGGAACCTTTGTGTGCTTTCTGTGCGGATTGAGCTCGTGGCGGCAGGAAGGTGTTTGGAGATAAGCAAAGCATGAGACTGCTAGACTGCATGAGAATATCAAAACACCACAAAACCCAAATAAACCTTATAGGTGTCTACTAAGAAGGTGCGACATACAGGGCAAGAATTAAAAGGACGGCCAAGTGTGGAATGTGGTTTATTGTGCGTTCCCTTCTCTGTCCGTCACAGCTCTCTGACAGGGAGATACTTTGCATCCTGAGATGCTGTGACTGGTTTTGAGTGTCTTTTGGCGACAATATCAGGTAAACAGAAGCTAACTCCATATTCACTCAATAAAAAGATGAAATGAGAATTTACTAGAAGGAGATGAATGGACCTCAAGTACATCTCAGTTTCCCAGGTAACTGACAGTGGGGTGGGAGAGTCTGCGGGCCCAGTCACATCATCACCCAATTCTTCCTCTCGAGGGGTCTCCTGCCCCAGCACGCTGACTTCTGAGATGTTGGCTGCGTCTCTCCCTCCCGGGGTGGCTCTCCTTTTTGGCGTGCGTGTCCTCACACTGCTCTGTGGACCCTGATATGGCTGGCCTTTCTGGTTCCCTGGTGGAACATACAGGAGGGAGAATCCAGTTGAACAGCTTGGCTTAGGCTTAGTTAATTCTAGCCGCCGTGCTGCGTGGGAGATGATTTGCGGGGTCTTGTTGGGAGCTGTTCCCCAAGGAGAGGGGTGTGGTTTGGGCACCCCTACCCCAGGATGGTTAAAATCTGAGATTCACAGAGGTCTGCACAGAGTGCTCAGTGGGAGCTCCATGAGGAACCTAAGTTAGGCATTGCACTCTGAGACCCTCTTCTGATATTTTGATATTGTCAGGTTCTTTTTAAATTAGGGTTAAAAAAGAACCTGAAAATGACTGGCCATTTTAACCCTTTGAGTAGGTGTTTGTGTGAATCATTTTTATTATGTTTTCCTCGGTCAAGGTGCATGATGTGTATTTCTGACACAGGATGTTTGCTGAATGAGTGAATGGATGAAGAAATGAAAAAACTGCCTACATTAGCAATTCACAGACTTATTAGTCTGAAAATATATTTTGAAGACCCCCAAAGAGCTTTTATTTGTGTAGGTGAAAATGTGGACATTTATCACATTACCGTTTAAAGCTGGCACATTTTAAGATGTTAATCAGTTCACTAAACTCTATCAGCCCATTTCACGGTAACACATTTAAGACATGTTTATGAAAAGCAGCAGCATTTGCCAAAACGAGATGAGAAGAGCCGTTGTGGTTCCAGGCTTCTGAGCAGGTTGTCCCTGGCTTAGTAGAGACACTTGCGTTCTAGGTCCTCTCCTTCACCCACACTGTCCCGAGGCATCATCATGGAGAAGCCTGGTCTTGCTCAGAGGAGTGGTTGGGGACAGGAGGCTTCCAACAGCCTTTGTAGAAAATGGCGATTCTGACACACACGAGGTGGCACGGCCAAAGCTAACTGCCAGGTGGAGGCCCGGGCTGTGCTCTCCTCCGCCATGCTGGGTGCTGCAGTTTGTTTGGTACTTATGGTGGATCTTTTATCAACATGTGATTTTAGAACATCTGTGCAGACCTCTCAGAGGTAGACTACATTATGCAACATCAGCAGACTCAGGTGTGTTGATGGCACTCCTGATCCCGACAGGACAGGCTCTTGGTAGAGGGAGACGGTCAAACTCTTCCACTGGTGGATACACACTTTCCAAAGTTCTTATTTTCACTTAGAAGCTCAAATTTTATCATTGGGGAAAAAATGCTGTCAGTCATCCACCTTGAAGTGACAGTGCACTCTACTTATTTCTTAAAAAAAAAAAAAAAAAATATATATATATATATATATATATATATATATATATATATATATATAAAATTTATTATTTATTTTCATTGTTGATGGACCTGTATTTTCTTCATTTATTTATATTTGGTGCTGAGGATCAAACCCAGTGCCTCCCCCCTGCTAGGCAAGTTCTCTACCACTGAGCCACAGCCCAGCCCGCTCTGCTCCTTTCTGAGGACGTGTCTGCCAGGTGCTCAAGTCTGGATAGTCATAGCTGGCCTGTCATTCATTCTTTCAAGCTACATGAAAGCAGTGGCATAAGGAGGCTCCCAATCCAGTGGTTGCGCTAGTGAATTTTCCAAACGCCAGCCTGCTTCCGTCTGCAGGAGCGTCACTTATTTGACAGGATGGGAGAGGGGGGTGGCCTCAAGGGCTGAGACTTAATAGAAGCAGTGGTTCTACCACACAGTCAGCATCAAGTACACCTTAGAGTGGCCCTTGTTCACCTGTGGAGAGTCCTGTGGGTGCTGGCATGTTGGTGCTCAGGTTCTAGTGGCTTTGCCCTTTTTCTCAGGTTTGTAGAAGAGGCTGGGAAGGCCCCAGTGTTGAGAGATAGTGTGGACATGAGGACCCCCAGCAGGGTTTGCAGTTCCCCAGGTTCACACCGTCAGTTACAGCTGCGGGCATAAGTGGCTGTGGACATCTGAGGAGAGAGATGGTGGGATCCCCGGGCATCAGCCTCCCTTGCTGTGGGGTGGAACGTGCTCACTGGCGTCCTGGCAGTGGAGCCAGCCCGCGGCACAGAGGCTGGTGTGCTTCTGAAGCCGTGCCATGCTTACTCGAATGCTTACTCGAATGCTTCGGCATTTTAATCTCCCATCTCCTCCTTGCCATTGAAATTTAATATCACATGCCAACACCCATGCAGAGTCACAAGCTTTTGGGTACAACACCATCTATTGGCAGCCAGCTTTGGCACTTTTCCCAGCTGAGTTTTGGTGCCTGAAAGCAAAAGGGAAGGAGTGAGGCCTTTGTAAAGAGGATGGTGCGTGAATCTGTTGTCCCTGGCTCCAGCACACTTGCCTCTCATGTTGGGGTGTGCATTCCATGGCCACCAAGCCAAGGACAGCAGCTCCAAGTGAAGCTTAGCTTCCTGTTTCGGCATTTGCAAATCAATGGGCCTAATGAGATTCTTCCTGCTCTCTCCTTGGTTTCCAGCAATGGAAGAGTTAATAGTGGAACTTCGCCTCTTTCTTGAACTCCTGGACCATGAGTATCTCACTGCAACTGTCAGGGAGAAGAAGGCTGCACTGACCAACATCCTGCTGCGGATCCAGTCGCCCAAAGGTAGTCACGTCCAACCTCGTTGCCCGCTTCCCAGGCTCTTTTGGCTCTGACATCACTTTAATTCTGCTTCCTCTGAAGGGCATTCCCTTGTCCAGTAACCTGTGAAAGTTGTTTATTCACCAAATTTTCCCAAGTTATTCATCCACTGCACCTGGCACATCCATCTCCTTCTGACCTCTGGGTATAGAAAGATTAAGCCTTTAGGAGTCAGTAGAATCATGGGTGTGCTAGAGCACCAGAGCACCCCAACATTAGCTGGAAGTACACTCGGGACTAGCACATAGTGGTACTTGTTCATGCCCAGGGCATATCACACGGCAGAGAAGAGACTGGCCCTGCCTGAAGGAGGGGAAGAGACCCCCACACAGCTCTGGGAACCCACACGGGGGCTTGTGTGTGCTCCCCCTCCTGCGAGGGTCACCCAGAGCAGACTCAACAGCACAAGTGCGGCAGCCTGTGCTGTTTCTGTTCAGGGAAGCAGCGTAGAGACTCGGGCTCAGGGGTGTAGGCACCTCCCGCACCTCCAGAACTCCAGATTCTCATGAAAGCAGGTGTACAGCAGAAGCCCCGCTGTTTGCACGAGCAGCCTAGGCACCACAACCAGCATTACCAGTCAGGGAACACACCTGAAATCCATGTTCCCAGATGCCAGCCCAGGGCCAGGGCTGCAGGACAGCCCCTCCTCAGCTAGTAGCCTCAGGCCTGAGGACTGTGTGAACTTTTCTGAAAATGGGTAAGACAGAAAAATAGGACCGAGGAGGCCTACAGGGATGTTGGGGATCGTTGTAGCATTAGGAAGGCACTGAAGAGGAGAATCCAATGAGGCCAGTGAGAGACAAGCGTGGCAGAGGCCCTCCTGAGGACACCAGGTTAGGATTTTGGAGGTCCAGAGCCGGAGGAGATGTAGGGGTCTTTCCTTTACACTTCCTTATAGAGATGTGTGCAGACCATTGCAGGTATGCAGTGTCTTGGTGTTTGGTCTGTGAAGCCATGGCCTGGCAATTAGAGCTTGCCTTGCCAGTCAGGAAGGTGGCGGATCTGCCAGCACACTGAACGTGCATGGTGTGGCGACCTGGTTGATGGTGGGTGCAGACATGCTTCCCGCCCTGTCTCGCGTGCTCCTTTAGGATGCGTCTGCTGATATTTTCCACTTCACTAATTCTTTCTTCAGCTCTTTAAAAACTTTTTAAAAACCCATTTATTGATTTTTGTGTGTGTGTGTGTGTGTGGTAGAGATTGTCTCTTTCCCCTTCCCTCACTTCCTCTCCCCTCCCCTTCTTTCCCCTTCCCCCCTCCTCCTCCCCATAGATTCTTCACTGGTAAAATAGAGAAAGATGTACTGACCTGTAGGAGTGTTGTAAGAACTTAAGAGAGCCTAGCGTTTGCAGAGTGTTTGATGTGGGATTGGGGAAGGATAGCTGCTAGAGGCCCCCTGCTCCTCTTCCTTCAGCTCTGTGGGTTTGGTTAATACTTGCAGGTTTTGAAGTGAAGGATCATGCTCAGAAGCAAGAGGCCAGCAGCCTGCCAGCACCCCCTCAGATGCCTCTGCCAGAGATTCCTCAGCCCTGGCTGGTGAGTGATACTTTTGCACTGGTCCCTGGATCCCTGGGGGTCTGGTTGCCCTTAAGCCCCAGGGCATGTGGTGGTGGAAGCCCAGATCCGAGGCCTTGCTTTGCTCGAGGCATGCCTGTTTGTTTCTAGGCCCAGTGCTGCTGTGCAGCTGTGGGGAGTCCCTTCAGTATAGCCATCCCAGAGGACAGTGGTGTTTCTTTGCAGATTGCTGAAGCTACAAGTTCTTGGGAATCTGTTCTTAAAGCAAATTAAGAAAACAAAACAAACAAAAAACCCCAGAAAAACGAGGATTTGGCAGGCAAAACACACCAGCAGAGCCTAAAGACTTGACCTTCTTTCTGGGTTAACCCTGAATGCCTTAGCCTGGAACTTGAGTATTCATCGCTAAGCATCTTCTGAGATATAGTGTTCAATATTTTTTTAAGAGGGAAAAATAAGAGCACTCTCTAGAATGTGTATTTTGTGTGGTTTTACATATTTGAAATCTGTTTGGTCCCTTTCTTCGCTCCTTGGCCTTTCCCCACCTGGGGAGACTCACATACGCAGGTTTTTCTGTCCTTCACCATTTTCTGCATTTCATGGTTCTCTCACTTGCTTAGTCAGGACAGTTAGACTTTCAAAGTCAGGGCAAAATTGGTCACTCATCAATCCGCTTTCTGTATATGCTCTTGGGAGGACTCACCCAGTGCTCTCCCTGTCAGGGTGTGCGCCAGGGAAAGGCAGGACCGTGTCCCACACACCTCTGTCTCTGCCTGGCCTGCAGTGGGCCAGTCTGGGGGTGCCCACCGGTCACCTTCGCAGTACTTACTGGGTTCCGACGTGGCTCCCACGTCACCTGTGTCCCATTCTGTGTCCCCCATCTACAGGGTGCCTCCTAGGCCCACGGGGTGCCAAAGCCCCCCAGCAGCCACACCCCTCCCAGGCTGTGCTGTTTTCTGTGCACACATGCCCAGGTCGTTTATAAGTTAAGCATAGTCAACACCAATAACTGGTGATGAAGTGGAGTAGTCACGACACTGTGCTGTGACAAAAGTTAATTAAAAGTTATGACTTGTTTAATTCTGGAGCTTCTCACAATAGTTTTGGACCAAGAATGACTGTAAGTAGCTGAAGCTGCAGTAAGTTAGGCCACAGATGAGGGCCGCCTTGCCTCCTTGGTCTTCATAGCCAGCCTTCACAGAGCCCTGAAGCACTCTTCGTGTGGAGGATGTGTGCCATCGCCCAGGAGAGGAGGTGGAGGTGCAGTGATGATGGCCTACTGAAGGCCATATTCCTAGGAAAAGCAGAGTCACGGCCTCGTCTTGTGAGTCCAGACCCAGCCCTCTCAGCGGTGCTCTCCTGGGGTCAGCTGTAGGCCTGGCAGCCACTCAGTCCTGGACAAGCCACTGCTGTTTAGGACAACACTTTTGAAGTCATAGCACCCCTGGGTATCTTGTAAAAGTGCAGATTCCTGCTGAGTGCCATGGTGCTTGGGAGACTGAGGCTGGAGGGTCATAAGTTGAAGGCCAACCTCAGCAACTTTAAAAAATTAAAGGGCCGGGGGTGAGGCTCAGTGGTAGAGTGCTTACCTAGTATGCACGAGGCCCTGGATTTGATCCCATCAGCACACAAAAAAAGAAGATGATGAAGTTACAGGTCACTTAACAGTAGGGCTACAATATGAGAAATGTGTCGTTAGGGGATTTTGTCATTGTGTCACCATGGTGGAGTGACACAAGCCTAGGCAATATAGCCCTGGGTGCACCCGACACACCCTGGCTTTGGCTGCCGAATGGCTGTGGCAGATTGGCCTGGCTGAAGGTAGAGAGAAGCCCTCCTTCTCATAGTTGTTTAGCAGTAGTTGGTTAACAAAATATGTTCTGATAAATTTTGAAGATACTAACATGATTTCAATATTTTAATTTTAAATAAGTAACTTTTGAGTAACAATTTGAGCAACGGGCAGTTTTCCCTGGTGGCTCCTCGTACCTGGGAATCGAGAGTTTTTATTTGACACCCAGGAGAGGCTGTTGCTTGCTGTGAGGAGATTGTATTTGGTGTAGGTCAAGAGCTGCGTTCTTCCAACATGGGGCTACTCCCTGGGTCACGCTGCTTTTCGGCACAGTTGGTGCATGTGTTCATGTCGTTAGTAACCCCCAGCTTTATAATGCCATCTGAGTCTAGAACGTGCTGTAGTTCATGTGGTAAGTGTCCCCCAAAGGCCCAAGCATTAAAAGCTTGGGCCCTGGAGTGTGCTTTGGGAAGTGCTGTGAACCTTTAGGACAAGGGCCTCATGGGAGGGCCTTAGGTCCTTGGGGTCATGCCCCCAGAGGGCATTGTGGGACCCCCCTCTCGCTCTCACTTTTGGCCTCCTGCCATGGGGTGAGCAGTGTGCTCCCCACTGCAGGTGTCTGGTGCCCCACCAAAGGCCTAAAGCAACCAGTCTGCCCATCACGCTCTGGAATCTCTAATGCTGCGCTTTAGTCAGCTTCTGAGTTGACAAAAGCCACGTGGAGGAGGAAAAGTGTAGTTGGGCTCATGGTCTCAGAGGTCTCAGTCCATAAATGGCTGGCTCTATTGCTCTGGTCCCAGGGCTGGGCAGCGTGTCCTGGGGGAAGGGCCAGCAGAGGAAAGCTGCTCAGCTCATGATGGAGCAGGAAGCAGAGAGGGGAAGGGCCACCCTTCCAGGACCAACCCCAGGGACCCACTCCCCCATCCAGGCCCACCTACCACCGGTACCACCCAACACTCATTCAGACGAGCCTGGGCTAATGAGGCTGCAGCTAGCACGATCAGTGGCCTCACCTCTGAATACCCTGCATCACATCCAGACCACAAGAGACCTGGGCCTTTGCTCTGTGAGTTCATTATGTGAACTGTGGTGTCACAGTGATAGAAAGCCGACTCGGAGGGCCCCTGGAATTCTGTGAGTGTGGTCTGCTCATTCACGGTGGACATGGGATAGTTTCTGTTTTCAGTTTGTCTTGACAGATCTTTTGAGAGCATCTCAGAGAATTGTCAGCCCTTCTGTGCTAATTTTTGTTTGTTTACATAATAATGAAATAAATAGTTACAGTGATACAATATTAAAGAGTCCACCAGGCTTGTTAGGTCCATTGCTGTCCTGAGGGGCTGTCCCATAGGCGCTTTAGGAGGGCCTGTTGGCTGTGAGTGTTGGCATTTTATGGACCCCAGCAGGGCGTGCTGCAGAGGGCCTGGAGGACATCGGGCAGCCCAGAGAGTCGGTCAGGGGTTGGTTAGGGCAGCTCTGCTACATTTTTTGGAGGGTTTCCAGTGAGTGTGACATTGGGCAGGTAAGTCGCCATCCAGGAAGTGAAGTTTGCCTGGGGGACTGGCTTTTGGCCATGCTCCTTGCTCCTGGCAGACTGACTTTCAGGTGCCATGGTTGGGAGGAGGTGTGCTAGGCAGAGGAGTCCCGTCATGAAGCAGATGTCCTGGAGCACTGCAGACACCTGGACTGCTGGGGAAGGGATGTGTCTGGGTGATGGCAGTCTAGGCAGGCGGGCTACACAGAAAAGTGTGGAATCTGTCACAGAAGCCAAGCAAGCCATTGGAGACTTCTTTTTGGTGTCTGGTTTTTCTGACTATAAATTATCTCCTGGGCCTGGGAACACTGCTGTGTCTGGCGCTCACCCCGGTGGCGTGTATTATATGGGCAGTGCCTTATCGGTGTCCTTGGGTACAAATGCATTGGGAGTTGTGATCATTGGTCACGTCTCTGTCCCCACGGGTGCTGGTGGTGTGTGTGCAGCTGGGCGCTGTCTTGACACTGCTGCGGTTCAGCTCAGCCTCCAGCTGCTGGGGATGGCACGCTCCTTGGGCTTCTGTTTCTCACATGGCATAGCACACAGGGCATGCTGCCTACAGCTCAAGGGCAGGGCGCGTGGGAGGCCGGTTTTGAGACGAGTGATGCTTTTAGAAACAAGGGAATATCTGCGTGTGCCCAGGTGGCCTTTGGAGGAGACCTGCAGGCAGCCTGAGGTGTCCTCTGTGCACGGGAGGCTTCTGCACTGTAAGCATGTCTGTGGAGGGCTTCTGAGAGGGCAAGCGCGTGTGTTGTGGGATTGTGGCTTCTCCTGAGGCCACGTTGTGTACCACTCCACTGTGGCCTCTTAGTCTTCACGTGGACTGCGATAGGCTAAATGGGTAAAGTGTGATAAAACCCTTTCTGGAAGAGCTGTGTTTGCCAAAAGATTTTTTTGACTGACTCTGAGAATTGTGTGGCTCAAACTGATGTCCCTCCTACACCCTCAGTGCTGAGAGCTCGTGGGGAAAGCGAGCAGTTCCCTGCAGATGGCTCGCTGTGCTGATGGCCGCACCACCAGAGCTCAGCAGCCCTTACACTAGGGCTCCTTTCTGCCTTGCTTCCTTGCCTTCCAAATAGCACTAGTCTAAAAGCAGGGACACCTTCCACCCTCCTGATGGAGGAGGGGAGAGCGGGCAGGCTCCTTGGGGCTGTGTGGCCGCACATGTGCTACTGGACCAGGCTTCCTGAAACGCCCGCTTGATAAGTTGGGCAGCGTGCAGAGCGGCAGGTTGCGGGTGTGCAGAGCGGCGGGCACAGTCCAAATCTTCGATATAGTTCAGAGCCAGGGCTCATGTACCATGGAAGCCTCACTCTGCCAGCAGATACCGTGGAGTTTGTTTTTATAGAGCGGACATAGCATGAGTTTGACATCTTAACAAGTTTTTTTTCTTATAGTTTTAGTTGCTGATGGACCTTTATTTTGTTTATTTATGTGTGGTGCTGAGAATCGAACCCAGTGCCTCACACATGCCAGGCAAGTGCTTTATGCTTTACCACTGAGCCACCGCCCAGCCCTCATAACAAATTTTGAGTTCCCAGCTCATGGCATTAAGCACACTCACACTGCTGTGCCACCGTCACCACTGTCCAGCTCCAGAGCTCTGACTCCCCAAATGAAATCAGTCCCCATGAGGCACCAGGTCCATCCCCTCACGCCATTCCACTTCCCATGAAACAACGGAGTCCGGTGCCTCCCCGTGGCTGCCCTTCACTCTTGCTGTACCCCATGCTTCACAGCACCTTCGCTATCTGTTGACAGATGAGGTGGAGTCCCTTTGAGATGATGTGACACAACCAGCACTGGGAGTTGCAGCACTGACTGATGCCTGGGACTTAAAGCAGGAGCAACCCTTGTTTGCCCTTGGAGCCAGATGTGGGCCTTTCAGGGATGGGAGCCATCTCATTCCCTTTCCGTCATCTTTTCAGAACCTCCGGGTCTCACCCCACCTGCAATCCTAGCAGCACTTTATCTCAGAGTCTCTCCGCCGGAGTCCCACACGCAGTCTATTCCCGCTGGCCCTCTGCCTTTCCTCTGAGTGCCTACCTACTGGTGGAAGAGGAAGGGGAGGGAACATGCCACCTGGGCCCGTCACTCCTTGTCATGCATAAACAGAACTAGAGTAAACATGGAGGAATGCCTTCCCAGCATGCACCCAAGTGCCGTGTGGAGTGCAGATCAGTGATCAGATTGGAATGGGCAGGATCTGCACGGAGACTGTATTTTGCAAAGAAGAGTGTTTGCTCGCTCCTTGGTCTTAGGGCTGAAACCATTTTTGCCGTTTGTTGTCCACTGACAATCACTGTAGCCCAGTCCCATTTCCCTTGCAGCGTGGCGGACCCAAGGTGTGGGGAGCTGGGTTTGGCATGGCTGCCTTGGGGTGCTGCTGGTGTGTGATGGGTTTTATTTGAACCCTAGTTCTTTTTTATTTCAGATTATATAATTTTGGCCATTACTTTTGGTAGATTTTATTTACTGTAACCAGAAAAACAATTTGATTACCGTCACTATAATATATAGAATTAAAGTCCTCTGATCCCTTTTGGAAACCTGCCTTCCCCCTTTGGGACCTTTCAGAGTCACGTTGATCATGACTGCAGTGGACTCTACCTTACTGGAAGGTCTCTGAAGGAATCAGTTCCCCTGGATGCAGTGGCCTGCGCAGGTTGGCACCTCTTTGCAGTTCTCCCCATTTGACCTTGACAAGCTCAAGTGTCAGAACCCTGCAAGGGGTCCCAGGGGAAACGGCGTACAGCAGTGGAGGAGAGGGTGCTTCTGTGGGAGTAATTTGAAGGGTATTATTTCATAGTGAAAATAGTTTGATATTTTAAATGAATTTAAAGGTAACATATGGTGTGTTGGAAACCAAGCTGTCCAGACACACATAGCAAAGAGCCACTGCTGGTTAACATTTTTGGTGAGTGGCCTTCTGTCTTTGTACTACATGAGCAGAAACACACAAGGGAAGGGCCGAGAAGAGTCGTGTTTTTGTTCTGCAGTGTCCGAGAAGTGTTCAGGTGAACGCTGTGGGCTGCCTGGCCCCTGCACGCCTGCGGTGAGCGAGGCCACCCAGCTCGGTGCTCTCCTTTGGGTGCACGTTTAGATTGCTCTTGGATCTTGACAAAAACTTTTATTGGACTTTCTTACAACTTTTTGCCTCACATGACCAATATGTTTTTAGAGGTGGAATTATTGGGTCTAGAGGATGTCTCTTAAAAGGCCATGCCAACGTATGGCACTATGTTAGCACAAAGGGCCGGGGCTGGATGCAGACTTCACTGTCGCCCAGCTCTCTATTCAGGAATGGAGTTTCATTCAGGAACAGGGTGACGCATCTCTGAGGGACCCACTTTTCCTGGAGGTAAGTGTGGACTTACGTACGTTATACTGAGAGGTGATTTAGTGAGCGGTCACTCAGGAATTTGGGTTTTGGGGGTTGGGGGTCTGTGGCCAGCATCTGGAGAGGATTTGTCTCGGAAGAGATGAGTGCCTCCCAGAGCCTGTTACTCCAGGTCAGGTGGAACACCTTCTCCCCACTTGTGGCCAGCACCTGGGGAAGACTGTCTTGGAAGGGATGAAAACGATCCCTGTGGGGCTTTCTTTTTCACTCCGTTTCCCAGGCCACACTATTTTGGGGCTTTCCATTTTCCATATCTAACAGTATCTGTGTGGGAATCCCCTTCATTAAGAGAGTCCGGGCCTTCCTCACCTTGGCCTTGCAGCTCTGAGGAAGAGTCGGACCTTTGTAGGTAAGAGGCCTGTTTGTCTCAGCACCCATGATGCAGCCCCTGCCTGAGGGGTACTGAGGGACCTGAGGCTCTCACCATCCTCCAGGAAGTTGGAGCACCCTGCCTTCACAGACAAAAGACGCTCCCTGACTGAAGTCCTACAGCACGCTGGATCTCACTCTGGCCTGGCCTCCCACCCTGGCCTTAACCCTGATGCCCAGTGGCCTGTGCAGGAGGATGTGAAGGCCCTGGGTTTGGGCAGGGTGGGAGGAGGAGGATGGCTGGGACACAGCTTCTGATAGAGCGCTAGGGGTCGGCGCTGTTCAGTCTGGGAACAAGGACGGGTGAAAGGGAGCAGCTATCTTCAAGGGTCTGAAGGAGCGGGGTCCATGGTCTGGTGTGGGCGCTCCTCCTTCAGCTGGCGATGGGGACATGCAGCAGCTGCTCAGTCATTCACAGACGACTTCTGGACTCAAGTCCAGAGGAAAGTGATGGACTTGCGTTGTAGAGAGTTTACATAAGAATAAAAAACGGAAACTGTGTTTTCACTGGAACATGTGCTACTTGGAAATTCACTTGGTAGATCTTCAGTTTGGGGTACTGTGCGGTTCTGTGCTCCATGACATGCTCCTTCCCCATTTATTTGGAGAATGCGGATGGTGTGGAATAGTGTCGCACCACTGAGGGCGGAGGTGTGGGGGTGGTCTTGAGCGCACACAGTGGTGTCTGCAGACCCCGCTCAGTCAGTACTCGGGCAGCTCTGAGCAGGATGTGTTGGTTCTGGGCCTCCGAGTATGCATCTGTGCCATGTCACGACACAGGGCCTGCAGGCTCCTGTCTGGATTGGCCAGTGTAGCCTGTGAGCAGAGCTCAGGGCTCCCATCTCCTGCCCTCCACCTCTTCTCTCGGCGGAAGGACCTTGGGGCTCCTGGCGATATCCAGAGGAGGAAGTAGTGCGTGGACTAGAGTCATCGCAAAGTCCAGGAAGAGAAGGGGGACGTGAGACCTGGGTGGTGCTGAGGGTGAAACTCCCAACTCCTGTATGCAAAAATGACAGCCTCCAGGCCAGAGGGGGCCTCAACACCATGGTCAGGACCCTGTCGTGAAGGGGCGGGCTCAGGTCAGCACAGGCACTTACCAGAACACAGTCTCCAGTTTCTCTGGGTGGCTCCAAGGTAGTTGGCGCCCTGGGTTTCAGGAGTGCCATGAGGTGTGGACAGCCCTTCCTGGTCCAGCTATGTGGTTCTGGCGCCTCTGCTCCAGGAGCTCGCCTAAGTGACCTGGCCATGAGGAGAGCTCAGCTCGAGGGGGGATGGTGGGAACCGCCAGGATAGAGGGGGTGCACACCCTGTCTCAGCTGGGGAGGTGCCAGAAGGGCAGGTGTGGGGCAGCCCTGCTGGATTTGGGGGAAGGGGCTTCAATGCCTGGGATGCGGAATGTGCAGATGACCCTCAGGCAGGATGGTGCTGTGCCTGTGTGGAACTCTGGCCTGTTGAGGCCTGAGTGGCACATGCAGGGTACGCCTGGAAGTTGGATGTGAACAGGAGCGTGGTGGGAGTCTATCAGGAGCTGACCTTCCGGGCCTCTTTGTAGGATGACTCTTTTTTGGCATAAACTGTGATAGTAGGAGCAAATGTGACTCCATTTTGTTTTATGACTTCATCCTGTAAAACAACCAAGCCAAGTAGAAGAGTCATGACTGGCGCAAGATGTTCTTTTCCTTTTGCTATAGAAACCTTTAAGAACATGGAACTACCTAATGGGGTATTGTTTCTGTAACTAAGGTATCGGGGCTCTGTTTCTGTAACTGGGGTGACTGGGCTAACTGTGATTGGTTAGGCTTCCCTCCGCTTGACTGCACTGTCCTGTTTCTGTAACCTGGCTTGCTTGCATTGGCTAGACCCCCGAACATCCCTTTTGTGGTTTTCAGGCTTATAAGGAGTGCCCTTGCAATTGTTCGGGGCTGATCAGGGGGACACCTTTATGTTCTGGTCAGCCACCACCGGTGTGCTTCAATAAAGGCTTGATTCGATTATACCTGAGTGGTCTGGAAGTCAGTTTATGAAACCCTCGGATGAAGCTTTAACTATAATAAAACTTGGTAAAGGAAAGCAGGAAATGCTAGCCCACACCTGCTAATGTGCCATTTCCTTCCAGTGGTCATGCTAATGTGAGCACGGTGTTCCTTTTCCCCTCAGCCTCCTGACAGCGGGCCTCCACCTTTGCCGACATCCTCTCTCCCGGAAGGTTACTATGAGGAGGCCGTGCCGTTGAGTCCTGGGAAAGCTCCGGAATACATCACATCAAGTGAGTGGGCCAGTGGTTTGCAGGATTGTTGCAGAGCCCAGGGGCCTTGCTGGGCATGCAGGGGGACTGGGGACTATAACATGGTAAGTGTTGGCCAAGGGAATCTGGAACCTAAGGACAGAGGGCTTTGGAAAGGCCAAGGTGCCTGCCAGCGCCTTCATCTGACCACCACCTTCCTGGTGACTCAGAGTCAGCGGAGCCTCCAGCCGGGAGATAGGCAGCGATGAAGTGCGTCCCTCTGTGGGAAGGGAAGCGGCCCCTTGTGGGGCACTTCCACGCTGCGACCCGCCCTGTTCCTAGGTGGGGCATGATGTCCCTCCCACGCTGAGCATTGGCTTGAGTCAGGGGCATAGAACGAAGACCCCCGGGTGGCAGACTTCTCTTTACTTGTTTGTTCCTTCTGGGGGCATGCAGGTTTTACTGGGGATTTTTTGACAAAGTCATAGTTCTCCTGGCCCAGTAGGGGCCTGCTGAGGACCCACGGGAGCACACCTTTGTCAGCACCCAGCTTTGCAATACAGACAGTAACATGCTAGTGCTGAAAACTCTTCTCTCACTATTTCTGGAACTTCTTTTTGAATTATTGATGTTATTTCTCCTCTCAGTCTGTCAGGCAGAGTGCTGTTGTCTCAAGAAGTCGAATGTGTGAGCGTATGTCCTTGGGGAAGGCCCTTGCTTTTTTATGAAAGACGGGTCTGTGAGGAGTGAGTGTGCTCACTGACTTCACACACAGCTCTCCAGTGCACGGTCCTTCCTGAAGCCGTCTCCCCGTGCTGTGCTCCTCAGGAGACGAGCCCTCAGCCAGAGTGGACGTGGCGTTACCTGAAGTCTCTGCTCCACAGAGACATTGTGTTTGGAGTCTTTCCCTTCCTTGGCAGCATGTGGCTACCTCAGCAAAGCAGAACCCAACCTGATGTTGGAAGGTGACACCAAATTCCCTGGGGTCCTGCCTCTGAACCCCTGCTGCTGTCTAGCCCCACTTGAACACATGCTCCAATTGGGAAATGTAAGTTGGCTACGAGGCCCAGTGAAGTTGAAAGTCTGAAGATTGAGAAATCTAGTATGTTGAAAGGTCCCCCTTTTCCTCTTCAGCCTGTGCACCTCCTCCCCCTGAAAATGTAGACTGACGGTTGGTTCCTCCTGAGGTCACTGGAGACCAAGGCCACAGTGGCCGTGAGGGCAAGGGCTGCCTACAAGAGCAAGTGCCTCCGGGCCAGGCCTCCCCGGGATTGGGTAGCTGGTGCCTGTCTCCCAGGGTTCCTTCCCTTCTGCCAGAACCCTTGCAGGTTTCTCTCCTGGCCAGAGCTAGCCTGGACCGTCAGGGCAGTCAAGAAGAGACATGACCCCTGTACTCAGTACAGACCTGCTATGCTCTTATGTTTGGCTGCAGATTCAGATTTCATTTTCATTTTTAGTTTTCTATTTCCCCTCTCCTCTTGCCCTCGTCCCTCTCTCTTGTCAAGGAGCACAGTTTAGAATGTCATTCCTGATTTCAAGAGGTACGGGCACATGTGCACCCAGTTCATTGATACAGCTCGTGTTTGGGGATCATCTTGGCCTTATAGGCCTGCCATGAGCCATAGTGTGACAGGTGCAGTACACCTACCCTTGGGTGTTCAGGGTCACGTGGGGCTTTCCTGTGTCCTTCATCTGATCCTCAGAGTAGCTGCGAGAACGACAAGATGATCTCAAGTACATTGAGTCTCCAGGAAGCTGAGCGAGTTAGAGTATTCCTAACTATAGCCCATATGCCACGTATCCCTGACTGTGGGCCATGCATATACCATATGTATGTAGACCAACTATATGCCATACATTTCTAACTGTAGCCAGGCTGGCTTTGCCGGACTGGGCATCTCAGAGCCTGAGCAGGTCACCTCTTCATTCAGAGCCTCCAAGCCCACCCAGGGGTGAAAGCCACAGTCTTCATGTGGCTCCCGTGGTCTGCAGCTGCCACCCACCCCACCTAGCACCGCTTCTGCCCCCAGCGGTGCCCCTGCGCTGTTTTTCTGCCTCAGTCTGGCCCTCTGCAGGGCTGTGTGTAGAGCAGGCAGATGGTACGGGGAGACCCTTTGTGGCGTCCAGTGCGGTCATTGTTACCACGAGCTGTTGCTGAAGCCTGGGAGAGCAGCTCCAGACACCAGCGTGTTTCTGATGGCCTCTGTCTGGACACATCCCGTTCTCTGGAGCCCACTGTTTACTGTCTGTTTCTTCCCCACTAGAATTTAGGACCAACGCAGGTGAAGAGCCTCCTGTGTGTTGGGTCGGCATGTGAGTACTCACACACTTGCCGATGGCAGCTCTGGGAGCTCCTGGGCGTCGTCCTCTTGGTTTTCCAGGCTGAACTTCTATTTCATTTTTTTAATATTTATTTTTTAGTTGGATACAATACCTTTATTTTATTTATTTTTATGTGGCGCTGAGGATCGAACCCAGGGCCTCACATGTGCTAGATGCACGCTCTACCACTGAGCCCCAGCCCTAGCCCTTGCATTCTGTCTTTTATGTGTGTGTGAAATGCCTCCTGCTGTGCTCAGAACTCCTGAAATGAAGAGAAGCACAGCCCTATCAGTTAGCTTCCCGTCGCTGTGATGGGGTTCCTGAGGCAGCTGACAGAGAGAGGACGGGGCTGTTTGGGCTTACAGTCTGGAGGCTCCAGTTCCACTGCAAGTGGCCCTACTGCTTTGGCCTGTGGCAAGGGCGGCACATCATGGCGGGCATGCATGGGCATGGCTGGGACACAGACCTGAGAGAGGTAGGGTCGCCCAGCTCCCCTCCAGGTCACACGACCTAAAGCTCTCCCATCAGGCCCCACCTGACATGCCACCCTGGGGACCGACCTTGAATACATGGGCCTTGGGGGACACTCATCAGAACACAGCCACGTGCTACTGCTTGGGAGCCGTCCTCTGCCTTCTCTTCATAAAGCACGGCCAGGAACCAAGAGAGGCCTGGTGGCTCTCTCCTCTCAGCTATCAAAGCCAGAGTGTCATGGTGAGCTGCCCCTGTCCTGCTTCCTTGGGGGGGGGACACAGAGGAGAGGATGCTGGTACTTGCTCCACACTTGCCCCTTGTCTGTAGTTTGTGCGGCTCTGATGGAGGGTTGAGGGTGAGTGCTTGGGTGATCCCAGTGAGGGAGCGATGGCCGTGGACAGCCATGGTGCCAAGCTACTGCAGCAGGCAGGTTCCTGGTCTCTGATGGCCGGGTGTGCCTCATGTGCACATTGCCATGGCTTTCCTGATACTTCTTCTGGGTTGAGTATTTTATCTTCAAAGAGAACAGCTTATTGGAGCATCCCTTATGAAGGGTAGACATCCATATCGACTGTCAGGGCTCTCCCACGTGGCCTCCAAATGTGGCCCTTCCTGCCACGTTTCTGTGAGTATCTGAGCCCTGCGTGACCATAACAGAGGGCATCAGTGATTTTTTCCCCAGTCAGATCGTCCTTAACTGGTCACAGAGTGTCCCTGACCTGGCTGTGTGGTATAGAGCCCCAGCCAACCACAGCTGGCTCCTGGGATCCAAGCCACTGTCTGAGTGCTGGACACCAGCAGCCCTGGGTGAGAAGGGCCAACTTTCTCGCCACTGGGCAATGGCTGGGATGTCCGCTGGAACCGGCCCTCCCTGAGGCTCTGTTACTGCTTCTCTCTTTGTTTCCTGCTGGCTTGGCTGAGTTTTTCTAGAAATGACTCAGTTCTTCTCTCAGAAGCAGGACAGTGAACTTACTGTCTTTCTCTGTCAGCCTCAGCGCATTCCCAGAGATGAGGCAGGCTCCTGGGGATATGGTTTACCTTTTACTTCAAAACCGGGAGGTCTGCTTCCTGTTTCAGCTGCCACCCTTTAGGGGTGTGGCTTGGGACAGATTAGTTACCTTTGGGTGTCCTTTTTCTTTTTCTCCAAGTGAGACCCAACTGGCCTCACCTCCTGCAGCTGAGAGCACCAGGGAGGGCCTTTGTAATCTAGAACAGGCCCTGTCCCTTCCCCGCTCTGCCTCAGCTTCTTCATGTCAGCATGAACACAAGAAAATGCTGCACATGGTCCCGAGGGAACGCGTCATGGTTGTCCCTCGTGTGGCGAAATTGTTCACTAGTTCTTTTTTTTTTCCTTTCCGTATTCACACTTCACTAGCTCTTCTCTTCATTTGTTCAGTAAGTATTTATTGAATACGATGGTCCAGGAAAATAAGCTGAGATCTGAGGGATTCTTGGTCTTCCAAACTAAACATGATGGCGTCCACGGCTGTCCTGATCTGGCTGGACCACAGCAGGGCACGGGAGCTCTGCCTGCCCCCGACCCATCCTCGGTTTCATGCCCTGTCACTTCTCTTCACTGATGGGTATTTAAAAAATACAATGTATTTATCAAAAAGACATAAGATTTGAATATATCGCCAGTGATTCCCACAAGGTGAACAGTTGCCCAGGTCAGGGTGGAATCCGCCATCCCGAAGCCTGCCCACCGTGGTCTCTTCCGGTGGTGGCACAGGAGCACAGGCCTCTTGCTGCCCTGGAGGCTGCTGAGAGTGGCTTGGCCCATGCCCTCTTCTCAGGCTCGCTCGAGACCTCCTCCTTCGGCTTCCGTCCTGTTGGCCCCCTCTCGTCCAGGGTCTGGATGAGAAGCTCTCTCTTCCTGGGTCCTGCACTCGTGGTTCTCAGTCCCTGCCTGTGATAATGTGGGTCACGCTAGGTCGTCAGCGTCTGCCCCCTGCAGCCTGCCAGGCGTTCTGGCGGTGATCTGCAGCAGTGGTGGGCACAGAGCAGCCGACAGCCAACAGCTGCTGAGACTCGGAGTGTGGCGGGCCTAGGGGAGCTGACTTTACCTAAGATGCAGGGTTGGTGGTCCCTGTGCTGCCGTGTGACAGGGGCCGATGGCAGGCCCTGTGTTGGTGGTCCCTGTGCTGCCGTGTGACAGGGGCCAATGGCAGGCCCTGTGGTGGCAGGGGTGGAGAGTTCTCAATCCTCCCTGCTGCCTGTTTGAGGATTGACAGGAAGCAGCGCCCAAGGGCCGCCACTCTGCCGTTCTCCGTCTTCCACATGATTACCAAGCCCTTGGCCTGTTTCCTCAGCGTGTTGCCCACAGGCTCTGTGCATGGACCTGGACAGAATGGCAGGTGCCTCCCCTGGGCCCCGCCCATTCAGGGCTGTTGCCAGGGTTACGCTGTCAGTCTGGTTCTTGCCTCAAATCCTCCTTGGCTTCTTTTCACCACTGAAAGTTCACCTTCGACTGTTCATCTGTTTGTCCCAAGTATTGATTCTTTGCCAGAACACTGAAATGTGAATGTCACCACTGGGTGCATGCGGAGGGTCTGTGGTCGGGAGCTGCCACATAGGAGCTGAGCGCCCCCTAGCTTTGAGCACAGGAATGTGGAGACGCGGCGAGCCAACCTTGGGCTGTCTGAGCTGTGAGCACCTTGAGCGCAGAGCAGACTGGACTGAAGATGCCCTTGTCTGGGCTGTGCACGTTGTGTCCCTTTCGTGGCTCTGCCTTTGATCATCACATAGCACATGAGAGAGGCGTGGCCTTCCTAGATGTCAACCAACCTGCTGACAGCAGGCATCAGGAAGCTATAGAGTCACCCCTGAAACCTGACCCCTTGCCTCCTTTGGATTGCTTCTCCCCAATCAAACCTGGTTCCAGGCTGCTCTTCTTCTTTCCTGCCTGCCTTGCCTCCTTGGGGGAGCTGGGTCAGAGGAGCCATCACAGGACCCAAAGAAAAAGGCATTTCTCTGTCAGTGTCACTATTTCGTGCAGCCCAGTTCTCCTGGAGTGGCCCTGACTGGCTTCGTCAGGGGCGTGACAGCCTGTGTTACGTCGTGTGGCCCACGGCACTGCCACTGCTCCTCCTCATCTATCAGTCCTGCTGCGTCAGGCATCCTTCTTCAATTATGTTGGAACAGTGAATGTGTCCCTGGTGATCCCAGGGTTAGGGTTCATCAGAAGTGAATCGGCATTGCCTTGAGCCGCTGACCACCCAGCATGGCTGCGTGAGGATGCATGGAACTGGGAGCGTTTGGCCCAGTGTGCGTGGAACAAAATGCCATCTACTGGGCTGCAGGGGCTCTTAGACCACAGACTTTACTTCCCCAGCTCTGGAGGCTGGAATTGCTAAGATTGGGGTGCTAGCCTGGTGGATTCTTGCGAGGGACTCTGCCTGGCTTGTGGGTGCTGCCTTCTTTTTTTAATTTATTTTTTAGTTTTAGGTGGACACAATATCTTTATTTTACATTTATGTGGTGCTGAGGATCAAACCCAGTACTTTGTGCATGCTAGGCGAAGGTTCTACCACTGAGCCACAACCCCAGCCTGGGTGCTGCCTTCTTACGCCTTTACACGAGGGCGTGGTGCGGAGGCACTGGGATCTCTCTCCTCCTCTTGGGAGGCCAGTGCTGTTGGAGTAGGATCCTGCCCTATGACCTCATTTAACATTAATTGTACCTAAAAGTTCTGTCTCTAAATTCAGTGACGTGGGAATTAAAACGTCAGCACCTGGATGCTGGGGGTTACAGGCTGGTGCCTGGCTCTCGGCTTTGGTACTTGGGGAGGGCCTGCAGGAGGAGGTGTCTGTAAGTAAAGTGCTGAAGGTGTGCACCCTCACCCAGGTCAAGGCCCGAGGGTGCATGGAAGCACAGCAGGCTGCGCCTGTGCAGAGGTCTCAGGTAAGGGACAGCATGATGTCTTTGAGAAACTCAAAACAACCTGGTCTGTGTTAGTGTGTTTCAGAATGAGGGGACTCCATTGGAAGGGTGGGGGAAATTCCTGTGCAGTTCCAAGGGTGACTCCGGGGAGAGGAGGCCTTTAGTTGGTCCCTGAAGTCCAGAAGGGTCTGTGCATGAGAGGAGGCCAGTGGCAAGAAGGTGGTGTAGACGGAGGCTTTACCAACCAGGAGTGGGCTCGGGAGCCAAGGCCCTGTGAGCCAGAGTGCAGGGGAGGCTGATCTCGCCAGGCAGCTCCGGGCCCCGGTAACGGTGGACAGGTGGTTTGAGAGAGAGAAGTTGGACACTTCAGTTTGAAACCTTGGGTTGAGCGTCTCTCCTGGACTCTGGAGAGTTATCTTTTTTCTTCAGAGGCAAAAGCTCTTTTCTCATGAATTCCCTGGCTATTAGAAGTAACAGGATGTGCTCTGAGCCCGAGGAGAGAGCACTCCAGGGTCGGGTTCCCTCACTGTGCTCCTCTGTCTCTGCAGATTATGACTCGGATGCGATGAGCAGCTCCTACGAGTCCTATGATGAAGAGGAGGAGGAGGGCAAGGGGAAGAAGACCCGGCACCAGTGGCCCTCAGAGGAGGCGTCCATGGACCTGGTGAAGGATGCCAAGATCTGTGCCTTCCTGCTGCGCAAGAAGCGCTTCGGCCAGTGGACCAAGTTGCTCTGTGTCATCAAGGACGCCAAGCTGCTGGTGAGGTGCTCCAGTCAGCCGCCCTTCGAGCCAGAGGGCACAGAGGCCCAGGGCATTGTGACACCAGCCGTGGGAGGGAGGCGCTCCCCGGGAGCCCTGGGCCAGCACCCGCCAGGAGGAGCCGGGGAGCTAGCCCCAGTTACCGTCCCCAGGGCTGCCCCTCCTGTCATTGGGCTGTGCCTGCGGTTTGTGTCAGTGGAAAGGCACAGTTACAAACTTGCCAGGGATTGCAAGATGGGTTTTCTCATTTGTAGTGAGTCAGTGGATTCCTCAAAGCCAGGTCATTGCAGTGGGGTGGGGAGGCCGTTCAAGGCTTGGGGGGGTGTGCAGAAAAGGAAATTCTTCTGGAAAGCTTAGGGCCAAGTTTTTTTTTTTTTTTTTTTTTTTTTTAAACCGGAGCAGCAGACTCAGGGTGGGAAGCACAGCCCCCATGCCTGGGTGTTCTCCCTGGGGGCTCTGTGAGGAAGTGGGGCCCCCAGCCTGCCTGGGGTGTTTCCTCTACCCCTCCCTGCTCATGGCTCCTCCCTCTCTCCTTCCCTCCCCTCTCCCTCCCTGTAGAATCCAAGGTTGCTTATCAGAGTTAAGAACTATAGGGTATGTTTTTACCTTTGGTTTTTTTTTAAAATTAAACTTGGGGAAAATTACCACTCAGAGGTGTGTCATTAAAACAGAAAACCTGGAAATTTTTGTTTCATGTTTAATGGAACAGAAGATCCTTTTTTTTTTTAAACCCAATTTTATCTGTGAATTGTGAGAGTCTTAGATTCCTAGGTCTATGTTTATTTTTGTTTATTTTTTAAACACTGAGAGTACATATTTTTCCACATGTGTGGCCTGAATTTCTCCCAAATTTAGACGTGCCCAAAATGCCGCCCTTGGGAATTCCAGAGCACGGAAGAAGCAGGAATAGCACGGCCCTGCTTATGCTCCGGGCTGCAGGCTGTGAGTGTCACACGGACACAGTCAGCGCTCATCCCACAGGGGAGTGTGGGCACGGTGCAGAGCCTCGTGGCCACTTGTGGGTTAGCAGTTTAGGGCCCTGGTCCCCTCCATCACCTCTCCACTATCCTCCTCCTCCTCTCCTTTCTCTGCCATTTGGTCTCCTGCAAGTTTCCCTCTCCATGCCAGGATAATACTTGCAGTACTAGAGCTTAGTTATAAATGTTAAAGAAGAAATTAATGGAGAACCAGCATGGTCTTTGATAAAATGCAAGATCAGAATTAGTTATTTTTATTAGGAAACTTTTTCCATTCGGAAATAACCTATGATCCAGCTACTTGGATGACCTAATGACATTAAAAAGCTACAAGGATAGAAGCAAGTGACTTCCAAACTTCACCCGTGCTGAAGGCTGTAAACAGAAATGAGCGCCTCCCTGCACCCTCGCCGTCCTCCCACACACATACCATTAACACTCTGTTGAATCTTCCTCTGGAACAGTTAGGTCTTCTGCCCAGGTGGCTCTGGGGTAGCACTGTGATGCGCCCAGTCCCCCTTCAGAACTGAACACTTGTTTCCTGGCCTGCTGGGAGGGTCACTGAGCCCTCTTAGAAGGGGTCCTCTAGCCCGAGATCAAGCTTCCTCCCTGGGATCTGTGCGCAGGGCCCTGTGCAGACTAGCCCTGGGGCAGCTGCAGCAGGGCCTTGCAGTTCCCGCCTCCCTCGGGTCCCTGAGGCCTCGTATTTGAACTGCATGGCCTCCCTGCCAGGTCCTGCTCCACCCTTGGCCCCAGCCAAGTTGCTCTTAGGGGCCACCTTGGTAGTGTCCTGTTCCAGAGGCAGTCTCCCTGGGCCACTCTGCCAGTCACTAGGCTGCCTTTGTCATGTTGCTGATGACTTACTCACTGCGAGGCATTAGCTTACAGAAAAATGCAAACTGTAAACCCCTCATTCCTCCACAGGCTGTTACTTTCCTTTCCCATCTTTTTTTTACATTTATTCAAGTGCAAAATTCTGCTAAATGGCACTCACAGCAGCCTGAGGTGGGCTGTTCTGGAGAGTTTCCTTTTCCCATCTTAGGCAGGCTGCCATCAGTTGGAAGTTTTTAAAGTGGATCTCTCCTTACCCCAGAGTCGTGGGTTTAAGACTGTGAACCAGGGAAGGACTCTAGAAACTGCTCTGAAAGTTGGTGCCTGTTCCTTGATTCCTCACCAGCAATGCTGTGTCCCCATTAAGAGTGCAGGCCCTGCCCTTCTCCCTGTGGGCTGGAGTCCTGTCTGCACTCTTCAGTTGTCCTGTTTGGGCAAGTCACTTACCCAGTGGAGCCTCAGTTTCCTAATCTGCAGCACAGACAGCTGTGAGACATGTATGAAGTGGCTCTTGTAATGTGAGCACCCAGTGCCTGGTAGCAGGCGGAGTGCTGCTGATAGTGTGGGCTTTAACAATAACGCCAACAGTGAACATGCCTTACCACATGGACATGGGATCAGATTTCATATTAACAGAGCTAGGACCCAGATATCTGGCCTCTGGGGCTGTGTATCCCCATTAAGAGTAATGCTTGGGCTCTAAGTGCTACAGTTAAACAGAGAGGGCAGGCAGGTGCTGCGGCAGAGTTGGTTCTGTTACAGATGGAGAGTAAGCAAGAGCGACGGGAACCTGTCTCGGTTGTGAGGGACTCAGTGGATCTCGTGAACTTTGTGATGTAGGTGGAGCAGCCTGCATTTTGGCTGCTCTCACACACTAGAGGGGCGAACTCAAGGCATAGCTGTCCACCGGGCACCCATGTTGATACCTTTACTAAAGTGACTCGCCTGCCTTTCAGAAAGGGAGGGCCATGGTCAAGAAGCATAGGCCACAGGTGTCACGTTATTAGACTGTGGCTCCATTCTAGGGCTTTGCTGTTGCACCAAATCTGGTAGTGCACTTTCCACTTTATTCTTCATGTAAATGTAAGTGTTTTTATATAAGTATATCCACTTAGTTAAGAAAGTCCACTAGAAGATAGGCTCCGTCCCGCTAGGAACATTTTATTTCCTGCTGAAGCGTGTTCTGGATGCTTAGTAAACCTTTGCTGAATTAACAGGCACATGCGCCAGCTGGTGTGAAGTGGTGCATGGGTTTGACACCTGCTGGTCTGCAGCTGCTGAGCGTCTCCACTTTGGGATCAGACCCCCTGAAACTTGCCTGTGCTCGAGGTTTTATTATGCTGGGTTTTATCAGTGTTTCTCTTCAAGCCTCCTTACCATATACATTGGTTTGTTGTGTTGAATGCAGTGCTATAAGAGTTCCAAGGACCAGCAGCCTCAGATGGAACTGCCTCTCCAAGGCTGCAACATCACCTACATCCCGAAAGACAGCAAGAAGAAGAAGCATGAGCTGAAAATCACCCAGCAAGGCACCGACCCCCTTGTCCTTGCAGTCCAGAGCAAGGAGCAAGCTGAGCAGTGGCTGAAGGTGGGTTGCCTGGTGACTCTGTGCCATTCCACTTCCCATCCTCTTCCTAGATCCTCTTTTATTTTGATTAGTTTTTTTTTTCAAGCTAAAAATAGATGAAGCTGAATAGTTGTGTCTTGACAGCTGGGTACGCTATACGATCAGAGTCCCTCTTCATGTGGCTCCCATCTCAAGGAGGCCGTCTGTCCCCATTTGCAGATTGCCCTGGGGAGTTCTCTTTTATTTTTATTTTCTATAGTTTCACTTCATTGTGTCTGGATATGAGTCCCTTTTTGTTTATTCTGCTTGATACATGCTGGGCTTCTTAAATTGGTAGATTGTTTGTCATCTTTTGGGAAAAAATGTTCAGACCTTTCCCAAAAGACAGCTTTACCCCATCCCCACTTCCTTGAGACTGTGTTTGATTTTGTCCCACCATCTCAAGTTTACTTCTTATCCCTTCTTTGTATTCACTGTCCTGTTTTCTTCTTCTTCAGTCTAGCTTGTTTTCCTTGCTATCTTCCAGTTCACTGTTTCTCTCTGACAGTTTCTAATCTGCTGTTAAATTTGTTTTGTTCACTGTGTTTCTAATTTTGAATATGGCAGGCCACTTTAATGAAGTAACGTAGGCTGGGTGGGTTATAAACAACAGAAACCAGCAAGCCAGCGGACAGTGTGTGGTGTCTTCTTTCCCTCAGCATTCCCTCAGCTGCTGGAGCTGGGAGTCCAAGACCAAGGTGCCACAGATTTGGCGTCTGGAGATGGCTGCTCTGCAGTGGAGAGCTGTCTTCTCACTGTGCCTTCACATGGTAGCAAGGGCAAAGGCCGCTCTTGGAGCCTCTTTTATCCGGGCACTGAGGCTATCTATGAGGCACCACCTCCCAGAAGTCCTGTCCCCTATCATTTATATTATTTGCGGGTCAAGAACGCTACAGGTAGAATTGATCTCTCTCTCCCTCCCTCCCTCCCTCCTCCGAGGGAACTTGTGTCTTGAGTCTGGTGATATCTGCGTATGCTTCCAAACCATGCTGTCCCTTGGCATGCCTGAACCATGACCATAAATGACATGGTTGCTCATGTTTCAGACTTTCACATAAGTGGCTTCACACCCCACTGTCCTCCAGGGCTCTTGCCACTCAGAATTTTCTCAGCCATCCTCGTGAGTGGGACCTCTTTGGGCATCTACGTGCCACGAGCTCTGTAGAGCATGTCCTCTGGCTTTATGCCTCAGTTTCCTTAGGATGGGACCCTCACAGGGCATCTCTGGGCATAGGACGTGCCCACCTCTGACATCATGGATTCTGCCAGGTTGCTGTGTCGTTTGTGCAGTTAGTTATTCTTCTGCCAGCCACAGAGAGTCACCTTGGTTTTTTCTGGGTCCCTGCAGGGTTTCTTGGTGCATGTGCAGGAGACGGAAATGCCCCTCCTGGTTCAGGCAGCAGTAGACGAACATGATCGCGATGAGTTTTCCACGTAGCTTTGCGGAATCCTCAAGGATCACACAGGTTCTCGCGGGCATCGCTGTGTGGGTCCCAGGTCCTGTGCTCTTCACAGAGGCCTCCACACTGGCCCAGCACACACCTCTCTTGCCCAGACTTGCCCACTGTGCTACAAGTGGAAGTGATGTCACAGGAATTGTTAAGGAGGAAGAGGGAGAAAATGACTTAAATTCACTCTCGAAGTGTAATAGATAGCTAGAGCATGAAAACATGATATTGTTCCTTGCACCCCGCCAGGTCTCCATGGGACTCTACCCGGCTAACAGGAGGCCCCATGCCACGGGGGCCGTGGGTCAGCCTTGGCTGCTGCTGCCTGCATCGTTCTAGCTCGTGGCCCAGGCTGTAGATGTTTTGAAATAGCTTTAATATAACATTAAAAACCCTTTAACAAAGACACACATGCTTCTGTCAAGCACACGAGCTGGAAGCGGGTGGCCTTGGAGGCCTGGCCTTGCGCTCTTGAGGGATTCCTGCCAGAGTGGTTCTTCCTGTGCCTGCACCGTCCAGCGGCAACAGCTCCTGCCAGACTCAACTGGTGTGCGTGTGTGTGTGAGAGAGAGTGTGCGTGTGTGCGACTGTGTGCATGTGTGTGTGTATGAGTGTGTGCATGACGGTGTGTATGCATGTGTGAATGTGTGTGTGCATATGTGTGTGACTGCGAGTGTGAGTGCGAGTGTGTGTGCATGAAAGTGAGTATGTATATGCGTGTGTGAATGTGTGCGTGTGTGTCCATGTGAATGTGAGTGTGTGAGTGCAAGTGTGGGTGTGCATGAGAGTATGTGAATATATGCGTGAGTGTGTATGAGAGTGCATGTGTGCGTGAGTGTGTGAGTGCAAGTGTGTGCGTGTATGAATGTGTGTGAGTATGTTGTGAGGGTGTGTGTGAGAGTGTGTGCGTGTGTGTGTGTGTGAGCGTGTGTGCAGATGCTGCAAGCAGGAACCGTTGTGCAGAGGTCAAGCAGAAGACAAGAGCCAATCTTCCCAGAAGCAGAGTGGTCAGGTTTCCTTAAAAAATGTGCAGAGATTGTGTTTCTGGAGAAGAGAGTTCAAGTTAAAAGCAAACAAAAATACCGCAAAACATATAACAGTTAGTTTTTGGAGCGTTGTGACTTTGAATTCAGATGCAGTTCTCTCCAGTACGTGTTGAAGTCCTCACAGAATGTGGCTCTCTAAATAGAGCTACGTTGGTGCAGCACACTCATGTGTAGTCCTCCTGAGGTCCAGGGGTACAGAGCCTCTGTTTGTTCTTCTGAACTAACCCTGAAGGTGCCTTTGGCCTTCGATGGAGAGCCAGGGGGCAGGACACTGACACGAGGTGACCTGACTTCTTCCACTGAAGTGACTCCCTGGCCTTCCCACATACCTCCTCTGAGTCCTGGGCAGGATCCTTGTTGATTCTGGGGAAGACGGTCTTGTGATGGCAGGATTGTCCCCAGTTGCTGTCTGGGTCTCTGTCCTGCCATGTGCCTCCCCCTTCCCAAGCACTGTGGGGGACATGGCTCCCCTCTGCCAGGAATTTCAGTTCTGGCTGGGAGAGGGATCAGTGGCGGACAACAAGGCAGTGTGGTGGCCAGCGTGTGCTGTGTTGGCTCCTCTGTGTGGCTTCTTGAAGGCTGTCACCAGACACTGGCTCTGTGGCCGGGCCACTTCTGCCACCAGCAGCCTGGTGTGGGAGAGCTGGCTGTGCCAGGGAGCAGCTCCCTGGGAGGCAGCCTGGCAGGGCGCGTATGCAGGTGGCTTTTTTTGTGCCCAAAACAGCAGTGTTTTCTCCTGTGAAGCTTTCAGAACTCAGTGCAGAGGACAGGGGCCATGTCCCAGGCTCGACCTGCCTGGTGGCAGCCTTGTTTCTTTGGCTTTTCCTTCCTTCATTCCTTTCCCCATAGAGATTCTCAATCCAGTTTTTCATTCCCTCATTTTTCCCCTTGACCAGACTTTCAGCTGCTGTCACATGCTGGCCCTGGAGCACAGCTGAGAGGACCCAGCCTCTGTCAGGGAGTGCCGTGTGGAGGACACTCAGGCCCAGGAGCATGTCCGGGAAGAGCAGTCCTGGCCCTCTGGGGGTGTGCGAGGGTGGCCACGCCACGTGGACCACAGGGAGGCATGGTAGTGGGCTTTCCATCCCTGCACAGACAGCTTAGGGGAGGAAAAGCGCTAGGCTCGGGTTGCAGAGGCTCCAGCCCGTGCTTGTGGCTGGCGGTCTGCCTTTGCCTCTGGGCCTGGTGAGGCAGAACGGCATGGCAGGGGCGCACAGTGAGGCAGCTGGGAAGCAACTAGGGTCCCATCATCCTCTTCAAGGGCACACCGCAGTGGCCTGACTTCCACAGGACCCGCCTCCCAAAGGTCTACCCCCTCCCAGGAGCACCGGAGCCTGGCGTTCAGCCTGTAGCATGTGGCCTTGAGGGACACTAGTGCAGACCATGGCAGGAGGCCAGGCAGGCTCCCTGGAGGTGTGGGAGCCTGAGGCTGAATCATCAGAGATGGCTCTGTTTGGCTGGGAGGAAGTGCGTGCTCCCCCAGGAGACCCTGGCCCTGGAGAGGTGGCGGAGGGGATAGTGGAGCAACTCTGCTGAAGATGCTCTATGTTCTTCCCCATGGGAAAACCAGGAGGAGACAGAATACAGACCTTGGTATAAAAGCTTTTGCAGAGATTGTAGGATTTTGCAAGTTCTGGTTTGGCGGCACCGCTTTTTAGTGCAAAAGGAGAATTTGTCAGGTTCAGGTTTATGTGCATAGTTGAAACCTGGTTCCTTTATTTGGATCTGTGACTGGGAAAGCGCAGAAGTCACTTTGCACCTGTGAGGGAGAGGCACTGGGCAGGGCGCTTCACATTCTTGTAACCACTCTGTTTTCTCTGTCACTGCCTGGGTGTCATCTTGTGCATGTTCCAGGTTAGGAGAGAGGGGCTCAGATGGAGTGGCCCAGCCTTGCGTGCACAGCAGGTGGAAGAACTAGGAGTAAACCAGCTCTTGTTTGGCGGAAAAGCTCAGGAGCTGCTTCCCTAGAAAAAAGAGTCTTGTCTTTAAATCAAGTAAAAATGTATCTTGTCAGTTGAGGATTTGGTCATCACGTGGGCAGGAGGGCACGAAGACCCGCCGTGGAGTGGTCAGCGTGGAAGAGGGAGGAGCAGGGAGAAGCTCTGGGCGGAGCCCTGCCGGGTCCTGCTCGCATCTCAGGAATCAGCGGGAGGAGCGATGCCACGAGCCCTCTGGCCGCCTCCTCACTTTCTTCTTCCCTGTGCCGTCCACTCCTGAGATAGCTCGGGTGTGGACGCCAGTCACCCTGCGCTCTGCACATGAGGCATCCAAGGAGCAGAGTGCCTGGGGACACATCCTGCTTGTCAGCTCCGGGCGGAGTCCAGCCCCGTGTGACTGCAGGGCATCTGCAGAGGCTGGTGCCCGGCCACTGCCCAGCTCTCTGGGGCTGGTGTTCCTTTCTGCCCAGAAGCAGCTTGGCTTGGCTTCCGCCGCAGTGTAGATCCAGGAGGAACAGGCGGCTTCTGTAAGACTTGCCTGCTGACTTGTGGGGACGAGAGCGTGTGAGTTACACAGGCACGTGGTTCTTGTTTCCTTATTCACCTCACGTCCCCTGACGGGCCACACCTGGACGTGGCATGAGCTTAGTCGTGATGGAGAAGCCAGCAGGTGGCCATGAGGGCCCCTTGTGCCAGCATGGGGACCATGGGCTGGTGATTCCTACTCTCCACCTAAGTTGCAGAGAGGCTCACTGTAGCAAGTGCCCGTGGTTACAGCGCCTCTGTGTGGTGAAGGAGTTTGGGTCAGATGCTGGCTCGGGCATCTAACGTGCAAGGTCTCGTTTCCTCTTAATTTAGCTGTAGTCCTGCAAGACGGGTCACCTTGACGCCTTCCTTTGGGTTAGTCAGCTTTTCATCACTGTGACCAAAACTCCTCACAAGAGCGACTTAAAAAGGAAGAGTTTCTCTGGGCTCACAGTTGCACAAGTTCAGTCCCAGGTCAGCGGACTCCATTTCCCAAGCCGGAGGTGACAGACCATCCTGGTGGAAGGGCATAGAGGAGGAAAGTGGCTCAGCTCCTGGGACCCAGAAAGAAGGGAGGGAGGGAGAAAGGGCCGGGGAGAGAGAGGAAGGACAAGATGTAGTCCCCATGGGCCCACACCCAGTGACCTGCCTCCTCCAGCCATGCCCCTCCTGCCTCCAGTTACCACCAGTAATGCATTCAAGTTATCAATCCATCACATGAATTAATTCACTCATGAGGTCACGGTGCTCATAATCAGCTCACTTCTGAACATTCCTACTTTAACACCTGAGTTTTTGGGGACATCTCATATCCACACCATAATGATGAAACTGAGGCTCAGAGAAGTTAACTGTCTCCTCCATAGCTGCACAGCTCATTCCTGAGGGTCTGTCCTCATGTGTCTCTGAGGAGGTAGGCCTGGCCAGGCAGCAGTGTTCTCAGACCCTCCCCGTGAAGAGCCTCTCTGCATTTTACTCTGCCCTCTGTTCAGAGGGCTGAAGCCTTTAGTAGGAAAAGGAGCATTTTGAGAAATCTTCCTTTGTGCATCGGCTTCCTCCAGCCCTGCCCCTCCCATAATCGCCGCCTCCCTCCCAGGGAGCCTTCTCGTGGGGTCGGCTGGCTCTGGCTGTCTGCCCAGCTCTCGCCTTCTTGCTGGAGCCCCCTTCTCTCTGCGCCTTTTGGGCTGCCCTCTCTGCTGGCCCATGTGGCACTGCCCAGTCTCTTCTCCAGCTTGCCTGCAGCCGCCTGAGCTGAGGTCGCTGCCCACCTGCCCGTGGAAACTCCGTCCTTCATTCCCTGCGGCTCTCGAAGCTGCTCACTCCACCTCATCTGCCTGGGGACCCTGGTTCATGCCCAAGTCTACACTGTGCAGGGCCCTTCCCAGAGCAGGAACTCTAGCGCACGGTTCTGCTCTGCTGCCCTGGGACCCGGGACAGTCCCACCGGGTGAGCCAAGGCGTGAACACGTGCGGACCTGCGTCTGTTCAGTGCCAGGTGCTCCTGGCCCTCCAGCTTCCCTGCACGCCGTCGGCCTTGGTCTTTTCACTCTGGTCTGGCCTCCGTCCTGAACCTCTGCTTTCCACAGGTGATCAGGGAAGCCTACAGTGGCTGCGGTGGCCCTGCGGATCCCGAGTGTGTTCCACCGCCCAGTGCCCCAGTACACAAGGCAGAGCTGGAGAAGGTAAGGGTGCGTCTCTCCAGGAACCGGGACTCGTGAGTGATTTGGGTGTCACTCCAAAGTGTTTGGGTTCTCTTAAAATGTCTTTTTATTTTTAATTGAGACACACTAATTGTATATGTCTGTGCATGCTGTGTGACCTTTCAACACTAGTAGACAGTGTGTAACCATTGAGTCAGGGAAATTGGCGTGTCTGCCACCTCAGACATTTGGTATCTTATTATACTGGGAACATTCAAATTGCCTGCAAGCCTTAATAACACTGAGAATTTCAGGGTTGCAGTTGGAAAACAGATGCAGTCCTGCTTGCTGTCCTCTTCCGAGTCTGCTCTGGACAAGGCTCCAGGGCCTTGCTGTGGACGAGCTGTGGAACCTTAGGGGATCTTGTGCAGAGCCACGGAGCTGTTGCCGATTGTGACATGCAGCAGGCACTTCACAACCTGCCTTCCCCAGTGTCTAACCCCCAGGCAGGAGGAGCTTGCCGCCCCTCTGCTTCTGCCAGTTTTCTTGCTGGGAGGAGTGCAGGGTGCAGCGGTCGGCGTGTAGCCTGTTGCCTGTGCACACCTTCTTGCCAGGGTGGGGGGCACCCTGTAGTGCCGCGTTCCTGCTGTGATATCCTTGGTCTGCACATCACTGGGACTGTTCCTGGCTCTGGCCGTGGAGTCGTCCCTTGCAGCTGTGTCCTAGGAGCGTCCCAAGCCTGCCTGCAGAAGCCCCAGCCAGGGGATGAGCGGATCCTCCTCTTCTCTGTCCTTGTGTTAGGGTTCTCCAGAGATGCAGAACTGAGGGATGTGTGTGGAAAGAGGTTTGTTCAGGGGTGTGGCTCCCACAGCTATGGCGGATGCAAGTCCCGATGTGCATCCTGGCCACAGCAGAGGCCCAGGAGTGACATGCAGGCTGGCCCCCGGCCTCTGCTGCAGCAGGCCCTCTAGCTCAGGCAGGAGGCTGGTCTTTTCATCCTGTCCAGCCTTCACATGTTGTGTGAGGTCCACCCACATCAGGGGGACAGCCTGCTTATACGAGTTCACTGATTGGATCACCCAGAAACGCCCCCTTCCAACCTGACACACAGTTAACCACCTGATATTTTAGTAGAACAGCCTGTTGCTTTGTTCCTGACTACAAACTCTTACTGTATAACACTGATAAAGTTCAGGGAAACATAAATAGCAGGAAAAAGTCACTCAAGTCTGCCCCTCTCCATGCCCTCCATGGCATTCGCCAGGTTTCCCTGTGTGCGCTTCTTTTACACTTCGGATGATCTTATGCAGTCAGGTTTCTTACATGCCTTGTTTCCCGCCTGCCTGAATCTAGCTGGCCGGCTCCTAGGTTTTGACATTCATAACAAGCAGCAGGGTTCTGCAGTTTCATCAGCTGGATGTGACGCTTTGCCACCTTCTTATCACTGAGGTAGCTGTGCAGTCCCCTCTCCCCACAACTATCCCTTTGTTCTTTTTTCTAGACTGCTTAAATAACGTGGTAGTAAGACCTTTTGCATAAACCTCTGCTGCTTCTCTGCCTGTTACCTGAGCCCACAGGAGGGAGCTCTGCTAAGTGTCTGATTCCCACTGCTAATCCTGTCGCTCTCCCAGATGCCGTGGGTCTCACTCCCACCAGTGCCTCCCAGCTCCTGGTGCACTCCCATCAGAACTGGTGACGCGCCTTTCCTTAGCTTGGCCTCTGGGCTGCGTGGTGTGTTCCTGGGCAGCTGCAGGTCGGAGAGCGGGCAGTGCTGGCTCTGGTACTTGGAGCACTGGTCAGGTGCACAGTAGGAGCCTGCTGCATGCCACTACTTTCATTACCAGAGTTCTTGCTGGTCTCCTTTGTGTCTGGCTGGCCAGTCTCTGTGGCTC
This sequence comes from Spermophilus citellus, assembly GCF_964194105.1. Classification (NCBI taxonomy): domain Eukaryota; kingdom Metazoa; phylum Chordata; class Mammalia; order Rodentia; family Sciuridae; genus Spermophilus; species Spermophilus citellus. The sequence goes on from NC_138189.1 coordinate 3,593,698, forward strand.
TGGGGGTTCGTGTGGAGGATGGAGACACCCATTTTGGAAGCCATTCCTCCTCTGACTCCACAGGTTCTGAGGAGGGTCGGAAGGGTCCAGCTGCCACACGGTGGAGTCCTGATCATGCTCATTACGTCAGGAGATCAGGCCTGAAGTAAACAAGGAGCCCAGCCCCACTGGGACGTATTTTATTTTGGTGCTGAGGATGGAACCCAGGGCCCCAAGCTTGCCAGGCAAGCACTTGACTGCTGAGCCACACCCCGGCCATGGGAGGTTTTGATAGTGATTTCTCTCTTTCTGTGTTTGTTCTGAGTACATTTGTTACAAGTAAATACTTGACATTTACCCGATTATTGGAAAATGACAGGGAAAAGATAGATGAGGGATTATTTACTCCTGCAAAGAAAATATGGCTTAGTGAGTAATCCTTATACTTTTTCATGACTGTAAGAAAAAGTGATTTGAGTGGAGGGCAAGGCATGCACGTGTGTCAGTACACCAGAGCCACGGAGTGGTTCTCTTGGTTGGTTTGCATTTTGAAGCTTCTGCAGCTGCCTGACCAGCAGGTCTGTGCTGGAGGGAAGCCCCGGCTCTCTGCGCTGAGTGGATCCCACCACATCTGACTTCCTTCCAGAGGCTTCTGACGACCCATCAGTGTCACCAGAGCCATGTGGCCTCTAGGAGCAACCTAACCCTTTGTGTCCTTACAGAAGCTGTCTTCAGAGAGACCCAGCTCAGATGGGGAGGGTGCTGTGGAGAATGGCATCGCCTCGTGCAACGGAAAAGAGCAAGGTAAGCCCCACCTGTGGCTGAGTGCAGACTGGGGAGGCAAGGGCGGTGGGCATGCAGTGACCACGTGGTGCTCTGGGCTTCAGCTGCGGACACCTGCCTGCCATGGGTCATCTGACAGGAGCAGGGCCCTGTGGTCAACCTCAGCCAGGGACCACCTTCCCATCCTGCCAGCCCCAGCCTGGGCAGTGCCCTTGTTCATAGTGCCCATGTGTATTTTGAACTGATGGTTCTTGCCAGCCTGCTTCCTTGCTAGATCTATCGCTGAGACGGATTTGTACCAAGGAGGGGCTGGCATCTTGCTTGAGACCTTTGGGGAATGAATGGGACCTCGAGTGGCTGCCCCAGCACTACTTTTGCTTAGCCATATGATCAGGAGCAAGTATTCCCTGCACGAACTTTAGTTTCCCCATCTTTAAGACGAGGAGGCCAGAATCTGAAGTCTTTTTAAAAAAGATTTTCTGAAAAGATCTTTTTTTTCCCTCTGCTGATCCTCTTTTCACTCCCTTATTTCTGATTGGTGTGTTCTATGTATATGTGAAGGAGAGATTCCCCTTGGTAACAAGGAGGACCTGAGATACCCATTTGGAAGCTGCTGTGCCTCTGGCTCCCCAGGTTCTGGGAGTGATGGAGGGTCCAGTGCCACCCACACTCCCTCAGAGGCTGACAGCATCCTGCTGGTGCTCAGTGAGCCCGGAGACCAGGCCTGAAGTAAACAAGGGACCCAGTCTACCCGCCCGTGACAGGGTTCTGTCAGAGTCAGCCCGTGATTCGCCACTTTCCCTCTCATTCTCCACGTCTGTCATCCATCACCCCATATCTTTAATACCCGATTTCTCCCCAACTGCTTTCCTTTCCTTATTTTGCTCTATCGTCCATATATGAGAGAAACATTTGACCCTTGACTTTCTGAGTCTGGTTTATTTCACTTAGCATGATTTTCTCCATTTCCACCCATTTACCAGCAAATGCCATCATTGCATTATTCTGAAAATGTCTTCATTTCACCTGCATTTACATTTTAAAAACCCTGGTAGAACACACACACCGTAAGAGCAGCCAGTGTGACGACCTGTGTGCATAGTTGATGGCATGAAGCACATTCTCACTGCTGGGCAGCTGTCTTCGTCCATCCCCAGAACCGTTCCATCTTCCCAAACTGAACTCTGTCCCCGTTAACCCTGGCTTTCCTCCCTAGTGCTGGCACGTGCATTGCTGTGTCTGTCTCTGAGTTCCGTGGCTCTGGGGCCTCGTGTGGGTGGAGTCACCTGGGCTGTGTCCTGTAGTGACTGGCTGTTTCACTCAGGGTGAGTCTTTGTGGTCAACCCAGAGTGTCGCTTGTGTCAGAAGTTTCTTCCTTTTGTCACATCGTCATCACACACTATGGGGGACCAGGTGTTGAGCACCCCCATGTGCACACGTTAGAACGATGTAATTTGGCCAGAGTTCCTCTGCCTCCCTCTGGCCCCTGGCTCTCCTCTGCTGAGGTCCCTTTCATTCTCATAGATCCCCACTTTCCTTTCCTCTCTCCTCTCCAGCTTCCACATGAGGGGAGCACATGACCCTGGGCTGTCTGGGGTGGGCTGTCTGACGTGGGCTTGTTTGGCTTTAACATGATGTTAAAGATGTTTCCACCTGTTTTACGGTGTCCTTTCTTTCTAAGACTGTGAATTCCATCCTAGGAAAGCACCAAATTTTGCACATTTGTCCACCGGTCAGAGCACCAGCCTGCTCCTGCTCTTGGTGCTCCTGAGCAGGGCCTCTGGGAATAGTGTGCAGGTGTGGACGCCGCTCTCTCCCAGCTCAGCTCTGCCCATGGCCTGCAGTTCTGTGTTGGCAGATGTCTCTCAGGCATGGGACCATCACCACCGTCAAGACAGGACGCTCCTGTTCCTCCAGATGTCTTGTGCGCGCCTTTGAGCCACCTGGCACTGCTGAGCTGCTTCCTGCCCTGCAGGTGGACCCCCTTCTGGGTCCCTCGCCCCAGTGCCATCTGCTTCCCTGCTGAGGCGGTGAAGATGGCTGCAGGGGGTAGTCTTCTCGGGGTGGCTGTGCACGCTGGGTCTTCCCCTTCCCACTGCAGAGCCACTCTGGCTGTGCTAGGCAGGTGGATCTGTGCCTCTTTCCCCTTGGGCACTGATCCCAGTGTGGGTTGCCAGGCCACGTGGAGTCTCGCCAGCCTCAGTGTTGTCCCTTCTGCTCTGTCCGGTCCCTTCTCTGTGTGGAGTGTAACTGTGGTTTCCCTAGTGACTGGAGGGGGCCGAGCAGTTTTCCTGTGTTATTGGTGGTTGCTGTGACTCTGTGAGGTGTCTTCTCAGCCATTTCTCCATGTTTTTATTGGGTTGTTCACTCTTATTGAGCTTTGAGGGATCTGTGCTTGTTCTGAATGCAAGTCCTTTGTCAGGTGTGTGTTCTGTGCAGCTTTTCTGCTTAACTGGCTTTAACATCCTAGGAATATGCCTGGAGGTGAGGGTCATGACTTGTGGTCGGGAAGGAAGCCTCCATCCACAAATCCAGGTGACTCTGCTCTCCCAGAGCCTGTGACCCAGCTGCCCAGGTGCCCTGTGTGGCCGGTTGGAAGCAAGGGTGCCCTCTCTGGTGAGAGGCTGGCCCACAGCTGTAGCAGCTGGGCTTGAGGACCCTGGTGACCTGCCGTCAGGACGTTGGTGCCACCAGGTTCTCATCAGAAGCTTTCGTGGTCTGCTTTTGTACGGTGGCTTACCAGCTGGGTCCCCTCTGTGAAGCTTCTCAGTGAGCATGTTGTCTGTGTCCTCCATGGGTGCTGCCTGTGATCAGGACCCGGAAAGCGGTCTGAAGTTTTCCCTGAAGTCGAATGACCTGCAGCCTCCGTGGTCCAGCTTAGCTGTGTTTTTGTTTGCTTTTTGTTTTGAGGCTGGTCTAACCATGTCGCCTGGCTTTTTTCCCTACTCCTGCATCCAGCCGTCTCCTGGCCCAGCCAGGACTGCAGCCCACCACTGGGCTTGGCCCCTGCCCTGCTGTTGCACTCCGTGGACGCTGCTTGGCTGGTCTTTCTCCGTCTGTTCTTTCTTCCCCGATGCACCTGAGGCGCACGTGGATGGAATGGTGCACCTGTCTGACACGGGCAAGGGAACACCGGCTTCTCCTGCCCTCCTGTCCCTTTGTCATGCCCTTCTGTCCTTGGGACTCAGAGAGCCACCTGCTGCAGACATTTCCTTTTGCCCAGCAAGGTGCTGTGGGTGTGGCAGACACTGAGGAAACGGTCACCAGAGGGGATTAATGGCCCAAATACACCCCCCCACCACCCTCCCTCCACTCCTGGCTGCATTGGGAGCTTCCAGATGAGCCTCCCTCACTGGCCGCGTGTGGTTTGCAGACGTCTCTGTATAGTCGTCTGAGTGTGAGGATCTACCCTGAAGGTGGCACTAGACTCGGTGGTCAGATCGGGCGCTTGGCTCACTCGCCAGCTCTTCCTTCAGGGCAGAGTCCTGGTGTTTAAGACGCCAGTGCGTGTGGCTTGTGGTGACTGGGTCAGCATCCTGTTGACACCGTAGCTGACGTGAGCAGGGAAGATAAAGGTCCCAGGGCAGTGCATAGGGAAGCAAGCACATCCCCAGCCTACTCTGCCTCCCCCTAGGATTTTTCCATCTGCACGTGGGTCGGGGTGGACTCAGTGAGTCAGTAGTCCGATGGCACTGTCCCACCCTCTCCCACCAGCCTAGACAGCAGAGCGCCTAGCTCCCCTTCTGTGGGATGATGGGGAGCTGCCTAGCTTTGTGGGTTTAAGTGCACGGAGTGACCTTGCTTCCATTGTCTCGGTCACTCTTGCACCCACCTACCTCCACACCATCTGGACCCTGTACTTCACCGCTTCTTCAGTGAGTGGCGAATTCTGGTTTGTAATTGTGCTAAATTCTGCCTTTTGTTTGCTAAGTGGCCTCAGGAGGTTCTTGATGGAGGTTCTTTTTTCTCATGTCCCTACACACTTTGGCTTTTCTTCCAAGGATGGCCTGACTTCTGCCTTTGCAAAAGTTAAGCAGTAGGTATTGAAAGAACCACAGATGTTAATTATTTTCTTAGGTCTTTGTAGTCAGAGCCCAGCAAGCTCTTTCCCAGCAGAGCCCATCGGTGTCATTGGAGTGACTGTGAAACCCCAGGCTGATGAGACGGACAGCGAGCGCTGTGCCAGGGAGAGTTGCCTGCTCATGCTCTGCGAGCCTGGGACAGGGTGGGTGCCTTCTGGGTGCTTTGCTGTCCTGGGCCACATGTCTTTGTGGAGCTTGGCTGGAGTAGGTGATGGCGCTGGATTGTCTGTGGAGTGTGTGAGACAGCAGTGTGGCCTGCAGGACATGTGAGATGCCAGGGTGGCCTGCAGGGTGTGTAAGACAGCATGTGCCTGCAGGGTCCATGCCATGGCAGAGTGACCTACAGGGCTGTGAGATGGCAGGGTGGCCACCCATGGTGGCTTTCCCTTTTTGTTTGGTCCAACTGACATGGAATGATCAGCCTCTCCTCCCAGGTCGCAGGTGGCCACCTTCTCTTTGTGTCCTCACACGGGCCTTCTTCCGTGCCCTCACCACCAGGGTCTCACCCTGGGATCAGGGTGGTCTTTCCTGATGCCTCCCTACAGGCCCACCTCCCTGTGCCGCCCCTGGGGGTCTGAGCTCCCTGTGACTGGGGCACACTCAGCCCGCAAGGCTGGGTTCCCAGTGGCTCTGCTCACTGTGGCACAGCCAAATGGCTTGTCACCATCCTGGAGAGGGACTGAGGAGTATTGCCAGTCCCACTGGGTCTGAGGGCAGGTGTGAGCGAGGGAGGGCCAGGCCCGAGGTGGGAACCTGCGTGATGCCCCCCGCCCTGACCCTCTCACAGCGGGCGGCAGAGGAGCAGCAGACGACTGCCTGTTCCCATGGAAGAGGGCCTCTGTGGGTGGAGGAGCTGGGGCGTGTCCAGCAAGGATCGTCACAGGCTCCTAGAGGGCTCCTCTGTGCCTTGTCCTGGTGCTGTGTCCTTGTTCCTTTCGGGGGAGGCAGGAGCCGTCGGCTTTCCTGAGGTCCTAAAGGGTGGCTGCCCAGAGGCTGACCGAGGGCAGGGTAGGGTGCTTGGCCTCCCTGCAGCACAGGGGTCGGGCTGTGCTGAGGGTGGCTCCAGGGAAGGCCTTTTGCCCTAGCAGGTGCATGGTGCCCTTAGGAGACTGACTGGGCCAGCCCACCCTTCCCGAGGACTGTTGCTCAGCCCTGGGTCCTCACATGCCTGTTCCGAGTGCTGCCTGACCCCCGTCCCTGCAGTTCTATTAGAGGTCATGGACAAGGCCTGGGGGTAGGGGGGGTGTAGGTGACTGAGCTGAGCAGGGGTAGGTCACCAGCCGGTGGCCAGTTGCCCCTCTGTGGTGGGGGTCAGTGTGGAGAGAGAGCTGCCCATGTCAGAGCTGGCTGGAGCCTGTCTGTGTGGCTCTGCTGACACTTTCCCACCTGTGGGTCCAGGTTTGCCAGGTATTTGTGTTTCAGGAGAAGCTTGAAATCTTTTTATGCAAAATGTTTGTGAATTTGTATATTAACCCGAAGAAATAGAGCATCCCAGCTGAAAGGCAGGCGGCGGTCTAGAGTCTGGACAGGGCAGAACGGAGCAGGAGGGCAGGAGGTGCCCAGGGGGACCCGGACCCCTCTGCTCCCTATGACCCGCGCTTCGCCTGCTCCCTCCGCTCCGCTTCCCCAGGCCCGCAGCCCGCATCAGCAGCTGCTCCTCTTGCGGGCAGCCCTTTCCTCTGAAGTTGGCAGGACTCCTTCCTTGTTACTGAGCACTCGGCCTGAAGTCCACCACCAGCCACTCTCCCACAGGGCCCTGTGGGACTTGTGGGCCCTGGGGTTCCTGCCACTGCTTGGTGCATGTGGACACTTGTGTGTGCGCAGACGTGCTGCTTATGCTGGACACACATGTGGCTGTGTGTCCTCAGCCCTCTCTAGGGTGCAGGCTTCTGGAGAGCAGCTCTGTGTCCTGCTTTGGCCACAGCATCTAGACCCCGGTGACGCAGAGCAGGTACTTAAGCGTGCCTGATGAGCCCAAGTGGGGGAAGAAGACACGAGGTGATTCAGGCTTCATGTCTACTTTTAAAGTTAACATCCTCAGTTAAAACAAGCTTTTGTTGACAGTGAAGAGGAAGAAAAGTTCCAAAGCGGAAGCCAAGGGAACCGTGTCTAAAGTCACTGGGAAAAAAATTACCAAGATCATTGGTTTGGGCAAGAAGAAGCCATCCACCGACGAGCAGACATCGTCAGCCGAAGAGGACGTCCCCACCTGCGGTGAGCCTGGGGCAGTGCCCAGCTGGGGCAGCTCGGTTGCGGGAAGCAGTTTTATTTATGTTAATGGAAGGTTTTGCAGGGGGTTGGGATGATTGCTAAGGTTCCTTCAAGGGTAAGATCCCCAGCTCTCAGGCCTGTGAGGTTGTCCCACGACCCCCTCCAGCAGCCTCAGGCTAGAGCACACACGGGCTGCAGTGGGCAGAGGTGGGAGGGCAGAGAGGGTGGCGATGGAGTTAGACCAGTGCTCTCTTGTGCCAAGGTATAGAATCACACCTCATCCTAGTGTCGCAGGTCCCTGGCCGCCCGACTGGCTCTTGCCTCTGGCCCCATCTCTGGACAGCTGCGTCTGTCAGGGTGGGATTGAGCTTGTGTGTTCAACAGTGGGCCAGAAGGCCCTGCCACCATGGCTCGCGTCGAGGAGCAGGAGAGGGGACAGTACAGGGAACTGCAGAAGTGAGCTGGCCACGCCCAGCTGTGGTCAGTAGTGCTGGGCCACGGCAGAGGCAGCCAGGGCCTCCCAGGACGTCATGTGGGCTGGGCCAGCCAGGGGCCAGTGGAGGCCTCCGGGAAGACGAGGGCTGACTGTAGGCAGCCCCGCCAGAAGAATGCCTGGCTCTCCTAGGAGAGCAGCTCCCAGCTGAGAGGTGGTGTTTGCCTTTCCTGGTTGTGGTGCTGGGCTGTGCCCAGGGCCTGCTGCCTGCTGGGTAGGGAGTAGGGCTCTAGCACTAGCTGCATCCACCGGGCCCTTTGCCTGTGGTAAACCATCGCCAGTGGTGGGCCTCCACTCAGCTGCTGCTGCTGGGCCCTCAGCTTCCTGCCTCCCTTCACTTCCTGCTGCCCACCCCCTTCTCCCGTCTCCCTCCTTGAGCATGTCACATCCAAGGTCTTGGGGGTCTTTGAGGGTAGCAAAAGGGCAGCATGTGGGTCCTGCCCAGAGGGCCCAAGCTGGGCCATGAACTCGGAGGTAAAGGTGCAGCAGCTCCCACGTCTTTTGCAGAAGGAGCACCGCGGTGGGGGCAGGAGCAGGAGGGTGGGTGGGTGGGGGCCAGGCAGCCCCCTCCAAGCTCCCCCGGGGTTCTGGGGCATTGCCTGGTGTCAGCTTTTCATGGACAGAATGCAGCCCTCTGGGCAGCGGCCGGGAAGGCCTCACAGGGTTGCAGGAGCTGTCGCCGTGTGTCCCGTGGGAGTGGGAGCCACAGCCTGTGAGGTGGGTTGGGGAGACCGATGACGCTGTGCAGAGACGGTACCCAGGAGTACAGTCCTTGTCCTTGTCAGGGCTGCTGCAGACAGAAGCCGGGCGAGGGACACTGCCGTTCTTTCCATCCACAAGGAAAGAACTTGCCTGGATCTGCCAGGTGGGGCAGAGCTGTCACCGGGGGTGGAGATTGGTGCACAGGCTGGCAACGCCATGCTGTCCTCTTGGAGCACTGGGGAATTTCCCCTCCCATCAGCCCTTGCTTGCAACAGGATGGGAGTTAGGGGTTAATTGTGTTTGCAGTGTAAACTGCTCTAGGTCAGTGGAGGAAATAGGAATTCTTTTGTGAAAAGCAGTCACTAATATTGAAGGCAACTCAGAGACTCTAGTCCAAACTCTCCTTATGCAAATGAGAATATTGAAGCTCAGAGAGGTTGAGTGACTAGCTGCAAGTCACACAGCTCATTGAGGGCAGAGCTGGCTCTCTAATTTAGCTGATTCCTCATACTCTGCCTTTTCCCTCAGCTTTCTTGTCCAAAAGAGCTTGCCACTCATAGGACTCCTAATGAGTGACCCTCTCTGTGTAATTAGATGCAGCATACACCTCGGTGCCGGCCCTTTCTTGGAAGTGCAGCTGATCTCCACTGAGCAGGAGGAGCATATGGCCCACGCCCCAGACTCCACCCCCTGCTCGGTGTGGCTCCTCTGTGAGATGCTTCCTCTGGTGGGTGGTGACCACGCCAGGTTATTTCGGCACAGCTGCAGGGTTTCAGGCAGAGGAGAGTGGCTGGATCTGGGCCCAGGGACCAGCCCTGCCAAGCGGGCGGAGTCTCTTCAGCTGCTGTGCTGCTCCCAGGAGGCCGGTGCCGAGTGGACAGAAGGGCAGGGAAGGCTCCCCAGCACGGGAGACTGAGCCAGCCTCCCCTCCTCTCTGGGCACAGCCTGGTCACTGGGACTGAGGCACTGCAGGGCCTCTTGGAGGCAGGGCTGGTGCTCTTCAGTGCTCACAGGAAGGGCCTTGGGGACCACAGCCTGCTTGAGCCTCCCCACGTGGCACCCTGTGGCTGCCCCAGTCCCATGTCTCTGTCCTTCCATGACACCCACGAGTGACGTGATTAGCAGTGGCCTGGTCAGCTCTGTGCACGGCCACGCAGACAATGTACCCAAGATGTGCTCAGGCCCCTAACCAGGGCAGCTCTGTTCTCTGCCTTCCCTGTGCCTGTGCGTCTTGGATTCTTGGCTCCTTATAAATTAAGCTCTAGCAGAAGTGCCCCTCCATCCCCCTCCTCCCCTCCCGTACCCAGCTTTGGTTCCACCCTGCTTCCTGCCAGGCCCCAGGTAGATGTTGGACCTCACACCGTCACATCCTACTGTGCCAGGACGCCAGAGCGCCCACTTGCTGCCCGCGTGGTGCCTCAGGGGCCTCCTCGGCCTTGTGTCCAGACTCTGCTCTTCCCAATTGAGACTCAGCCCTGCTCTCCCCTGCACACCCTGCTCCCAGCACCTGCAGAGGAGAGCGCTGAGACGGTGCCGGGCTGCATGGGTTCCCTGAGCAGCCTGCCTGCCCGGAGCCTCAGCTGCCCTGACTGTGAAGTGGGCCACGTGATAAATTCCTTGGTTTTCACGAAAGCCAAAGAAAAACCACACAGAGCCGCAGCCCACATCTGACTTGAGCGCTGTGCCCACAGCTGCCCACAGAGCTGAGCACCCTCATGCAGCATGGAGCCACACAAGGCCACAGGAGCCTGCGTACCACCAGGGGCCAAGCTGGCACCCTGCATCCTGACCTCCCCAGGGTGCCAGCACAGGGTAGTCTGGGCTGAGCCTGAAGGACTCGCCAGTGAAGGACTATATGGCACTTCCAGTGATGGTGTTCGATGGCCGATCAGGAAAGCTGGGACTTCTCACTTCTTGTCACAACCCCCTCCACCTGAGAGCCCTGTGCTGGGTGCCTGCATGCCCATTCCTCAGCCCTGGCTGGGGGGAAGGCTGGAGGGAAATGACCCTTGGTGTTGGCAGAGCTGTGCCAGATGTCTGCAGTCTCTGATTGTGCTCAGGCGTTTGCAGCAACCCAGCAAGCAGCTGCATTGGATCAGAGGCCTCACATGTGACCAAAAGACAGCGGCCTCTGGCACAGGCACTGCTGCTTCCCTTCCCAAAGAGAGTGGCAATGAAATGTGGCCACCTGTGAGAGGTGGCCCTGCCTGCCTCCTGCAGCTCCAAATCCAACAGCCCCTGGCCCTGGCCAGAGACGCCAGGCTGAGGGACAGCTGGCTGGGGGAGGGTGTGTGGCCGCCTCTGCCCACGCTTTGGGATTCTGTTGTTGTCTAATTTCATACCTGGAAAGTTGATTTTGAGTTCTGATGAAATCTCAGGCACTCTTGCCACGGCACTGAGAAGTTTCCTTTGGAATTTGGAGAGAAATAATCTGAAAACTTTAAACTGGAATTCAAGTTTTTAAGGTACAGCGGCACACCACCGTGATGTAAGTGGAGCAAACATCAGCAACAGCCTGAATTTCCTAGGGAAGGTTTGCCATGTCCGCAGTCCCCTGGAGTCTCAGCCTCTGGCCCTCACCCAGGGTCTGGCCTCCAGGCCCGGGCTGCACTTTGGTGCCCCCTGGTGGTGAACGTCTGCTCCAGCTCAGGGTTCCTGGAGACGCTTTCCTTCCCACCCTGGTCTGATTTTGTCAGCCAGGCCGGGTGTTAGGTTGGAAGGGAAGGGTACTGGGGGAAGGGAGACTCGCTCTGGTTCCAGACCCGCTCCATGGGCTTTCTGCCATTTCCAGTCCTGGCCTCTTCTCTATGACCCCACCCAGAAAATGAGAATTCGGGGCTCCCCTTTTAAGAAAGCGGGGAACCCTGGGCTGCATTGGGAGGTAGCTGCCAAACATGAACGTTTTTCCGTGGGGCTTCCTGTTTGTGGGGGGGCTTCCCTGTTTTCTGGGTCTTTTTCTTTTCTTTTTTTCCCCCCTTTTTGAAACTGAATAAACCCAAGAAAGGTATTAAAATATGGCAGCTCCTGGAAGTCTCGCTCCAGGTAGACGTGGCCCCACACAGGCATTCCCTGTGTGCCTGAGATGTGGGGACTACACAGGACCAGGTGCCGGGCCAGGTCCTGTGTAGGAAGAAAACATTGCCACAGTTACCAAGAATACAAGGTCCAAGGCATGGTGAGGATGTGGGGAAAGGCACACTCACACATCGCTGGTGGGACTGCAGATTGGTCCAACCACTCTGGAAAGCTGTGTGGAAATTCCTTTAAAAAAACTAGGGATGGAATCACCATTTGACTCCATTATTCCACTCCTCAACATATACCCAAAGGACTTCAAATTAGCAAACTACAATGACACAACCACATCAGTTCACCATAGCTAAGCTCTGGAACCAACCTAGGTGCCCTTCAACAGATGAATGGATAAAGAAAATGTGGTAGATATCCCCATGGAATATTACTTGGCCACAAAGAAGAATGACTATGATAGTCGCTGGTAAATGCAAAGATCTGGAGACTGTTATGCTAAGTGAAATAAGTCAATCCCAAAACAAAGTTCAGATGTCTCTCTGATATGCAGATGCTAACCCACAACCAAGTGGGAGGAGATGGAAGTTCATTGGGTTAGACAAAAGAGAGTGGAGAGAGGAAGGGGGATGGGAATAGGAAAGACAGTGGAGTAAATCTGACTAAACTTTCCTATGGACACGCGTCAGTGAATCTCCACATCGTGTACATTCACAAGACTGGGATCCTAATAAGAGTAAGGCACATTCCATCTTTGCATAAATGTGTCAAATAGACTGTACTCTCACGTGTAACGCAAAAGAACAAATGGAATTTGAAAAACTTGAAAAAAACTAAGATAGCCAGAGGCGCGTGCCTCTCTCTCTGAGTGGTAGAGGGGCTCAGTGACCACTGCCCTGCCCACGTCAAAGTGTCGAGCCACACCGCGAGCCCCCCTTTGGAGCCGTGGGCTTTCAGAAGGAGCCCTGTCCTTGCCGTGAGCAGGCCCTGGGGCCGCCTGTTCACTGCCAAATCCCCAGATGAACGTGTGGCCTCTGGTTTCTCTGATCAGGCTCCATGCCACTTTCTGCATCTCAGCTGGGCCCCCACCTGACTGGCCTCTGAGACGTATCTGTCACATAGACTGGAGTCTCCGTGGCCGTGTTTGCTTGCCTCCTGCAGGTGTGGGGTCACCCGTCTCTCCAGGTCCCCCTGAATGCGTCTCAGCCTCAGGTCCCTCCAGAGCACAGGCCCCGTGTGTTCTAGCAGCTCTGGCTGCAGAGTGACAGCACCCTAGAGCTCAGGGCTAATTCCGAACAGTCATCCTGTGCCTGTCACCCCCACGCGCAGGCAGCGGTCAGCTTGAGAGGAGGTCTTGCCATGAGCACTGTCCTTTCCGTCCACAGCTCCGGAGGCTCACAGCGGCCATACGAGTGATGTCCTTGCACAGAAATAGAACGCACCCCCCCCCAAGCCTTTGGAAAGGCATTTTGAAAACCACGATTAGAAAGGATTTGTGTTGTTTTCTTAACACCTTTGAGCCAGGCCGTGTGCGCGTGAGCACGTGTGAGCGTCTTCGTGAGTGTGCATGCAGTGATGGTGGAGCGGCATGAGCAGGCTCCGGGTTTTGTTTCTTTCCAGGCTGTTCGTCAGCATCTTATGAGCCCTTTGACTCAACTCTCTAGTCTTCAAGGAGGGGCAGCAGTTTCCCAGCATTTGGGGGGGGGGGCTGGAGGTCACAGCAACTCCTGGAGTCTATTCCTCAGGCTTCGTTATTTTTAGAGAAATGCATCTTGTGCTTATAACAACTGAAGGTTGTTCACGTCCCGTATTTGAGGAGTTTCTCTTTTAAACAACGGGCTACTGCCTCGCAGGTGGCAGCGGGAGCATTCCCGTGTGCACTGCGCCTCCTGGCTCCGGCCCCCGCCCCTCACAGCCACGTGCATCTCAAGCCAGCTGGAGGAGGGTGGGGAGCACTGTGTCCCTCACGGCCTGTGGCTGGGAGTGTCGTGCCCTCTGTTCTCCACCACTTGCTGGAATGTGTCCAGGGTCAGGAAGTGCCCACCTCCAGGCCTCCTGTTACAAGTTTCCATTGTGTGTTCCCTCATGTTGCCCCCCTCCCGCCTTCCCACGGCTGCTACCCTGCTGTGGCACCTGCAGCTGTGTCCTTTTGCATGTCCTCCCTGTGGTGACGTGAAGGCAGCTTGTGTCCCCATTTCCTCCCAGCCATCCCAAGCCCAGGGGCTAAGCAACTGTCACATCCTCCAGATGACTTCCAGATTCCCAAATAGGCCTCAAGCACCAGGACCTGTTCTGAGCACCAGGACGGGAGACGTCTGGGTGTGGCTCTGCTATCCTCGTGGGGGACTCGCTGTGTGGTGCACCAGCTCCTCCTGTTGAGCAGTTTGCGTTAGAGCTCTGCCTGTGAGGGGCATGTCCTCCTTCCTGGAGGCTGAGCTCCCGCGTCTCTTGCAGGCTACCTGAACGTGCTCTCCAACAACCGCTGGCGGGAGCGCTGGTGCAGAGTGAGGGACAACAAGCTTGTCCTCCACAAGGACAGGACTGACCTGAAGACCCACGTCGCGTCCATTCCCCTCCGTGGCTGTGAGGTGATCCCAGGCTTGGACTCCAAGCACCCGCTGACCTTCCGGCTGCTTCGCAATGGACAGGAGGTCGCCGTGCTGGAGGTATGGTGTTCTGGGGCTTGCCGTGGTTTCCCTTCCTTGTCCCTCCCAGCGTCCTCCCGTCTGGCAGGGCTGCCTTTCTTTCTCTGATCCCTCTTCTTCTCGGTGGCTCTGTCTGCGATCCGGACAAGGCAGCAGCACAGAGCCAAGCTCTGCCGGTTGTGCAGCTCAGGCCTGTCCCCCGTGACTCCTTGCATATGTTTGCACAGAAATTAAACACAGAGCTCCACAGAGTGGATGGCTTTTCTCCTAAGTGGCCCAGGAATAACTTGTAAGATTTCCCTTAAAACCTTTTTCTTGTTGGGCGCGGTGGCGCACGCCTGTGATCCCAGCATCTCCGGAGGCTGAGGCAGGCGATTGCGAGTTCAAAGCCAGTCTCAGCAACAGCGAGATGCTAAGCAACTCAGTGAGACCCTGTCCCTAAATAAAATACAAAATAGGGCTGGGGACGTGGCTCGGTGGTTGAGTGCCCCTGAGTTCAATACCCGGTACCCCCACCCCCCAGAATAAACCTTTTTCTTCTGACAGTGGGCTGCCTTTGCAATGGTAGTGTTGAACTTGTCCTTTAAAAATTCCTTGCGGAACAGGCATTTTGGGGCCACTTGTGGCCATGAAGACAGGGCCATGAGCCAGTGACACAGGAACCAAGAACACCTTTGAATTATAAACGGACTTTGTATGCATTTTATTATTTGTTTGACTCACCAGCAAATGATGTTTGTCCATTTACCAAAAGCAGAAAAACATAATTAAAATAATACCTACATCCTCAGAATGTTCATTTCTGAAAAAAATTGTTTTTCCTTTTGTGACATTGACTTATTTTCTGCCCCAATTGGTTCAGACCTTGTTCCCCTCATTCCCCTGCTGGTGTCGTCACAGCGAGAGCCCTGCGTGGGGAGGGGGCCACCCGGGCACGCGGTGTGCCTGTGCCAAGGCTGTCGAGGTGCAGGATTTCCAGAGTCTGGGTGAGCGTGTCTGTTGGTCAGGAGCAGTGAGGCTGCCTCGGGCCTGCAGAGGGGCTGGGGGTGCCAAACGGGGTGCCAAAGCCTAAGTGGCTAGTCGGGATACGGGCCAGGACCAGGAGTGAGGTGCCCCGTCAGGCGGTCGGCATGATCTTGAACTTCAGGTGGAGTTGGTTTCAGGGACTGTTTTCACAGAAACTGCTTTATTTTTTTGGCACTGCTCAGAAACAGATGGATCCTTGTTTCTTGCCACAGGTTCAGTTGCCCCTAGTTTGAGGCAGGACAGGCCAGGAGGCCTGGCTGCGCCCCCTGCTGGCCACTCCTGCAGACAGGCTTTATCCCTCAGGAGGCAGGTCCAGTCCTCGCTCCTCCTCGGACCTTGAGCCTGCGTGGGCTGTTCTCTGGGGGTCTGTAGAACGTCGGTGCCCTCCTAAGCACAATGTGGTCTGAAGCCTGTCGGGTGGTGGCGGCCCAGAGAAGCTGAAAACAGGCCAGGAGGCCATCTTCCCAGGTCGGGATGTGGGTCTCCTCCGAGCTCTGGCAGCAGTCCCAGGGTGGTGGCACTGGACCCTGAGCAGACTGAGAAGCTGGGCTCCGTGTCCAGTGGAGGGGGCCTGGACGGGTGGGGCTGAGCCCCGGGGTTGGTGAGCAGCCCCTCTGCAGGCCCTGAGAGAAGCCGGGCAGCACACCTTCCAGATGTGCAGGCTCTGGAGGAAGCTCAGTCCTTGAGAAGCAGGAGGGACTGAGTCCCCAGCATGAGGGCAAGAATGGGAAGTCTTAGCAGTATCCCTTAGAGTGACGGGAACAAAGCGCCACAGCACCCCAGGAGGAGCAGCTGGCCCTGCCTTTGCCAGTCACCAGCTGCAGGCCAGCCTGCAAGGCGGCACTGCGCTCCTCCAGGGCCACTGCCTTCTGTGTTGAGGTAACTCCGGGTTTGCCGTGGCGTTGCAGGAGCAGCACAGAGTGCCCGAGTACCTTGCACCCAGTCTTCTGTCCGTGTATAAGGTCTTGGGAAGCCTCCCTAGCCACCCCTTTATCTGTGAGTGCTTGAGGGTGTGTTTGCCAAAACCAAGGGCCATCTGCCCCCGAGCAACAGAATGACTCTGAGATCAGGAACCGGCCGCACACAGACCTCCCGTCCGACTCCTAGACCTCAGTTGGACTCTCCCAGCAGCTCTGATGTTTGAGGGGCAGAAGGAAGTCCACCTGCACCCGCTGCTGGTGTCCAGCCCCCGACTGCTCTCACCACGGTGGGGCTTTTGCAGGGCACAGCAGGTCCCTCCTGTGAGGCATGCCTACTGCTGCCTTGTATAGGAATAGGGGCCCTCCTTGGCAGGAGCCCTTGGAAGTGGTGACATCCCACAGTGCGTCCCATCCGGACCGGCTCAGCTACCTGGGTTCATGTGACCCGTGTAGGGCTCCCTCTCGTGAGATACTGCCATTTTCCTTTGTCTTCATTAATTATCACGTGGGAAGGTCCTCTGAGGCGTGTGACTGTGCTGTTATTAGTGGATTTCACCCACTAATCTTAGAATCTGCTAATGACTTTCCTGAAACAGTCATTATTACGACAGTTGCTAAATGGTGAGTTTTCAGTTCCACTGTTCCTTCTGGATTTCCCCTTACTCCAACTCATTCATTACTCATTCACTCAGCTACCTTGCTGTGTGGGTGGCCATTCATAGACTGCTCTTCACTGGCTTGTTTACTTGTCTGATTTGCTTGGGTGGTGCTGGGATCCAGCCAGGGCCTGGAGCCTGGTAGGCAGGTGCCCTACTGCTAAGCCATGCCCGGCCCCACAGACTGTTACTTTAATTAGCCATGGTAGTCCTTTTTTATCATGATTAGTTTTGGTCAGATGCCCTGCATGCTGGCTCCTGTGTCCTTTGCTGTGCCCCTGTAATGGAGACGGTGGTCCCCGACATCCTGGGCCACTTTCTGTGTGTCGCAGCAGGGGGTGGTGCTTTCCCTGCCCAGGTGGGCACCTCCCTGCAGAGGCCTCAGTGCCTCCTAGTGGAGGGGGTGTGAGGAAGCCAGGGCTGTGGCGGGGCGGGCTTGCTGCTATGGGCCCTACTGTTTCTGGGCCCTTGAGTAGACACACTCAGGAAATTGGTGTGCATGTGCAGATCATAAAGACGCACATTCACACATGTTTCTGTGGAACATTGACTTATTTTCTGCCCGGATGGGTTCAGACCTCGTTCCCCTCATGCCCCCGCTGGCGTCGTCACAGCGAGAGCCCTGCGTGGGGAGGGGCCACCCGGGCACTGCTCACACATCTACACGCACATGCCCAGAACCATGCACCTACATGTCCGTCTGATCTGTTATTTTAACCGGTGAGATCATGACTGGTACCTCCGATTCCAGTCCAATACCACAGGGTTATTTTTTTAAGGACTATGAGGAAATTTCATAAAATGGACTATGAAGAAAATGGTGAGTGAACCGTAGTGTAACAGTACCTGTCACGCCCTAGACATTGTGTTGAAGGACTTGGCAGCACCTCTGTGAAATACAGGGAGTAGCTAGAGAGTGGCCGAGGCTACGTTGTTGCCAGTGGTGGAGCCAGGGCTGGCAGGCTAAGGTGAGCTCTCCCACCAGCTGCCCCTCAGCCCAGCGCCCGCTCTTTCTTGGTTTTTTAGAAAAATTTTTTTTAGTTGATGGACCTTTATTTTATTTATTAATATGTGGTGATGAGAATCGAACCTGGTACCTCCCACATGCCAGGCAAGTGCTCCACCGGAGCCCCCACCCCACCCCGCGCCAGTGCTTTCTTGATATAGATTTTGTTTGGAGAAGGACTAAAGACCTACAAAGAGAAGGAACCGCAGTGTTGGAGCCAGTTGATCTTCATCCACCAAGCACTGAGCACCGTCTCTAGCACATAGCTGGAGTTCCTTCACTTTTCCTAATGGCCTCTCTGGTCCTGGTCAGGAATGATTTGTTGTGTGGAAAACATCAGTTACCAGCCAACATGATCAATCTCCAAAACACCTTCTTCTTTACTAATGGCTTTTCCTCCAGAGAGGTTTTTGTTTGTGGTGTGGAATATAATTATAAAACCCAAGCTTCTTTAAGCTCAATTTATAGGTCTTCATTTAAAAAAATAATTTTTAGATTTCTTTTTAAATGAAGCATGGTGATTCATGCCTATAATGCCAGAGGCTTGGGAGGCTGAAGCAGGAGGTTCACAAGTTCAAGGCCAGCCTCAGAAACTAAGAAAGGCCCTAAGCAACATAGTGAGACCTTGTCTCAAAATAAAAACTAAAAAGAGCTAGTGATATGCCTCAATGATTAAGTGCTCCTGAGTTCAAGTTCTAGTACCGAATAATAACAATAATAAAATAATAGTAGGGGCTGGGATTGTGGCTCAGGGGTAGAGCGCTCGCCTAGCACATGCAAGGCCCTGGATTCGATCCTCAGCACCACATTAAATAAATAAATAAATAAAATAAAGATATTGTGTTCAATGACAACTAAAAAAATATCTAAAAAATAATAATTACCATTATTTATAAAAAAAATATTTTTTCTTTAACATTCAGTTAACTCATAAGGTTTTGTTTGTTTGTTTGGGGCAGTACTGGGAATTGAACCAAGGGGCTTTCTATCACTGAACTACATTCCTTTTATTTATTTATTTTTTAAATTTTGAGATAAGGCCTCACTAGGTTGCTGAGGTTGGCCTCCAAGTAACCTGGATTACAGGTGTGTGCCACTGTTACGGAGATGGGGCCTTTTGAGAAACTGAGGCAGTGTGAAGACCCCCTCTTCAAGCCCTGATTCTTGCCATCAAGTCAGAAAGATTTCAGACATTCACTCAGAGTAGCAGGCCTGAGTGTACTGAAGGGGTGGGAAAAGGGAAAGGGGAGGGTCCTTTCAGAGAGGAGAGGGACAGTGTGCTTCTCCTGCTCTCCGTTTGTTGGGTCCCCAGGAAGTTTCCAGAGCGGCCCGCCCAGGTCCTCCTCAACTTTTAACTGACAGCAGGATGACGTCAGACTTTCCAGTTCCCCTGTCAGCAGCTCTAGGTCACCTGGCCACGCTGACCAATTCTGAGTGGATTCTTACCAGTTACACATTCTTACCAGTTTATGGTTAGGAGGTTCTATCCTTATCTCCCTGAGTTTCAGGATCAGGTCATGAAAATCTGGGTCTCTCCCATTGACATCCTGCAGTTGACAGGTAGTTTGCTGAGGAATGTGATATATCCGGTCCATGAGCCAGGCAGGGCTGCAGATAAATTGCTTCTTAGAAAAGAAAGCATGTGGGGGTCGGCACAGCAGGCCCATGTTATAGGATTATTCTCTTAACCTCCTGCTCTTGCCATTCACACCTGTCTGTCCCCTACCACCACCGTACCTGGCTCTAGTCAACTCATAAATTAATAACTGAACTCTCCCTAAGCTTTAGATATTCTGACATATTTAATTAGTCAAATTTTATTTAAAAATGTAACATAACTGATTTTCTAAATTACTCAACAAGGATAACTTAAATTTTTAATGAGTATAAACTTGAAGATATATTTCATTCTTACAGATTAAGCAATTCAGGTGGGGGTGGGAATTACAAACGTCTTACAAATGGCACATTCAGTACAGCCTGGCAGCTGCAAAACAGAGTGACACTGCGAAACAGTCGGCCATTAAAGTGGGTTGAGTTTTAAACCCTCTAGTCCAGAGACCCAGACCACTCCAGGCCACAGGAGCTGGAGGGCAAGGGGCAGAGCCTGCCTGTGCCATCCACGAGGCTCTGAAACCGCTCCCTTTAGCTGGGACTGACTGAGTCACGTCCCTGTCCACGTTGTGACACCTGGGCCTTTCGCCCAAGTAAGCAGGAGAACTTCAGGACCAGGCCTGCTGCCTGCCTTCTACGGCTGTTTTGGAAGCCCTGCTTAAAGGTGGCCTGAAGGCCGCGCCAGGCGCCCCTTGGGTGGAGACTCGGTCGGTGCTCCTTCACACTCTGCCTTTGGTACTCGGTGTTGCCTTGCCTTCCTGTCCTGCGGTCTCTCTGGATGCGGTTTTCAGAATGGAGGAAGGGTTCACCTTCAGTTCAGTGAAGCGCTTTTCCTCCCCTGCAGGCCTCTTCTTCTGAAGACATGGGCAGGTGGATTGGGGTCCTGCTCGCTGAGACGGGGTCGTCAACAGACCCGGGAGCTCTGCACTACGACTACATAGACGTGGAGATGTCTGCAAACATCATTCAGACGGCCAAGCAGACCTTCTGGTAAGACCCCGCCCGTGGATGGTGCTGGAGCTAAGCGGCTGCTTTCCCTCCTCTTCCCCTCCACCTGGGCTGCTTGAGTGTGAAGACCAACAAATGCACACCCTGAGGCACGCGCTCTTTTACTATGGTAACCCTGATTTTGCTGGGCATTTTTATCATTTTAACCCTCTGGGACTTCTGCTGGATCAAGGGTCGGCAAACTTGGATAAAGGACGGCATGGTAAATGGTTCTGACTCTATGGGCCCCTCAGCTCTGCCGTTGTAGCCAGAGTTGATACACCAGTGAATGGGGAGGCTGTGCCACCCACAGAAGTATTGCAGAAATAGTCAGCAGGCTGGGTCTGGCCTGTGGGCCTTCTGCGGACCCCTGTGTGGGTTCTCTCCACAGAACTGACTCTGCATCACTGGAATGAAGACCAGGATATAAAGCCCTCACTCCAGTGCTTTATGTAAATTCAAATTCTGATTTTATCTGAAGTCTAAATCCTGTTTTTAAAGAAGTGCCATTCTGTGCCGAGACGTTCTTCTGAACCCTGAGTATTTCCTTGACACAGTGATGGCAAGGAGCTCTATAGCGGCAGTTCTGGGTGTGCGTCCAGGCAACTGCAAGGCTGCAGAGACTCTCCTAACAGTGCGGAGTCGTGCCTGTCCTCCCACGCTGCCGTCACATGGGCTGGTGATGCAGAGGCAAAGGCGGGCAGGCAGCTCCTCTGCACTGTGCTCTCGGCGTTCGTCCCTGCCTCTTCCCTTGCTCAGCCAAGGAGACACTGGGTTCCCTTAGGGTGTCCTTGTCTGTAAGGCCAGCTGGGAGACGGTGAGCTCCTGTCTCTTATGCCAGGGCTGCCCTGGGAGGCCCTGTGGGACCACGATGCAGAGCCCTGTGGTGGACTCCAGGGGGCGCTCTTCTCCAGCAGAGTTGTCAGCGGATGGCTGCCTTTTAAAACTTTGTCATTTTTCTTGAAAAGGGAGTAGGCAGGCCACCGTGACTTGCAGACGTGGCACTGCAGGCGTCACCCCAGGATCAGGTGGTAGCACATGGCCGAGACATGCCCTTGCACATTCTACCTGGCCGTGAGCTCAGTGGCTTTTAAGTAGGCAGGAACCCTTCTAAAGAGATAGTAGCAAAACCCGGTGTGATAGTTTTGGTGGTTTTGAACAGTAAAGTGTCACCAGTTGAAAGATCTTCATGAGGGATGCCAGGCGAGAGGCCACCCATGTGCAAGACGAGCCAGTGCCCTGGTGTCAGGGCGATGGGCCTCCTGATGGCATGATTTCTGTTCCACAGAGGGAGAAAGGCAGTAATATATTTTGGAAAAGGGCCAGAAAAGAAAAAAATGACAGAGTCTCCCAGAAGATGCATCCCCAGGATGTTAGGGATGGTAAAAGGTTGGGGCGTTTCCCCTGAGGGCCTAGTTTCAAGTGAGACTTATGGACTGAATGACACAAAGGACATGTTGGGAAGTTTTCTCCTGAACCTGTTGCAAAGTGTGCCTGGTCACAGACCCCCGGATGGCTGTCCCGAGGTGAGGTTGATTCCGGCAGAGGGGAGCAGCCGCCCGGGGAGCTGTCCTCTGCAGGCGCCTTCTCCGGGTTCCCACATGTTGTGTCCTGGTATTTCCTATGGGCTTTGCTCACTTCCACTTTATATATGGCTGAAAATCATCACAGAAAGAGTAGTGACCAAAGACGTGGTCCTAATGCCTGTCCTTGGCCCCATGTGCTGTTTGGCCTGGAGTTTGCTCCCTGACCCAGGTCCCTCTCTGTAACTTTGGGGGGACTGTCCAGTGGAGGAGGTGTCTGCCACCTGGGACATTCTGTGTCTGTGACCTTGAGTTCGGATACTCCCCGTCCTGCCAGGGGCTTCCTAAACCATCCTGTGGGTTCTCCTCATTCAAGGAAGAAGGGCTGCTGTCCTCCTATTATCTGTGCTGGCAGGGCACCAGAGGCCAAAGCCACAGACCAGTAGGAGAGCCCCTGCCATGAGGGGGACACTCATACTTGTCACTGAGTCAGCTGCAGCTGTGCACATGCAGCTGGGCTTCACGCCATCTGGCACCACTGTGTTGTCCCCACTCACAGGAAGTGTCCAGATCACCTTGACACGGTCAGACCTCAAGGGAGGCATTCCAGTGAGAGATCCTTCAGTGTGTGCTTAAAAGTCACATCTGCCCTTGCAGATCTCCGAGATTTTTGTATTTTTCTTTTCCTATGCATTGTATTTTCCTACATTGACTTATGTGTATTTTAAGTATAGATTACTTGTATCAGTTTTTTATGAGTGAAGGAAAAAGACAGGTTAGGTTTCCTGGAGAGAGCCTGTGTGCTGGCAGGTGTGCGTCCAGGCGGCCACAAGGTCACAGCGATTTTCTGAACAGTGCTAAGCCGTGGCTTTCCTCCCACGCTGCTTTCACACAGGCTGGTGATGCAATGGCTGCCTTTTGCCCAGCAGAGGGCAGCCACGTTCCGCGAGGGGGACCCACGGGCCTGGGCAGGTCCCCCACCGGCCTCGGAACTTGCAGCCTAGTTGGCTTGGGAGGCACTTTCCTTAACCCTGAATTTCTCCTGCTATTTTTCATCTGGTGACCATAGAAGTGCAAGATCCTATGAAGAAAATAAAATCCCTTTTTAAAATTAGGGTGGTTTAAGTTTCCCGATTAGGAGCAGATGCTCTCGAGCTTGTCTTTCCCAGGCACTTAGGTTTCTGCTAGAATAAGCAGCCTCTTGAGAGGCCAGCCTCAGTCAGCACAGCTTGCCAATACCCTGTGTGTCTCTGGAGTGCCCAGATTGACAAGGCCACGTTCCCCCAGATCTGGTCCTCTAGTGGCGAGAAGCAGCTGATAAACCAGTAAACATCACGGCAGGCCAGGTGGTGGAGAGAGGGAGGAGGAAGGGGGTGGAGGGGGTTCGTGGTGCTGTGGTGGGACGTGGTACGGGTGGCCCACACAGGCAGGCCCGTGAGCCATCTGAGAGGAGCTCCTAGGCAGAAGGGCCACAGTGACTCCGAGGCCAAAGGTGCCTGGTGAGCCGAGAGCAGTTGGCGCCCCCGAGGCTGGGAAGGCAGGGAGGGAGACAGGGCAAGCCCTGCGCTGCCTCCTTCTCAGGAAAGCACTTTGGACTTTCCTGGGCAACTTTGGAGCCCTGAGTGGACTGGGCACCGACACACGTCTGGTCTGCGTCCTTTTCCCACTCCCTAGGTGCTCTCGCTCTGCCCCTTGGCTGCAAGTGTGAGTGCCCTTCCTGGGCCAGGCAGCTCTCCTTTACTCTGTGGATGCTGGCTGGGCGTCCTGCAGTGTGCTCAAGTCTAGCAGTGTCACCTGGGCACAGTAAAGGCCCAGTGGGTGAGGGCTCCAGCCCCAGGACCACACCATAGGGAATGTCATTCAGTATCCAGACTGTCCCAGTCCTTTGACAGTCCAGTGGTGATCTGAGGCTCTGCAAGCCAGCTCTGGCCCCACTGTTGATTAGAAGGCCAGCTCCAGTGCACTGACTGGTTCACTCGTGTGTCCTGAGAGGCTGCAGCCCGGAGCAGCCACACAGCGCGGCAGAGGGCTCCATGCCCGCCCTGCACGCCCAGCCCCAGCCCTCAGCGTGCTCTCCAGGTGGACAGGACTGTTCTGCCCTGGGGGCTGGGAGCTCCAACCTGGGCTCATGTGACTGTTCTTTTGGTGACTGCCTCCGTCCTCCAGGTGCTCCAGAGGTCTCTCATTTACAGAACCTCAGGGGCTGTGAAGGGCTCGTGACTAATAAAAGGTGGCCTTTCCCTTTCTCTTGTCACTCAGGAGTTCCATGGTTATAGAAGCTCTGGCCAGGAATGGGGACAAAGTCCCCAGCATATGTTTTTCCACAGTGGCACCTTCTGAAGGTTGTTGTGGCCACCACAGGGCCTGGGAAGGTCAGGGCCAAGCGAAGGCGTGCTATGCAGCGGTGGGGATAGAGCACGTCTCGGAACAGCATGTGGAGAGCCTAGAAAGCAGTCCACGGGCTTCTCCCAGAAACAGGCAGGTGGTGTCTCAGCTCTGCAGGCCCTGGGTCCTCTGCCCTCGAGAGATCACGGACTGAGACGGCATGTCAGCAGAGCCTCCAGCTGGCTCCAGTGCGGCTTTCTTTTCAGCTGTGCAGGGCTGGCCCGCCTCACAGAGGACGGTGGTTGTTGGTTGAACCTGTACACTCACCACCACTGGCCCTCGCCGCAGGTGTCTCAGATGGGCCCGTCCTGACTATGCAGGCGAGGGCTCGGCCCAGCCCTGCAGGTGACGTCCTGCCTCTGCCTGGGCCCCTCGGCCACTGAGTGCTGGTGCAGCTGGGAGGGAAACAGGCAGGCGGGCGTGTTCACTCTCCCTTCTCTCTCAGCTTCATGAACAGGCGTGGGGTGTCCACCAGCCCCTACCTAGGGAGCACCTCCAATGGATACGCTCACCCCAGTGGGACAGCCCTGCATTACGATGACGTCCCCTGCATCAACGGCTCGGTGAGTGTGCCCTGAGAGTCCACGGTTGGTTTTGTCAGAGGCAGGGCCGTCTGGGGAGTTCTGGCCTGGAGTGGCCTGACCTCCTTTCCTATTTCCTCCTCCTGCCCCCTCTCCCCTCCCTGTTGCTCAGAGCCTCCTGGTGAGCAGGTTCTGTTCGGGCAAAAGGAAGTGGGTCAATCTTGTCCCTGTCCTCAAGGGCCCCAGTCTAGTGTAGGGAGGCCTAGGACTGAAGCAGGAGCTGGGGCTGATGGCTGGGTCCAGGCCCATCTAGGACCGGGTGTCACAGGATGAGCAGAGCCCACCTGGCACAGCCCCCATCGTGGGGAGTTGGGTCGGTCAGTCCCCTTGCCCTGTTCCTACGCCCTGGACTTCAGCCTTTGGGGACTCCTGCTGTCCACTCTAACCTATGCCCTCCTGTCCTGTGGGCAGGCCTGTGCCAGCCTCAGGAGCCACATAGTGGTAACCATGACACGGTGAGGCTCTAGCTTGGGCTGCTGTATCATATCAAGGTGGGACCTCAGCTCCTGTGGCCTCCATTGGCCCTGTGTGGTCAATAGTGTCTCTTGGCACAATGGACTTGTCCCTGGTTCTGGGCTTTGGTGTCCAAATTGTCCTCTTGAGGGTGGGCCATTTCTCTGAGTCTCTGGACTCGGCCTCCAGCGTTTCTGGAAGGACAGTGCCCAGCCTGTCTCCCGAGCCCCCGGCACGGCCCCTCACGCACCCTTCTCTCTGGTGTTCCTCACGTGTGTGCCTTGCACATGAAAGTGTGAGGTGAGCGGAGGTGGAGGTCCCCGGGCCTGCACGGTGCCCCTGTCCCCACCATTCCCGCAGGCTGGTTGCTGGGTGGGGGTGACAGCAAGCTTCCGAGGGCACCACAGCTCCACCTCCTGAGGGCAGCCTTCCTTCCCGGGATCTGCATGCCTAGGCGCTGTGCCCAGGTCCCTCCTGGGCTGACAGCAGGAGCTTCTGAGGCAGCGTCCTGCGGCCTCTCTGCTTACTGAAGCTTCCTCTGCTCCCGCCTTTAACCTGCTTTTCTGCTGCTGGTGATTTCCAAGTGATTTCCTTTTCAGAGGCCCCACAGAGTTCAAACCCAATACTCGGCCACTTCAGTGGCTCTTATCCCGCCTCCCCTCAGTGTTTGCTCACTTTTAATCTAGAAACTTCTGTGGGTTTCTGCAGTTGCTATTTCCTTAAGTCTTCTGTGTGACTTAATGCTTGGTATTTTAAGAAGATGATATTCTAGTCTAGACCATTTAATAATTCTGGACAAATATAAATCTATGCTAGGTTGTCTTTATCAAATGCTCACATCCAAATTGATCTGCATTATTTTTAGATTGTGCATAGGTCCCTGCATCACAGAAATAGACACACTGAAGTGACTGCAAAGGGATATAAACACTCCCACTGTGGAATTTAAATCTTTGCTATTTTTATAACAAAAGGCTGTAATTACCGTCTGGCAGAAAGGAACTCTGCAGGAAGATCATAAAAACAGGGTAAAATGAGCAGAACATGTGAATTATTATTTCCCTTTTTAAAAATGCAAGGCAATTTATACAGACCGTTGGGACTTGGGAGGGCCCCGCAGGGTTTAGTTTGGTATTTATTTATACTTCAGTGTCCGTGCTCTAGATGTCTCTGTCCCATGAGGTGGCTTGTCCCTGTTTGAGTCCTTTGTTCCAGGTGTCTGCTAAACACCGTGGTCTTCGTCAGGTTCTGAAGCACCTGTTTTCTGTGCAGCCACTCCCTTTCTAAGGGATTGTTTTGCTTATGGCACTTTCTTCAGGCATAACAGCATTGGCACCATGGTGCCTGTGGACAGTGTCCGTGACCTGAGGTCCTCGGCATGTTAGGGCAAGCGTGGAGCAGCCTGGTGGTCTCAGTTCCAGCCCTCGTCCCCCAGGAGAGCCCAAGGCTCATCAGTGCTGTGGCATATAGCCACGAGCGCCCCCGAGTCCAGCTCTGCCTCCAACTAGCTGTGACCGGCCTCTGGCTGGGCTTCCCCTACTTCCTCAGGTGGGCGGAGGCCAGGGCAGCCAGTGTGTGTGCGTAGGGAAGGAGCCGGGAGCGGCTCTCACGCCTTCCTGGGGCAGTGCCCATTCCTCCCTTCCTGCCACGTTCAGGTCCTGCATTAGGGGACTTCCAAACTCCAGTCTTCTAAAGAAGGAAGTTTCCAAGCAGTGTTTTTTTTTCTGCCTTGAAGAAAAAAACAAAACGCCATAAACTAATGGTGCTGGGAAGGATTTAAGGAGAAAGAAACCTTCCCTAAAACCCTAGAAGTAAAGGGATTCTTTTGAGTGTGTCCACCTGCTTGTGTGTGGGGGTGCTGTATTGGCAACACCTGTGTCTCGGGGTACGCTGTCTCGTTGTGCTAAAGTCTGCTCTCTCTCCTGTGTCTGGGTCACTAATGACAGAGCTGTGTGTTCCAGTGGGACCCGGACGACGGCTTCCCCGCCTCCAGTAGCAGAGGCCCAGGCGAAGAGGCGCTCTATGATAACGAGGGCCTCTACGATAACCTGCCGTCTCCAAAAATCTTTGCTCGCTCCTGTCCTGCTGACAGAAGGGCCTCCAGGCTGTCCGCTGACAAGCTGTCCTCTAACCTCTGCAAGGCCTCCACCTCCTGCGGCCCACCCTGCTCTCCGTCTCTCACTAACACCTCTGCTGTGGGGAGGGCGTCTCTCGGGCTGCACTCCCAGGTACTGCACCACACCCCCTGTCCCCAGGGTCACCCCGCAGCCAGCCCTGCAGCCAGCTCCCGCCCCTAGGGCACAAAGCATGGGCGTTTCCTCCACTAGAGCCTTGTCTGCAGCGCGCCCCAGGAGCAGTGAGCAGTGCTGGTTAGTGCTCAGGGCATTGAGGCTCTCTTTCCACTCTTGGAAAAGCCCCAGTGGAATTTTGAGAATCATGTCAACAAAAGACAAAAGTCCGGGGAAGGACAGGGCAGCCAAGCTTTCCAGATTCTTGACTCGCAGCTTCAGTAGTATCCTGCGCGGCATGAAGGAGCAGGGATCCGCTCTGGCTTTTGACCTTGGCATGGGTGGGTGCTGTCCCGGCGTGAATGTGAGGCCTGCTCCTGCAGCCAGCAGCGGGGACCACTGCTTGATAAGCAGCCTGGAGGCTGAGCGCCACCCACACCACACTCTGTCTGCGGCAAGGCAGTGCTGCAGGGCAGGTGCTATATGGTGTGCATCCCCAGCCTAAAGTCTCCTCTGCTTTCCCTGGAGACCTGAGCACCCATTAAGAGAACTCTGCTCACGTAAAGCAAGTACGGGGCGAGCTATGCATCCCCTCCGTCCTGAGGGTGACCTTAAGAAATGATGGGACCAGGTAAGGGCCGAGGATTTCAGACAGTGGTGCTCAGACAGACACCTCCCAAGGGACTAGCTCATCAAACTCCCCAAGGAAACGTTTTGGCCACCAACGACATGTGCCCAGATGGCCTCCTGGAGATTCCGACTCCAGGAGTCTGAGCGTCCAGTGTGTGAGCACCATGGTCCTCCACTATTTTCACGAGTACTTGTGCCAAAAATCTGGTCAACATGTTTCATTTACTAAGTGAAACTTACCTATGCGTGTATTTATCTGCTTTGTGTTGGCATTGGAGTTCCCTGAGGTAAAAACAGGCAATGAAACATGCCACCTGCATACTTGGACTGTCTCCAGGTTGGGGACCATTTGGTGCACGGTCAGCGCGTGGAGCTTTCACATTGTTGTTGTTCAAGCTCTTGTTTCAAGTGAGCCTTGCACTATAAGTCAAAAGAGTACCCATTTCCCTCCCTCACTTGCCCACGGTAGGGGGAGCCTTCTGTCCCCTGGCAAGACCGTGCACGACCTGCCGTGCGGCTGTGCTGTGTCGTTCAAACTTTTGGGAGCCCAGCAGGGAGGTGCCCGTACCTTTTTATGTTCTTGAGTGATCAAACAGAGGCTCAGAAAGCTTTAGTGGCTTGCTCAGCTTCTCTTCAATGACGGGGCTTCCCCACACCCAGGCCCATGGCAGCAGGCGAGGTGGCACGGTACAAAGCAAGGGCCAGCGTACAGCTGACTGTCACACAGGAGTCAGGCCTCAGTGGCGTGGCATCACCTCTGCCAAACAGAGTCCTTTGGCCTGCAGCAGTTGAAGAAGTGGGGCACTATTCAGTTTTTTTAAAAAAATTTGTAGCTGGTCAGATTTATTTTCTGTGTTATTCAGACTATTTCTACACTATGTGTCATTTGCATCCCTGCCCCCTCCCCACCAGTGACTCAGAAGGCAGTAGACTGTCACTCAGTTAAGAGTCCTTGAAGCAGAAACCTAGCAGTGTAGTCATGCTCCCACCCTGAAAAGTACCCGCTTTGGAAACAGGCTTCAGTGGCCCCAGCTGAAGGCCATGCCCATTTCTCAGCAGTGAGCATGGTCCCGGTGAGGCCAGAGCTGCCCAGCATTCCCGCCCGCTTCCTGGAGGACCCTCTGGCCTCCCTAGCCGTCCCAGGAAGCCACATGGTCTGGAGTCTGAAGCCAAGTCGGTCTCCTCACCACCTTTCTCTCTGACTGAGCTGGGTTCCACAGAGTCAGAGAGCCAGAGAAATTTCCGTAGGAAAGAAATAGGGCTTTATTTTGTTTTGTTTTTTATTTTCTGTTTATTTCAACAGCTCAAGGGGAAGAAGCCCCCCGTGGCATCTAATGGGGTTCCTGGGAAAGGGAAGGCTCCCAGCAGTCAGCAGAAAAAAGTGGATTCTGCAGCCAGCGTGAGACGGACGGCTTCAAGTGAGTTTCCACCAGATGCTCTGCTTTCTGATTCTGACTGCAGCTTGGGTAGTGGAGAGTGTCTGGGCTGCTCACATGGAGAGTGTCAGCTTGGAAGTCTGTTGGAGAGAGGGGACAGCGTGCAGCCTGTCCTTCCCTTGCTGGGTGGGAGCTGGCAAGGACCTCTTGCCCATGCCCCGGGACCTTTGCATGCCTGAGGAGCACAGAGCTGCCTGCCATGTCAGCAGGCACTTGTGGGTGCAACGCCTTGTCCCTGGACTTTGGGTCAGGAGACCTTGGTTGGAGTCCCCATCCTCATGTGCAGCTGGTCGTTGTGTGCGCTCTCTGGACACAGCCTGCCCCTTCTGCCAGGCCAGTCAGGGGCAGCTGTGGCCGCTGCAGGGAAAGAGCAGAGCTGGTGCCCGTGCTTGAGTAATGGAGCAGCCCAAGGACCCCAGGCTGTCATCTCTAGTGGTCCTGGTCCGTGACAAGCTGTTCCTGGTATCTCTTGCTGATTTCTCAGAGCCTTGTTATCAGGGTGGGTTTGTTCGCCTACCACACTGTCCAAATGAGGAAAGAATCTCGGAGCAGCACAGGAATCTCAGGGTCTCTCGCAGTGGGTGACGGAGCCCAAGTGAGAACCAGGCTTTGGGACAACAGGTGATCTGGAAGCAAACAGGGCAGAGGCCTGTGAGGCAGGAGCCGGCGCAGCATGCCTGAGACAGGCCTGTTTTCTTTCCACGTGGAGGAACCTGGACGGCATCGCCGTCTGTTTTGCACTTGCCCTCGCCCTTCTCAGAACGGGCGTCTGAGGGCTAGCTGGCCAGCCGGGCAGCATTTATTCCCTTGGGTACTGCAGCTATGGCTGAGGACGCAGAGAAGTGGAGCTCCGAGCCAGCTGGCCTGTCAGAAAGGTTTGCTGTCACGTATGCCACCCCTGCCTTAGGGCTTATAGCTGAGCTTTTGAAGCTGTGAGTGGAGCTGGTGAAGCGGTCACCCCAGAGATCAAGGCTCCACCCCACACAGAGCAGAACCAGCCTCGCCCTGACTGCTCCTGCCACGGGAAGTCTGTGCCCTCTCCTGGGGGCTCTTCTGCTGTTCTCTCCAGACCCACATCCTGCTCCTCGGGACCTGCCGACCGGGCCTTGTCCTCTGGCAAGTCTGCTTCCCCTGATGTGTGGGGTGGCATCCACACTCCACTGCACTGCTGCTCTCCAGGAGGAGAAGGGCACCGCGACGCTCCGCCGAGAAGGGCCTGGCGGGCAGTCTCCTCGAGCTCAACACTTCGATGCTCCCTGTGGGTTCTGTTCCCTGAGTGGCTCACCCGTTGTTTTGTGAGAACTTTGGAATTTTTATTAACTTTGGTGACATCTAATGTTGACAAAAGAGAAAAATAATAGCATTCTGTCTTGGCTGGATTTGGCCTCTTGCTTTTAGGTTTTGGGGGCGTTTAGGGCGTGGGGACCAGAGAGGAGAGCTGCAGGCTTGACACAGTGAGCAGAGTGGCCCTTGGCCTGCCTGCCTCAGCTGTGACTAGCTGTGGCCTCCCCTGGTGATTAGCTGCCCTCGGGCTGTGACCCTCCTGAAGTCATTCTGTGGTTTCTTTAGATGAGGATCAGTGTTGACACACAGGTATCAGGGAGCAGTGCTCCGCTGGGGTCCTCGTGCCTTGCTGCGGTGGACCCAGCCCCCAGGGTAGGCACTGGTCGTGGTGCCATGGTGCATACAGACAGGGCTGGGGAGTGCTTGTCACAGAGAATGACGAGAGCTGCCTGTGAGTGTCTGTGCCACACCAGGAGCCCTGTCATTTAGACAGAAGTCACTGTAGGGACATAGGTCATTTGGAGAAACTCAGGCAGTCCTTCTCACTCCTGCTTCGTAGACAAGAGCTGAGTGGGGAGACAGGTGCTCACCAGAGTCACAGTATGGAGAGGCCCTTGCGTGCCTACTCTCGTGCTTCCTGCCATCATGCCCCCTCCCCTGAGGCTTTGCAGCAGATTCTAGGCCCCAGCAGTCAGACCTGTGGGTGTAAAGGGTAGGGCATGGCTGGAGTACAGACACCCCAGCTCTGCATGACCACTCTGAGCTTGGAGGTCCTTGGTGAGAGCTTTCCCCTCTGGGGTGGACTTTCTCGAAGAGGCTCTTCCTGTTTTTCTGTAGTTGAAAGGCCAAGTAACAAGAGGAAGAGAGCCAGGGTAGGGACTTTTTTTAATATTTATTTTTCAGTTGTAGTTGGTCACAATATCTTTATTTATTCATTTTTATGTGGTGCTCAGAAATGAACCCAGGGCCTCGCATGTGCTAGGCGAGTGCTCTTCTACTGAGCCACAAGCCCAGCCCCTGGGTAGGGACTTTTAATGCCATGTGAACTGGTGGTGTGATGTGGGCCAAGCCTCTGGACTTCCCCAAAGCTAGCTTCTTCCGCCTTCATTTAGCACATGTTTCTGAGGAGCGCGCCTTGGTGTTCTCAGTGCCTTATGAGTATCAGTCAACTGAACCCTCTGGACAGCCCCGTGACACTGCTCTTACTATCCCAGCTTCACAGGAGAGGAAACTGAGACACAGAGATTAAGCAGCTCCAGGCTCATTGCTGTCCAGTATGCAGTTGACCCATGTGCCCTGCCACAGGACTGGTCCCCGGCCAGGGCCTGGTCTGGGGGTGAGGAAAGAGCTACCATCAGGTCAGGGTAAAATGTACTCATAAGGAATAGGTGGGGTCAGGCAAGGGTTTTGAAAAATATGGAGAACTTCACAGATTCCAGAGGTTATTCCTGATAGTAATAGGCATCTGTCTTTCCACATCACAGAATGTTAACTTCCAGCCTTGTTGAGGAGACTTCCAAGTTGTGTGCCTCAAAGGGAAGAGGATTAAAACAGTTCCACATTCAATTTCATTTGTAAAAGTTTGATTCAAAGAGTGTTGGGGATTTGAATGGCCGCTTTTCTCCTTAGTTCAAACCTTTGCTGCTCTTTCCCTGTCGGGTGGCAGTTTTGCATGACCATGGCCGCCTGACTCCTCTGCTGCTTTGCTTGCCAGATGCTGACCAGTACAAATATGGCAAGAACCGGGTGGAAGCGGATGCCAGGCGCTTGCAGACCAAAGAAGAGGAGCTGCTCAAGAGGAAGGAGGCGCTGCGGGACCGGCTGGCGCAGCTCCGCAGAGAGAGGAAGGACCTGAGGGCCTCCATTGCCGTGAATGCAGGTGGGGAGGTCGGGGCTTCCTTCTGCTCTGCCCACCAGGCCTGGGACCATGGAGGCTGGATAGGGACTGTCTGTGTCGCGCCTCCTGGGGTGCAGGGTGTGCCTGGCAAGCCAGGGCGGGCCCTGCGTGGTTACAGGTGCAGCCGCAGCAGAGGCTGGACCTGAGCCCAGGCTGCCCAGTGCAGCTGCAGCTCCATTCCAGCCTCAGGTGCCAATGAGGTCCAGGGGCGAGCCCTATGCCTAGGGCCGGAGCCCTGTGGTAACAGGGGTCCAGGGGGTCTCTCAGCAGGAGTACCCTCCACTGGGGCAGGTCCCACTCACAGGGGACAGCAGAGGCTTCACAGCAGGGAGCAGCCCTCCCTTCCCTGGAGGGGCTGGGGAGCAAGCAGAATGTGTCGGGTTGGGAACGGCCAGGTCCGAGGGCCCAAAGAGGGTGCAGTCTAGTAGGGGAGCCGGGAGGCAGAAGAGCACCCCGGCCACCCTGTTCTCTCCTGCTGGCAGGAGCGCCTGCCTGGGGATGGGACTTGGGCTGCCTCCATGCCACCATGCCAGACCAGTTCCCACACAGCGGCAAGGCTGGCTCTTCAGACAGCTCTGCCAGCCTCAGAAGGCGAGGGAGGGCAGGTGCAGAGGACGGGAGGCCACGGAAGCTCTCACTGGCTTATTCACACACGGCTGGAGCTGACACACAGTCACCCAGCTCCTCAGAGCTCGGCCTCTCTGGCTTGGAGCCTGGGTGATCACTGTGCAGGGAGGTGCTTTTGGAAGAGTGGAGGGCAGGCCCCGGAGGAGGAGGCAGGGAGAGCGTCCAGCCAGGGCTACCTGGTACAGACCAGAGCCTAGCGTGGAGCTGGCAGGAGGGAACATCTCCCTCCCTGCCTTGTTGCAGAGCTACAGCTGGTGAGCTGCAGGGAGGCCCTGGAACTTAGCCTCCAACAAGAGAGTCCCCAATGCAGGCAGCATTGGCTGGGCCTGAGCACGTTTGCCAGCCTCTTAGACTCAGTTTCCTCATCCGTCCAGCGTGGATGCTGCGTGCTGCAGGTCACTGTGACAGACCTCAGCATGAGCAGAGAGGCTGGTGCCTGGAGCAGGGGGAGCCATTCCAGGGGACTTGTCCTAGAGCACAGCCAGGCTGGACAAGGCCTGCGCGGGAGCTGTGCTGGGAGCCAGTGGAGGTCCAGTGGGCACAGAGGTCCCTCCTGAGAGCCTGGCAGTGACAGCGTGACTCTGGACTTGCAGGCAGGAAGACCCAGGTGGTCCTGGAGGACAAACTGAGGAAGCTGGAGGAGGAGTGCAAGCAGAGGGAGGCGGAGCGGGTCAGCCTGGAGCTGGAGCTGACTGAGGTCAAGGAGAGCCTGAAGAAAGCCCTGGCTGGCGGCGTCACCCTGGGGCTGGCCATTGAGCCAAAGTCAGGGACATCAAGTCCACAGGTAAGTGTCCTGCCAACTCCCTGCAGAAGCCACAGAAGGGCCAGAGCCCCCCGGGGAAGTGCTCTGGGGTGGGTCTCAGTTCACTCTGGGTCTCCTGACGTGCAAGCTCACATGGGCTCACACGTTGTCATATGTTGGCACTGGACATGTTTGTCAGTTGTGTCCTCGGCTTGCTGACTTTGAACTTTCTTACCTCTCCACTGAAACTTCTACCAGGTCCTTGCTGCACGTCCATCCCTAAGAGAAGGGTGACTCCGTATAGCGCATTTGGTGCTGGAGCCCAGGGGTGGGGGCGTGGGTTCCGGGCTGGGACCCTCAGAGCTGATGGGACATAGAATCTCCTCTCAAGTGAGTCCTCCCCTTGGACTGCTGGTGCTACACCAGCCCCTCGACAGGCAGTTCCACGCCTGAGCCCCAGCGGCCTCGTGAGCCCCGTGTTGTTGCTTCTGTTTCACAAAAAAGGCGTGAGGCCCATCAAGCGCAGTCCACCCGCTCAGGAGTCCAGTGTGCAGCTGACCCCACTGCGGCTGACGCTGGTGCACCCTCAGCCCACCACCTGCACCCCAGTGCTCCTAAGGCAGGTTCTTCTTTCTAGGCATCTGGCACAGGGCCAACTGGAGTGGATCCGATGCCCTCCACATGTGCATTTGGTGGATTTGCCAGGTTTATGGGCACCACCAAAACCCAGCACCCACCTAGCCATCACCAGCAGCCCTGCCACACCACCTTTGCCACTTTACTCTCCTCCCCAAGCCCAGCCACTGTCACGGCACAAGGGCCACCCCTCGCCTCAGAGATGGCCCCCTAGGCAGAGCCAATTCCAGCAGGCGGGGAGCTGCTCCATCACTGGACCCACAGCCCTGCAGGCTGGGGGGCAGCAGGCGGGGTTTCCACACCTGGCCCTCTCGCCTGGGCTCTGTGCTTCCATTGTGTGCATGGTGCCCAGGATCAGTCCTGGGACCTCATGCCTCCTGGGTAGGTGCTCTGTCACTGAGCTACCCCCAGCCCAGCTAGCCCAGGTTCTCATCTGCTAGGTGACAATGTTGCCTGCTGTGGGGAGTGGTGTGGACACTAGGGTGTCCTTCCAGCACGGATGCATGAGCTCTCATGTATTGACCCACTCCATTCATTGTCCTTAGTTAAATAGACTGACAGGTGCATATTAGTGCATTATATGCAGATTATATTTATTTGACTCATTCATTCAACAATTATATGCTTGTATGATTGTATATTACTATTATATTTATATGGTCATATATCAGTAGTATTGTATGTAATTTATATGTAATGTGGTGTATCGTTATGTGCTACTATATATATGAAGTCATACCTTATTCCCTCAGTGAGTCACAAACCATTCTGTTCCGATCATTGAATATACTAGATAAACGTCCCTGTCCCGGGGCACTTGTGTCCTCACGAGAGGGGAAGCCCACCACAGCACTCCTCAGCATGGAGAGGGCGGGTGCCGTGGGACCCAGGCTCTGAGGGCTGGGTGGCTTGGAGTGTTGAGTCTCTGTGGCTGACTCGACCTAGGACCAAGGGCCTGTGAAGCCAGGTGCAGCAGAGAGAGTGGGGAGGGCCAGGAGGGGTCTTCCCTGGGCTGCAGAGTTCTGGGCCTCAGAGGGACTCATGTCTGTGATCGGAGGCAGAAGAGCATGCACCCCTGGGCCACCATCCTGCTGGAGGGTAATGGTGGGCCGGGTGGCTGGGGGACTGCTCCATTGCCAGCCAGCGGGGACTGAGCTTCCCTGTAGCAACTGGAGCCTCTAGTTGGGCCCTGGGTCCCACCTCTCCAGACTTCAGACACCCATGAGAATCCTGCACCTCCAGCCTTCCTCTGGTAGCTTCCTTCTCCTTTTGTGGCACGTGAAACACGAAGGGTGCTGCCTCGTTCCCCTACTCCCCGCAGGCTGCCGCCCTCTGGCCCTGCCTGCTTCACCTATCCTTCCAGATGAAATCTGGAAACCCAGCTGCAGCGTGACTCCTCTCTGAGCCTGCCCTGCACAGGTGACCTCTGGAACTCTAGATCCCACAGGCGCTTGAGTGCTCGCCTCTCTCCAGCTCCAGAGGCCTTTGGAGTGTCCCCTGCTTCCTCCACCTGCAGCAACCCCACACTCCTGGATCCCTGTCCCTCTAGAGCCCCTCTCTGGCCCCTTCATCAGCTCCTCCTGCTCACACATGC
This sequence comes from Spermophilus citellus, assembly GCF_964194105.1. Taxonomy (NCBI): domain Eukaryota; kingdom Metazoa; phylum Chordata; class Mammalia; order Rodentia; family Sciuridae; genus Spermophilus; species Spermophilus citellus. Next base: position 3,629,845 of record NC_138189.1, read on the forward strand.
CCCTCTGGCCTCAGGAGCCAGCTCAGCTCTCAGAGGCTCAGGGCTGGGCAGTGTGCATGCCCGCCCCTCTGCCCGCTGTGCTAGCTGCTGCCTCCACCCTCTGAGGGCCTCTCCGAGGACCGTGGTTGCCATCACCTGCCTGGCATCGGTGTGGCAGCATTCTGCCTAATTGCCTCCAGACCCTGTGTGCACGAGAGTGGCTCATCAGAGGGAGGCTTTCCAGAAGCAGGTGCAGGTTGCCCGCCTGGCCTCTCTCACAGATGTCTTTTTTCTGTCCTTTTCCCAACCACTCCACCTGCAGCCCGAGAAGCTTTGCCAGGGAGAGCTTGCTCATAGCCCCACAGTGTAGTAGGAACGCACAGTCATGGAGCCCACAGGGGACTAAGCTGTCAGATGCTACAGGAGACACTGCCCTCCCCAAACAGTACCCTGTGCCCTTGAGCAGCGTCCGATGGCAGTGATGACAGCAGGGTTAGTCCTTGGAGACTTTGACTGGGGTGCAGCAGACTGCCAGCAGGTTTTCCCAAAGAGCAGTTTGACTCCTATATGGGAGGGCAAATGTGGTTCCGGGGCAACTGAGGGTGCGTGTTGTTCTATCTCAAGTCTCCCAGAAACCTCTCTGACACGGCAGGGTGTCTGAATGTTCGTGACCCCTGAATATCAGTGGCCTGTGGCTCGCTGTGACTGCATTCCCAACTTGATGCCAGTCCAGACACCTCCACTGCCACCTGAGCTTCTCTGGCAGCCAGTCCCTGGGGATTCCCCGGAGTAAGCGAGAGCTGTGCAGATGCAGGAGTCAGAGGCAGCACCGTGTGAGCGGCAGGGCTGGCTCTGGATGCCACTCACGTGTCCTGGCCACTACCACCAAGTGGAGCCTCCCGGCTTCAGCTCTGCTGTCAGTGGCAGGGTGGCTAAAGGGTGCTGAGGATTAGGCCCTGGCTCTTACTGTCCTTGTGTCTAGTTTTGGTAATTTTCAAAATCCATTTCTTCTTTAAAATACTGGAGAATACCTGGGAGCCAGAACCCACTTCTCACACCACACTTCCCCCTTTGTGACAGTCCCCCGGGTTGAGGCATCGCACTCTGGAAAACTCGCCCATCTCCAGTTGTGACACCAGTGACGCAGAAGGGCCCCTGCCTGTGAACAGCGCTGCTGTCCTGAGGAAGACCCAGCCAGCCGCGAGCAACTCCCCCTGCCGGGGGCATGTGCTGCGGAAGGCCAAGGTGAGCCCCAGTCCCGGGGCAGGCACGTGGCGCCCTGAGCCCTGGACAGGGTGAAGAGCGGGCTGGGCTGTCCTGCTCTGCTCAGCCTCCTGCCAGAACATGCTGAACGTCACCAAGCTCCCCTGCATACCCTCCTTCAGAAACTGGGATTCAAAATCAGGAGGGAGTCTCTGGCTCCTTAGTGTCCCAGAAGTGGGCGGGGCTTGTGGAAGAAGGGGCCCATGCAGGACTGTTCCCGTGACCCCCCCATGCCTTGTGGTAAAGTGAGCACAATAGGCGTTGCCACTCTCCTGTGCAAAGGTGAGCAACTCTCTGCACGTTCCCGTCACCCCCACCTCCAGGACTTCAGCACCTTCCAACTGCACCCTGTACTCATCCCTGGGGAGTGCTGGCCCCCTCCCCTCCCTGACCCGGCTGCCCTTCTCCCATCTCTGGGCTCCACTGCTCTGGAACCAGGCCCTGTGCGGCCTCTAGTGAGTGATGGCTCTGTCCGCAGGGCGTCTCTGAGGCTCTGGCCAGCAGGAGTACGCCTCGCCATGGCCCTCTGTTCCAGGCTGCCCTGCGCCCCTGCCTGGACTTGCACCCTCTGTTTGCCTGCTCCCCCTCTGGCCTCAGGCTCCTCCTGCCTGAGGGCTGACGGTGAAGCCTGGGGGAATTTGTCATGGGAGTTCCAGGCTCAGGTTTTTGAGGAACCTCATGGTGCTTCCCATGGTGGCTGAGCACCCACAGTTTTGAGGTCTCCAGGGGGCATAAGCCCTGTCAGCCCAGTGTCTGGCCACTTGGATTCACGCTGTCTCCTTTTCTGCAGGAGTGGGAGTTGAAGAATGGCACATAAAGGAAGGCCAGGCCACCCCGCCTCAGATGGGGGCCGCACATGTCCCCTGGCCTCCTCGCAGCGACTGTGAACGCACTCCCCAGTGTGGCCAAGCATGACTCCTGAGGGCCTGCGAGCAAGCCGCCGTGGCTCACGCGTGTTCTTTCTACTGTACCATGGTGCCCTTTAGAACAGCTACTATGAGGCTTTGATTTTGAACTATATTTGATAAAAACAGAAACAAAGAGGGATGACAAGCTGTTTAAAGACCCTGTGGAGGGCGGAAGGTCACCTATCCAACCAGACTGCACGCTCAGCCCCAGCCCTGCCGAGCCTGCAGACATCAAGCAGCCCGCGGCCTGCACTGCTGCGCAGCCTGCTCTGGGGTGGCTGCAGGTCTTGGCTCTCGTGGCTGTGGCGTGGATGCGTGGCCTGTCTCAGGACCCCCCACCTGCGTGCCCTGGTTGCTGGAGGCCAAGGCGTGAGGAGCGCGTGCAGGAAGCCAGTTGGCCCTTGCTCTTCCTGGTGGGCAGATGCTTTGTCCCTGGGACAGGAAAGCTGCCACTTGCTGTAACCTGCTTTAAAAATGTCTTTTTCTGTGTCCCACCTAGTTGGACCTGAGGAGTTTCCAGAGGTTCCATGTCCAGTTTTGTTAGTCATTGTTCTGCTCTGGGGAGCAGCAGAGTGCCCCTAGTATTTGGTTAGGCTCCCCCTGGGCCTGAGGTTCGGAGCCCGTGGCCATGTAGTGGGGGGATGCACCATCTTTGTGCAGGCGTCCACTGCCTGGGGTGGGAGCCATCCTTTGGAAAGGAAGCAAGTCATAGACCTAGAGCCCCTTGGGCCCAGTGGTGACCTTTCAGAGCCTCTCGTCTGCCCCCAGCTCGAGGGGTCAAGCTGATCCGGGAGTACGTCAACACACGAGGCTGAGCTGTGACTCCTGAGCTCGCTGCCTCTCCCGGGTCCTGTGGGATCCTGCCTGCCTCCTTCCCAGTGTCTCCTGGAGGGCGCTTGTGCTCAAGGACAAAGTGGAGCTGGTCGGCCGCCCACTCTGGCCCCGTTCCGAGGCCCGCCTGCCTGCGTGGTCCCCCCAGAAGGCCCACACTGGTGATGGACCCCCAGAGCACAGGCTCTACACCCACAGCCAGGGATTCTCATCAACCGTAGGAAAAGAGGGCTGGAAGCAGTGTCCCCACGCTCTCCCAGGCCCTGGGCCAGCCACAGTGGCCTCATCGTCCTTAGGCCTTCCCAGGGAGGACCAGTTCTGCTGCCACAACCTCGGCCCTGCAGGGCTGGAGTTGGCTTTCTGTGAGCAGAAAAGCCGTCTCCAGTGAGGAAGGAAGTATCGTAGCAGGACGGGGAGGCTGCTTGGCTGAGGCCCCCTGAAACTTGAATTTATTGTGAAGCCATCTGCCAGGAGTGTCTTTGGTCCATGAGCTGCGAGGTGTTCCCACCCCACAGCATGTGCCAGCACTGACCACAGGGGCCTTCTGCCTGCTGGAGCCCTCACAGGGAGGCCTGGAGGGGCAGCCTCCGCCAGAGCCAGTGGCTGGCTGTCACTGGGGAACCCCTTCTCTCTTGGGAGGGTTTCCCCATCATCACAGGAAGCTGTGACCTCTCCGTCTCCTGTGACACTGATTTCCATAAAGGGAAGAAAATCAGACCTGCCATAGATTCCCGCTGCCTTCAGGTCAAATGAGCTTTCTCAGCTCTGGCCCTTCTGACCGGGGCCACCCTTGCCAAGCACCATGCCAGGTTTTGATGGTGGCCAACCTAAGGTCTTGGCCTTGGCCTTGGCCAAGGCAGGGGGATGTCAGCAGAGTGTCTTGTGCATGGGAGGTGGCCTTGGGCACTACCAGGACCAGCTTTGTGGTACAGGCAGAGACCCATGGCCTCAGAATCTCCTCTGAGGACTCAGCTCTTGGTGCCAGAGCCAGGGTCTGGAGCCAGGTCTCCGCTCCAGAAGACAGGGTTGTGTCTGCAGCCCCAAGTTTGTAGCCCCCATCACAGCCGTGGTCTCCTGGGGAGGGCACACACTGAAATGCACTTCCCATGTCCCACAGAGCCCTTCCATTGGTCCTGAGGAGGTGGCGCTCCGCCTGCGACTCCACAGCGTCCCTCGCGCCCCTCGACGTTTCTAGGTGACCAGAAAGTTAAAGTATTTGCTTCAAAATAAGTTATTTATTTGTATATTTTCAGTAAATAGAGTTGTAATTTATGTCTGTACATATTGGGCGACCGGAGGCGCCTGCCAGAGGTGATAGGTCGTGGCACCTTGTCCTCCCAGCCGTCCTCCGGGCCGACTCTGGGACAGCTGAGCTCGCTGACAGATTCTGTCCTCATGCCCAGTGGGCGGAGGTGGGGCAGCCCCTGGGGAAGTGAAGCTCTTCCGATGGTCAGCTGTCACTTCAGCAGGCGGTCATGATCACAGCAGGGCTGCAGGAGGCCGGCCAGCACAGAGGAGCTGCCAGGACAGGTCAGCGGCAGCCCCTCTGTGGGCTCAGGCCCTCTTATTCTGAGGCCACAGTGTCATTCCTTGGGGTTCTCTCTGGGCCATAATTTGGCATGATGTCACCATCCTTCACCCCACTGTTAGTTTTCATAACGTTTTGTTCACTGACCATTCACATAGGAGCAGCATGCTAGCCAGAGGCTGGAGTTGGCCAGGCCGGCCCAGATGCCAGAGTCCGTCCAGATGAGTGTGGGCCTGCACACACAGAACTTTCTGGAACCCTTCTCTTTGCACTTGGAGTGGCACTGGCCACCACACATGCGCCTCCATCCCATTCCTTCCCTGTGTGTACCTCGGTGTTGTCCAGCCCTCTGTCCATTTTGTCTTGCTTGTCCCCAGGTTGTTTTGGCTTTTCCTAAATAACCAGGTCTGTGCACCGAGACCACATGTGCGGCCACAGGACACCAGACAGCTTCAGAGGTGCTGCCTGGTGCCACCTCGCCTTCTGCCAGGTTCCAAGGGCGGCTTCCCAGGCCATGGAGAGCCCCGCCAGCACAGTCCTTTAGAGCCCCTGCAGGGGATAGTAGGTCCCACGGCTCCTGCTGAGGGTGGACAGCAGCAAGGGGCCAGCAGCCTCCCACCAGAGGGAAGGCAACCTCCTTTGCCACCAGCATCTGCCGTGTGCATGCTGCAGGGTCCCCTCTGGTCACACAGAGGTCGGGCTAGCTTCTGCCACTGCAGTGCAGGCAGGACACCCCGAGATCTGCAGGGCCATTCAGCAGGGAGGGGAGCCACTGCCTTCCTCATCTCATCCTCCTGCTTCCTAAAACCATTTCTACGGGAACAGTTTTAAACCAGGGCATGGTTTTAAAGAGGCAACTAAATATTTTGGTCCTGTTCTACTGTCCTCTTACAACCCGTGGAGAGCTGGGTTCATACTGTGAAACTGAAAATCAAAAAAGTGAAGCCGCTGTGTGTGCTCAGGCCCAGCCCGTGGAGGGCCCCAGGACCGCTGTGCCCTGCCCAGCCAGGGCTTGTCGCCTTAGACACGTGGGTGTGGCCAGGACCTGACACCCTGTGGGTACCGCGGTCATTGCCTCGGATGCTGGCTGCCTGGCACACAAGAACGCCAGGCGTTGGCGCCCTGGGAGAAGTTTGCAGCAGCTTCTGCAGACCTTCCTTCCTAGGGACCAAAGGTTTTTGGCCAAGGCCATCTTTCCAATTGATTTTCTAATGAGAAAGGAAATATTCACTAGACATTTTAGCATCAACTTTTACACCATAGGTATTCAGAATTAATTGACCATGGCTGTAAGTTGTAAGATGTTTTCATATTAAGAATGTAATTATTTCCTTATTGTATTTTTTAAAACTAAAGTCATATTTAAATTTCTCTTTGAAAGAAACTTTTTTTTAAATTAATTACGTTGGTAGTGCCCATTTGAGATGACTGTAAATATATTTTCACTGTTTCTCAGTGTATTTAATTCATAAAGTAAAAAATTTTATAAAAAGAAACTTGCAATGAAAATACTAGTTTTCAGCCCATTTGCCCCATTTGTAGCCACCTCACTTGAATTTTCTGCTCTACTAATCGACTTTCTACTGTTTATGTGGTGTAGCCACTGACTGGTGCCCCTCGGCGCGACCACTGTGTGTCACTAATAAACTGCTCTGAGGACCAGGCCTGTGTCTTGCTGAGCGTGGGGCCTGGCGCAGGTTGGGGTCGGGAGGCACAGGGCAGGGTGAGCATAAACCCTTCCACGAAGGAACCACCGTTTTAGTCTGCAGACTGACCGTCCAGATGCCAAGCCCATGCCAGGGCTGGAAGGGGATCAGACAGGGAGGGCCCTGCTCTCGGGTACCAATGGGTCAAAACAGACGGAAACAGAAAGTGGGTTTGGTTTTTGAGTGGAGGACCGAGTGGAGGTTTCTGGAATGGTAGAAGGAGCAGCTCACTTTGAGGCCATTTGATAAAGTTTTTAGGTAGGGTCATTTGAACTAGGCTTGGGGTTTAAGTAGGAGCTCAATGAGGTGAGAGTTTGGGAAAGACGTTCCAGTCCGAGACGGCCACGGGAGCAGAGGAGTGGAGAGTGGAGACGGAGCAGCCTGGCCAAGGAGGGCAGGCGTTAGCTGTGAGAAGACACCAAAGAGCAGGTGGGAGCCGACCGTGGAGGACGCTGGGGGAAGGGTCTGTTTACAGTGCTGTTAACCGCGGCCATCTTCCCAGGGACAAAAACACAAGACAGGAGCACACCTGGCAGAGAGGCTTGGTGGGGTGAGCAGACCCCCCGAGGTGGGTGGGCTGGAGCCGTCCTGGACCAGGTCGCTCCCTGGAGCCCCAGCCAGGGGCAGGAGGCCTGGCAGCCTGGGCTGCGTGGCTTGGTTCCCAGCTCCAGGGACTTGCCTGTGCGTCCCAGCAGGAGGCGCGGCTGGGGCGGGCACTGTTGCTGGGTCTGGAGGTCAGCGAGGTAGGCTTCCTGCACTGCCTTCCACCTGACCCCGTCCTCGACCTCCAGGGTTCACCTGCAGGTCTCATCAGGTTGTCCCACTGGCACCTCCCAGGTCCCCAGCTGCTGGCCAGCCAGCCTCCCTGCCACCCCACTCATCCCCCGGGAAGCCTGGAGCGAGCCGCCCTGGCCCCTTCCCTGAGGCCACTCCTGCTCCCTGCCGGCCTCTGGCCCCGGCCCTCTTCCAGCCCACCACTCAGGGCTCCCCTCTTCCCCACCTGGAGGAGCCACAGGAGGACCCTTTGGCCACAGTGTCCATCCTCTGCAGTGGTTGAGCCCAGCCCCAGGCCTGCCAGGTGGGAGCTCGCGGCCTCAGGAAGTGGCTTCTGGCCAGAGAAGCTTCTCCAAGCTGCAGCCGTAGCAGCCTTAGCAGTGGACCTGGCCACGCTCACACGTCCAGGCACCTTGTGTGGCTCGGCACTGGAGCCGAGAGGGCGGCACACACATCCGAGAGCAGGCTAGACACACCCTGGGCTCCTCCCTGAGGCTGCCTTCCCAGCACCACAGCCCGGGGGACACTCACAGAGCACCTACTGTGTGTTGGGCAGGAGGGGGCAGCAGGAAGGCCAAGCACCTGCCTCCCTGGGCACCGGAACGCTGCAGACAGAAGGAGGGACCTCAGTGGTGGGTCTGAGCTGTGAAGAGCATGCCAGGCCCTGGTGGGGGCAACTGAGGTTATGGAAGGGGACACACAGGAAGCCGGCAGGCTGGGGAGGAAGAGGGCTGCGGTGGCCAGCTGTGGCCACGGTCTCGCCTTCGCTCCCAGGTGCCCGTGGCCTCCCATTCCGCCCCCGTCCCCAGGGGGGTCCTGGAGTGGCTGTGTTGGGCAGGGGTGTTCTTGAGGAGCCCTCTGTGGCTGCTTTGGGCTGGTCAGGGCTGAGGCAGGAGGGCCTCCCCGAAGCTGGTCCCTGGCCTCCTGGGGCAGAGTCCCCACGGCAGCTCTTAACCCCAGGTGTGCTTGCCGTGGCAGAGGGAGGCCATCTTAGAGGTATCATGATGGTCAACCCCAGAGGCTTTGGGGGGACGACTGATGTGGCGTCCCGAGGACTGAGGCAGATGGACAGTCCTCTAAAGTCACAACTGCACTTGTGAAAGTTCAAAGAAAGAAAGAAACATGCTCCAGCTCCAGGGTTTGAGAGCCTGCCCGAGGCACCACATGGTGGGGACACTGCCAGCCCCAGCCCTCAGTCCTGGGAATTTCCAAGGTGTGGCTGTGAGTCACAGTGGCTTCCCGCCACGCTGTTGCCGGCCAGCCTGAGTGCCAAGGTTTTCCTGGAGGGTCTCCACCAGCCCTTCTGCGGGGACGTGGCCTCCAATTCCTTTAAGTCTCTCATGCTCAGAATAGCTACAGTGACTTCTGCTTTCCTGACATTGCTGGGATTGGGCGTATGTGTGTCTCACCAAGCTTCTCGTGTCTGCCCCTGCCCCTGCCAGACCCAGCCGTCATGTCAGCACAGATATGCTGAGCATCAGGTCCCAGAGCCACTGAGGGCTGGGCAGTGGCCTGGACCTAGGAGGAGCTGTGACCATAACCCGCGGCTACCCCTGCCGGGCAGGAGCCCCTGGGTGATGGCATTCTTACCAGCAGGAGCAGCAAGGAAGGCTGCACTAGTCCCCTGCTTGCCTAGCACAGGGACCATTGGTCCCAGTAAGACCCACCGTGATCCCCCCTTAAGGTCACACGCACAGTGCTTCCATGAGGGAAGGAGTGGGTGGCAGAGAGGCGACGGGAGTCTCCCCAGCTCCTTCTGGGAGCAGGCAAGGACAGGCACCAGCCTGGCGAGTCTTCTAAAACCCACTGTGGCTTAGTGGCTGTGTTAGCAGGAAGAGGTCTTTGCTAGGGGCTTCCAGTTGGCCCTTCCTGACAAGATGGCCCTTGGGTCTAGAGGTCGATGTGGGGATCCTGCAGCTGCTCTGTATTCCACCTGTGCATTTGGGCGTGGAGGGGTGACCCCAGGTGGTGTCCACAGCAGGCCCACTACAGCAGAGCAGCCCAAGCGTCATTGACTGGCCACTGCTAGCCCTTGCCCTGACTGGTGTCCTTGGGGGCTTTGCTGGTCTTCAGGAATTTGCTCTAGGCCAGTGTCCACTGACTCCCCCACACTGTGAGTCCCCCTCCTAGTGCACAGCAGCCAGGGAAGGATCGGGGGAGGTCGGCCTTGCCCGAGTGCCCACAGCCAGTCTCCAGGCACCCCGCATCCCTGCACCCTAGGAGCTCAGGCCTGGGACCTGGCTGAGGGCTGGGGCTGGCAGTGTCCCCACCATGTGGTGCCTCGGGCAGGCTCTCAAACTCTGGAGCTGGAGCATGTTTCTTTCTTTCTTTGAACTTTTACAAGTGCAGTCTTTAGCGGACTGTCCATCTGCCTCAGTCCTCGGGACGCCACATCAGTCGTCCCCCCAAAGCCTCTGGGGTTGACCATCATGATACCTCTAAGATGGCCTCCCTCTGCCACGGCAAGCACACCTGGGGTTAAGAGCTGCCGTGGGGACTCTGCCCCAGGAGGCCAGGGACCAGCTTCGGGGAGGCCGTCCTGCCTCAGCCCAGCTGAGGCACAGTAGCCATGCCCAGGGGCTACAACGGCTCTGCCCTACCCTGCCCATGTCCCTGGTGTCCACGGCCTGGAATGAAGGCCTCTTCCTCCAGTTGGTGGTCAGAGTCCACACAGGGACCTCTTGATCCACAGATCCATGCCTGGCATGCGCAGGGGTGTTGGTTCCGGGAAACAGGATCTCAGCTTCCCTTTGTTGCGGGAAGCAGGCCGGTCGGGAAGCAGCAAGCCGCCCTCGGAGAGGAGAGCTGGGAACTCTGCTGTGAGGGGCGGCCAGAGGAGAGCCAACCCCAGATTCCGAGACCCCGACATTCACAGGTCCTCATCTTAGGCCCGTCCTATCACTGGGGCTTTTCTCCTCTTTTAAAAAATTCCTAGTCTAGAGGCTGAAGCCCGTGCAGGGCCTCTAACCTGAAGGTGCTCACAGAAACGGATGGGAGGACCCGCTCTGCTCACAGGCATCGCACACTTCCAGAGGGCGCCGTCAGAGTCCAGGGCAGTCATCCACCCCCCAAAGGTGGGGACGTGGTCCCTCAGGCTTCCTGGAGAAAGGCTGGGGGGGACTGACCCCTCCCCAGGCCCAGGATTCTGACCACAGTGGTTTTGTGCTTTCACGTCACAACCAGGTCTGGTTTGGCCATGGCACCTCGACACCTCAGAGGCCTCTGCAGGCGGCTTGGTCATGTGGAGCTGACAGCAGACCACGGCCGGGGAGGGGCGTGCGGAGACCATCACGAGGCCAGGAGGGAAGTCCTGTGGAGCCAGATGAGCCCTCACCCTGCAGCTGTCCCCAAACAGCTGGTCACCTTGTTACTCTCTTCACTTCCACATTCACTTGGACGATTGCTATTTAGAGGCATTGGCTGCCACAGTCCTTTTCTATCCCCTAATTGCCACCACTGAGGGACCTGCCCAGGTCCTCCTTGGCTAGTGACAGATCTGTCTCCTTCTCCTTCTTGAAAGATGCAAAGTCACCCATTTCCACTGCTTATGGTCTAGAAGTGCCTTCCTGATTCCCTGACAGTGTGTTGTCCAACGAGGATCAGCTGACACTTTCCCTCCCGAGAGCCCCTGGTTCCGCCCTCTGTGTTCTGTGGGTTATGCGGGACGCTCCTCGTGTTCTTTAACTTCCGGGTTGGGAAGCGTCCCTGGGTGGCCTCGCCCGCTGCCCCGCGGGCCCTCTGACACTCTGGTCTCTTGGGCTGCTGTGTGGACCCATTCCCGAGGAGCCCGGCTTGGTCTTCACTGCTCTCCAGCACCTGCTCTTCTGTCCGCGGGCGCTGGCCCACTCTCTGTGGCACCATTTCCTGCGCCCTCCCCCTCCTCTTCTGCATTCAGCAGCTCTGACTGCCCACCCGCCCCCTCTCACAGGCCTCTGCTCACCCTGCCGCCTGCACCCCCAGTTTCAAAGAGGGCTTTTCCCCTGCCTTTGACCCAAGGCTGAAGCGGACGCCTTCTGAATTCCTCCAGCTTGCTTTAATGAACCCCTGGGCACACACACGCTGTCAGGGCCCCTCCCCACCGCCTCGGCTGCAGCATGGCCCACCGGTGCCTGGGTCTCGGCAGCCACTTTCAGCCTGAGTGGAGCTCCCTGCAGGCTGTGTTTTCCGGTTCACGAGTCGGTCTCTCCGGCACTCTTGGATGCTGAAGGAATCCTTCTCCACATCACCCTTTTTAGTCACCCCACTCTGCACAGCCCCCAGACAAGGCTGCAGGTCCCCACTGGCCAGCGCCGTGTGTGCCTCCTCAACTGATGGGTCGTCCCTGGGCCCCTCGAGTTTCTCCACGTGTCTAACTGCGGTTCTCGCTGAGCTCACACCTGCAGGTGGCAGTGTCTGCACATGCTCTAGCTGCCATCTTGTCCCATGGCTTGGAAGCAGCACCCTGTCTCCCTGCCACCAGAGGTGAGGACTTACCTCTGGCTTCGGGAGCAGAGCCACAGTGGGGCCACGGTGGGCAGCCTGGGACTCTGTGGGATCACCCTGGAGGGTCCTCTTGACCACCTGAGAGGAGGATGCTGAGTTTGGAGCTGAGGTGGCCTTCTGGGCCTGAGGACCCCACCTGTCCCTGCACCCCAGTAGCAGAGGTGGCCAGGAGGGGCAGGGCCACGGGGCAGGGCAGTGGGGCCTACGGCCTTTCCCAGCTTTCCTGTCCTGTGTGCCTCTTCCTTTCCCAGATGGCAGCCTCGCTGTCCCCGGCCCTGTCCCACCTTCTTCCAGCCATGACCTTGCCTCTGGCTTTCCTGAGAACCCAGGGTGCCAACCTGGGGGTCCTGGGCTCCTGTTCCCAGGGGCAGCCCCTGCCTTGCCCCTGCACCTGGCCCTGGCCCTGGCCCTGCCCCTGGCCCTGCCCCTGGCCCTGCCCCTGCTCCTGCCCCTGCTCCTGCCCTGCTCCTGCCACTGCCCCTGCTCCTGCCCCTGCCCCTGCCCCTGCCCTGCCCCTGCTCCTGCCACTGCCCCTGCTCCTGCCCCTGCCCCTGCCCCTGCCCCTGCCCTGCCCCTGCCCTGCCCCTGCCCCTGCCCTGCTCCTGCCCTGCCCCTGCCCTGCCCCTGCCCCTGCCCTGCCCCTGCCCTGCCCCTGCCCCTGCCCTGCCCCTGCCCCTGCCCCTGCCCCTGCCCCTGCCCCTGCCCCTGCCCCTGCCCCTGCTCCTGCCCCTGCTCCTGCCCCTGCCCCTGCTCCTGCCCCTGCCCCTGCTCCTGCTCCTGCCCCTGCTCCTGCCCCTGCCCCTGCCCTGCCCCTGCCCCTGCCCTGCCCCTGCCCCTGCCCTGCCCCTGCCCCTGCCCCTGCTCCTGCCCTGCCCCTGCCCCTGCCCTGCCCCTGCCCCTGCCCCTGCCCTGCTCCTGCCCTGCTGCTCCTGCCTCAGGGATCAGGCCTAATGGCCTCTGTCCTGCCAGCCATGAGTCTGCGGCCCATCTTCAAAGCGCGTCCTCGGCCTGGCCGGGTCCACGGCTCCCTCCAGGGCTTCCTCCTGCTCACAGCTTCCCTTCTTGATGGGAGTCAGATGGTATGAAGGTCGGCTACACCACGGTCCCTCCCAGCTGGCCTTGGTGGCTCACCTCCTTCCCTCTGCTCCCTGGCCCACCAAGCCTCCTGTCTGGCCCTTGCCACCGGCACAGGTGCTGCGGTCACCAGGAGGGCCTGAGGTCTGGGATGTCACTTGAATCGTGACTCAGCCCCGCCTCCCTCATCTGTGGAACCAGGATTGGCAGGCTGACTTCAGAGCTGCTGGTTTATGGGGGGCCTGGAGAGGGCCTGGAGAGGGCCCAGAGCTGGACTTGGCAGGAGACGGGGGACCGCCATCATCATGGCCATCCCCATCGTCCTCCTCATTACCCTGCTGGAGACACTCCCTCTGTCACCCCCTGAGCCAGAGTGCTGCTTGGGTCATGCACAGAGCTGAATATCTGGGCCGTGATGATGACAGCCACAGACACCCGCTCTGCTGGGCCAGCCTGAGCCAAGAGCACCAGGGACAGGAGGGTGCTCTCTGCCAGCGGGCACTGTCTGTGACCGTCTAACTGCAACGTCACTGGAGGGCCAGTGGCCTGGGGACGCAGGCCGTCAGACGCCTGGGCCGGCGCTGCTCAGGGCCTGGGGTTGGCAAGACTGAGCCCACCCGGTGCAGAGAGCACCAGGCCCCCGCTGCAGGATACGAAAGGAGGCTTCCCGGGTTGGGACGTGGCAGGCCCTGCAGGCCGGGGACTGCCCTGACAGCGAGCACGGCCACCAGTCCCACTGGACAGCAGTGCTTGCCTGGCACCCTGCAGCTGGAGGCTGGTGACTCCGGAGCAGGGGTGACTGCCTGACTCACCAGGGCGTGGCTCCAGCTCCTGCTGAGGTCTGGTTGCCGGGCCTCCCCAGGACCGCCAGCAGCACACCTGTGGCCAAGCAGGGGTTGTCATTGGTGCGCCTGACACACCTGGGCGTCTCAGGTAAGGGTGGCAGAAAGGCCTGGCTCAGGGGTGGCTGGGTGGCTCAGGAGGCAGTGGATCAGGACGCCCTCGGGGGACAGGCAGTGCCAAGGTCCTCTGGGAGGAGGGGCAGCTCCAGGGTGCCCGATGTGGGGAGGACGGATGGCAGCCTCCCTGCTCCTCTAGCCCATCTAGGTTTAGACAATGACCTTATCTGCTCTATGCTTATGCTTGACTGTCACATGACAGTGGCCTTTTCTGAGGCAGGTGCTCGGTACACTGATGGGCAGGGGACGGCCCATGCCCAGGGGGGACCTGTGGACACTCTTCTCTTCCTCAAACTCGGAAGGGGCTCTGGCCCTGACCTTCCGGTATCCACTCTGAAATGGGTGCCGGCAGGGGTGTCCTCAGGAGCACTGTCTGGGCCGGTCCCCAGGGGGGGACAAGTCCCTGGCCTGAGGGAGCTGGCTCCCTGACAGCTTCTAGAGGGGCCGCTGCAGGACCCAGGGCTCTGAGGCGAGGAGTGGAGCCCTGCAGGGGGTCCGCGAGCATGTGGATGCCCTCCCCTCCTCCCCTGGTCCCCTGCTGCCCTGTTGGGCCACTGCCCGCTGTAGGGGCTACCTTCTGGTCTCTCCTGAGCGCCGCCCTTTCTGCCTGGTGCCCAGCATGAGTTGAAAGGACCCTGGAGTCCAAGGGGACATTTGAGGACTTTGATGTTGAAAACCCGATTTTGCCTCATAAGGACATGTTGTGGTGCAGAGGGGGTGTGCGCGTCTGTGAGCGTGTGTGCAGGTGGCTTCCCCTCCGCCCCCTCCCTCCACTGCTCCATGCCCACTGGAGCCATCCTGGGTCACAGTGGGAGTGTGTCTGGAGGGATCTCCCTCTCCCGTGCTCTGAGGCGTGGCCACACCTCTCAGACCTCACTGTTCCTTGCTGCAGGGGAACCTCGGTCTGTGGCGAGTACTGGACCCTCCCCAGGCCGGCCGTGTGAGGGCACCATCGTGGAGAGGACGCCTCCTCTGGGCCGACGCTTCCTGGTCCTGCCCAGGCGGCCCCCAGTGCGGCCTCCGCCTGCTTCACTGCAAAGTGCACTTAGCAAACGTCCATGGGGCTTTCAGGTGTCTGTCCCTCTGTCCCCTTCCCCATCCCTCTCCCCTTCCCTCTCCCGTCCGTTCCTGCCCCTCTGCTCCCTCACCCTCCATCTCCAACCACGCAGGAGGAGAGTGAGGAGGAGGCAAGAGTGTCCAGGGGAGGCTGCCCTTAAACTCTGAGAGCCACAGTCCTCAGCCACCAGGGACAGCAGCAAACCACCCGAGTGCCCCGCAGGTGGGAGAGCCCCAGTGTCCCAGCAGCCAGAGGCCCTGGCAAGGTCCTGTAGGTGTGCCAGTCCAGCCAGGACCTCATGGCAGCCTCCGCAGCCTCTGTCCAGCTGGCAGGTTGGCGGAGGCTCTGGCCTCCCAGCAGTGGGGGCAGGGGTGCCCCCGGGTGGAAACACGGGTGGCGTCAAAGGCCAATGCCATCTGCAAACTCCCACCTCAGGACTGCCCCCTGCTCCCCTCACAGGTCCTCGGATACATCGTCCCTGGGGCCACGACTGTAGGCCTGTGTATGTGTAAACTTCAACATCGAAAAATATCCTCATAGTAAGGCAGAAGCTGATCAGATCCGTTTAATCTTTGTTAAAAGCATCACAAATTATTCATTGGTCTTTTTAAAGGAAAAATAAGAAAGAAGGCATCCCCTGTTATGTGCACACACTGCGTGGGTACGGGGCCTGCTCAGACAGCACCAGACACCAGTGCTGTCATGCCAACTCCAGGTGCCCCTCGTGCACCTGCATGCCAGGCGCGGAGCTCAGTAGACGGCCAGGTAAACGCACAGACCCACGTGCTGATCCCCCGGTTGCGGAGATGGGAACACACGGGAACATGGGATGCCACCATCCTCCCAGGTTCTTGGGTCCACACACCCAAGAAGATCTTAATACCAATAATAACATAAAATAGGAAAAACACAATTACCCAGGGGGATCCCCACCCAACAGCTGAGAGAATTAAACTGAGTGGTCGAGGAGGGTTGGAGGCGTGCAGCTGGCCACCCACAGGCCCTGGTGAGCCAGGGAGGGTGTTTCCAGGGATCCCCAGCTGACCTGGGATCTGGGCCTGGGTGGGCTGAGTGTAAGCATGGCTGTGTCCAACACGCATGGCCCGTGGGCACAGATGTGCTGGGTGGGGGCCGCAGCTCGCAGGTCTCCACATAGGAGTGAAGACTGCAGGCTGGGGGTGGGCACTGGCAAAGGTCTCAGGTCACAGCCTTGACTGGCACTTGGCCCCTCCCCAGGGAAGAAGCTTCTGGAGGGGCTCTGGCAGCCCAGGTCAGTGGGCAGGCAGGGTGGGGGCAGGCTGGGCACAGTTGGGACACCTCCACACCCAGGCCCATCCCTGCATGGCTGTCTCTGTGACTGTGATCCCTGAGTGCCATCTGTGACAGGAGCACCCAGATGCCAGGGCATCCACCCAGCAAAGACCAGGTGCCCGGAAGACCTCTCCCTGGGCCTCCCTGGTCACGGGCCACTCCTGGGGAAGACAGGCGGACACCCCAGGCTCCGGCAGGGTGCAGAGGACACTGCTGCCTTGCTACAGACCCTGGTGTGGCCACCAGAGAGCCTGGCCTGGGCAGGGAGGGGAGGGGAGGAGGAGGACAGTGACTTCCCAATTCAAGGCAAAAGGTGAAGTGCCCGCTGTCTTCTGGAGGCTTGTGCCAGAGCCCCAACTCCAGGCGGCTGCGTGCTGCGTGCTGCCGAGGGCTGGCCCCGGGGCCACCCCGCTCCATCTTGTCCTGACCCTGGAAAGCCACCCATTTCGGGCCCATCGCCCACCTTCACCTGGGGGGGCACACTCCCAGTGGCCCCTCAGATCTGCCCTATGCCTCCTGGTTGGCTTTGCAGGAGCCCCCCAAGTTGTAAGGGGCACAGAAGGCTGTTCCGGCTGCGGGGGCCCGCCCCTCCCAAGTCCCTTGAGCTGTGGGGCAGAGCTGCGTGAGGCCGGGAAGCGCCGGCGAGGAGCTGTAGGCTGGGGTCCCTGTGTCCCCCACCCCAGCCCGCTAGGGAAAACTGGCCCCTCTGGGCCCAGAGGAGCCCTGGGTTCTAGAAAAGGGGTTCCAAGAACGAAGCTCTGACGGCAACCAGATGCCCACCACTGGCCACGAGAACAGGAAGTTCAACCAAAGCCCCGGGGCAAACGCCACCTAGAGGGAAGTTACGTCATCTGCAGTTTAAAAAGAGGACGATGGCAGGAAGCCCTGGAGGTGGTGCTGGGAGCCCTGGCCACAGGGTCCAGGACTCCGGGGGCTTCTGCAGGGACAGGAGCTGTAGTGCAGTGTCTGCGTGGGTCTTGGGTCTCGGAGCAGGGCCCACCCAGTGGGCTCGCTCCCAGACTGGCTCTGGACAGGCCAGCGGCAGCCAGGAGAAGCCAGGCCTTGGCTGGGGCGACAGGTTGGAGCGGCCTGGTCATGTGCAGGGGCCAGGGCCAGAGACACCCCAGAGTTAGGGGTGGGGACATCGGTGGCTCTGTGGGCCTGTGTCCAGGAGGGTCAGGAGTCAGCTGTGCTGGCATCCCATGGGCCTGGTGGGCTGGGATGGGGCAGAGGGAGCAGTGTCTGTCCCATGTGGGGATGGTGGAGGAGGTGGCCTCCCGCAGGTCTCTGAGGGGACATGGTTCCAGCTGCACTCGTGGCTGTGCCCTCCAGGGAATGACCAGCGGAGGAGAGTGTCCCGGCCAGACCCTGCCACATCAGCTCACCAGGTAGCTGTGCATCTCCCGGGAGTTGATGCTCAGGACCACGCCCGAGTGGTTGCCTGGGGAACAAAGGAGAGGCCACCGTGAACTCAGGCCATGGGCTGGGGAAAGGGAGAAGCAGGCCGCGGGGGTGCCAGTGGCGTCCTGGGCAGCACGTGAGCCGGCATGCAGTGGGGACCCCAGGTGCCTTCAGCCAGTGCCAGTCTCAGGTGGTGGGCTCTCCACGCTGCTGGGGGTGCAGGAGGGGGTGTGCCTGGCACTGTCACAAGCAGTGGGCACCCCAAGGGTTGTGAGGTGAAGCTGTGCCCACTGACCTGCACGGGGGCCACCCCTGGCATCAGTAGCAAGGGGGTGCAGGAGGGGCTGAGGCTCCGCCCCCTCCTGGAAGTGGGAGCTGCAGCGCACAGAGTGGCGAGGTGGGGGGGTAGGGGGACGGGGCGAGAGCAGAGAGTGGGGTCAGAGGCTGGTCGTCAGGTGGTCCTGGGGGCCGTGCTAGGACACCAACGAACGGGGACCCAGAGCTACTACTGGCAGCATATCTGCCTGCCCCAACTCATGAGACTCCCTGCACTGCCCGCCTAGGCCCATGTGCCTGACTGTCCACGAGAGACCGCAGCAAGGGTCTCCACCCCCTGGGCCTGGTCTTGCTATTTGTAAAATTATGGTGCCCCTGGCACCCTCTGGGAAGGACCATGGTTGGGGACGCCTGGTGCACGCCAAGGGTTTGGTTCAAATGATTATTATGTTTGGTTATTTTCTAGGGGCTTAAAAGCAGGCAGCTGTCAGAGGAAGGAGCCAGGCTCAGGACTCAGGTCCACCTTCCTGAGACCCCATCACAAGGGGCTGAGACCCTGCACGAGAGTAGGACCAGCTGGCAGGTTGGCGGAGCGCTGGCCTCCCAGCCGTGAGGGTGTGTGGAACCAGTCATGGGGACAGGTGGGGCCAGCAGGAGCCCAAGACCACCTCTGCCTGGGGCAGAGGACAGGCCTGTGGAGGGTCCTGGGGCCGGTAGAAGGCACTGTCCAGAGCCGGACGCTGTCTCCCATCACCTCTAGTTAGGCAGTGACCTGGGAAGGTTGGGTCTCAGCTTTCCATCTGAGGAACAGGACACCAGCATCTGCCCAGGGCTCAGCTATGTCCTGATGGGACCTGGCACCAAGTGGGCACCCAGAGGAGACCCAGGCATCTCGCCCTGATGAGCAGCCCTGGGCTGAAGGACTTGGGAGATGATGGGGATCCCAGATGGGTGGGGCAGACCCACCCCTCGAGGAGCCAGAGGGAGAGCCTGGGCCTGGTGGGGCCCCCAGGGCAGCCCCTGTGAGTTGTGTGCCCCTGGGCCAGCAGCGTCACCTTCCCGAGCCTCCTCTAAGTTAAAAAATGAGGCCGTGGTTTCTAACTGGCATCGTTCTGAGGGCGGAGGGCACTCTCAGTTCACTCAGCACGTCCCCTGGTCAGGGTGTAAACCTGAACTGGAGCAGTGGCCACGGCTGCAGTGGGACTTTCCTGGACACTCTGGCAGGAGCCTTGAAGCCACGGGGTGGCAGGTTGCCGGCCGCCTTGGAGGAGGCACAGAGGGGTTGTGTGGTGGGAACAGGAAGGGTGGGGCATGGTGAGCTTGGGGTCCACCTAGACCCCAACTCCAGCTCTGTCCCCCGTGAGTGGCGACCTGGGGCCAGTGCAGTTCATCTCTGTCCCCCAGGCTCACTAAGAGCCAGCCTGGCTCCTGAAGGTGCCCAGAGCAGCCTGGTCCTGGCCTCGGGGCGCCTGCCTCAGCTCTGCCTGCTCGGGCTCCAAACCTCCAGGAAGACTCGGAAGCCCTGGGGCCTTAGCTGCCCCACTCGTGGAGAGGCAGAGCTGCCATGAGCCTGCCTTGCTAAAGGGTGCCATGGTCCCCACAGTGCAGCCCTGCCGCTCCCCCAGCGGGGGCACCCACATCCCCACCCCTGAGTAGGGAGAGTTCTGGGGCCTCACCTGACCTCCAGACTGCTCCCTGCCTCCCCCTGAGGCCCCAGGGTTTGCCTTTGCTGACTGCAGCACCAGAGTGGGGCCCGAGGCGCTGCAGCCTCGCCTTAGGGAGGGGTCTGGCGGTGTAGAGGCCTCGGGGGAGCCGTGGCACAGCCCTGCGTCCAGGCCCGTGCCCTGCGTCCAGGCGCCCCATGTTTTGAGGCTTATCGTGGAGGCCGGCCTCTTGTCCTTCCTGCCTCTGCTACCAGGCCTGGCGCCCACAGCTTCCAGCAGCTTCTCATGTCATCCTGGGGCAGCGCTGGGAGGCCCCACCGTCCCCGTGCCAGGGAGATGATGGCCCAGGGTGACCCACTGGCAGGGTCTGCCTGGCCCCATGTCCTGTGTACTTTGGGCCAAGAGGCCTGGAAGGCACCTAAGGAGGGGCGGGCCTCAGGGCAGGCGCCAACTGGGAGCGGGGTCCTGGGGAGGGGGCTCACCCTGGGTGGCGCCCTGCACGTCCTCACTGTGGCTCACGGGGCTCGTCATCTCCTGCTCCTTCTCGTTGTGCATCTGGGCGTACACGGTCCTGCCCGGGCGTTTCCTGCTGGGCAGAGGTGGCTGCTCAGCTGTGCCCAGCCTCAGCTGCCAGGACCCGGCCTCTCAGGGAGCAGGTGCAGACAGCCCCGAGGCCTCTGCTCAGCACCCAGAAGCCCAGCTCCCTGTCCTGCAGGGCCCGTCAGAGGTCTCAGGGAGACACAGCCGAGTGACACAAGATGGTGGCGCAGGGCCTGGGCCCAACACTTCCTTCCTTCCTCCTTTTCTTCCTCCTGCTCCCAAGTCCCCTTTACAGTGAGGAAACCAAGGCTCCAGACGGGGAAGCACTGGCCTGAGCCCCGGAGGGCAGTGGCAGAGCAGGGTGGTGGCCCCAGTCTGTGGCACTGACCCACAGTCCCCTACCCAGTATGGAGCCACCTGCAGTGAACGGGTCCTCAGCTGCTCAGAAGCAGAGGCCTCAGCACCCACCAAGGGGCCCTTCACAGCGCTCCAGGGGCTCCTGTGGGGGGCCGGGTAGGTTTGCCAGGGGCCTCAGAGGCACCTCCGTGGTCTGCAGTACGTCAGGGGCACCATGCACCCCGCCTCCTCGATGGTGTGCTCGAGGCAGCCGGGGCAGACAGGCTCCATGTCACCCTGGCTCAGCTGGAGAGCAGGCTGGGACATGGCCCTGGGCGGAACGAGCAGCCTCAGGTGGGCACCCTGATGTGGCCCCGAGGGGAGGGATCAAGTGTCCCCGCCTGGCTGGCTGAGCCGGCAGCTGTTCCCAGGGAAGGAGGGACACAGGGCGGTGACAGGGGCAGGCCAGAGCTGGAAGCCTCCCCGGGGGCAGCACAACCCCACCCCTGCTGGCTGAGCAGCCCGTGGCCAGGCAGGGCCCGGGGTGGCAGGAGGTGCCCTCCATGTGGAGATCGGGACCTACCCTGGGGGGACATGAGTGTCAGCCACTACAGCAGACAGGAAGCCACCAGGGGCAACCCTAACGCCTGCAGGCCAGGAGGAGCCGAGGCCTGCACACCCCCCCACCCCCGCCAGGGACCTCGTCAGGGACCCGGGATCACCCTGGCTCCTGGGGCCAGCACGGGCCACCTTGTGCCCAACCCCATCAGCTGGGAGCAGGGCCAGGAGCAGCGGCCCTGCTCCTCACTCCCCCCACCCCCACCCCCCGCCCACGGAGCTTCTGCTTTCCTCGTCCTGGGCCCACAGGCCAGTGTGCCCTCTGCCCACTCAGCCTGATCCTTTTGCTTGTTCCCAGGTCCAGGGTCCAGGTCGGTCTGGACTGGGCAGCCACCTGGGGCAACGTGGTGGCTAGCACCTTCCAGGAGGAGAGGGCTCGGGAGGGAGGGGACGCGCTGCAGCCCTGCCTCAGCCTCCCGGGTGTCCCGGAGCCCGGCCGCTCTGGAGCTCCCTCCCTGTGGAGCGCAGGGCCAGAGGGGCAGCCCTGCGGGCTCCCGGCCGGGGTGGGAGGGATGTGGGAGGAGGACCCCTGGGCATGGAGTCAGGCCCTCCTCCTGCAGACCCCGCCCAGGTTACTCCCCCACCTGTGAAGGGCACGTGCCCTCCCTCAGGTGGGTGGAGGTGGAGGGCGCCCGTGACCCTGTGGACGGAGGGCATGCATGGGAGATGCTCTTGGGGTGATGGTGGCCCTCTCCCCAGGGCCTACGGGTGACAGATCCAGGAGGGGCGCTGGGCAGGTGTCAGGGCAGGCTCAAACCACCTCCTGCCATGGCCCTATGGGGGCCACCGCTCCAGGGGTATCCCCAGGTCTTCCGGGCAGCAAGGACAGGGCCCAGCGGCCGAGGGCTCCTGGCGGCCTTGCCTTTTAAACTTGTAGAGGATGAAGGCTCCCACTGCGAACAGCCCGGTGACGGAGAGGACCACCACGGCCCAGTAGCCGCCGCCGCCGCCGCCCAGGCTCTGAGAATCTGTAAGCAAGGCACCAGGAGGGGACAGCTGAGGGCCAGCCCTGGCCGGGCCGGACCCAGGAGGAGGGCATCTCACGATGCCTGGCTGATTCTCCCAGTGTGGCCAAGGGGTGGCGGGTCTCGAGGGACCAGGGAACACACACTCTGTGGCCTTGGAAGGACCGGTCACTCCCTTCCCAGCCCGACTCCTGCTGTGCACCGTGGCCTGGACCCACTGTTAGCTGGGCCCTCCTCAGGGGGACACCACTGCCTCCAGGCTGGTGTGGGCGAGGGCTGGGCTTCCTAACGGTGTGGTGTCCGCAGAGGGGAAACTCAGCTACTGCACAGATTCCTGCTCCACGGAGGGGCACATGGGGTGGCCAGTGTGAGGGCCGGAGCCGAGGTCCTCTGAGACCCTGGGCAGGGGTGTGGACCAAGGCCAGGGCCCCGGGCTGCGCTGGTTGGGACAGACGGGCTCCTCAGAGCTGGACGCCAGCAGGTGGGAGTGTGTGGGCAGAGGAGGGCCCTGCCCGGGTCCCAGAGTGATGCCCACCGGGGCCCCCGCTGGGCTCTCACCTGAGCTGGCGTCCCTCAGGCCCACCAGGATGCGGAGGCCTCCCCGCAGGAGGAAGCTGATGTGGTGTGCGCCCAGCGCCTGCTGGATGGCCGAGAGCCTCTGAAAGCAGAGGGGCAGGAGGGTCCTCCGGGGCCTGGGGCAGGCAGGGCAGTCAGCCCGCAGGTCCAGCCCGACTTCCTGCAGCCGTGGCTGGGGAGGGCCCCTCCTCCCGAGCCCCAGCGTCCTCCCCCGTGACATGGGAATGGCACCCCGCAGCTGACTTCCAGGGTCACCACTGACAGGACACATGGGTGGCACACTCGTCCCTGCCTCTGCAGGGACGCACAGGACGCAGGGCCACCGAGTGTGTTACGGGGGCTGGGTGCTGCGGGAGCCCCGGCCTCCTGCGTTGGCGGTCAGGGAAGGCTCCCCAGAGGGGGGAGGCCGAGAAGAGGACGAGGCGGACAGGACACGGGACTCGGGCAGGGGAGTGGACCCACCCGAGGGGACCCCGCGAGGTGTTTCTGGGCTGTGGGGTGAGGGGGGGGTGTCGGGGGCTGGAGAGGGTCTCAGCCAGGCAGCAGCCAGCCTGTCCATCTGGGACGGCGCACACGGGGTTGCCTGGCGCACAGTAGGGCTCCTCAGCTCCTCTCACTCCTCGCTGTACCCTGACCTCCCATCAGCGCTGCCCAGGGTCTACCATTCCACGTTCCTGGGTCCCCGTGGCTCTGGGCTCAGGAAGGACCTCCCAGAGCCCTCGGAGCCGTCACGGAGCACAGCCTGGGACCCCCAGCGTCCCAGCTCTTGGCTTTGGGGAAGAAAGGGCTTTGTCCCATGAGCACCAAGTCCCAGTGGGTGACTCTTCCTGAAGCCCTCAGGGGCCTGGGACCCCCCGCCCACTCCACAGGTGGTGGCCTGTGGCTCTACCCTGCTCTCTGCCATTCGGTCGCCTGCTGGCCCTCACAGCTCCTCAGGGCTCTCCCTGCGCAGGTGGTGCAAACGGCCTGGGGGGTCCTCCCACCAGGCCCCAGGCACCGAGGCTGGTGTCCCTCAGGCCCACCTCTGGAGGACATCCTGAGGGCCGGGTCAGTGCAGCCTGGACATGCTCATGAGGCTCCCTGCTCAGGGTGAATGAGGGGTCGTGACCTCATGCTCCTGGCCAGTGGGACAGCTGTCCTCCATGCCGCCCCACACCCCCTTCCCCTCTGGGGTGCGTGATGCAGGTAAGGGGGACGTCACCATGGCCTGGATTGGCACGTCCCTGTGGCTAGGGGTGGCGAGTGTTTTTTCCATGTGCCTTTGGCCACTCGAGTGTCCTGCTGAAAACTGTCCATCCAGGTGTGGCCCCTCTCGTTGGCCTGTTTTCTTGCTCTTGAGCAAGGTCCTGCGTGTCTGGGACCCAGCCGCTGTCGGACGGTGAGGGTGAGGACCCCCATCCTCTGGCCTCTCACTGCCCACTGCCTTCCCTGCTCTGCAGAGGCTCCCGGCCTCACGTCCCCCTCTGCCTCTGTGTGAGGCCCATTGCCTGCACCGCGTGGAGTCTGTGCCGTCCTGGGTCTCCCATGAGTCTTCCGTCCACTTGGGGTTGACATTTGCATGTGTTGTGAGGTCCGACTTCACCCCCTCGCAGGTGGACGCAGTGTCCCCAGCACCATTTACTGCAGAGACTGCCTTTCCCCATGTGCGGTCTCAGCCCCTGTCAGCCAGCCTCTGCTGCTGTGACCGAAATGCCTGGCAGGAGCCATTAGAGGGGAAGCAGGGTATATGAGCTCATGGTCCCCAGGTGCAGCCGCCGTCGGCCAGGCAACGGCTTTGGGCCCAAGTGGGGCAGCACCTCCTGGTGAAGGGCCCAGTGCAGGGCCAGAAGCAGAGAGAGAGAGGGAGAGAGAGAGAGAGGGAGGGAGAGAGGGAGAGAGGGAGGGAGAGAGAGAGAGGGAGAGAGAGAGAGGGAGGGAGAGAGAGAGGGAGAGAGAGAGGGGGAGGGAGAGAGAGAGGGAGAGGGAGAGAGAGGGGAGGGAGAGAGAGGGAGGGGGGAGAGAGAAAGGGAGAGAGAGAGGGGGGGAGAGAGAGGGAGGGGGAGAGAGAAAGGGAGAGAGAGAGGGAGGGGAGAGAGAGGGAGGGAGAGAGAGGGAGGAGGGAGAGAGAAAGGGGGAGAGAGGGAGAGAGGGGGAGGAGAGGGGGGAGGGGAGAGAGAGGGGGGAGGGGGAGAGAGAGGGAGAGAGAGGGTGAGAGAGAGAGGGAGGAAGAGAGGAGGGAGAGAGGAGGGAGAGAGAGGGGCAGAGGGAGGGAGGGAGAGAGAGGGGCAGAGGGAGGGGAGGGAAGAGGGAGAGAGAAAGGGAGAGAGAGAGAGGGAGGAGAGAGAGAGGGAGAGAGAGAGAGGGAGGGAGAGAGAGAGGGAGAGAGAGAGAGGGAGGGAGAGAGAGAGGGAGGGAGAGAGAGGGGGAGGGAGAGAGGGAGGGGGGAGAGAGAAAGGGAGAGAGAGGGGAGGGAGAGAGAGGGAGGAGGGAGGAGGAGAGAGAAGGGGGAGAGAGAGGGAGAGAGGGGGAGGAGAGGGGGGAGGGAGAGAGAGAGGGGGGAGGGGGAGAGAGAGGGAGGGAGAGAGGAGGGAGAGAGGAGGGAGAGAGAGGGCAGAGGGGAGGGAGGGAGAGAGAGGGGCAGAGGGAGGGAGAGGGAGAGAGGGAGAGAGGGAAAGAGTGGGGAGAGAGAGGGAGGAGAGAGAGAGGGAGGGAGGGAGGGAGGGAGAGGGGGGAGAGGGAGGGAGGGAGAGAGGGAGAGAGAGAGGGAGGAGAGAGAGAGGGGAGGGAGGGAGGGGGGGAGAGGGAGGGAGGGAGGGAGGGAGAGAGGGGGGAGAGGAGAGGGAGGGAGGGAGGGAGAGGGGGGAGAGGGAGGGGAGGGAGGGAGAGAGGGAGAGAGAGAGGGAGGAGAGAGAGAGGGAGGGAGGGAGGGAGAGAGGGAGAGAGAGAGGGAGGAGAGAGAGAGGGAGGGGGAGGGAGGAGGGAGGGAGGGAGAGGGAGAGAGGGGGGAGAGGGAGAGAGGGAAGAGGGGGAGAGAGAGGGAGGAGAGAGGGAGGGAGGGAGGGAGGGGAGAGGGGGGAGAGGGAGGGAGGGAGAGAGGGAGAGAGAGAGGGAGAGAGAGAGGGAGGGAGGGAGGGGGAGGGAGGGAGAGGGAGAGAGGGGGGAGAGGGAAGAAAGGAGGGGCAGGGGCATCAGGGAGAGGCACCTCCCCAGGCACATCCCAGTGACCTCCCCAGCCACACACCCCTGCACACAGTGACACCCAGTCAGTCCCTTTAAACTGGGACAGGGCTGACCAGGTCACAGCTCTCACAAGTCACCTGAGCACACCTGCACTAACAGGATCGCTGGGGGACAGCTCACATCCAAACCACAGCAGCATCTTTGTTGGCCGAGTGCACGTGGCCTCCTCTGGGCCTCTCCTGCCCCTGCCCTCTGCTTCGACACCATCTTGGTGCCATCTCAGCTCTGTAGCTCCGTGTGCTTTGGAGCCAGCGCACGGGGTGTGTCCAGCTTGGTGGTTTTTCTTGATGGCTATTTGGGGTCTTCTGTGGTTCCAGGAGATTCAAGTGTCACTTTTCGTTTCTGTGAAAAGTGCCCCAGGAATTCTAGTAGGATGCGCTCCATAGCCAGCTGCTGGGCAGCAGGGACCTGTAACCAGCCCTGGCCGCGGACCAGGCCGCTTGCCTGTCACCTTCAGAGTCTCCTCACACTCAGGGGACGGGTCTTTCACCTCCTTGGTCAAATCCATCCCGAGGCGTTTTACTTAGGGCTCTGATGCTTCCCAGTGGACAGCTTTCCTGGTCTTTCCTCATCTTCACCGACTGCGCAGGAAGGCGCTGCATCCCCTGTGGCCCTGTGTCCCCTGTGGCCCTGCGTCCCCTGTGGGCCTGCGTCCCCTGTGGCCCTGCGCCCCCTATGGCCCTGCGTCCCTGTGGCCCTGTGTCCCCTGTGGCCCTGCGTCCCCTGTGGGCCTGCGTCCCCCGTGGCCCTGCGCCCCTCCTGTGGCCCTGCGCCCTCCTGTGGCCCCTGCGTCCTCCTGTGGCCTCTCCCAGCCCCCTCTCCTCTGCTCTGCCTGGCGGGAAGCTGCATTCGCAGGGTGCTGGGGTCTGCTGCCACTGCCTCGGTGCTGGCCACGCTGTCCTAGGTCACCCAGTGAGCTCGTCTGGGTACAGTCCATGGAGCCAGCCGGTGTTCTTGGTAAGTGTGGGGTTCTTACAGTGTCCCCAAGGTTGTGCACCGTCACCACCAGCTCCGGACCTTCTCATGACCTCCACAGGAAGCCCTGCCCGGAGCCCTCGTTCCCCACCTGGCCATCCGCAGCCCCTGGTCTGCTCCTCGTGTCTGTGGACCCGCGTATCCTGCCGTGGCACAGACTGGACGCTGTGTGTCCTGAGCATTGGCTGATGCCATGCACCAGGCCCGCTCCCAGGCCCCCGCCATGGCACAGACCAGCTGCCCGCTTCTCCTAACAGTTGGACAGTGACACTCCCTTGCGAGGACCGTCCTTGGTCTCTTCATCCATTCGCCAGCTGTGGAC